>NW_027223754.1:162353676-162953676 GCF_028538775.1 Myotis yumanensis
GTGAGCTGCCCCCCAGCCCCAGCCTTCAGTGTCTGGAGCAAAGAGGTGCTTGCCTACCTTTCCTTGCCCTGCACTGGGCTGCTGGTGTGCAGGGGTGTGGAGGGACCAGACATCTCTGAAGAGGTGCTGCACGGGGCATCTCGGGGAGACCGAGGCAGGGTGCTGTGCCTGCTGGGGCCCTCCCTCCAGGACGCTGGCTCAGGCGACTCTGCAGGGAAGGGGAGAGTAGAGGCTGTGACCCAGGAACAGGCCTCTGTCTGGCTTAGCTCTTTTTCTCTGTTCCTTCCCAACCATAGTCTAGAACCCTCCTCTGCCCCGGGCACTTCCCACTCCAGTGCCCCTCACCTGCAGATGTCAAGGGTCCTGCTGGGGCCAGGTGGCTAGGCAGCGGATACCTGTCCCCTCCCTCCTCTGCAGGGATCTCGTAGCTCAGTTTCCTGGATGGTGGGTAGGGTGGGCTGCCCGGTGAAATGGAGCCAGCCCGTGGGGAGTGGGCACCAGGGCTGGGATAGCCTCTGCCCTCGCCTACAGAGCCGCAGCTGTGAGGCACCCGGCCATACGCTGGGCAGTAACTGGGAACTGCTCCTCCATAGCCGTATGTCACCAGGGCAGGGTAGCCTGGATGCCCATACCTGCCTTCTGGGCACATGGGATAGGAGCAGCCCTCATGCCCTTCCTCGCCTGCCTTGGGTGGCTTCAGGCAGCTGTAGTCAGGTATTGGGGCATGGTGATGCCCGCAAGCTGGCACCAGCAGGGGTAGTGGGTGCCCGGACCGCACGGGGTGCAGGAGAGGCTTGCTGGCCTCACTCGCCCACCCCTCTCCAGCCTCCCTCTCCAGCCGTAACCCATACAGGGCTGTGGTGGGCAGCGCCAGCTTCTCCTGACAAGCAGGGCAGGAACACAGGGCAGGCAGACCAGGTTCCTCCAGGATCACCACCTCCCGGTAGCCTGGGGAGCGGTAGCCGAAGTCCCCGCTGGTCGGTTTCCCCAGCTCAGGGGGGTAGGGGTATGGCCCCTCGGACAGGGATCTGCAGAGGCGCCTCTTCTCCACAGAGGCCTCGGCATAGCCCTGGGCTGGCCCCTCATATCCATAGGCCAGGCGCCGCCGCTCCAGGGTTCCCTCTGGCTGGTAGTATCCCCCATTGGGGACCCCGCAGGGTTCCCGGTAGCCCTGGCGGCAGGAGCAGTGGCGGCTGAGGGGAGGTCTGTGGCCCGAGTATGTTCCAATGTGGGCGCCTCCGCTGGCAGGGGGCTGCTCCTCATCATCCAGGATCGCCGTCTCACGCCCGGCCCCCCGGCCCGCACCAGCCACTCCACAGCCTCCCAGGAGGCGATCCAGCTCCTGCCGCTCAGCTGCTGTGGGGGGCGGCCGGCCAGGGGACTCTGCCGCTGGCTCAGTGGTGAGTGTGGATGAATGGCCGGAGTCGCTGCTGACGGACAGCAGCGGGGCTGGGGGCAGCTCTGGAGAAGGCGCTGGTGGAGTCTGGCGGGGGGCCCGCTGCACCTGGGCATATGGACTGCCATCTAGGGGGCCACGAGTGTGGGTCAGGGAGCCTGAGTGGGGAGAGGAAGGGTGGCAGGCAGGGAAAGGAGAGAGAGAGAGTTAATGAGAGGGGACAGCCCTGGAGACTCCTGCTCAGGGGGTGTCTCTTGGGAGGCGGATCTGGTTGGGGAGGAAGGAATGCACCCCCCAACCTCTCCCCCTCCCCCACCTGTGGGCCTGCTGCACACACCTTCCACACTGTCCTCATGATGCTGGTTGAAGTTCTCATAGGAGTCCCAGCGCACAGCGGGCTCTGCTGTGTTGTAGTCGACAGTGACTGAGGGGTCGTTCCGTGGGATGTTGCCTGTGGAAGGCCCAAGTGGTGAGAAGCGGGCACTCAGCCTTCAGCCCTGCCCCCTGGCCCTGCTCTTACCTTTGATCTTCTCAGGGCTGGAGGAGAAGATGAACTCCACTGAAGCTTGGAAGGGGAACCTCTCATCTGTGAGGAATGGACAGGGAAAAGCCAGGTCCCCCACCTGCCTGCTTGCCTGCCCTCTCCTGGGATCTAGCCTTCATACCACTTGTCTCCGACTCACCAGTCCAGGCCTCATCCAGCTGGTCTTTGGGAAAGGTGAGCCGTGGTCCGTGGATGGTGCATGTGTGGAACTGGACTCGGAACACAAGGGTTCGGTCTGTCCCCCGGCCACCCTTGTGATAGCACGTCACCTGGGTGAGGGAGACGGGGGTCAGGTCCTCATGTCCACTTCCACCTCCTCTGTGTTTCCACCCTTGGGACTGCCTGCCCACAGCTCTGCCCTGCCTCGGCCTCAAGGTGACCCCCATTTGGGGACTTCCTTTTCGCCCTCCAATATGGATTGCATTCATGATTCACTAGAGATTGTGCTGTTGGCAGGAGATGACAATACCACCCCTTGGCCCATCTCCAAGACTCCTCTTGTTGCCGAGGCCCCTCACCATGACGTCGCCTTTGAGGAGGAGGGCTGGCTCCAGGCTGATGCAAAGCTGCTGGGGACCAGGGCCTGCAATGTGACTGGAAGAGAGGGGAAGGCAGAGCTGAGTCAGAGGCCCTCAGGCTCAGTATGGCTGTGAAGAGTCAGAAGGGAGTTGGGAGATGGGAGTCTGACCCTGAGTGAGAGAACTTTAGCTGAGCCTCAGCTTCCCCATCTGTCAAATGGATCCCATGATGGTGTTAGTTCTCAGGCACAGTAGCTAGAGCTGGAGGCCCAGGTGTTTGGGGAGGCTGGAGAAACAGGGAGCTGGGGCCCGGGGGAGCAGAGGCCTGGGAACACAGCACTCACTAGATTCCAGATGTGTAGACGAGCTGCATGGACTGGTAGATCTTGAGGAAGGGCTGGAAGCCTAGAAGGGCAAGAAGGCACATGAGGAGGACTTAGTGAAGGGAGTGGGGGAACAGCCCCCCGTGGAGTATATCCCAGGCAGACTCACCTGTGCCAGGTTCAAAGGCTGGCAGCACAGGCACGAGCACATAGTGCAGGAAGAGAGGGCTGCTGTTCATTCTGATGGAACCAGACAGCAGGCCACTGAAGTAGCTGATGTATCTGGTGGTGGGGGGGGGGGAGATGTCAAGAAAAACATAAGCCCCTTCCTCTGGAGGTCCCCTTGTAGCACTTCAACTGTGCACACCTCCCGCCCACCCTGAGAAGGCCTGCCCTTCTCCTAAGCACTTCCCTCCCATTCCAGCCACCAGAAAGTTCTTCCTTGTATCTAACCTCAATCCTTCCTGCTGCTTTAAGATGTTTTTCTTGCTGCCCCCCTTTGCCTAGAATGCTCTTCCCCCAGACCTTAGAGACAGACCTGCAAGTTTCTCTTTTTATTTTTTTAAAAAGTATGTTTTTATTGATTTTGAGAAAGGGAAAGGGATAGAGAGATAGAAACATTGGTGAGAGAGAATCATTGATTGGCTGCCTCCTGCAGGCCCCCTACTGGGGATCGAGCCCACAACCTGGGCATGTGCCCTGACTAGGAATTGAACCCGTGACCTTTTGGTTCATAGGTCGATGCTCAACCACTGAACCCCACTAGCCGGGCTGCAAGTCTCTGTCATAGACTCAGCTTTATTTTCTTCATAGCACTTGTCATCATCCAAAATGATCTTGCCTTCTACTTCACTGGAATGTAAGGTCCGTGAAAACAAGAATCTTGTTTGTTTTGAATGCTCAGCACTTGGCACAGTGCCTGGCACATCCAGGTGCCCCATTAAAGTGTGCTATGTGAATGAGAAAAACTTGACCTTGGCAGCCATGGAGGGACTGCTCCTCCGGCTGTCCCCACCCAGGTTGCTCACCGGCGCTGGGAGGGCTGCAGCTCTGCGGCCACCTTGTCCTCGCAGAACTTCCGCATGGTGAGAGTAGCCAGCGCCTGGTCTGCCCTGGGGAGAGCAAATAGGTGCAGGGGATGAGGGGCTGGTCTCCGTCCTGGTCTCCCATCTCTAAGCCCCAGGGGAGGATGAGAGAGGCGACCCCCAAATCTAGAGAAAACTTATTGTAGTGGTAAAGAGAACCAGAAACCCCACATAAGTCACTTTCCTAGTTGTTGGGCCTCAAACAGTTGTTCCCTGAGCTTTAGTTTCCTCATCTGTAAAATGGGGCAATAAGGCCATGATATGGGTTGCATTGTGTCCCCCCCAAAAGATATATACCTCAGAATGTGACCTTATTTGGCAATAGGGTCGTTGCAGATGTAATTAGTTAAGATGTCATACTGGAGTAGGGTGAGCCCTTAATCCAATATGATTGGTGTCCTTAGAAGAAGAGAAGAAACACAGACATACAGAAAGAAGGTCACGTGATGACGGAGGCAGAGGTTGGAGTGATGCAGCTACAAGCCAAGGAACACTAAGGATTGCTGGCCACCACCAGAAGCTAGGAGGAGGCAAGGAAGGATTCTACCCAGAGTCTCAGAGGGAGGGAGGCCCTGCTGACACCTCAATTTTAGATTTCTAGCCTCCAGAACTGAGACAATAAATTCCTGTTGTCTTAAGCCACTTGGTTTGTGGCACTGTTACAGCAGCCCCAGAGAACTGTGATGAAGTACAAGTGAGAAAAAGGAGGTGGCACATGGCTCTCTGAACACAGAGGTGGGCTTCAGGGGAGATGGGCTGGTCAAGGACCAGCTGGAGGAAGGGCCACAGGGGAAGGGGCCACTCAAGGGCCAGGAGCCTCACCCTGCAGAGATCTTGCTGTAGTGCATGTAGGCAGAGACGATGACCCCGAGCTTGCTCTTGCTCCCCTGAGGATAGAGACAGGGATCCAGGGCCTGCTGGGGCCCCAGGTTGAGGGCATCCCGGCCCTGCAAACCCGAGGTCCCAGCCCACCTTGCAGTACAGTACGACCACATGCTGTGGGTCCGCACTGAGCCAGGTCTCCATGGCTTTGCAGATGGAGCACAGCTTGTCCAGGGGGGGTGCGTGCAGCTCAGGCCAACCAAAGTCCTGGACCTGGGTGGGGGTGGGGGGTGCAGGGGTGAAACTGGGAGTGGGGGCCACAGCCAAGAGAGATGGATGGAAAAGGGACAGGGTGTATGGGTCCGGGGCAAGGTCAGCCTCTTGGTTGTCCATAGCAGCCTCAACACTTTGCTCACCTGTACAGTGGGTTGATACCTGTTGCACCATGCTTTGGGGTGACTCAAATATGTCACATAATAAAGTGCTTAAGAGTGAAGTAGATACCAGTTGCTACTGTTAATAACCAGGAGGCTGGGGGCTTCTTGCGTGGGGATGATTCAGTTTAATGGCTTTAATGCCTTCCTACCTTGGGATTTAGGCGGGTCAGGTCATGTCTTTTTTCTGAAAGGTTGAAGAACTGCAAGAAAAGGGGGGAGGCTTTAGACCTGATGCAGGGAGGTGCGGTGATGCATGAAGGTGGTGACACCCGCTGTGACCCTGAGTCTTTCTCCAAAATGAGGAGGCTGCTGCCCCAGAGCCCACGAGAGCCTGCCCCGGGCCCCGCCTCTGAGGGTGTGACGTCAGAGCGCAGCTAGCCCATCTAGACCTCCCAGACCTCTCATTGGCTGACTGCGCCAGGCCCCGCCCCTCACCAGGTACTTGTCCCGGTGTTTGGATTGCAGCACGTGCGCCAGCTCGCGCAGGTGGCTCCGGTGTCGCTCCTCGTCTGGCCGCGCGGGGAAGGCGGCGGCCAGGATGCGCTCCGTCACGTAGGTGAGGTCCAGGTCCCAGCGGCGCTCCATGAGCGGGTCCAGGCTGAAGCTCCTGAAAGGTGTGAAGCCTGCGTGAGGGGCATGGGGCGGGTTCCCCCCAGGGCGCTGGTGTGATGGGTGGGTGTCTGACCATCGGCAGGTGAGGCCTCCGGGTCCGAGGGTGGGTGGGACCGCTTGGGCGTGTGGGGCTGTCCCGGGAACTTGGTTGGGGTCACTGTCCTGGGCTGAGGTGTGGGGACAGCTAAAGGGCTCAGGTGGGACCACCTTTGGCGCCCGCACTTACCGGGGCAGAGTGCTGCGCTGCTTTGAGTGATTCAGAGACTTGGTGGATCCCTGGAGGACGAGATGAGATGATGAGCAAGCGTCTCTCTGGGTGTCCCCCGCCCCCACTCTAGATGACCTGAACTTTTGTCCTCAGAAGAAACGTAGGTCCTTACTCCCATACTCCCAGCTACCTGCTTCCGCCCCTCGCCGCCCCCTCCAGCATCACCTTACCAGGTGCTCTATGCGCCTCACAGGGGCCGTGCTTCTCCGCTAGAGGGAGGCGGGGCAGAAGGGCGTGGTTAGGGTAGGAGCAAGGGCCTGTCTGGGCCTGGGGAGAGTGGAGACCTGCCAGTGTCCCTCAGGGCTCTACTGGGCAAGGGGAGAGAGTCCTAGCGCCCAGAGGCCGGAGGAGAAGGAGAGAGAGGGCTGAGACAATTTCCCTCTACCTCAGGATGAACAATACCCACAGCAGTCCATTCAAGGTAACCTCCTGCCCTCCCACCCCCACCCGTGGCCACCAGACCTTTGGACCCTGCAGCCAGGTTCCTTGCCTCCCCCTCCCATCCCAGAGCACACTCACCAGCTCTGCAGGAGGCAAGGCCTGGCAGGACGAAGTCACCTGGAAGGAGACCTGAGTGAGGGGCTAAGCTCCTGGGGACGTGGGCTCTCCTGGCTTAGGGATGGGGCCACCCTCCGCCTCAGCAAGTGGAGGGGCTGTCAGGAGATGGGTGCAGGCTCCCGCTGAAGTTCCTCTATTTAAGGGAGCCTCCCCTCTGGCTTCTAGGTCCCTCAGCCCAGGCCCCCCACTTGTTGCTCTTGGCTCCCAGCCCCATGCCCACACAGACCCCCATTCATCCAGCTGCAGGGCAGGAGTTATATATAGAGCCATGCAGGCAGGCCATGGCCAGGGACCGACACTGGCCTCTTTCACCAGGAGACCCCGCCCCTGGGCACAGAGCTCCCCCAAGCAGGCTCCAGGGCCCTGGGAACCCCCATACTGCAGGAGGGGGACCAGGGAACCTCCTCAGGGATGGGGCTGTCTCAGGTCCCCAGTGGACAGTGTGTACTGTCTACAGCTTGCACCTTTGCCCAGCCTCTCCAGGGCCTAGGACGAGACCCACACAGGCATCCTGAGGCCCCTTCCCCAGAGGGAAGGCACGGCCTATCCGGCTGCCCAGTCTCTGAAGTCCTGCTCCCCCACCCACCCACCCCACCCTTCCTCCTCCTCATTCATTCCCCACCCCCACTCTCTTGCCAGCTGCAGCCTGGGCACAGCACCAAGACAAACGCTGTCTAGCTGTCCACTCGCCTGGGCCAGACCTCCAGGGGGTGGAGTAGGGTGGTTCTTAAAGGGCCCAGAACAGCACCCTCTCCCACCTCAGCAGGGGTTCCCAAATGACGAGAGGGGTGGAGGGCTGATGCCAGTGTGGCTGGAGAAGCCTGTTTCGAGGAGGAAGGGACCCCAGTTCCCTTCTCCCAACCAGGTACCCACCTTTGCTTCACATTTTCTGTGTGTGGCCACCTTGCAGACTAGAGGGGAATAGGGAGGGGAAGGGTTAGCAGGGCCTTCTGGGGCAGTGGAAAGGGTGACCCTCTCCCATCTCCCCAGGCCCTGGAACCAGACACCCTGTGACTTTCAGGAGCAGGGGCAGAGAATGGCAGTGGGGTACTACTGCCTAGGCCGGGATGGGGGGGAGCTGAAAGGGAGGGAGGGAAGCCCCCGTCACAGGTCAGGGCAGGAAGGTGTTGTACTGGGGTCTCCTGGGTTCCTGGGGGTGTTTGTCATGGGGAGCAAGGGCTGTTTGGAAGGGAGGCAGCTGCCTCTCGGTGCCCATGCTGCTCAGCAAGGGGCAGTATGCACATTTGTTTACGTTTCGTGGCTCTGCCAGCTGGCGTTGTGAGACAGAGTGGTGCTGGGTGGAGCTCTCAGAGCCACAGAACAGGGTACCTCACCTCTGCATGACACGCCCGTCCCATCGATGGTCACTTTACACACTGCACAGACGGGTGGTTTCTTCCGGAAAACCTTCTCCCGGAAGCTGTGTGGCTCAGCTTTCCTAGGCTAGGGGTGGGGGACAGACACAGACAGGTGTCCGTTCCCAGTGGGCCCATCTCGGATCGGGCTGGCATTAGCACTGCACTGGTCCCTTTCTTCCTCCACCCGAATGATTGAAGTCCCTAAACTCGTAGGACACACTGGCCACAGCTGTTTCCGGCCAGCTGTGGGCCTGTCCTTGACAGTGCATGGAATCTGGCCCCTTGCAACACCCTCGCTGGGTCAGCTCCTCCCCGAGGGATCACTTAGGCCCTTCACGTGGCCCTGGTGTGTGATCCGCTTGTGGTCACGGCCCCCCCACCCCAAGGAGAGCTTTCCTCCCGGTGGAGGGTGCTCTCTTACTCTCCTCCATGAGGCCCCCTGTTTCTCCTCCCATCTTACCCTCCCCAGATGGAGGCTCATGCGCAGAGTGAGCAGCAGGGGGTCCAGACATGAATGTCGGAGGACAGTCACTCAGCAGCACCCGGGCTGCCTGGTAGGAGTGGCCGCAGCCAGTCCTGGTCCCCTGGCTCCTGCTGTCCCCACGCTCTAGGCAGCTGACATGCCCTCCCTCCCCCGTCCCCCCCCAAGAACAACATGTTTACTCATTGTGCATTGAAGCTGCAGGCAGAAGTTGTGTAAGAAGGCGGGTGGTAATGCTGGAGGGAGAGGCAGACCGAAGCATGACACTGGGGAAAATATTTAGCTGGAAGCATGACACCGGGGAAAAAATTTAGCTGCCTTGCTACTTCTGGATGTAGTAAGCACCCTGTCATCTGAGGAGGTTCAAGTGGGATTCCAGCATCGAATGGAGGAAGGGGTGGGTCAGATGTTGTGTGGAGGCTGAGATGCCCCCTTATGACTCAGGCCTAACTCGGTCCCATGCCTCCCCTGTGGTTCACTCCTCCCATTCTGTCTGAGGACCACTTGCCTCCTTGCCTCCTCTCTCCTACCCATTTTTTCTCTTCTGGAGTTCAAGTTTCTGCCCCCTTCTTCCCTTCGATATATAGTATTCTCTCTCTATATATAGTATTGCTTTTGGGGTAAAGCTGAAAAAATGTGGAGAAAAGGAATGATAGGGCCTCCAGGCCCCCCTCCCCCCGAAAGTGGGGGCTTCCAGGCCCCCCCAGCCTGGCGACCCAGGCAACACCTCCGGTCTCTTGGCTGCCTGTCCCTGAAACAGCTGGATTAAACCAGCAGCCGAATGCTCCTAAACTGGACCAACCTGGCTGGACCCACTAAGAAACTGGTGTGGCATGAGCGGCACACACAGAGGAGTGGAAAGCAAACCCCCTGTGCCTAAGGCAACCCTGAGACCTGGCTGCCTCCCTCCCTTCCTTCACCACCCCACGCCATTCCCCCTAAACGTCTCAACTTGGGGAAGGAGCCTTGCTCTGGAGCTCCAGTGTAAGTACCAGAAAGGTCCTACAGTGAAGTGTACCAAGACGCAGGTGTAGGGGCCGGGACCCCCCAGGGTTGGCCTGTGCTGGGGCAGGAAGGTGATCGAGGAGCCAGAACATACGGTTCTGCCCTGGCCACCCCAAAGGGGCAGAGTACGGGGATGAAGAGTAAGGGGAGAAGCCTGGAGAAGAGGGTCTGGCCTGGTAATCTGATCCCCTAGTCCCCTCCCCCACTGCCCACACCTCCACCCCGCCCCTCCTCTGCCCTGCTGGTGGGTACTCCTACCCTGTTGGTGGCCCGGCTGCTGTCCCTCCTCCCTAGGGCTCTGAGCAGCCTCTCCACGGGGCCGCTGGACTTCATGGTGTCCGGCTGTCTGGGTGCCGCCGCGGGCCCTGAACAATGCTGGGGCCAGGCCCGGGGCTTCCTGGAAGCGGCCTGGCGGAGGCAGCCGCTTCCCCTGGGTGGAGGGTAGGCTGTCTGGCTGGAGTGAGGAGAAGCCCAGCCCTGGAAGCGGAGGGGAGTACAGGCGGGAAGGGGGCAGGTCGCTGCTCCAGGAAGTGGGGTGGGGGGAGGATGTGGGGGAGGCCAGGAGATCAGATTCCCAGGATCTACCCTGCTGGGAGTGTCAGCCCAAGATCTTTTGCCCCCCCACCCCCACCCCTCTTGCTCTGGAGCTGCCCTATACCTAGGAATCCATCCTATCCAGGGATCTGCAATGATCCTGAGATCCAGCTCCCCACCCCCTCCCCAGGGGTGGGGCAGGGTGGGGGCAGGGTGGGAATTTAGGTCTCAGGGCAGGGCTCAAGGGCCAGCAGGGAACACGGAGTCCTGACCGGGCCACCTCCCAGCCTGAACTCTCAGGCTCTCTGGGGACTTCTGGCGTTTGGGAGCGGGGTGGGGTGGGCCCTAAGAATCACTATCCTGGCCAGCCCAGGATCCTAGGATCCGGAGTGCATCCTGCGGATCAGGGAAAATGGGACTGAGGGCCAGCTTCCTGCCTCAGTGTCACTGGTGGTGAAGTGGAAAAGGGAAGCACGCACCCCCTCCCCTTCAGGCTGGAAGGCAAATTCCAGCCCGGAGGCTGCTTTGCCCACAGGAGTGATCCATTCCTGCCCCAGCCCAAGGCATCTGGGGCCCTGCTCCTGACAGCCCGCAGATGCTCTGCTCCTGACGTAGTCCCCCACTCACCCATTTCTTGGGCTTGTTTCTGCCCAACTTCTCAGACCCCTAGCCCCTCTTTGGAGCTCTGCCACTTAGGCCCTCGGGCTGCCCCTCCCCCAAAGCCTGAGTACTACCTTCATGGCTCTCCCAGCTCTGCTCTCCTTCCTCAGCTGTCCCAGGACCTGAGTACTGGACAGGACTGCCCCCCCAGTCCCGCCCCCCCCACTCCCCACACACATACTCCACACCCCTCCATGGGCCTCCTGCCTCCCTCCTGGGAACATGGCCAACTTCCTGTCCCAGGAGTCAAGAGAAGGAGGTGGTTTGGGGCCTTGGAAATGGGGAAAGTAATCTTCCAAAAATATAAGGGGTTAATGCTCTGGGGTCTTCAGCCCCAAGCCTCGGACAGCAGCCCCTGGGACCTGCAAGAGCTGTCACTTGAAAGAACGTGCAAATATCTACCCCCTCATTTGCATGGTATTTACTGAATGTCCCAGTGCTCAGGCAGCTCCCCCAGCTCTGGCATCTCCCACCAAGTCCTTACACTTCCCCCTCCCTCCCTCCCTCCTTCTTGCCCCTGGGGCTGGTCTAGTCCTGCCCTCTCTGGATGACTCCCCTTATCAGAGCCCCCTCAGGACACTTCTGTGGACCTGCCTGGGTTGGGCCTTGCCTGAGGCTTCTCTCTCGAAGCTCTAATTCTCCTTCCAGGTCAGGAAGTCTGTCCCCAGGGTACCTTGCCCAGAGGGAGACATCTGTGCGGCAAACCTGGGCCCCCAGCCTGTAACTGGAGAGGGGCACCGGCTCTGCAACCCACTCCCACCCCACCAGCTCTGGCCGGGTCCCAGGACATTCCAGGCCCCAGGCCAGTGTGGGCAACTGGGCCTGGCCTCATCCAGTCCCCGCGCTGCTGGGGGAGGAGGGACACTGGTAGGTGGGTGGCCTTTCTCTGCTCCAGTTGCTCACATCCTGACCAGGACCCTTCAGGTGCTCTTTTCTACTTGCTCCCTCCAGGGGGGCTGAAGGTCCCCTCACCTGGAAGTCACCCTCAGCTGCAGCAGGTCTTCCAACATCTGGCCCTCCCTTTCCTTTCGGGGCCTCACTAACCCCTCTGGGTGTCCGGGGAAGCCTGGCTTTGGGTCCTTCCCCGCCCTGGGAGGCAGCTCTGGGGGAAGATGGAGATGGGAGAGCACGGAACCCTCAGCCGTGCGGAGAGAAGTGGCTCATTGGGGCAGGCCTGGGAAGGCATGGCCAGACCCCAGGACCCTTCTCCTGCCTGGAACATTCCAGAGCCTGTCAGCTTCTCCCCCAGCCTGGCCCCCA
The DNA here is from genome assembly GCF_028538775.1 of Myotis yumanensis. Classification (NCBI taxonomy): domain Eukaryota; kingdom Metazoa; phylum Chordata; class Mammalia; order Chiroptera; family Vespertilionidae; genus Myotis; species Myotis yumanensis. The sequence goes on from NW_027223754.1 coordinate 162,365,538, forward strand.
TCGCACTCTGAAGCCTGGGGTTTGTTTGGAGAAACCCCTCCACCCACACTCCCCCTTCCTGGAAATAGCTGTGGTTGGACGAGAGGCTGGGAGCCTGGCCGCCACGGAGGAGGGGTGAGGCGCAGGGAGGCGAGAGGGAGGCAGGCGGCGCTCAGGGTGTGCCCAGGGGGGTCTGCAGAATTGAGCAGTAGCACAAGGGGCCAGGAGTGGGGCTGGAAAGTGAAATCAGCCTCTTCTAGGCCTGCTTTCTGCCTCAGTTTCCCCGATGTGACGTAGAAAAGGAAAGCCCTCCCAGGCACTCCCAGGCCAGGGCGGTCCCGGGCCTGCGTGTGGGGGAGCGTGCCCCACGGCGATCCAGGAGCGGCGCCCGGTGCGGGGCGGCACAGGGCCGCGCTGGGTCCCCGGCGTGTGCGCACCAGGACGCGCGAAGGCGTGACGGCCCCGACCGGAGTTTGACCGCGCCCCGCGCCCCGCCCCCTGGTCACCTTCCTGGCTGCCAGCTGTCTGGGCTCGCCGTGACCCGCGCGATCTCGGACCCCCAGCCCAGGGACGCCAGCCCCGGGCCCCGCGCCCCCTGGCGACCGCCCCCGGCACTGCCCCCCCCCCCCCAGCCGTGACGCACAGGCCGCCGCCCTCCCGCCCGGCGCGGCCACTCACCTGCGGGGGGCGCCCGGCGGGGCGGGGGCGCGGCGGGGCGGAGCAGCAGCAGCAGGGGGAGCCCCCGGGCCAGCCCATCCCGGCTGGGCCCGCGCCGAGCGGCCGCGCGGGAGGCGCAGGAGGCGGGAGCGGGCGCCGCGCTCCTGGGCTCCCTCCCGCCCCGCCGCAACCGCGCCGCCCTCTCCTCCCTCCCGCGCTTCTCCCCTCCCTCCTGCCCCGCTCCAATCCCCACCTTCCGCCCGCTCCCGCCCCTCGTCCTCCTCTCTCCCTTCTCTCCCCACCTTCTGCGAACCCCGCTCACAAAGAGCTGGGAGGAAGGAGGAGCGCAGAGGCGCTAGGAGATGGGAAGAGCCTGAGAGATTTGGGGGAAGGTGGACACCGAGGACACAGGCCAAAGAACCCACACGAGCCAGACAGACGCAGAAGAAAAGGTGGGCGTAGGCCCAGAAGGTGCTAGAGACAGGACGGAGAACTGCCTCGGCCTCTCTCAGGTCGGCCCCTCCACAGGAGTGTACTTGGGATTAGGCCTGACCCCGAAGTCTGGACCCACCCGCGCGCGTGGCCTGGTGGGGCTAGCGCCACCTAACCACAGGGGCACTAGCTTCAGGTGCAGATACCTGGGTCACCTGTGTTCCAAGTCTCTGGACACCCTTCCCTGGCCCTCTGCCGCACACGAGACTTCTCAGGTGTCACCTGTTCTCCCCAAAGGACTTACAGTGAGGACCTCCACGCCAAGTTCAATACCACCCCCCACCCCACCACCTCCACACACACACCACCATTGCTAAGCAACTCCAGGCAGCCCATCCACTGCCTTGCTTTGGAGCTGGACAGTCACTCCCACTCCCTAGGAGACTTTTATTAAGTCGTCCTCACATTTGACTCAAGTCCCAGGCTTCCAGTGGATGTGGAAGTTCATTCTGTGGTTTAATAGCATTCCCTTCTTTTGCAGTGTCTGGATCTGCCACTGGGTAGTAACTTCTTGTAATTGACTTACGGGGCGGTGGGGCAGGTTTGAGCTGTGCCACCCTGGAGGGGACGGTAAAGGAAAGGGATGTCTTTCTAGAAGCTCTGAATCTGTATCCATTCCCAATTCCCCAATGTACTATAGCTGTGAGCACTTGCTGAACCTTTCTCCCTTCCTTCCCTCCCTACTGAATTTTCCGTGATGAAAACTGCAGTGGGGGGAGGGGGGCGGGGAGGCGGGGGCAGCGTCCAGGGGGAGGTGGCTTTCAGAAGCTAAGGCCTAGGGCTCAATACCCAATGTCTGCTCAAAGCAGCCAGTGCCATCAACTCTAAGGCCCTCCATCCTTTTAATGCTCAGCCTGCCTTTGGCAAGAGCTGGGAAGTCTGGTTCTGATTACGGGGGGGGTGGAGCACCTGATTCCAATCTGCCCAATCTGGCGGCAGGGAAGAGGCTGTGAAGCAGCACATGGTGACAGTGTGGGTCCCCCAGAGACTGGCATTTGGGAGGGGTGGATGTTGCTGGGACTAGGGAGCCATGATCTTACTGCTCTTGGCTGAGTTGGTGTCCAACAGGCAGTCCAAAGGTTAGAGCAGTCACTGGGGTCTGGAGGGAGGGACTGGGGGATTGGAATGGAGCTGGGGAGGGAAGAGGTTGGGAGGACAGACAGGGGTTAGGAGAGCAACAGGGACCAGAGGCTACTGGAGGGGGTCGGGCTGAAGGTCACTCTGTATTTTGGCAAGATTTGATTATGTAATTGAGATATATGCGATATGAAAATTGGTTCAATTCTTCGGAGCAAATGCTAGTTCTTTTACATCTTGCCTTTCCCAGGGTTTATTAGAGTCTTTGGTGGGCCCTAAGGGGGTAGGTTCTACTCTCTAAAGGTACCTAAGGAGAGATTGGGACTCAGCCAAGAGGCACTTGATTGAATCTCAGAGCTGTGGGTGGACTAGAGCCTTCCACTCAAGCTGGTGTTGCTGCCCTTCAAGAGGAACCGCTTTTGAGGTTCCCAGGAATTGGGAGAGGATCCTAAGGTGGGTAGCTGAACTACCCGCTCTGACTTGATGCCTACTTTCAGTGTGGGGGAAGGAGGCTGCAGAAAGGAAGCTGATGAGAGGCTGAGAGTGAAAAATTATACAGGAGGTAGCTTGGTGGGAATGAAATACAAATGGGTGGCACATAGGGCCAGCCAGGCAGACCAAGAGCTGAAGAAAGGGGAAAGGGAGGAGAAAGCCGGGATGATGTTAGTAAAGAAACAATTTTAGGAACACCTTCTCACCCTCCCTCCATGCAGGTTTTCTTACCTTGATTATGCAGAGGGCAGCCCATCTTGGCACCGAAGGCTGAACCTCCTCTTCCATGGTCTGGGGTGATCCCATGCCTGTGACCCAGTGTGTTGAGATCCTTGGGGTGGGGACTATAGGAGGAGGGTATTGAGGGTTGGAAGAGCTCTTGGTCAGGGGAACTTGTGGAGGGCTGGACGCTGGGAACCAGGAAGAGTGGGGGGAAGAGCAGAGCTGACCCAGAGGCGGATCTCCTGGCTGAGGACAGAGCTTGTATTGTCCAACCCGAGGTTGCTGCAGTTGGGCGGGGAGCAGCACAGCTTGCCTCTTCCAAACCCCTTCTTTCTGGTGAGGTGGGAGGGTGAGGGAAGGCGAGTCCCCCCTTCACTTGTGGCCCTAGGGGCTGCTATGGTTGCTGAGAAACAAGTTTTATTTGAGAAATAATGCTTCCCAGGAGCAGATGTGTAGCTCTCCCACTTCCTGCGAAACCAGATGCTGTGAGCTCATTTAGCACTTGAGGTAATGCCCGCAGCACTGACTGGGACCCTCACTGCCTTAGGATCCGGAGCCTAGTGCTTGATTCTGTTTAGGAGAAAGTAGGCTACATGGTCCGTTATACACATGGGACCCAACCAGCCTAAAATCGATCCTTGTAAAGTCGAATGTCATGCCCACACCCTTCTGGTTGTTTGAGATTAGCAGCAAAGGCTGGCCAGGCCTAAGATGCATTTCTGCTGCAGGGCTCTGATCGGATGGGGGCGTACCAGTGCCTACCTTTCCCCAGACTTTATCCTTTGGGACGTAGGAGAGGGGGTTCCTTCCTCCCTGCCCTTTGCTCAACCAACTTGAACCTCCTTCATGTTAGCCTTTCCCACTTTTATGCCCCACTCCCCATCACCATTCTCCCAAACCTCAGTAGTGCAGCGAGGGGAGTGGATCAAATGAAGGCTTGGAGAGTGTGACGGACTGTGGTGCCGAAGCGGCAGTTAAGCAAGCACGGCCATGTAGGTTCCAGACAGCTTGGGCAGGGCCTTTTCCCTTCCTACCGACACTCACATGGATAGGCTGTACAGTGAGCCTCTTTCTTATCTCTCAACTTTGAAGAGATCAGTGTACCAGCAAGAAACCAGAACACCAGCTGCTGGTCGGCCCAGGGGAAAGCCACTGTGTAACTACGCTCCCAACTCCCTTCACTTCCCCCAACCCTTTCCTCTTGGCTTCTAGTCCCCAGAACTGATTGAGGTTTCCTGGGCTTTCTGTGCTCCACCCACTTGTGACCTTAAGGATTCTCTGCCACTCTCCTAACCTCTTTCCTGCCCTTGCAACAATGAACAGCTTGTCCCTCTGTTTGGAAAATTCCCACAAAGTCTGAGCAATGATTAAAAATGGTAACCTAGCCCTGGCCAGTGTGGCTTAGTTGGTTCAGCTTTGGTCCCATGCACCAGGTCACTGGTTCAATTCCAGGGCAGGGCACATGCCCGGGTCTCAGGCTCGATTCCTAGTTTGGGGTGTGCAGGAGGCAGACAATGTTTCACTCTCATATCAATGTTTCTCTCTAATAATCAATTAATAAATCTTAAAAAAGTGGTAACCTAGACTCCATTCTGCCTGTGCAGTTCAACCCAGGAAAAGAGGCCGAATCTTCCAATAGCCGAAGGGCAAGGTTTATGGAGGCATTGCCTCAAGGACATGAGGCTTTATCCCCAGAGGCTCACACTTCATCTTAGTAAACAAACAGCATAGGAAACGGAATGCAGATATGCTCAAATGATATTAAAAGTTAACACCAGGCAAAAATGCTGGAGGGGAATTGATGTGAATTTCTAGTTCTTGGGCCTCAATGACCAGATAAATTCCCCTTGTAAACCCTACCCTCTGTACTTGCACAAAATGGTACTCGGAGATGGGAAGGCAGGGTAGCAGACTGTCCGTGGGGAGTCCACAAAAAGGACTTGGGAGCATGGAGTGTATCGTTAAAGAATTTCAGCATTAAAAATGAACTTTAAAGATCAGATTTATTTGGAGAAAACAAAAAACCCCCATAACCCAAAGGATGGGATTCACATCTCAAGACATCTCCCAGGTAGTAAGTCTACAGATTACAAATCATTTTCATAGAAGATATTTTTGTACAAATTTTACATGTATCGAGTAGGACATAAATCCCTGTTTGTTTTAATGGGGGACATGGTAGGGGAGTGGGAAAGAACCGCTTTTTTGGACACAACTATTTGGAAGGAGTAGACTTGAAGAGGGCAAACCCTACCTTTTCATCATCTACAGCAAATGGTTAAAAAAAACCCTTTCAACCTCGGGTCTCTCTAAAAGCCATTTCCTGGCCATCCAAGCCAGTTAGTTACTTAACTAGTATGTTTTTTATGTCCACCGGGTAAATGATTCATTATGCCCCCTGCTGCAGCACTCGTAAACCAACACCCCCGCATAGCTGGACAAGCTCTAACCTAGGACTGATGGGAGAAGGGCTTGCAAACAAGAGACCAAGGTCTCATTTCTCTGTAGGTACCAATATTGCCCATAAGGATTCCACCTACTGAGCTGACAGTACAAAGGTACACATAAAAGCAGGCAAGTTAAGCTACTGTGTTGCAAGAGAATCCAGGACCTTGTTAAAGAGTTCTCTCCATTATCATTTATTTTCAAGGGAAGCTAAAAACAAAACAAAACCACACTGATCTAGGCCACATTATAAATCCAAACACTGGTGTGGGATTTCAGTGGAGAAAAGGAAACTTGTAGGAAAAAAAAAAAAAAACCCAACCCCCCCAAACCCGCAAAATTAAAAGCCTCCAAACAAAACCCCAATCAAGGTCACAAGAAAGGCTCCCAGTTTAACTGTCCCTATTTATCCACCGCCCTTACCACCTAAGACCATTCATTCTAGTTTTCTGAGGTGTGAAAGGGGTCAGGACTGAACAGGAGAGTCAAAGGCAAAGGAGCCAGGATTTACTTGAGAAGAGCAGTGATTCCTCATTTGACAGCTCCCAGGGGCGGATCCAGATGCCTGGGGCACTAGGTCTGTGGCTTCAACAGAAGCTGCTTTTTGGGAGGTAACAGGAAAGAGTAGCATGAGGAACACAAAACAGTCTAAATTTAAAAGCTTCAAGATTTCAACAGAATGTGGGTATTTGAACGTTGAGAAAGGATAGTGTTTAAGAAAGGGAAAAACCAGGACACATAAGAAACTTGGGAATTCCCACACCCCTAAGTGCTTCCTGCTCCAGGAAGTAACCATTCATGTGTTTATTGGAGGTCACATCATTTTCCCCTATTTCTGGTTCAAAATAATTCATCACCTCCCCAAAGCTTCTTTTCAAACCACGATTTCCCCACTTATTTTGGTCACCAAGCAGTCCTATTCTTTAGAGGCCTGTAGACTCACTCCCAGCTACCCCCCTGGGGGGTAAAAATGAAGGCATTCCCCCTAGGCTGGCCCCAGTAACTCAGAATTAAATAAGAGGAGGGGCTGGCAGCCTCCTGGAGACTAAAACTTCAGAGACTAAACCTACCTTTCCAAGGATAGGGAATTTATTCAGATATTTGAGAATTCATAAATGCCACATTAGGATAGTAAGAATTAAAGGTACAAATCTCATCCTCTTCCTCATACCTGCCCTACTGCCCAACCAGATTCCAGACATTGCATCCCTGTCACTGCCATTTTCCTAAATGGAGGCCCCCTAGGCACTAATCACATGGGCGACTGCATGTGTCATAAAAGTGCACAACTTTCCCATTAAAATATGTCTGTCTTTCTGGCTATACTGACGATTCTCCAGTTAGTTCAATACTTTAAAGGCTGCAGCAGCATGCAAAAAAATTTCATTTCATTTCACTTTTTTAAAAAAAGTTAAGAAGTCTCCAGGAGATGTGAGTTTTATTTTGTCTTGTCTGGCTAGAGGTTTGGTTTGCTCTCGAACGTTCCAGAGTAGAGAGAGACTTGGAGAAAACAGGATGTAGAGGTCTAGTCGGTGTAATCTTCTCCCTCGTTTTCATCTTCACCGTCCACAGATAGAGCAGCATACTTGCTTGCAGAACTGAACTTCTGTAACAGAGAAGAGTGATAAAGTGACCAAGGCCTTAAATTCTCACATCAAAATCCAAGAAACAGCCCAGCTGGTGTGGCTCAGTAGTTGAGAGTCAACCTATGAACCAGAAGGTCAAGGTTTGATTCCCGAACAGGGTACATGCCCAGGTTGCAGATATGCAGGAGGCAGCCAATCAATGATTCTCTCCCACTACTGATGTTTCTGAATCTCTCTCCCAGGCTCGCTGAAATCATTAAAAAAATATTTAAAAACAATTCCAAGAAACTGGATTCTGATACTTTAGTCCAGACCGCAACCACCTGCTTGCTCACTAGCTTCTACTGACGCGTTTCCACAGCCGGGGAGAGCTGTCGAAGGCATGCACACATGTTCTGACCCAAGTCACACATGACCCTTCATCTTGAAAAAGGGGTGAGAGTAGTGAAAGGCAGAACAGAGAAAAATGCTAAACTTTCATTATGTCAAATGAGCAGCAGTGCCTTATTTCCAATCACTGTTTATAGCCCTAAATGTAAGGGGCTCAACAGGAAAAGCTAAGGGAAGTAGAGTTGGGCAGGCCGTTGACACTTACGGAGGCTGGACTTTCTTCAGGTTTCTTTGGCTCAGGTGCAGATCGGGAGTCTTGATCCTTTTTGCCATCTTTCCTGCAGAGATGAGTGTAAGGCCACATCCTTAGGAGGACTCCCCAAACCCGTAAGCAGTTCTGAAGCACTCAACAGGCAGCTCCAGTCAACAGGTCTTGATACCTGGACACTTTGTGTTATTTCTAGATTCTCAGAACTGTAACTGTTTATAGTGATTGATTTTAGTTTGTTCACAGTGTGAGATCTGGCAATGCTTGGAGAACCAAAAACTTCTTAATTACAAAGACAGGGATGCCTAAGCCTCAGACAATAGTTACCAACGACAGGAAAGAGAACACACTTACCTCTCCGACTCCTTCCAGTGGTCTTTGTTCCCTCCATCTCCTGGACCACGGCTGGAGTTCCCACTTTGGCCTTTTGGGACACTCACCCCATCCACTTTATTTTCATCTGCTTGAGTGGAAATGCAAAAATAAATGGAAGGCAAGTAAATAATTACCCTCCCTCCCCTAGGTTTCCTAAGGATTGGAGAAAAATGTGCTCATTATGTACCCAGGGAAATTAAACCTCACCCCAACCCAGACTTCCTTCCTAAGCCCTTCTTCCCACGTACTCTCTATATATAACACACACCCCTCCCCCGACATCAAGACCCACTAAAAAGTTCCACTGTAGGATTACGCCATCACAAAAAGCCAACTGGCAATAAGGGCTATGATGCTGTGTTGCGAGTGACCTTGGCCTTGCAGATGGTGACATTTCTAATCTGTACTGAGCATGGTATTTTCCTTCCGATTCCCCCGCCCCCTGTTCTACCAGGAAAGGGCAGGGTTCCATGCTTTCTCTAGAGACCACTCCTGCCCTCTAATGGCAAGAAAAGGCAGACAATCTAAGAACCTTAACACAAAACCTGGTGCAAAATACACTGAAGTTCAGTATTTCATGACTTTATAGGCCTTTTAATTTAGGCCTCTAGCTGAACAAAACCTGTTCTCCTTTTTATCTTACCTTTCCTGGCTGGTCCTTCCTCAGACGGCTGAGCTGGAACCACTTTCCCCCCACCGCTAGAAGAAAAACGTGTGATCACATCATCAGTTGTCTTAAAGAAGAGAAGAAACTTATCACTCTCCAAGCTCATAGAGAACCAAAAACACATAACGCTGTGACACGTGAAAATACAGCAACAACAAAAGCATTATCTGAACACTAATTGCCATGTCCTTTAGAATCATCACAGTCATGCAAGGCTAATATTATTCTCTATTTTACAAATGAGGATCCTAAGACTTATGGAAGTGACCCTCCCATTGCCAACATGTGGCCGCTATGGGTTCTGAGTCTAGTATTTGCAGATTTTCAGGCACCAAAGGAATGTCAACTAGCTATAAAAACTCTAGAAAATGGAACCATTGGTGCTCAGGAGCCAGCTCCATTATACCACTGAATCTGAACTAATAAAGTAGACAGGGTTAGGTGCTATCTAAGGCCAGCCCCCCTCAGAGCACTTTCTATCATGACATCACAACATTTAAGAGTCTACAGCTGCCCTGGTTGGTCTGCTCAGTGGTTAGAGCGCCAGTCCGCAGACCAAAGGGCACATACTTTGGCTCGATCCCTGGGCCACATCAGGGCCTGCTGTGCAGGAGGCAACCCGTGTGTTTCTCCCACATCAGTGTTTCTCTCTCCCCACCTCCATTCCCTCCTCTCTCCTAAAAAAAAGAAAAAAAAAAAAAAAAAGAAAAAATAATCAATGGAAAAAATATATCCTCCAGTGAGGACAGAAAAAAAAAAAAAAAGATTCTACAGCTAACCAACTGCTGTTTCCAAGCTGACTCACCTTGTAGGGGATTGCTGCTCTGTGTCTGAGCTCTGAGATCGAGCAGGAGGGTTAGAACTTCGCTTCACCCAAGCATTCTCCTTTGGTGGAGGGGCTGGCATTACCTTTAGAGGCTGTTCAGGTTTGGGAGGCTTAGAAGTTGGAGAGTGACAGTCTTCCTCCTTATTGAATGTTTCATTTTCTAGAGACTTCTCACTCTCTCTCCTTCGTGCATCTGTGAAGTCAGAGTGGGAGAGGGTCAAATTATCAAAAATAGGCTTATTGTACAACCATCTATTAGGATCTCAACAGAGTGGGAAATGTTCTATGCCCATATTTACTGCTATCATTTTTCTTAAATACAGTCTCTAACTTGGCTCCCAAAATATGAGAAAATGTTTCACTGATTCAAGAGAAATTGGAAAAATGACTCTCCAGGGATAGCCCCTGACCTTTCCTAGAAATGAGCAAGCAGTCTTTGTTTTAGGATGATAGCTTTTCTAATCTCATTGTTAAAATGGTTGTACTTGGAGAATGATGATGATGATGATGATGATGATGATGTGTGTGTGTGTGTGTGTGTGTGTGTAAAGGGGATCTATGGCCCTAGCTAGTTTGGCTCAGTGGATAAAGGGTCAACCTGTGGACTGAAGGGTCCTGGGTTCGATTCCGGTCAAGGGCACATGTCTGGGTTGTGGGCTTGATTCCCAGTGTGGGGCATACAGAAGGCAGCTGATCAACGATTCTCTCTCATCATTGATGTTTCTATCTCTCCCCCGCTCCCTTCCTGAAATCAATTAAAAAAAACACCCTCATATGTGGGATATAATGATCAACATAAATGATGAACAAAAATGGATCCAGAGACAAGGTGGCACGGAACAGACTGTCCAACCTCAGAGAAAAGGCGAGGGGAGGGGGAGAGATTAGAGGTCAACCAAAGGACTTGTATACATGCATATTAGCATGACCAATGGACACAGACATGGGCAGTGGGAGTGTGAGGGGGCAGGGGGGTTAATGGGGGCAGGGAGGAGACATGTAATACTTGAAACAATAAAAAAAGGGGACCTATGTTAAATCCGCAAACCCCAGAAACCACTGATGAACTTATAGGCTCAACATACACAAAATGTCTCGAGACTAGGAGCTTATGTTGTCAGATTCTTTTTACACTTTAAGTGCAAGCTCTTCAGAAGTAGGGCTATAAATCAACCCAACTATCATACTCCTACCTGGGTACAAAGAGGCATTATATCCTGTTACTAAGAGTCTACTCCAGCACGAATAATTTCCAGGAAACTTCTACAGCATGTGGACAACTATTTCCAAATTACCCCAGCCTTGAGCCATGTTTTGAAATGCTCAAGTACAAATCAATTTAGAGGTGGGAGAAGAAGCCTTAAAACAAAAACAAACAAACAAACAAAACCCCGCCCCCAAACACTGGCTTACACTAAGGCAGTGGTTCTCAACCTGTGGGTCGCGACCCCTTTGGGGGTCGAACGACCCTTTCACAGGGGTCGCCTAAGACCATTGGAAAACACATATAATTACATATTGTTTTTGTGATTAATCACTATGCCTTAATTATATTCAATTTGTAAACAATGAAATTGGGGGTCACCACAACATGAGGAACTGTATTAAAGGGTCTCAGCATTAGGAATGTTGAGAATCACTACACTAAGGGAAGGGGGGGTGTTATAATTGAACCATTCCGTTTCCAAAGCACTAAACATGCTTATGACCAAGCAGTAAATTCAAGGGAGGAAGAAAGAATCAAGAGCAGAATATCATCACTTGAAACATTGATTGCTCTGAATAAACAAAACTCAGATGTCAATACATAAATGAAGGGACAAATGTAATAGTTAAGTGTACTCTTTAGTGGAAAATTATTAAACAGATCATCTAAGTCTTCCCCTGGTGCCCATTTCTCAGATTTTTCAGAGCAGGAGATGTAAAACTAATACCTATCTGAACTAATCCAAATAGAGAGTCCAGGATTGAAATTAACACTCCAAAGTCTCTGCATAATTTGGTTATGAATAGGTTATGGAAAATGGCAATAATATGATACCCACCCTGGTCTGACTTACTTCTGCCAGATGTGGCTGAGGTCCCAGTCTGTGATGACTCACTTCCTGTCCTTGACCGTTCCCGTTCCTGAGTTTCTTCACTTCGCCAGCTTGGGTGTCTGTATACAAGATTTAACAAAATACATGTTATTTGTTCAGTGAAGGCCACCTTGAACTCATGCTGACCCCCCAAGAATGACCACTTTTTGCATTGGCTAGGGCAGTGGTTGGCAAACTGCGGCCCCTTGAGTGTGGCTCTTCCACAAAATACCATGTGCGGGCGCGCACATACAGTGCGATTGAAACTTCGTGGCCACACTCAAGGGGCCAAAGAGCCGCATGTGGCTCTTGAGCCGCAGTTTGCCGACCACTGGGCTAGGGTTAAGAACATTCTCCTACATAATCTACAACACTGCCCACCCTTACTGAAAATATAATTCTGCAAGTCATTTAAAACTAGGCCTAGTTGTCCAGAACATTGTTATAGGTTTCTAACCTATTAGAGCCAATGCCACCTGTGATGACTCCTTTAGTATCTTAAGTAACCAACATACATACAAGTAAAAAAATGAAAAATAGTAAAACATCTTCTCTCTACTTTATCCCTAGTAAATTCATGAGGTAAATCCGCCCACTCACCATGGTGGGGTTTTACTTTATATACTAAAGCAGGGCTTGCAAATTTTTCTTAAAGGCTCAGATAAACTTCACTTATAAACAAAGGCCCAGATCATAATTTGCTGACTTCTGTATTAAAGTACCACCAATTTATATCTGTTGCAGGTTAAACTGAGTAGGCCTTTTGAAAAGTGTGAAGGATAGGCAATGACTCTTAACTGGTTAAACCATCCATGTACTGCAGACCACCTGGCAGCCCCAGACCATGTACACTAAATGCCGATAAGGACAACCAATAGCATCCACACAGATTTCCCAAGTACCCTGGAGATGTAATGCCCCCACGAAGAACCACTGGATTCAGAGATGGGAAATTCACCTCTCTCGAGGCCGCCGTTCTAGTTTTGGCTCATCCAGCTGACGCTGCAATTTCTCCTGTTCCTTCTGTAGCCGCTCCTCTACTTCTCGTTCTCTAGCAGCTGTGTCAACAGGTTTTGCCCCTCCAAAGATGGAGGCTGCTCGACTGGACTGGGAGGTGCTAGCAGAGGAATCATCTTCCTTAGGAGTGCTCCGAGGCTTTAGATTCAGTTTGGGTCTTTGGGGGGGACCTACATCAAATAAAACTCTTAAGTAATAGGTTTTCAAAACTAGAAGCTGATGGCTGGAAGCCAGATTCCCAGACATAGCTTTTACATGGGACTCAGATTAGTGGCCTAGCCAATTCAGCAGAGAAGGTAAGGAGGGAGATTAGAAAATGGGTGGTTTGAATAACCAAGTCCAATCATTCTTTCCATTACCACATCCATGATGTAGTACCAGACTAAGGGAAAGATTAAAAATGGTAAAAATTTACATGATAAAAACAATCCTTTATCATGATTATTATTACCTGGGAAGAAATTTTCAACCACAATAGACTATAACATGAAAGTATCTTGTTCAAAAATGTGGTCTGGAACAGCGGTCGCCAACCTTTCAGACCTCATGGACCACCAGTTGACAACCGCTGGTCCAAAGGTTTCCTTAAACCAGCAGTCGCCAAACTTGTGGACCTCACCACCCACCAGTGGTCCGTGGAAGATGGATTACTTCAGTAGGTTAAGAGCTTGTAACAATATGCAGGGCAGACTCTATCCAGTCTTATACTCTTGCCCTGTGCATAATATACATTTGACAGTGACTCACAGGGCAGAGCCTGCAACACTGAGCTTCTGAATACGCTCTACGGGAGTCTGACTCAAGTCATCAGCATTTCTCAAGGTCGAGTGTTTCAAGGAAGCCATGTTTCTCAACTTCAGTGTTATCCTACATATTTCAGACACACAAAGATACAGAAGAAAGCCTATGTGCATTCTCCCTCCCAGGAGCAAGCCCGTGCCTTTCTCCCTCCCCTCTTCTCCCACAGGTGTGCATCTTCAAAACTCTAAAGGACCCTTGAGGCTTGCAACCAGGGAGCAATGAGCAGTGCAGCTCATCCTGGGCAAACCCCCTGAATCTGTCCCCAAGGATCCCTCTTAGTGAGCCAAAGCAGCTCAGCCTAGGCTCACTTCCCCAATCCCCTTTTTAATTTTTTTTAAAAAAATATTTTTATCAATTTCAGAGAGGAAGGGAGAGAGATAGAAACATCAATGTTGAGAGAGAACCATTGATTAGCTGTCTCCTGCACGGCCCCTACTGGGGATTGATTCTGCAACCCGGGCATGTGCCCTTGACTGGAATCGAACTCGGGACCTTTAGGTAAACAGGCGATGCTCTACCCCACTGAGACAAACCAGCTAGGGCTCCCCAGCCCTTTCTTATTTTACTGTCCCCAACTTGAATAAATGTCCTCTAACATTCAAAAAAGAATATGCTAAGTTCTACAAAACAGACTTATTCATATGAAAGTTGTAAGACTGGGACAGCTTTAAAGTGCTAACGCCTGAGTCTTGAGAACTGCACACCTAATAGGGCAGATGTAAAAGGGATGAGACACAACACTGAGGGGATAAGCTGGAGGCAGAACAGTGAAGGGCCTTTATGTTAGAAATACAGACAAAGAGAGATCTTTCAGACCATGGAGAGTAAGAAATTTTTAAATATTTTAAAAATTAATTTTATAGAGGAAGGGGTGATAGAAAGATCGATTTGTTGTTCCACTTATTTATGCATTCACTGGTTGATTCTTATATGTGCCCTGACCAGGGATTGAACCCCCAACACTGGCATATCAGGGTGGCACTCTAACTAACTGAGGTACCCAGCCAGGGCCCATGACTAGGAAGGTTTTCAAAAGAAGGAGAATAACCTAATTAGATACTGTTCCAGAAAGACAATTTGGGCCAGAGTGAAGAATGAAGTGAGTCAGGGAAATCTGTTAGAAAAGGGGTAAGGCCACCAGAAAAAATCAATCAATCAATCAATCAATCAATCAGGTGAACAGCTATTGGGGGAGGGAAGGTATGGCATGAAAGGAACAGGTCAGGAGCCAAAGAGGACCTGAGGCCCACATCTGAGCCTCCACTTTTCTCACAAGTAAAGTGATAACTGCAGACACAAATTCTTATAATCTTATCTAATAAAGAGGGAATATGCTAATTGACCCTCACACCATCGCAGATGGCAGTGTCCACAGCCAATAAAGAGGGAATATGCTAATTGTGTGCATAGGAATTTGTTCATAGTTTTTTTTTTAAACTATAGTCCGGCCCTCCAACGGTCTGAGGGACAGTGAACTGGCCCCCTGTTTAAAAAGTTTGAGGACCCCTGATTTATACACTAGAGGCCTGTTGCACAAAGAGATTCGTGCAATAGGCCTTCCCTTCCCTTGACTGCTGGCACCGGTTTGCCTCTGGCACCCAGGACCCAGGCCTTCGCTCTGGCCGGGCTCCGGCTGGAGCCGGTCCCGGGGCCGTCAGACTTCACTCCGCCGCTTGGAGCCTATGTATGCAAATTAACCGCCATCTTTGTTGGGTTAATTTGCACACTCTCCTGATTGGTTAGCGTAGCAAAGGTATGGTCAATTTACATGTTTGTCTATTATTAGATAAGATTCCTTGATTGAAAACAGATAACAGCAATGCTTTTAAGAATTAAAGATTTTGTAGAAAAAACTGGAAATGCTATTTTTGCTTTGTGTTTTTGAGGGAGGAGGAAAGACTGTACTGTGCTGGACTTTCAATATGGCTCTGATGACTTCTGTCACCCCACTGTGTTTTGATAGTTGTCTAGGTCTACCTTCCTTAACTCGGGGATTATAGGTGATGATATATATAAAGCACTTGGCACCAAGTCAGGGCTGATAAAAGGTTGTTAAAAGGCTAGGATTGTTTTTTTCCTTTCCAACTTAGTTTACTTAATACATTTTAACCCAAATATCTATATACTAAAGGAAGTTAGAAATATTTTGCTTTATTTCCATTATGTCATGTGTATCCAATGCTCTTTCCATTACACTCTGCTGCATCCTTCACAATATATAAATTGTGTCCACTTAAGGGGTTTGAACATAACTGAGAATTTTCCCATCAGTTTGTGCAGTGGTCTGCCCCATTAAGCAAGCAAAAGAAAACGATTACCTCTATCATCACGCCTATAATCATCCCGAGAGTAATCATCTCTGGAACTCCATGACCGGTCATCACGTCTCTCATATCTGTCCTCATAGCGGTCCCCGCCTCCTCTGTAGTCATCATCCCTTCGGTACCCACTACCAAATGCTCTTCTGCCACTGCCTACCCTGGAATCATAGCCTGTAAATAAATATACCCCAAATTGTAATCATCACACTGGAGGGAAGCGAGAAGTTCTTTAAAAAAGCAATTTAACTTAACGGTGTTTTATAATGACCTCTATCATAGTCTCTGCTGCCTCTGTCATCATAGCGATCCCGGCCACCATATCGATCCATATCCCGGCGCGGGCCATCACGATAACTGTCCCGATACCCATCACGGTATCGGTCTGAATCGTAACGATCTCGATCTCGATACTCTGGAGAAAAGAGAGACAGGTAACATTTTTTTTGGATACTAAAGAAACAAGAGAGCCAATTAGGCCAATTTGGTTTGAGTTCATATTCACTGCTGTATCCATTTTTATAAAAATGTCACACTATATAGAAGAATTTGTATTGAATTGAAGTATTATTGAATTCAAAAATATTTCTCTAGTAATCCAATACACATTGCTGGGCTAACAATTTAGGAGGAAGTTAGGGGAGAGAAAAATATATATTCCATAATGAATTTTCAGGATTAAAGATTTAGATACTAAAACATCTATATAATAAAAGCCTAAGCGACTGTTACAGTGAAATGACCGGTCGCTATGATGCGCACTGACCACCAGGGGGCAGACACTCAATGCAGGAGCAGTCCCCCGTTGGTCAGTGTGCTCCAACAAGGGAAGTGCTGCTCAGCCAGAAGCTGGCTCATGGTTGGCGAGTGCAGCTGTCACAGTGGGAGCCTCTTCTGACTCCATGGCAGCAGGCGCAGTGGGTCGGGATGAATGTGAGCAGTGCGGTGCCCAGCCCCGATTTGGTCTCCTCCCTGGCTACCTGCTGCTTGGCGCACTGCTACATCCCCCGAGGGGTCCTGGACTGCGAGAGGGATGTCCGATTGCTGGCATAGCCCCTGTCCCTTCTCCCATCCAGCAGGCCCTGTCCGGCCCGGCCCCTATCGGGACTGGGCGAGACAGCCCCGATAGGCCCAATCCAGGACCACTGGCTCCTAACCGCTCACCTGCCTGCTGGCCTGCTTGCCCCCAACTACCCCGCCCCCCCCCCGCTGGCCTGATCACCCCCAACTGTCCTTCCCTCCTGGCCTGATCGCCCCTAACTGCCTCTGCCTCGGCCCCGCCACCATGGCTTTGTCCAGAAGGTCTCTGGGTCTAATTAGCATATTACCCTTTTATTAGTATAGACTGTTTCTCTTCCCTAGTATAAACAATGTCCAATGAAGATGGGATTTTTGTCTATTTTGTTCACTGCTTTAGCCTGAACTTAGAACAATATCTGGCATATGGCAAACATTTAGTATTTCTGAAGTGAATGAAGTTTGTTATTTTAAAAGGTATTTTTATAAACTTACATTTTGACTGCTTCCAGTAATGCAAAGAATTTTTGTACAGCAAATTCTCCAATAATGTAGAACTTAACTCTTGTTTCTATCAATTAGCCTATGGTAAAACTGGTTTCATTATATGCTGTTTCACTTAAAAGTTGCAGAACCTATCAATTATATCAAGTGAGGAATTACTAAATACCACTCTAAACCCATCAATCTTGCTGGAGTCATGTTAATTCAAGTACTTTACTTTGTAGAATCTGTTGGGTTTCTTTATTAACAACTGTCTCTAAAAAAAGAGAGAAAGTAACACAGAAAAAATGAACTTGATAAAAATGAACTTACTGTCTCCAAAACTATCATCACCTCTTCTAGGTGGGTAGTCATCAAAGCTGTCTGTGGTAGGACGGGCCCTCCAGTCTGTATCTGTTTTGTCAGAATCCCGATTTCTATCTCGGCCAAAAGAACGATCATCCCTGTCTGTAGATATATAAAATAAAATAACAAACAAGTCCACAAAAACATTTGCTCAATATTAATTGCATGCGTAGAAAACTCCCTTCAATTTACTTTATTTCTTGCTCATACCACAGCACAGTCACAAAGTTATCACAAGTGCACTCTCCAATTCAACTGAGTGATATATTTCCTCACATTTATTCCTACTGGCTTAATGCTTATCTCTCAACTTCTGTATTAGGAGGAGCCCTGATATATACATAAATTAGGCCCCTCTTGTGTCCAATGTGCTGTTGGGTAACTAATCTATTTATTATACATTTAATACCTATGTCAATCAGGGCTTCTCAATCTCAACACTACTAATATTCTGAGCTGGACAATTCTTCCTTGTGGGGGGGTGTCCTACGCATTATTGGATTAGTCCCTGGATTCTATTATATGTCAGTAGTACTCCCTAGTTGTGACAACCCAAAATGTCTCCAAACATCAACAAATGTTCCCTAAGGGCAAAATCATCCTTAGTTAAGTACTAATCTAGATTAAAGTAGGGCTACCACTATCTACTTCTACTAAAATTTTCTGGGAAAGGACAATAACAAAACAGGAGAACTTGTCAGCTTCCTTACCTTTATCCTGGGCTTGATCAGCAACGTCCACTCGAATTCTCCTGTTACCTAGAGACTGAGAGCATAGGACCATATTAACCAACCTTTTGCCCCATTATGCACAAATCCTATGAGTGACCTTGAACATCTGGGCATAGCAGAAGCACTGGGGGAAGGAAGATAAAGGAAAAACATTGTAATCTACCCAACATTCCAATTTGTTGGCTAAAGAATCCTTTATAAAGACTTGAAAACTTAGTTAAGTTGGGCTTAAATGATGTCAGGTCAATTAACTTATTTTTATAAAGATAAATTTCACAGAATAGAGTTAATTTAACTTTTCAACTATCAAAGGCAATTTAATACCAAGTATAGTAAGTTAAAAATAATCCCCAGACAGCTAAACAAAAGACACATTTGGGTCCAGAGTAATTATTCATTCAAACATTTACAGAGCCCTTACTACTATGTATCACAAAGTTGCTTAAAGCATGTCTCTGTATAATCTTAAATTCTTCCACTTAATATTACCTTTGGGTAAATCAGTTCCTCCAGGATACCCTCTGATTTCCCTTGCCCACATTATTTATATACTTTGAACCCAATTATTTCTACTGCTGATTTTTCCTCATTTCGCAGTAGAATCTACAGTTGAAGAAGGATAACAGTGAATTTTAGTTAAAAATACCCAGAATTATTTAAATACCACTATAATAAAATCTCTAAATACACAGCAGCTCCTTAGTTAGGACCATGACAACATTTTAACAGTTATTCCAGCAAACTTCAGATAATTACTACATGCTATTCTTTTTTTAAAAAAATTATCTTTATTATTCTTTAGATGTTATTACAGATGTCCTCCCTTTCCCCCATTGACCCCCTCCACCCAGCACCTGTCCTCCCATGCTATTCTCTTAAAATCCAGACTGAGAAGTTAAAAATTAGTAATATTAATAAGATCCAAAAAATGATCTGAGAAGAATTATTTTGGAATAACTTCAGCTTTTCATATATTTAACTATATAAGTGAATTTTTATTTCTAACTAGCATTTACTTCAGATTATCAAAGTGGTACTCAATTATGAGGTAGGAAAATATTTTAAGAGGTGTTGGTTTTAATCACGTCAAATGGCAGATCTGGACCATAGAATTATGGCACAAATGGCACTGGAAACTGCCTTCTCAACAAATAATGAGGGATTTCTGGAATTAAGAGAAAGAAAAAAAAAGTCTTTTTTTCTTCCCAGATATAATTAGTTTGATTTCTAAAGCCACTAGAAGTAAAAAGAGAAGTTTCAAGATTACAAACTTCCATCACTAAAAGGCAAATAAATGCTTCAGTATCCTGCCGAAGAATCACTACATAGCACCAATCATGTAATAACTGTATTACAATTAGATTTAATCTCTATTTCCCTCTCATGTATTAACAGCTGAATCTCCTCTCCCTATTTAACTGCCAATTTGTCTGGATAGAAAAACATCTATGGGCAATGATAAAAAGCAGGACTGAATGTTTACTGTCATTCTTCTGTAAAAGATTCCTAAGAGCATGTATTTATTACAAAGGACGTTTGAATAGGAAATGTTTCTGAACCCTCTTAAAATTATAATGAAACACCATTACTTCCCTGAAATGAGAAAATGCCTTTTAATACTAAACTGATTAATATGATTTTTCTATTTGGTTTGATTTGGTCACATTACTTTGAAAAACCAAAGCCACCAGATCTAAGGCAAAGCTATGAGCGAATGTGAGATTCTATTAAAGACTTGGTGTGGTGAATTTCTTCCATAGTTTTCCACCTAAGTACCACCCTGAATTATTGGGGCCTGTGGATCTTGCTGAAGTGTGGTGTGACTTTTAAGTGTTACATTGTTAAATAACCCAGGCGTTTCTTTATAGGTATTCTGGGAACCTTTGAAACAGTTACTGACCCAACATAAAAAAATACCAGTTTGATAAACACTAGATTTGTCAGCTCCCACCCCTCAAACTCTCCACCCTTATTTTCTTTACCTCTTCATTGAGGCTCAGGGCAGTGAACAAGGAATCCAGGTCCTCGAACTCAGCATAACCAAAACCTTTCAACCTCTCTGGATTGCTGGGTTCACGTGGTAAACGCACTGCACTGATCTGAAGTAAACAAACAAAACAAAAAAAACAACAAAAAATGTTTCACAAATCAGTGTTCTGGTTCATTCGCCTCTTTTGACCACCATACATTATTATATGCAATAAAATTTTTTGAATACAGAAGAACCTGGTTGTTTTCAAGCAAGAAACCATTGCAAAGAGATAGAAGACAGACTTCATTGTATACCCTATCAAACCTCTTCAACTTGAATATAAATTTAACCCTTAAAAAAAAACACCACTAAACAAAAACAACACGAGTTCAGTGTATTCCTTGTATCGCCCATTCCACAATTAGCTTATTTTAGTCTTTAACTCAATTATTGCCAAAAAATTTTCTGGGCAGTATATTTTGCAGAAACCTTACTTATCTGAGAACTATTGTCTTCATACATTAACAAAAATTTGATAGAATCAAACACTGGATTGTAAACTCCCTCATCCCTAACCCCTCTGCTGAATTCTGAGATGGCAAACCACTCAATTTTTACTCTTTGAAGCACAGGAAAAAATTCACACTGACATGGTTTTAATTTGAGGTTAACATGTGTTTTCTGATTGTAAATGCAAGATTTTTTCCTTTAAAGTTTCATAAAAAAATCCCTGGCACTATTTTTTATTTATTAATTATTTACAATAGGTTAAGCCCTCTTTATGTCCAATTTTAAGATCGATTTCAAATTCGTTTATTTTCCCACCATCTCCTTTCCGTCATCCACATCTGTTTTCCTTACCCTTTTGATTTACTATATTCAAGTTTATCTTCTGTACCAGTGATTTGATATTTATTCTGGTGTCTGATATATAAATTTTATTATAGTCTTTTAAAAATTCTAGTTTAATTAAACTCATAATACAGTAGAAAAAGAAACAAAACATGAAAAGGGAAGTAGCTAAAGACCAGTTCCTGAGCATAAAGGTGGAAAGCCCGAATAGACCAGAGATTTTATCCAACATTCTAGAGAAAGAGGCCACTAGAGAAAAATCAAGAACAGGTCAACCTTTTAGTTGGTCTACATCAGGGGTCCTCAAACTACGGCCCAGGGGCCACATGCAAATACAAATATTGTATTTGTTCCCATTTTGTTTTGTTTTTTTTTACTTCAAAATAAGGTATGTGCAGTGTGCATAGGAATTTGTTCATAGTTTTTTTTAAACTATAGTCCGGCCCTCCAACGGTGTGAGGGACAGTGAACTGGCCCCCTGTTTAAAAAGTTTGAGGACCCCTGGTCTACATAATTAAACAGAGAAGAAAATTTGTAGGTGGCAGTCAAAAATAATCACATCAATGGCTGGCCAGTGAGGCTCAGTGTTTGAGTGTTGACCTATGAACCAGGAAGTAATGGTTCAATTCCAGGTCAGGGCACATGCTTGGGTTGCGGGCTTGATCCCGAGTAAGGGGCGTGCAGCAGGCAGCCGATTGATAGTTCTCTCTTATCACTGATGTTTCTATCTCTCTCCTCCTTCCTTTCTGAAGTCAATAAAAATGTATTAAAAAATATAATCACATAAAAAAACCCAACTACAAAATAGGAGGGAGCAGCTGCTTTTAAGTATTTTCTCATTGGCAAAGACTGGAGAAAAACCTAATAGAACTAAAACCTGCTGCTCATTGTTTCATTTTTTTAAAGTCCTTAGTATTTTTTTTTAAATATATTTTATTGATTTTTTACAGAGAGGAAGGGAGAGAGATAGAGAGCTAGAAACATCGATGAGAGAGAAACATTGATCAGCCGCCTCCTGCACATCCCCCACTGGGGATGTGCCCGCAACCCAGGCACATGCCCCTGACCGGAATCGAACCCGGGACCTGAGTCCGAAGGCCGACACTCTATCCACTGAGCCAAACCGGTTTCGGCCCTTAGTATTTTTTAATCAAAGTTTGAAAAAAGAACTTCTCAGGACCTCTATACTCTAGAACAGCGGTTCTCAACCTTCAGGTCGCGACCCCTTTGGGGGTCAAACGACCCTTTCACAGGGGTCACCTAAGACCATCGGAAAACACATATATAATTACATATTGTTTTTGTGATTAATCACTATGTTTTAATTATGTTCAATTTGTAATAATGAAAATACATCCCGCATATCAGTTATTTACATTACGATTCATAACAGTAGCAAAATTACAGTTATGAAGTAGCAACGAAAATAATTTTATGGTTGGGGGTCACCACAACATGAGGAACTGTATTAAAGGGTTGCGGCATTAGGAAGGTTGAGAACCACTGCTCTAGAACTTTATAGACCAGCATTTTGAAACATACCATTAAGAAGAGATGAAAAACCACCATTTGCAATAACATTGATGGATCTTGAGAATATCATGCTAAGCGAAATAAGTCAGTCAGAAAAAGCTAAGAACCATTTGATTTCACTTATATGTGGGATATAAAACTGAAACAGAAACAGGCAACTGTATGATGGTTACTAGAGGGAAGGGGAGCGGGATAGTAAAGGGTAAAAGGGACCAAATATATGGTGATGGAAGATGATTTGATTTGAGTGTTGGGCACACAATGCAATATACAGACCATATATCATAGAAATGGACGCTTGAAGCTTATATAATCTTATTAACCAATGTTACCCCAATAAATTTAAAAAATACTTATCTTAAGCTTTTAAAGCAAGCAAACTTTGTTAATATAAATTATACTAATATATCCGCTAAGTTAAATATGTTCTTACAAAAAATTAGTAATCTTGATGTAAGCCTGAATGTCATTAACAGAATGGCTGAGTTCAGAGAAACTTTCTACTCTAGAAAAGAGGACCTTTTAACATTTAACAGGGTATCTCACGTTTAAGTTTCTTAATGAGAAGGGGTATAGGGTTTGAGAGACTCTCCCTGTATCAATAAGGTACCGTTAATTTTTCTAAGATTGTCCAATGGTGTTGGATGAGAACATTCTCAGCCAAAGAGCCTAAACATTTAATTATACACCCGCTTCTTCCAAGTCTAGACACAATCTTAGAATCTTTCTCAACATAGAAAATCAGAGAAGTCACTATCAATAATGCTACTTTTTGTATCTAGTTAATTGCCTAAACCTTTATTTATTTATTAAATATATTTTATTGATTTTTTACAGAGAGGAAGGGAGAGGGATGGAGTTAGGAACATCGATAAAAGAGAATCATCAGCTGCCTCCTGCACACCCCTACTGGGGATGTGCCTGCAACCAAACCTGGGACCCTTTAGTCCGCAGGCAGACGCTCTCTCCACAAAGCCAAACCAGTTAGGGCTGCCTAAACCTTTAGACTTACATTTAATCCTCTAAAGAATTCCTTAATGGAGTCTTCGGTTACATCATAGGGCAGGTTCCCTAGAAAAGCAGTGTAGGGTGGCGATTTGGGAAGACGGCTCCTGTCAATATTGGGTTCCCGAGCAGCCCGTGGAGCAGTGGGCAGGATGGAACGGTCAATTGGAGGTGCCCTATACACATCATCATCATTACTGTGCCAAGTGGTTGAAACTAGGATAGAAAAGTGGACATAAGTTAGAGGAAACTCCCCTCACTGCCATTGTACAATAAGAGGACCTATGCTAAATGCCAAGCATTAAATAAGCTACCCCAAGAAAGAAACGGTAATATTACAATCAGAAAAACAACACAAAAAGACTCAAGACTATTTGTTTCTAAGTATTTCAAGGCCCAGGCTTTAGTTAACAGAATCATGGTGACTCTTATTCTTTATGTAGCAAAGAGAAAGAGAATATCAACTATTTATGGAATATTACTATGTGCTAGAGATGTCATATTCATTGCATCCCATCTTATCTTTTTAACAATCCTGTGAGATTGTTCCCCATTCTAAAGAAAGAAACTCAGATTTCAGGAAACTAAGGTCACACAGATGGTAGAGCAGTAGCTGGTAATCTGGTAGAGCTAGGATTCCGACCTGGGTCTCTCTCACGCCAAATGTATTTAACCACTATGAACAGCTCTCATTCTAGCCTTTCAGTTAAAGAAAGTATTTTCTTCATGGTTTATCCTCCCTTTATTTAAAAAAAAAAAAGATTAATTCTGTCCCTATAGCATTGCCCATGAATTTGTACTTCAGGTATCAACACTTATGTTAAGTACAATCTATGAAATTATGAAAATAGGTTACAATAGAAAAATTATTCTTCAGTCTACAATGAAAGCTTTTAGAAAAACAAAAAACATGGGTAATCAGATTTATCCCATATCCAATTATATGTAGCTCCTGCCTAGTCCTTCAAAGTATAAAACTTATCTAAATGACATCCCATGACTCTGCTATATTTCTCCACCATAGTTACCATTCCTATACCTTTTTATCAGACCACTTTTATTTACCCAGAGACACTGTGACTTCATAATAACAGCTCCTAGAATGAATTTTCTTGACTCTCAGTATAAGCAGCTTATAGATTACATTGCAGTATTATTTTATGAGGACATCATAGAAGTTTAAACCTAAAAGGAAACAACCTAGTTCTTACTTTTCAAATGAATGACTTAAAAAGGATAGTGCCTTAAGAAAAATTTGTTCATGCAAGAGCCAGAACTAGCTTTCTTGAGTCACAACTTTAGTCCCTATTACAAACTCTCACAGCCTAAACCTAAAATTCCATAAAATACAAAAACATAGTATTTCAGGTTCTACAAAATGAGTTCTTTCAAATTACAAATGTGAACCACTATTATGGAATAGGTTTTGTCTAGGAGATAATGAAAAAGGAAAATTACCATCGCCTTCCAAGTCGTCTGTTTCATCGGCCCAGCTGACTGGTTTGGGGACATAAGTGCTTCCCCCACCAGTTCCTCCATCCTCAGCCAGAAAGTCTGTTAGGGAGATAGTCTTCCCCTTCTTATTCTTCTTTTTTGCTGTTTTAAAAAGGGCAGAAAGATTATTAATCAATACCTGGGTATTTACAGGGTTATACAATGTACTACTGTTAAATATATTTATAAAGAAAGCAACTGGCTGGTGTGGCTTATTAGTTGGGCCTTGTCCAATGCACCAAAGAGTTGCTGGTTTAATTCCCAGTCAGGGCACATGCCCAGGTTTCAGGCTTGATGCCCTGGTAGGGGGTGTGCAGGAGGCAGTTGATCCATGTTTCTTTCTCTCCCCATCTCAAACAAAACACAACGCAACATAAAGGTTTATCAAAGGATTGGATGATGGCATTTATATGAATACTATGCATTTGTAAATAAGAAAACACAATATACTGGCACAGAAAGCCGAAAGAGTAAAAAAAAAAAAAAAGGTTGCAGAATACTTATTTAAGTCCCTTTGTTTAAATACACATTATTTTTATGCATGAAAAAGGGTCTAGAAGGATTTTCAAGTGTGCCTTATGTGGAGAAAGGCTAGGATGAGGGCAACCTTTTTATTCCCTACTCTATTC
Source organism: Myotis yumanensis (assembly GCF_028538775.1). Classification (NCBI taxonomy): domain Eukaryota; kingdom Metazoa; phylum Chordata; class Mammalia; order Chiroptera; family Vespertilionidae; genus Myotis; species Myotis yumanensis. Next base: position 162,391,250 of record NW_027223754.1, read on the forward strand.
ACTCATATAATTTGAGATTTTTAATTTAGCAACTACTTGCATTTTAAACAGGTTACAACATTTGTTGTTCCTGGGATACAAAGAAATAGAAACAAAATTCCTATCCCTATAACATTCTGTATGACACTTATTACTGTTTACTTTTTTAAAAAAAGATGTTTTTATTGATTTTTAGAGAGAGAAGGGAGAGAGATAGAAACATTGATGAGAGAGGAACATCATCAACTAACTGCCTCCTGCATGGTCCCTACTGGGGATAGAGCCCACAAACCGAGCATGTGCCCTGACTGGGAATTGAACTGGAGACCTCTTGGTTCCTGGGTTGACACTAAACCACTGAGCTACACCGACTGGGCTGTATGACACTTTTGAAGATTGTCTGATACTTGTAAAATAACCATATGAGGTAGGAATCAGTGCTATAAAAATTTACAGAAAAAGAAACAAAAACTCGGAGACAAAATGACTATGCTGAAGTTACAGAACTACTGGATGGCAGAGCCAGAATTAAACCCAGGGTTTTGCATACCAAGTTCTGGGCTCTTCCCAAAGGGGCCCCAGCCTCTAAGCAGTTTGTTGTTAGTTCCATGGCAGGTTATAATAATCATGGTAACATGTTGTACTCACTGTCATTTGAAAGTGTTAAAATGGTAAGGTTCATATACATAGCTGGATCTCTCCGCCCTCCAGAAAAAATTTTTTATCTCCTCCCCTACCTTAACACTACATATGAAAACGAGATATTGTACTAAAGGGAATAACTAAGAAATCCCTAAGAATCAACACATTTAAATGTTTTCCAGTCATGAAATCTTCAAGAATCTCCAAGACTCCATTTACTGGACTGACCTTGGCTCTCTGACTATCTAGTCCTCAGCACTTCTGAGATGGCATCAATCAACAGCTAATGCAGAGAGCTGAAAGGACTAAGTTAAGTTCTAGAACTGGCTCCCGAGAGCAGTCACTACATGGTAAAAGTAAGAAGCTTTGTTGTAACAAACATCAGTTTCATGGCTTTTATAGCCATGAGTTCATCCTCCATGTTCCAAATCTCCAATTTTCAATCCAAGAAAAATCTGTAACTTGATGCACCATTTGCTTAACTAAAAAGGGTGCTCTCTCACTTGGTATCTGCCTTTCTTTTAAAGTCCAACTTAATCCTATAAAGTCCTGTTTGCGATGAATGTTATGAACAATCTTTTGGACACAGCAAGAACTCGAAGTATTATGGTCTCAATGTGCAAGCCAGATGAACCTGGCTGCAATAATACAGGGAAAGATGGCCTTGAATGTGAAGTTTCCATGCTTCTCTCAAGTGAATTAATACTATTCCTTCTCCAAAAGTATAATTTATGATCAACCAGGTTATACTGGATCTGTTTTATGCTTCCAAAGAAAGTAGTTATGCAGAGGTTGGGTACTATAGCAGTGATACTGCTCCTGGCTCATATGCAAAAGCCTAGGGAAAAGTTTAAAAAGCTAATTTGAATAAGACATAAAGCATACCTGTGAGGTAGAAAACTTATAGTATATAGGCTTATTTTAGATTTCTCTATGCCCTCTAGTTCAAATACACTGTCTGGGACTAGTAAGATACTAGCTAGAGCACCTTACCCTCACAGGACTTAATCTATGTCATCAGGTATGATCAATTATTAACCTGCCTGGTTATTGGAACAAAAATAGAACTAGTGGTTCGTCCAAGTTAAACATAAGATTAATAAGAATTTGATTAAGGTATCCCTTTACCCTTTGTTCTACATACATATCTAATAAAACTACAGAATCTGAAACTAACTTGCCCTTTGGTCTGATTTTGGCTTAAATCAACTTTCTCGATCAGGATTTCTCAATTTTTACCCCTTGACTCTTGACAAACAAGTCTCCTTCAATGTTATTTGAAATTCCAAAAATAATAAGCAAAACAAATTACTAAAAAATATTAAAGCACTGTTGTAGAATGCCTTTTCAAATCATACATCTCCATTTCCCCTGATTTTGTCACTGCCCACTCTAAAAATTTCTGGTTGAGAAATCCATGTTGGATGACGACAGATTTCATTTAGTTCAGGCAAAAATTATTTCATAAGGTTTCTAACTTAAGTTTCTTTAAATCTAGCAGAACTGACTCAATCACAATATAAGCAGCAGATTTAAAGAAACCAGCCTTTAAATAGCAAAATCAACAAGTCTAAAGTGCATGCCAATGTTTGCTTCACTCTATTTTATTCCCAAAACGGAGAAACTATGTTCTCTAAATCCTCTATGCCCTTTGCTCCTCCAATATCTAGGCCCACAACATGTTTGGGGTTTCATCAAAGTTCTTCTCTTTATAAGGTAAAACATTGTTTTTAATACTCAAGGTTTATCAATCCCTTGCCACAATGATCCAACTGATCTACGTAACTCTCATTTTTCTTTAATCCAATTGGTTAAAAAGTTAAACCAACAACCTCACAAAACAAGCCCCAATTTAAGACCAAACCCACATGGGCTAAGAGGGGATAGAGGAAACACGTGTCCAGAAATTTTATTAAATCCTCTGCCTGCCTGCTGCCTCAATTACAATCGTAACTTACTGACAAGCACTGGGTACAGTGATCTCTAGGTATCCACAGTCCCAAGCTCCTTCCCCCATGAATACCCAAATCCTCAGATGCTCACGACTTTTATATGAAATGATGTATTTTAACTCATCCTCCCATATACTTTAAGTCATTTATAGATTACTTATAATACCAAAAACAATGTAAATGCTATATAGTTAAACTGTATTTAGGGAATAATGACAAGAAAAAAGTGTATATTGTCTATACACATGCAACCATTGCAGACCTAACTACATAGCATACCTTTTCCCCCCCTAATGTTTTTTTCCGTTAACAATTGGTGACATCTGCCCATGAGACACCTGAAGGTAGAGGGCCGACCACTTGTGAAGCTCTTTTAGACTCATATAGGTTAAATAATAGATCTTAAACCCAGCTGGCATGGCTCAGTGGTTGAGCACCAACCTATGAACCAGGAGGTCACGGTTTGATTCCTGGTCAGAGCACATGCCCAAGTTGCAGGCTCCATTCCCAGTGTGGGGTGTGCAGGAGGCAGCCCACCCATAATTCTCTCTCATCATTGATGTTACTATCTCTTCCTCTCCTCGCCGAAATCAATAAAAATGTATTTTTAAGACATTTTAAAAAGAAAGTATTTTTCAAAATTAAGACTACATGTCCTTAAACAAGAAATAATACATCTCTAGCATTCTCAATAAACACAATTTGTTATCTACACTAATAAAAGAGAAACATGGTAATTAGCGTACGACCGCTACCCTTCCCATTGGCTAATCAGCAAATCCTTATGCAAATTAACTGTCAGCCAAGATGGCGGCCGGCAGCCATGCATTGAAGGGAGCAGGGAGGCTTGCTGCTTCAGTGACTGCAGACTCCAACATTCCCTGCCTGCCGCTGCCAGCCTCTCAGCTGCAACTCTAAGCAACTATGTACTATGTTGCAAATAAGAAGCTAAACAAAACCCCAGAAATTCAGCCGGGCTTCAGCCAGCCACCGCAACATTGTATCGATGTTTTCAGCAGCGAGGCTTCAGAGCTAAAGCTGGCCCAGAATAAAAAAAGAAAAAAAGAAAAAAAGGAGCGGTTGGGAGCTTCAGTCAACCGCTTCCGGAAAACAGCCCTCAGCCCCTCACCCAGACTGGCCAGGCACCCCAGTGGGGAATCCCCACCCTGATCCAGGACACCCTTCAGGGCAAACCAGCCAGCCCCTACCCGTGCACCAGGCCTCTATTTTATATAGTAAAAGGGTAATATGCCTCCCGGCACAGGGATCAGTGGAGCAGCGAGGCTCCCGGCACTGGGATCAGTGTGACAGGGGGCAGCGCCCAACCCCCCTGATCAGCCCTGCTCTGTGCCTGATAGGGGGGAGCTCCCCAATCCCCTGATCGCCCTGCAGCTCTGTGTGTGACAGGGGAGAGCTCCCCAACCCTCAGATCGGCCCTGCTCTGTGTGTGAAAGGGTGCGGCACCCCAATCCCCCCCGCCCCCCGGGCCCTGCTCTGTGTGTGACAGGGTAGAGCCATAACCTCTCTATCGGTCCGGCCCTGAGTGTGACAGTGGCGGTGCCCCAACCCCCTGATCGGCCCTGCTCTGTGGGTGATAGAGGGTGGCGCCCCAACCCCCCTCCAGGGGCCTTGCTCTGTGTGTTACAGGGTAGAGCCATAACCTCCCCATTGGCCCTGCCCTGAGTGTGACAGGGTGCAGAGCCCCAACCCCCTGATCTGCCCTGCTCTGTGAGTGACAGGGGGCGGTGCCCCAACTCCCCTATCGGCCCTACCCTGAGCGTGACTGAGGGTGGCATCGTAACCTCCCGATCCCCTCTGCTCTGTGCAGGACGGGGCAGCGCCCCAACTCCCAAATCTGCCCTGCTCTGAGCCTGACCAGGGGCTGCACCTAGGGATTGGGCCTGCCCTCTGCCACCCAGGAGTAGGCCTAAGCCAGCAGGTTGTTATCTCCTGAGGGGTCCCAGACTGCGAGAGGGCACAGGCTGGGCTGGGGGACACCCCCCCAAGTGCACAAATTTTTGTGCACCAGGCCTCTAGTGATATATAAAAAAATAAAGACAACAAATCAACTTAACTCTGTCAGTTTCTCAATTTCTACACCACTGACATTGTAGGCTAGGTAATTCTGTTGAGGGGACTGTCCTGTGCATTGCAGAATGTTACTAGCATCTCTAGTTTCTATTCATTAGATGCCAATAAAAAAGTCCCCACCCCACAATAAAAAATGCCTCCAGACACTGCTATATGCCTCCTGGGGGGAGACAAAATTGCCCCTGGTTGAGGACCACTGTTCTAAGTGTTATTTTCACAATAAATAAAAGGACAAATAAAAGGAAATGTTAGCCCAACATAAAGTACAGCAGCAGCAAAGTGACGGCAATAAACCAAGTATTCAGGATTATCAGGTTGCAGAATGTAGAAAATATGCTTTCTTTGTATTGGTAATAGAAACACAATTGGCAGCTGTTGGAGTGATAAAATCCAGAGACTGGCTGATAGTTCTGTATTTCAAAACAGAGGACATCTTAAAGTTGCCGGAGTCCATTCATTGTCTTCACTAGCTGAGTTTAGACAGAGACCCCCAAAAGCTAGTAACCTTTGAAGTCCTAGCAAAGGTAAGAACTGCACCACCCAGTTAATTTAGGTAATAATAGCTGAAGCATCCCCACCTTAGTTCCCTTAATTCCTTAGATACTGGTGTAGATCCTTGTTGATCAGATATTCTACCTATTTCTGGAAATTGTCTACCAATGAGCTAATCCATGTGTCATTCAAACCTCCTTACCCTAGGGCTATCCCAGATCAAATAAAAGCTTAGAGCAGCCTGAGATAGGCCCTCTCCTTGAGTTGGACTTGCCCGCCTGGTCCCCCAATATTGCAAAATTATTTCGTGTCTTTTTCTCTCATTTGTTGTGCGGCTCCTCTTTCAGATACCGAACCCTACTCCACGTAGGACGTGGAAGGAAACACACTTGACAAAAGTACTATAAGCAATAAAGCTTTTTGGTTGTACAATGCCGTCTACTCCTGCACCTTTCTTAATCTCTTATTTAGGAAGGGGAGTTCGAGTAACAAGGCTTTGTCAAAAATTAGGTTTCTTCGGCCCCGGCGTGGTAGGGACAACCCCGGTCAGGTTGAAACGGCCCCCGTGAGGTAGGGACGACCCCAGTCAGGTCGAAACGGCCCCGGTGTGGTAGGGACAACTCCGGTCAGGTTGAAACAGCCCCGGTGTGGTAGGGACAACCCCGGTGAGGTTGAAACGGCCCCCGTGAGGTAGGGACAACCCCAGTCAGGTCGAATCGGCCCCGGCGTGGTAGGGACAACCCCGGTCAGGTTGAAACGGCCCCCGTGAGGTAGGGACGACCCCGGTGAGGTTGAAACAGCCCCCGTGAGGTAGGGACGACCCCAGTCAGGTCGAAACGGCCCCGGCGTGGTAGGGACAACCCCGGTCAGGTTGAAACGGCCCCCGTGAGGTAGGGACGACCCCAGTCAGGTCGAAACGGCCCCGGTGTGGTAGGGACAACCCCGGTCAGGTTGAAACAGCCCCGGTGTGGTAGGGACAACCCCGGTCAGGTTGAAACAGCCCCGGTGTGGTAGGGACAACCCCGGTGAGGTCGAAACGGCCCCCGTGAGGTAGGGACGACCCCAGTCAGGTCGAAACGGCCCCGGCGTGGTAGGGACAACCCCGGTCAGGTTGAAACGGCCCCCGTGAGGTAGGGACGACCCCGGTGAGGTTGAAACGGCCCTGGTGAGGCTCAGACGGCCCTGGTGAGGTTGAGACTACTCCAGTGAGGTTGGGACAAATAAAGGGGACCAGTATGGACTGATGAACAGGTGTAGATACAGAAGCAGAGCAACATTGAACAGAATGTTAAACTACAATGGGGAGCCTGGGGAGGGTTGGGGGGGGATTAAGAGACCAACTGAAGGACTTATATGCATGCATATAAGATTAACCAATGGACACAAGACACGGGGCGGGGGGGGCGGGGGGTAGGGGCCGGGGGAATATCATGGGGGGGAAAAAGGAGACATATGTAATACTCTTTGTAATACTTTAAGAAATAAAAATTATTAAAAAAAAAAAAAAAAAAAAATTAGGTTTCTTAATTTTAGATCCTGTCAGACTAAGTCCCACTTATTTTATAGGGTTATCAACTCTTTTGAATGTTTTAGTAACCACAGGCTAAGAAAGTCAGAAAGTGTCATAAAAACCTGTATAAGATCACAGCAGTATTATTCATACTAGGCAAAAAAAAACCTGGAAACAACCCAAATGTCCATTAACTGATGAATGGATAAATAAAATATAGATGTCCATACAATTTGGCAATAAGGACTGAGTTCCCACACATCCTACAATACAAATGAATCCTGAAAACATGCTAAGTGAAGGAAGCTAATAACAAAGTCCACATATTGTATAAGATATTCAGAACAGGTAAATACAAAGAAACAGATTAATGTTGGAGGAGGGGTGAGGATAAATGACTGCTAATGGATAAGCTGTTTCTTTTAAAGGAAGTGAATCTCGCCATATCCTCCAGAATGAAAGAATAGTGATTAACAAATGTGTCCTTAAAGAAACAGCATTGTATAAATGCAATCAATGTACCCAAATACAAGAGTATCTAGAACTACAGTAATTAGAGCCCAGACTGAAGAGGTTTCATACAAGCGATATCATGATGTTGAGAGGCCTTACCTTTACTGCATTATAGTTCAGCAGAGTAGAGAATAAAGACTAAGTCAGAACTAATAAGCTCCATTACTTCAACCCCTGGGTTCAGGTAAATATGAACCCTTCTTCTCTGCCCAATTTCATCTTGACAGTCTGAGGAAAATGCCTACTGCCCCTTCCTCACCTTTCCACTCAATTTGATAATTATAAAAATAAAAAATAAACACATCATGCTAACCACTACACAAAGTACTTGGAGATTATCTGTAAGAGAGGAGCTATAAAAATTTAAGAAAAACTTCTTGCTTTGGGCATTTTCCTACCATTAGGACCAAAGCAATATTTATCACAAATCTGAGAAACTGACTTTGGTATATGCACTTAAAAATGTACATACACATACTTAATTACAAATAAGCACTTGGTCAAAAAACAAACAAACACACCCACCTGAAGTTCATTCTTTCTCACACCATCATGAAAAGAGAATAAATTCTAGGCTGTTTTGAGACTAATACCAAATAGTAAGATATTGCATTCTAAGCCATACATATATGGTATGTGAATTATATATCAAGGCTGTATAAAGTGTATATTTAAATGACATTTACTTAGAAACATTTTACTTTGACACTACTCTCTGTATTTGTACTTGATTTTCATTAAGTTTTAGTTTTGGCCTTCTGATTCTGAGTATATTATTCCCAGAGTAACATACATGGTAGATAGAGGATGGGATTTGAAAATAGGTAATATGTGAACAGCATCTATAGCAACCAATGTAACTATTTTTAACTAACTATAAGGTTCAGCTGTACCAAGTGATGTACAAAAACCATCTTTGGACACAATCCTCTTTCTATAAAAAACAATCAAACAAGATCCCACATATAATGGCATTTTATAAGTGTTAAGCAAATGAAAAAGGCCTTTTGTGGGCATATATAAATACGATTTCCAGTTTTAAAGCATTTTAGTCCCAAAAATTAACCTGTATCAAACATTTAACATCAAGAAATATACTGAAATTACACTCTGAGAATTTTATAGTTTTACTTGAGGCCCGGCACACGAAATTTGTGTGCAGGTATGGTGCCTAGGCCTGGCCTGCGATCAGGACCATCTTCCCCAGCTGCCCAAAGCCAGCCCTGCCCCTTGCCGCCACCCACCCACGGTTCCCTTTTGCCATCTGGTGATAGGTGCCTGACAGCCGGGGGAAGGGACCAAGAGGTGGGCTGTTTCTGCCCACTTGCTGGCCCTACCCCCACAATGGGTCACCCTCTGCGTGTGGGGCAACTGGCCGGGCACTGGCAGGGCGGGGGCCTTGGCCTGGCACCCATCCCTGGTTCCTTGTTTGCCATCAGGCGATTGGAGCCTGCCGGCCTCGGAAAAGGACAAAGAGGTGGTCAGTGCGCCTCATAGTTAATGGTCTAGCAGTCGTTCTGGTCATTCTGCCGTTAGGGTCAATTTGCATGTCACCCTTTTATTACATAGAATCACCACAGCCATATTGGTTGAGTGACCAATATCTGGGAATACTGGTCACTCAACAAAATTAGTGTTATTAATTGGAAAAGATTCAAAGTAGGTAAAGAATTTTGATAAACTCCAAATTCTTCAAGGGCAGACTGTCAGATACTAGCATAGTTCACAATCTAAAGAGATTTAGGAATTAAAGGAGATGAGAGCTTCCAAGGAAGAGTAAATATGGAACAGGAGCTATCACTAAGCAAATCCCGTTGACCCTTCTGATTTTCACTCAACTCTGTGAAATCAACGACACAAATAGCTAACATGTCTTCCACTTTAAAAAATTCCACAAAAGTTACAGAGAAAGGGAGTATAGCTTTCTCACTAAATATGACACTAAGCTGTTATGATGGCAAATGCAGGCTGAATAAGCACTTTGTTTCAGATGAAGCTTTTGGGCAGCACCCAGAACTTATGACATGGAAGCCAACCTTGTTATTTCCAAGTTGATAATGGAGAAGAGTCAGGAGTCTCAAAGATTTCGACTTTGCTCTGCCACCTGCATACAGTATGACCTTGAACAAATAATTTCATCTTCTTCAGCTGGGAGAGATACCACCATCTAGCTACATTTATCTCAGAGCATTAAACGAGACAAGAGACATAAAAGTGCTTGGTTAATTGTCTAGTGCTACATTGATGAAAAGGTATGATGTTCAAATGCATCTCAATTCCCTCAACATTCTCCAAAGACATACACAATCCTTAGTCTCCTATGTAATAAGAGATGATAAATTCTTGGGGGTAAATGAGTGTCCAGAGACAGCAGGGGCTCAATAAATATTTTGTAGTATTCAAGGTTGGGCCAGGGAAAAGGAACTAGTCGATCCTTGGTATTGTAGGGGGTTGGTTCCTGGGCCTCTGTGGATACTAAAATTCCTCATATGCTCAAGTACTTTATTCAGAATAGCATAGTATTTGCATATACACTACAAAATCCTCCCGTTTACTTTAAATCACCTCTAAATTACTTCTAATACCTAATACAAAGTTATGGTATGTAAAGAGTTGTTACACTGTACTGTTTAGGGAGTAATACAAAGTCTATACATGCCCAGTACAGGCTAACTACATAGTACACGCCAGCAACACAACACCCCCCCCCCCCCCAATATTTTCCATCCCTGTGGGTTGAATCCTCAGATTAGGAATGCCCACCGTTTATGTCCCCAAAACCAAATTAATGCTACAAAATGCTGCACAGCTCACTGCTAATTTCATTAGAAATGTAAATAGAATTGCATGGCAGTGATATTCCCTCCCTCCAAGAAGTCTAAACAGAAACCAACTCGAGCAACTAGTATTATTTTAAAACCATTCCTAGTTGTTCAATTATCTCAGAAAAAAATTAAAAAAAGAGCTGAATCCCACCATTGAAGGTATAAAAATTCAACCAAAATGGAAGCTGTCAAGGGATCTGATCTTGCTCATCACTGTATCTCTAACACCATGAACCATGCTAGTCTAGTTTGCGTTCAGTAAAAATGTGTTGACTTACTAGGAATCTGACTCCACCCTGCTTCCTCTCTTCCAACACGTGGGTGCACCAGTGGGTTTCCCAATCCCACTTAACTGTTAACTTCAACCTCCAAGCCTAACGCAGACCCTTGCAATCCACAGGCCGGGCCACACGCCAAAAGGGGAAGTGGAAGGACATAAAACAACACAGGCGCCTAAAATCTTGCCATCTGCGCTCCGGCGCGTGCTTTCAAGGCGCGCCCGTCTCCACTACCTTCAGCTCTCCTCCCGCGCACGCGCACCACTGCCACCTCCCGCCCCTCCAGCTACTCGCGCTCGGGTTCTAACTGCCCCACCCCCCCACCCCCTGCCCCCACTCCCGTCCGCAACGGCCTCGCGCCCGGGAGCCCTGGTCTAGCGTGCACCCGTCCGCGCGCCAACCGCCTCCTCCTTTCCTCCACGCCTTCCCGCTGGCACAGCGCTTCGGGTCTCCGAGAAGGCCTCCCGCCTCCCGCCGATCTTTCTGTGCCTCCTCTCCGTTCCAACTCAAGCCAGAGTCCATCATTACTCCCCGCTCCAACCTCGCGCAGATGGGGTGGAAAGGGGGTGAGGGGAAAGGTGTCCTTCCCCTCCCCCTCCCCCTTAAATATCCCGAGGCGGTAACCTAGCCGGGCCAAGTCGCCAGCCTGCCGCAGCCTCCCAATCCCAAGGGAAGCAGTGCCGCCGATTCCCCGACTCCAGGGAATCAGGAGATCAGGCTCGGAGAGTGGCTTGGGAACCCGGTCCTTGGACGCACTCGGCCGCTCACTCACCTGAGGCCGCCATGTTGGGAGAGGGAGAGAGAACGCAAAGGACCCGGATGAGGCAATCACGTGATTATAGCGGGAGCGCCGGGCTAGGAGTCGCGAAACTGGGAGGGGGCGGGGAGGTGAAGAAGTGAGACAGGAGGCGGGGCGTTGCTGTTCTGGGTTCGTAAAGCTGCGTGTGCGGTGGCGCAGTGTCCTACGGGAAGACCTACGCGACGTGTGGCCTAAGGGGTGGGGCCTGGGCTGTCGCGAAACCCCTAACGCTTTACGTAGCCTTACGTGCCGACCAGGGGCAGGGCCTGGAGCCCGGGGCGGGGTCTCCTGGTGGCCGGACTTCCTGTCGGTGGGGTCAGCGGAAGGGGCGGGGCCGCGTTGGCTACCCTGGGAGGAATGGAAGCGGGCTGGAACTCAGAATGGGTGTGCTACAATTGGTTTTCTGAAGGCGAGGATTCGGAGTTTCTTTTTAAATTTCTGTTTGTTGAAGCAAAACAAGCCCATAATCCTCGGTAAGGATGGTTCTATTTGGGCATATTTAGAAGGAATAAGAAAGTAAAAGATAGGGACCACTTACTTGCCATGGGTTTTTACCTCATTTAATCCTTTCACTGACTGGCTTGGTTCAGTCAAACTCAGGCTCCGTTTTTCACAGAAGCGTGCTATCCATGCTTCTCCAGCTAATGCTACACTTTATCGTATATTATTTGTCATATTAGCATTTCATTCAGTGAAACATTTCATTGGGTAGCTACCATGTGTCAGGTACTGTTAACTGGCTTTTTGAAGTACAAGAGATAACAAAACCTCCCCAAAGGAGGTTGCAGTCCAGTAAGAGAAAAATAAGCACTCCGTAATCAAGGTGATTTTGAGAAAAGGTGACTGGGTGCAGCTCTAGATTGCCTTATCAGGGAAGGCCAGCCTCTGAGGTAGTGACATTTAAACTGAGATCTGAATTACAAATAGCCAGCCCTGTGAACATCTTCAGGAGGAGCTTTAGGAGAAGGCAGAGGATGCACAGCTAGGTCAAAAGCTCCAAGGCTGGAACATCTTGGCACGTTGAAGAATTTAAAGGCTGGTAGCTGGAGCATGGTAAGGGAGGGGTACAAGATGAAGTTTGAGAACTAGGTAGAGGTTGGGTCACGTGTGGCTTTGTAAACCAGGTTTAGTAGTTTGATGTTATTCCAAGTGGGTTGGGAGAGCATGGAAGATTTTGTATAAGGGCATGTCATTAGTTGAAATAAAAATTTGAGAAGGATTAGTATCTTGATGTGGTTGGTGGTTATGAGTGTGTATTTATGTAAAAATTCATCGCATAGTACACTTAAAATATGTGCATTTTACTTATAGACGTTATACTTTAATGCAAAAAAAGAGAGGCCACAACAAGAATACTCAGACTGTTGAATGGAGAGTGGATTATACAGATGCAGTAATGGAAGAGAAAGACCAGTTAGTTAAAAGGTTGTTGCTGCCAGAGCCCCATTATGACTTTTCTTTTTTAAAAAAAATAATATATTTTTGTTAGTTTCAGAGAGGAAGGGAGAGAGAGATAGAAACATTAATGGTGAGAGACTATCATTGATCAGCTGCCTCCTGCACACCTACACTGGGGATCGAGCCCACAACCTGGGCATGTGCCCTGACCTAGAATCGAACTGTGACCTCCTGGTTCATAGGTCAGTGTTCAACCACCAAGCCACACCAGCTCAGCCCCATTATAACATTTTGTAGACTCTAGGCACGTTGCCTTTATAGGCTTCTTTCTCCATAAAAGCAATATTAAAAATTATATTTTATGATTATTGGCATAAAGACAAATATATTAATACTAGAGGCCCGGTACATGGAATTCGAGCCACGGGTAGGATCCCTAAGCCTGGCTGTCGATCAGAGCCAAACAAGGCCTTCTGGCTGCTGGCCAGGGCCTTCATTCTGTGCCACCCCCTGGTGGTCAGCACACGTTATAGCCAGCAATGGAACTCCCGGTCTCCCCGTTGAACTCCCAAGGGGACACTTTGCATATTAGCCTTTTATATATATAAATAACACACGAAAACATTTTATTTAACCTTAATGGTGGGGACTAGGCACTGTGCCAGCTGTGACTACTGGATAAGTCAGCCCTAGCTGCTATAATCCTGGTGAGAGAAGATGGTGGCCCAGACATGAGTACAGAGATGGAAAGGGATAGATGCAGACCTATTTTGGAAGTAGGCTTGGTGATTGTTTATACATGGAGGGCACAGGAGAGGGAGCTGTCAAAGATGACTCCCAAGTTTTTGGCATGAACATATGGGTTATGCTATTTACTTAGATGGCAAAGCCTGGCATAGAGCAGATTTGAAGAGGGTGTGTGGGCTCTGTTTTGGCCATATTAAGTTTGAGGTGGCTACCAGTTCAGTGCTTCTCACATTTTAATGTGCTTGTGAATCACCAAGAGAGTTTGTAAAAAGCCATATTCCAATTCAGTAGGACTGGGGTGAGCCTGAGATTTTATATTTCTTCTGGTTTGGATCATTAAAATGGAATAATATCTGAGAATTAAGCAAAAAAAGCATTGACCCAATTTCTATTGGGGACAGATTTCAGAAAGTTCTGAGAAAAGCCAAATAAGGTAGGGACGTACAAGGTAGGGAGAGACTTTCATTTGCTAAGCACCCATATATTTCATGGTAATACAGGCAGTTAAAAAACTAATTTGCATAGCCCTCACAATGGCCCTCGAAAGTTAATACTATTAATACTATTTTAAAATAATGATTCAGACCCTGGCCAGGTGGCTCAGTTGGTTGGAGCGTCATCCTGTACACCAAAAGGTTGCTTAGTGATTAGAGCATTGGCCCTCACACGGAGGGTTCGAGGTTTTGCTTCCCAGTCAAAGTCACATATCTGGGTTATAGGTTGGATCCTCAGCCCTGGGAGAGGGCACTTGAGGGAGACAACCAATCGATGTGTCTCCACATCAATGCTTCTCTTTCCCTCCTTCCCTCTTCCCTCTCTTCCCCTCTCTCTAAAAATCAATGGGAAGAAAATATTCTCTGGTGAGCATTAACAACAACATCAACCTTAAAATCTCAAGATAAGTCTACAACCACCACTTTGTAGCATTTGTTCTGAAGAATCCAGAAGAAACAAACTGCGGTAGTTATTGATTACTATATAACAAATTACCCTAAAACAACAAACATTTATTATCTCAGTTTCTATGGGTCAGAAATTGGTATTTGCAAATCACTTTTAATTCCTGACACTTGCAATGTCTCATATTCATGTCCTCTTCTCCATTTTCCTTATCATTTTTTACCCTGACCTCTGCATTAGTCTCCTAATGAGTCTTCCTGCTTCAATCCGTGTAATGTGTAGCTACTAGATTTATTTTCCTAAAGCATAGTTCTGAATACATTCCCCTGCTAACAAACTTTCCATGACTCTCTCTAATTGGCTTGGGCGGACATTCAAGACCTGTATACTCCAACCCAAGTCACTTTTTTTCTGCTATCCTCCCTTGTCTGCAGTTAAATTCCAAACATGCACACCTGTGCTTTTCTAACTTATTCTTTTTTCCCCTGCCGGAAGCCGGTCCATCCTTGCTGCTTGACACAGTCGCTGCAGGAAAGAAACATCTGCACAGCATATGTTTCAAGGGACCTGGCATATATAGCATACTGTTCTTAATATGTTTGCTCCCCTTAGCACTATGTGTTTTAACCAAGGTCACCTCTCTGAGAAAGGTTGTTTCCCCAGGTAGGGATTTTTCCCTGAAGTTAGGGAGGGGATAAAACCTCTTAACTAAGTGCCAGGCGGGTAGTTAATCACTTTAACTACAAACAATCATGCTTGAGCTACATAATCTTTTTGGGGTCCAATCCCAGCAGGTCCAGGGGTCCCCAAAGGTGTGGACGGAGTCGGCGAAGAAGAAATGACACAAAGACAGCCTTCAGTTGATCAGCAGCCTAGTCAGGACCTCTAGCCAGGATCTCCAGCCAAAGTTCTGGTCGGAGTTCTGGTTAGGAACTGATCAGGATCTGATGAGGATCTGATGTTTATTGTCTTGTTACATCCGTATTTATACCAGCCGATTTTAATCCTGTCAATTTCTATTACAAAGGTTAGGGCGTTTCTTATCTCCATTCCAGGGAGTAAAGATTATGTAGCTTAACTACCCACCTGGCACTTAATTAAGGGGTTGTATCTCCTCCCTAACCTTAGGGAAAAATCCCCACCTGGGGAAACGACCTTTCTCAGAGAGGTGACCTTGATTAAAACACATGGCGCTAAGGAGAGCAAACATGTTAAGAACAATATGCTATATATGCCAGGTCCCTTGAAACATATACTGTGCAGATGTTTCTTTCCTGCAGCGACTGTGTCAAGCAGCAAGGATGGACCGGCTTCCGGCATAATCTTTACTCCCTGGAATGTAGATAAGAAACGCCCTAACCTTTGCAATAGAAATTGACAGGATTAAAATCAACTGGTATAAATACAGATGTAACAAGACAATGAACACCAGAACTTGGCTGGAGATCCTAGACAGAACTTGACTGGAGATCCTGGCTAGGCTGCTGATCAACTGAACGCTGTCTCCATGTCACTCATTCTTCTCCGACTCCGTCCACACCTTTGGGGACCCCTGAACCTGCTGGGGCTGGACCCCAACACCCCCCCCCCCTTTGCTCTTTGTTTTGCCTGAATACTCTTTCCTCATTCACTACCAAATGGGTCAATAATCAAGGCTCTTCAAATGTCACATTTTCTAGGAAGCTTTTTTAAAGCTTCTTTCTCTGAACTCCCCCAGGACTGCACCTGTATCTTCTTTTGGCATTTGTGATTTTCCTCCTTGAATTGCCTTCACTCCTCCTCCATCAACTCCTCAAGGGCAGAATTCATGTTGATTATCTTTGTGTTTTCTGTGCATTAGCATCTGGAACATTATTAGTGCTCAGTATATATTTGTTGTTGCTACAGTCAGACTTTTAAGGAATTATATTTATTGAGGCTATCATAGCACATATTGATTCATATACCTGGGTTCATTCAGTGTTCATCAAACTGGAAAATGTAGCCCTTAAAACCAATGGTTTCTTCCATAGGAAAAGAACAAAAAAGGTTTCCTCTTTTAGACTTTTTCAAACTAAAAAATGTTTGGAAACTAGGTTAAAACAAAGCAAACAAGCAAATGCATATGTTTATTTTCCAGAGACTGAATTTACTAAGCTAATTGGCTTAACTTAATATTTGAGGTTTTCACAATAACTTGGTTGAAATTGTCCAGATTTTCTTTTGAAAACCATCCTGTTATATATACACACACAACACACACAAATAAACATATATAAATAGCAAATAATTATACATGGCAGTTAAAAAAATCTCAACTACAGCCTTGGCCCATGTAGCACGGTTGGTTGGAGTGTCATCCTGTACACCAAAAGATGGCTGGTTTGATTCTCAGTCAGAGCACATACATAGGTTTTGATTGGATCCCTGGTCAGGGCACGTAAGGGAGGCAACTGATCAATGTTTCTCTCTCACATCTTTCTCTCTCCCTTCCTCCCTCTAAAAAACAAAAACGAAAATGTTCCCTTCCTGTAAAAAAACAACAACCTCAACTACATTAATAAATTTTAGTTATATAGCCCTAGCTGGTTTGGCTCTGTGGATAGAGTGTCGGCCTGCGGGCTGAAGGGTCCTGGGTTTGATTCCAGTCAAGAGCACATGCCTAGGTTGCAGGCTCCATCTCCAGTAGGGGGTATGTAGGAGGCAGCCCGTCAATGATTCTCTCTCATCATTGCTGTTTCTATCTCTCTCTCTCTCCCTATCTGAAATCAATAAAAATATATTTTAAAACATTTTATTTTATTTTTTAAAAAAATATATTTTATTGATTTTTTATAGAGAGGAAGGGAGAGAGATAGAGAGTCAGAAACATCGATGAGAGAGAAACATCGATTAGCTGCCTCCTGCACACCTCCTACTGGGGATGTGCCCACAACCCAGGTACATGCCCTTGACCGGAATCGAACCCGGGACCCTTCAGTCCACAGGCTGATGTTCTATCCACTGAGCCAAACCGGTTTTGGCTATTTTAAAACATTTTAGTTATATAAAACATTCCCTGTCCCTCTCTGAGCCTTAGAATTCTAATCTGCAAAAGGAGGGTATTTGACTAGATGATTTCAAAGATCTTTTTTGTCATTTTATGAATTGGTGATGCTAATTGTGGATATTATGATCTTTCTCCTGGTAAAACTGGCAAAGACATTCTTCAGATAACCAGGACTAAGCTAATCTACATTAATAAAAGAGAAACATGGTAATTAGCGTACGACTGCTACCCTTCCCATTGGCTAATCAGGGAGATATGCAAATTAACTGTCAGCCAAGATGGCGGCCGGCAGCCAGGCAGCTGATGTGAACAGGGAGGCTTGCTTCCTTCAGTGACAGAGGACTCCAACGTTCCCCGCCTGCCTTGCTGGCCTCTGAGCTTCAGTTGGAAACATTGTAACATTTATAGAAGATAAACAAAACCCCAGAAACCTCCTGTCAGTCAGCCGGGATCTCAGAGCTGGAGTCGCAACATTGTTTTGAATACAGAAAACAAAGGCCAGAAACCTGCTTTCAGCCGAGAGAAAAAGCCGGCTCTCAGAGAGAAAGCCGGCTCTCAGCTCCAGTGACAGCCATAGAAGGTAAATAAATGCCAGAATAAAAAAAAAAGAAAAAAAGGAGAGGTTTGGAGCTTCAGTCGCCCACCAGCCTGAAAACGGCCCTCAGCCCCTCACCCAGACTGGCCAGGCACAGCAGTGGGGACCCCCACCCTGAAGCAACAAGATGGCGGCTAATTTGCATACTGAAGGCAGGCGGCAGCAGGCAAGGCTGTCTGTGCGGTCTGGGACCCGGATCTGTGACCCTGCTGGGGGGGGATCAGCGGAGCCTCGAGGCCTCGGGGCACTGGGATCAGCGTGACAGGGGGCAGCGCCCAAACCCCCTGATTGCCCTGCGGCTCTGTGTGTGACAGGGGGCAGCGCCCCAACCCCCTGATCGGCCCTGCTCTGTGGGTGATAGAGGGCGGCGCCCCAACCACCCCCCCCACGGGCCCTGCTCTATGTGAGGCGGGGTAGAGCCATAACCTCCCCATTGGCCCTGCCCTGAGTGTGACAGTGGCGGCGCCCCAACCCCCTGATCGGCCCTGCTCTGTGTGTGACAGGGGCCAGCTCCTCAACCCCCTGATCGGCCCTACTCTGTGTGTGACGGGGGAGCTCCCCAACCCGCTGATTGACCCTGCTCTGTGCATGACAGGGGGGAGCTCCCCAAACCCCTGATGGGCCCTGCTCTGTGTGTGACAGGGTATGGAGCCCCAACCCCCCTGATGGGCCCTGCTCTGTGCGTGACAGGGGGGAGCTCCTCAACCCCCTGATGGGCCCTGCTCTGTGCGTGACGGGGGGAGCTCCTCAACCCCCTGATGGGCCCTGCTCTGTGCGTGACAGGGGGGAGCTCCCCAAACCCCTGATCGGCCCTGCTCTGTGTGTGACAGGGGGGAGCTCCCCAAACCCCTGATCGGCCCTGCTCTGTGTGTGACAGGGTACAGAGCCCCAACCCCCCTGATGGCCTCTGCTCTGTGCATGACAGGGGGTGGCGCCGCAACCTCCTGATCGGCCCTGCTCTGTGCGTGGCAGGGGGTGGCCCCGCAACTTCCCTATCGACCCTGCCTTGAGTGTGACAGGGGGTGGTGCCCCAACCCCCCAATCGGCCCTACCCTAAGCGTGACTAGGGGTGGCATCGCAACCTCCAGATCCGCCCTGCTCTGTGCATGACAGGGGGTGGCGCCCCAACTCCCCAATCGGCCCTGCTCTGAGCCCGACCAGGGGCTGCACCTAGGGATTGGGCCTGCCCTCTGCCACCCGGGAGCAGGCCTAAGCCAGCAGGTTGTTATCTCCTGAGGGGTCCCAGACTGCGAGAGGGCACAGGCCGGACTGAGGGACCCCCTCTCCCCCCCGAGTGCACAAATTTTTGTGCACCGGGCCTCTAGTCTATAATAATAAAAGCATAATATGCTAATTAGACCAGACATCTTTCCAGATGTCCTTCTGGACAAACCTTCCGGACTAAGCCAGGGCTGTAAGGGAAGCCTGGTTCCCTGGTTCCTGCTGGCAGCTGGAGGGAAGCCCAGGTCCCGGGTGCCAGAGGGACGCTGGTACCGGCAGCTAGGGGAAGCAAGGCCTACCCTTGCACAAATTTTGTGCATCGGGCCTCTAGTCCATTAATAAGAGAATATGGTTCATATGCCAGTTACTTCCATTTTGTTCAGCTTGTATAGCTGAAATAATAAATTGTCATTGTTTTCTGCTTTATGACCACACAATCCAAGCAAAATTTATTATTACTTTAACAATGTGTATTTATCTAAAGTAAGTCTTTTTATCACTGAGTTTTGAATGTGTAAGGTTAATTTTAAATATATATTAGTATTATATAGGGGTTCTATTTTTAAAAAATCTGTATTGTTGAAAGTATTACATATGTCCCCACTCCCCCATTGATCCCTTCTGGCCTGCTCCCACCCACCGCCCCAGGCCTTCACCACCCTATTATCTGTGTCCATGGGGTATGCATATATGCATACATGTTCTTTGGTTGATCTTTTCCCACCCACCCACCACACCTTCCCTTTGAGATTCAACAGTCTGTTCCATGCTTTTATGTCTCCGGATCTATTTTGTTTATCAGTTTACTTTGTTCATTAGATTCCACATATGAGTGAGATCATGTGATCCTTGTCTTTCTCTGACTGTCTTATTTCACTTAGGATAATACTCTTCAGGTCTCTCCATGCTATCTCAAAGGGTAAGAGATCCTTCTTTTTTACTGTTACATAGTACTCCCTGGTGTAAATGTACCACAGCTTTTTTATCCACTCATCTACTGATGGGCACTTGGGCTATTTCCTGATCTTAGCTATTGTAAATTGTGCTGCTATGAACATAGGGGTGCATGCATTCTTTCTTTCTTTTTTAAAATAAATCTTTATTCAGATTATTACAGTTGTTCCTCTTCCCCCCCCCCACCATTGCTCCCCTCCACCCAGTTCCCACCCCACCCCATGCCCTAATCCCCCCACTGTCCTTGTCCATAGGTGTACGATTTTTGTCCAGTCTCTTCCCGCACACCCTTCACCCCCTTCCCTCTGAGAATTGTCAGTCCACTCCCTTTCTATGCCCCTGATTCTATTATATTCACCAGTTTATTCTGTTCATCAGATTTTTTATTCACTTGATTTTTAGATTCACTTGTTGATAGATATGTATTTGTTGTCACTTTGTTGTACATAATTTTTATCTTTACCTTTTTCTTCTTCCTCTTCTTAAAGAATTTCATATAATACTTGTTTGGTGGTAATGAACTCCTTTAGCTTTTTCTTGTCTGTGAAGCTCTTTATTTGACCTTCAATTCTAAATGATAGCTTTGCTGGGTAGAGTAATCTTGGTTGTAGGTTCTTGCTATTCATCACTTTGAATATTTCTTGCCACTCCCTTCTGGCCTGCATAGTTTCTGTTGAGAAATCAGCTGACAGTTGTATGGGCACTCCCTTGTAGGTAACTAACTGTTTTTCTCTTGCTGCTTTTAAGATTCTCTCTTTGTCTTTGCCCTTGGCGTTTTAATTATGATGTGTCTTGGTGTGGTCCTCTTTGGATTCCTCTTGTTTGGGGTTCTCTGCACTTCCTGGACTTGTAAGTTTATTTCTTTCACCAGGTAGGGGAAAATTTCTGTCATTATTTCTTCAAAAAGGTTTTCAATATCTTGCTCTCTCTCTTCTTCTGGCACCCCATAATTCGGATGTTGGTACACTTGAAGTTGTCTCAGAGGCTCCTTACACTATTTTCATATTTTTGGATTCTTTTTTCCTTTTGCTTTTCTGGTTGGGTGTTTTTTTTTGTTTTGTTTTGTTTTTATATGGAAAGTGATATCCCTTGAAGGGGGTGTTACCCCTCAAGAGAGCACATAATCTTTTTAAAAAAAATATGTTTTATTGATTTTTTACAGAGAGGAAGGGAGAGGGATAGAGAGTCAGAAACATCGATGAGATGTTTCTCTCTCATCGATGTTTCTGACTCTCTATCCCTCTCCCTTCCTCTCTGTAAAAAATCAATGAAATATATTTAAAAAAAAAAGAAACATTGATGAGAGAGAAATATCAATCAGCTGCCTCCTGCACACCCCCTACTGGGGATGTGCCCACAACCAAGGTACATGCCCTTGACTGGAATCGAACCTGGGACCTTTCAGGCATGCCCTTGACCGGAATCGAACCTGGGACCTTTCAGTCCGCAGGCCGACGCTCTATCCAGTGAGCCAAACTGGTTATGGCTCTGTTTGGGTGTTTTTTGCTCCTTTGTATTTCAAACCTTTGACTTGATTCTTGGGATCCTCTAGTCTGTTGTTGGATTTCTGTATATTAATCTTTATTTCAGTCAGTGTATGCTTAATTTCTAATTGGTCCTTTTTCATATCCTTGAGGGTCTCACTAAATTTCTCGGAGGTTTCTAGAAGATTCTTGAGTAACCTTATAACCGTGGTTTTGAACTGTATAGCCAGTAGTTTGCTTTCCTCCATTTCTTTCATTTGTGACCTGTTTCTTTGTCTCTGCATTTTGGCTGCTTCCCTGTGTTGATAGAGTGGCTTTGTGTGCTAGGTATCCTATAGGGCTCAGTGGCTCAGCCTCCCTAATTACCTGAGGTGGACACTCTTGGTGCACCTCTTTGTGGGCTGTGTGCACAGTCTTGTTGTAGTTAAGTCTTGATTGCTGTTGGTATCACTGGGAGGAATTGAATTGGCTGTGAGGACCAGCTATGTCTACAATGGGAGAACTGCTGTGCTAGAGACACACTTATGGGGCAGGACTTGCTTCAGTGGAGCTTTGGTCTCACTGAGTCTGCCCCTTGAGTGTGTTGCTTATGGATGTGAAGAGTTGTAATCTGGTATGGTCTCACTCTGACCACTGGGTGTACTGGCTCTTGGATCTCCAAGGAGGTGTAAAGTCAGCCACTGCCTGAGGCTACCCAGCAGGAGCTACAGAGAGATCTGCAGGTTCCTCCTCTTGGTTTGGGTTTGGAAGTGCCCAGATGAGGTCCAGCTGTGAAACAATGCAGGCTTCTGTCAAGCCTTAGGCCTTCTTTTGGAAGCTTAGGCACTCTTTGATCCAGCAGCAGTTTGTTAGGTTTTAGATTGCAAAAGAACAGGCCATTCATATGCAAAAGTCTCTGCTCACAGTTTGGGTGGGGTTGTAAATTGGGTGGGGCGAGGTCTCAAGGAATCATCAGGGCAGAGCAAACAGCAATGGCTACCAGTCAGTCCTGCCTCCAAGAGGTCCCTGGGTTTCTGTGTCCCATGGCCCCATGCAGGAACAATGATTGCTGCTAGCACTTCTGTGAGAAAGCCGCCCTCTTGTTCCTGTCCCGATGCCAGACAGTCCAGTTTCTCCCCGTATGAGTCTGGGTCCCCAGAGTCTCGCCCAGAACTGGAGTTCAAAGCAATTGGGAGCTTGTATCTCCCTCCCAATTGAAAAAGACAACAGTGTATCCAGTTGCCAGCCTGTTTTTGCGCATGCCTCCGTACCTCCACACTTCCACACCTCCACACCTCCTATCAGTCTCAATGCGCTTTTCTCTTTCCTTCTAGTTGTATAACTTCCACTCAGCCAGCTCCCCCATGGTTATGGATGATGTCTGTTTTGTCTTTTAGTTGTAGTTTTTTTTTTTCTTTTTTTTTTTTTTAAATATATTTTGTTGATTTTTTACAGAGAGGAAGGGAGAGAGATAGAGTCAGAAACATCGATGAGAGAGAAATATCAATCAGCTGCCTCCTGCACATCCCCCACTGGGTATATGCCCGCAACCCAGGCACATGCCCTTGTCCGGAATCAAACCCGGGACCCCTGAGTCCGCAGGCTGACGCTCTATCCACTGAGCCAAACCGGCTAGGGCTTAGTTGTAGTTTTGATGTGGTTGTGTGAGGCAGCAAGTACAGGTGTGTATCTGTGCCGCCATTTAGTTCCTCCTCCCATACGTTCTTTCTCATTGATGTTTCGGGTCTCATAGGATATATTTCTAGAACTGGGATCACTGGGTCAAATGGCAGTTCCATATTTAATTTTTTGAGGAAGCTCTATATTATTTTCCATAATGGCTGTACCAGTCTGCATTCCCATCAGCAGTGTACTAGGGTTCCCTTTTCTCCACATTCTCACCAGCACTTGTCATTTGTTGATTTGTTGAAGGTAGCCATTCTGATAGGTATGAGGCAATACCTCATTGTTGTTTTAATTTGCATCTCTCTGATGATCAGTGACTTTGAGCATTTTTCATATGTCTCTTGCCCATCGGTATATCCTTTTGGAGAAGTGCCTATTTAGGTATTTTGCCTATTTTTTAATTGGATTGTTTGTCTTCCTTTTGTTAAGTTCTATGAGTTCCTTATATATTTTGGAAATTAGCCCTTTATCAGATGTATCATTGCCAAATATGTTCTACCATACAGTGGGCTTTCTTTTGCTGTGCAGAAGCTCTTTATTTTGATGTAGTCCCATTTTTTTTTATTTTCTCCTTAGTTTCCTTTGCTCTTGGAGATGTATCCACAAACATATTGCTATGAGAGATGTCTGAGATTTTGCTGCTTATTGTTTCTTCTAGGGTTTTTATGGTTTCACGACTTATATTTAAGTCTTTATTCCATTTTGAGTTTGTTCTTGTGTATGGTGTAAATTGGTGGTCTAGTTTAATTTTTTTCACAATTTCCCAATACCACTTATTGAAGAGACTGTCTTAACTCCGATGTATGCTCTTGCCTCCTTTGTCAAATATTAATTGAGCATAATGGCTTGGGTCAATTTCTGGGGCCTCTGTTCTGTCCCATTAATTGATATGCCTGTTCTTGTGCCAGTACCAGGCTGTTTTGATTACAGTGGCTTTGTAATATAACTTGTTATCTGGTATTGTGATCCCTCCAACTTTGTTCTTCTTTCTCAAGATTGCTGTGGGTATTCGGGTCTTTTTTTGGTTCCATATACATTTTTGGAGTATTTGTTCTAAGTCTGTGAAATATGCCGTTGATATTTTAATAGGGATTGCATTGAATCTGTAGGTTGCTTTGGGTAATATGGACATTTTAATGATGTTAATTCTGCCAACCCATGAACATGGTATATCCTTCCACTTGTTTATATCCTTCTCTATCTCTTTTTTCCATGTCCTGTAGTTTTCCAAGTACAAGTCTTTTACCTCCTTGGTTATGTTTATTCCTAAGTATCTTAATTTTTTTGTTGCATGATAAATGGAATTATTTGTTTAGTTTCTCTTTCTGAGAATTCATTATTGGTGTATAAAAATGCCATCGGCCCACTGGCATGGCTCAGTGTTTGAGCATTGACCAGAAAGTCAGGTTTGATTCCTAGTCAGGGCATATGCCCAAGTTGCGGGTATGATCCCCAGTGTGGGGCAAGCAGGAGGCAACTGACCAATGATTCTCTCTTGTCATTGATGTTTCTGTCTCTCTCTCCCTCTCCTTTCCTCTCTGAAATCAATAAAAAAATATTTTTTTAAAAATGCCATTGAATTTTGGCTATTAATTTTATATCTTGCTACATTGCCAAATTCATTTATTAAATCTAGTAGGTTTTTGGTGGAATCTTTAGAGTTTTCTATGTATAATACCATGTAATCTGTGAATAATGAGCGTTTTATGTCCTCCTTTCCAATTTGCATGCCTTTTATGTTTTCTTCTTGTCTGATCACTGTGGCTAGCACTTCCACTACTACATTGAATAAGAGTGGTGAAAGAGGATATCCCTGTCTTGTTCCTGTTCTTAGGGGAAATGGTTTTAGTTTTTGCCCATTGAGTGTGATGTCTGCTGTAAGTTTGCCATATATGGTCTTTATCATGTTAGGCATGACCCCTCTATTCCCACTTTGCTTAGAATTTTTATCAAAAATTGCCGGAAGCCGGTCCATCCTTGCTGCTTGACACAGTCGCTGCAGGGAAGAAACATCTGTACAGCATATGTTTCAAGGGACCTGGCATATATGGCATACTGTTCTTAATATGTTTGCTCCCCTTCTTAGCGTTATGTGTTTTAACCAATGTCACCTCTCTGAGAAAGGTTGTTTCCCTAGGTGGGCTGGCCTGCAGCCTCTGCGGCCAAGTGCAGGCAGGCCCGGAGAGGAGACAGTGGGCCCGCCTCCCCTGGAAGCAGTGCAACTCCCTCCTGCCTCCTGCGGAATTGGTGTGGCTCCTTCCCTGCTCCCGTGGGCACTGGTGGCTCGATTCCACCTCCCGCGGAAGCCTCATGGCTCCCGTGGAAGCAGCATGGCTCCCGGCAGCGCGCTGCGGTTCCCACTGGCTCCCACCGGCTCCCACGGAAGCAGTGGGCGGCCTACTGCATGTGATATCGCACAATGGGCTACTAGTAATAAACAATAATATAAGAATAAACTGTGTTTTGCATACTTACAACTTTAAACCTACTTTTGCCCCACCCTGTATTACAACTATAGCATAAAGATGATGGTTCTTCTATTTGAAGAGATAAAATATTATCCTAGTAGGCCGTGAAATGTTAAGGCTGTATTCTAAATCTTAGAACAAGCATCAAAAATAATACAAAGAATTATAATTAAAAATCTAACAAATAAGTTAATGTGGAATTCCAAAAATTATTTAAATAATCCCAAAGAAGCCCTGGCCGGTTTGGCTCAGTGGATAGAGCGTCGGCCTGCTGACTCAAGGGTCCCAGGTTCGATTCCGGTCAAGGGCATGTACCTTGGTTGTGGGCACATCCCCAGTGGGGAGTGTGCAGGAGGCAGCTGATCGATGTTTCTCTCTCATCGATGTTTCTAACTCTCTATTCCTCTCACTTCCTCTCTGTAAAAAATCAATAAAATATATTAAAAAAATAATCCCCAAGAAGGCAGAAACAAAGGAACAGATAATAAATAATAATAATAATAATAATAATAATAAACCAGAGTGGAGGGATGATATATAAAACAAACAGTTTAAAGGAACAACGCATACATTGAGTCTTCCTCAGTAACCTTTTCCATGGGGATCCGTACTGTCCAGAGCCTACTAATGCAGGTTCTCCTTGCAGCTCTGTTCACAGAACAAAGGTAAACAGAGGAAGCACAGTGCAAGGGGAAGTAAAGTGGATAGAATATAGGAGTCTTGACTGTGAGGAATTTGAAATATGCAAATAGTTGTGATACAAAAACATTTTGAATCTTCACCTTTGGAGAAGAAGCAGGCATCCCCTCAGTGGGAAAGGTATGGCTAGGTCACCTCCCAGGGTCTGTCATGTATAGCAACTACCTTTGGGAGGTGAGGAAGGGCAGGAAGACATCTGGCCGGTATAGGGTTCTGTTATGATAGATAGCTACTCCCTGGTAGCATTTCACAGGGTTCTCTCACCAGCCTTCCTCTCTTTTTGTACCGAAGGCTGCAAATGCAAAGTGCCTCCAGGAACCCGGCAGGTAATGTGAATGATTAAAGTACACTGGCAGGCATTAGGGCATACTGCAAGCAGAGCATGTATTCCCGGTGGCAGAGACATTTACTGCTCACTCAGTATCCATGAGCTTCTTGCTGCGGGGCACATGAGTAGTTCTGGCAAATGGGCTGTCAGTGGAAGTAATGTGTGCCCTGTCCAGATAGACACTTTTCATACTTTTGCTATTGGCTTATGTGACCATGGGGAACACAAATCGAAATAGAGCCATAGGGGTAAGTAGCCTGGATCTCTGAGTCACTGCTAGGAAGAAAGTTGCCCAGGAAAGTTGCCTGATTCACCCTGGAATTTCTTGAACAAAAAACAAATTTTCATTGTGTTAAAACCCTTCTATTTTGGTATGTTAGCTTAGCCTACCTTATCCATCTTCTTTAAAGGCAGTGGTCATAACTCAGTCCAGACTCCTACTATCAAGTGAAATGTGGGCCCAGCATTGTTGATCTTCCACTTTTTAGAAGCTCAACCAGAAATAAGGATTTTGGGGGTGAAATTCCAACACCTCTCCCATCCTTCCATTCTGTACCACCCCCACTGTCTTTGCTCTAGTTATGACTCCTTTTCCCTCTGCTTCAGGAATTGTCCCACTTCATTTCCACTTAGTCTACCCAGCACACAGTGAGTGCCTGCATCAACTTTTCTAAAACAGAGCTCTGTGATGGTTAACTTTAAGTGTTAACTTGACTGGGAGGAGATGCCCAGATAGGTGGTAAACATGATTTCTGGGTGTTTCTGTTAGGGTATCTCTGGGAGCGATTAGCCTTTGAATTGGTAGACTGAATAAAAGCATCATCGCCTTCACCAGTATTGGTGGACATCATTCAGTCCAATGAGGGCTTGAAGAGAACAAGACAGAGGAAGGGCGAACTCAGTGTCTCTGCTTGTGCTGAGATATATATCTTCTCTTGACCTTGGACACCGGTGCTCCTGGCTCTCCAGCCTTTTGATTCAGACTGAATTATACTACTGGCTTTCCTGGTTTTGGGGATGGCAGATCACAGGACTTCTCAGCCTCCATAATTGCATGAGCCAATTCCTATACTAAATCTTATCTTATATATCTCTATATATCCTATTGCAGGGGTGGGCAACCTTTTTGTGAGTGCGTGCCAAAACCAGCAAAATCTCTGACTCAAAATTCTTCTGCGTGCCAACCCTAATTTTTTGAGAACATGTTACGCCTACTTGATATCTCTTAAGGTGTATGTATGTGAAGAACCTTGAAGAAATAATAAAATTCATTCGAGTGACAAAAACACAATATATGATGATGAAAAATACATTTATTTTTTTAATGTATACATATACACTGATAATCCAACAGAAAACTTTATGACTCCGTTTGATATTATCAGTGGGACTTTTGCTGCTGCATCACTGATGACAGAGATTTTACATCAGGTTTATATTTCGTGACCTTCAGAGATATGCACGAGCTACTACTTTCATCCGTCAGGCTACTCCTATTATGAGACTTAACAAAATTCATCACTGAGAACAAAGATTCACAAGTGTATGTGGATGAAACCAAAACACTGGTCAGATCTAGGAAGGCAGGGAGAGTTAAGGCAGAGGCATAGAAATTGCTCTTCCCCTCTCTTGTCAATCCATGTCTATGGTCTTTAAGATAACTTGTTATGTAAAATTATTCATTTATCTAAGATGCACCTACACTGAATTTATCTGAAAAATAAAAAAGTTGATATTAAGAAAAAAATTGTAAATGGAAGATAATAAGAGAGGGTTTCGCGTGCCAGCAAAAGTTACTGGCGTGCCATATTTGGCACGCATGCCAGGGGTTGCCCACCCCTGTCCTATTGGTTCTATTTCTCTGGAGAACGCTGACTAATGTACATATTTCACCTCTTTCCAAGGCCCTACAACCTAGCATTGAAAGCACTTCATAATCTGCTTTTAGTTTGCTTCTCCTGTTGTAATGTACACCGCGAATCAGAAGGACGCCTCAAGAAGTCGAATTAAAGAGTCACATTTATTGCAAATCTGGGACTATGAGGGGCCATCTTGCTCTCCCAGATCTCATAGTGATAACATGGCCAAAATACCAGACTTATATCGGCAAAGATCACAAAGGTATTGATTACATCCCAAGGTTTGGAATGAGGAACCTGGTTCACAAAAAAAAGCAGTTTACAGAAGCAGAAGCAGCATGTTATCTAAATTACAGTTTTGGGTCTCTGGATCACTGAGTCAACAGGGACATGTTAAATGGAGCCCTCTAACCTTGGGATAACTGTGCTGTCCTTCCCAGGTAAAGGAAAATGTGCTTTCTAAGACCAGTATGACCACAACCAGTGGGATATTCACATTACAATCAATAAGACATTCAATCGAATGGGATGATTTATATAATTCAGAAAATCAAAATAACCTTTCTATTGTTAAACAAAGCAAATAGGTACAGAAGCCAAACAGCAGGGTTAAAGTTAAACTATAGTTTCTACCTGAGATGATTGCTACCATACTTCATTCCAACCTTATCTGTTGCCTCCAACTTTTGCCTTGCCCAGAGTAGACACTGGGCTTTCCCACTGTTACTATTCTCTTAACCTAGAATAGCTGTACCTTCTCAGTTTTGCCAAATCCTACCTATTCCAACACATTTTCCCAAGTCATCTTCTTGGCCTGGTCTCCTATTTAGTTGTGCACTTGGTTTATTCCATCCTCCTAATTAGATTATAACCCCAGGAGGTATTTAAAAATATATATTTTTTATTGATTTCAGAGAGGAAGGGAGAGGGAGAGAGTGAAACATCAGTGATGAGAGAGAATCATTGATTGGCTGCTTCCTGCACACCCCTGACTAGAGATCGAGCCCACAACCTGGGCAGGAGCCCTGATCGGGAATCAAACTGTGACTTCCCAGGAGGTATTTTTAAAAAAAATATGTTTTTATTGATTTTTAGAGAGGGAGGAAAGGAGGGAGAAAGACAGAAAGATAGATAGAAACATCAGTGATATCGATGGGCTGCCTCCTGCACACCTCCTATTGGGGATTGAGCCGGAAACCCGGCATGGTGCCCTGACTGGGAATTGAACCAATGACCTCTTGGTGCATGGAATGACACCTAACCAACTGAGCCACACCAGCTGGGCTCCCCCCCACCCCTCCCCCCCCCCCCCCCCGGAGGTATTTTATACATTTTTTTTCTCTCTCCTCCAAGATCTTCTACCTTGTAAATGTTCTTGTTCTTGTTTTTGTTGTTGTTATTGTTCTTCTTCCTCCTCCTTTTCTTCTCCTTCTCCTTCTGCTTCTCCTTCTCCTCCTCCTCCTCCTTCTCCTCCTCTTCCTTGTTAATCTTCACCTTGTTATGCCCAGATTTCAGGATCCCCAAAGGACCAACTGGGAGCCAGCCGAGTCCGATGCAAAAGCAAAAGAGTCTTTATTCGAGCTAGCTCAAGCTCCCCATCCACCACACTCACCAACGCAGCAGCAGGAGGCAGAGAGAGAGAGAGAGCTCTGTGGGGAGAGGGGTTTTATAGGGGCGTTGGAGTAAGGGGAGGAGAGAGGACTGTGGGCCCTGCCGATTGGCCAGGCGCAAGTCGGTGTCTTGTTACACAGGATGTGGTCGTATCTATGGTGCGCACTTCCCTTGATTATCATTGGTTAGTTTAAAGAAATCCTAGGTGTGGCTAGCAGAGGCTTGGGCTTCCGGGAAGAAGCTCCTTGCTGAGCACATAGCTAATGGCTGCTGCCCCAAAATGGAGGATCCGGGGCAAGATGGAGGGCGTAGCCCTCGCCCTTTCAACCTGAGCATATTTTTTAAAGAGAGAGTGGAAGGGGAGTGAGGGAGGGGGAGAGGAAGAGAGTGAAGTATGGTAGCAATCATCTCAGGTAGAAAATATAGTTTAACTTTAACCCTGCCGGTTGGTTTCTGTACTTATTTGCTTGCTAAAATAATAGAAAAGTTATTTGATTTTCTGAATTATATAAATCATCCTATTCGATTAAATACCCTATTGATTGTAATGTGAATATCCCACTGGTTGTGGTTATACTGGTCTTAGAAAGCACATTTTACTTTACTTGGGAGGGACAGCACAATTATCCTAAGGTCAGAGGGCTCCAGTTAACGTGTCCCTGTTGATTCAGTGTTCCGGAGACCCAAAAACTGTAATTTAGATAACATGCTTAAGTAAACTGCTTTTTTGCGAACCAGGTTCCTCATTCCAAACCTTGGGATGTAATCAATACCTTTGTGATCTTTGCCTGTATAAATCTGGTTTTGGGGCTGGGGCGGGCACTATGAGATCTGGGAGAGCGAAATGCCCCCTCATAGTCCTGGGTTGCAATAAATGTGACTCTTTAATTCGACTTCTTGAGGCGTCCTTGTGTGATTCAAGGGGTACATTACAACAAGAGAAAAACATTGATGTAAGAGAAACACATCTATTGGTTGCTTCCTGCATGAGCCCTGACCAGGGCTGGGGATCAAACTTGCAACCCAGGTAGTGCTCTTGGGCAGGAATGGAACCCATGACCTTTTGGTGCTTGGGTCCGCACGCTAACCTGCCAGGGCTATAAAATGTTCTTTTTAAAAAATATATTTCTATTGATTTCAGAGAGGAAGGGAGAGATAGAAACATCAATGATGAGAGAGAATCACCGATCTGTTGCCTCCTGCATGCCCCCTACTGGGGATCTAGCCTGCAACTGGGCGTGTGCCCTGACAGGGAATCAAACCGTGACCTCCTGGTTCATAGGTTAATGCTCAACCACTGACCCACACCGTCTGGGCTAAATGTTCTTTTTGATGAGGATTTCTGCTTGAGGAGTGTAGATGGGATTTTTCTTGCCCAAGTCCAAACTCTATCACCAAAGATGCCATACTTTCCACTTCCTGGATTTGAGATTGTTAGTCAAAGGAGAAACTAGGGAGGACTTTGGCTAGAGAGTTGTCATGTAGTGTTTCAAACCTGAATCCAGCTCTGGACCCAGGCAGGAAAGTAGTCTGGGGTTGCTTATTAGGACAGGCTTGTTTGACAGTGGCAGAGACAGGTTCTCTCTTTCCCCTTCCTTTCACTTACCAGTTCAGACGTTTTAATGCTGAAATATGTTTGAGAAACAACTAACGGCCCCCTCAGGAGTTTACAAATCTATAGTTAATTGTGTGTTTTTGGCAGGTATTGGTAAGAAAATAATTCAACCAATTAATAGTTTTATTGTATGTCTGTGGATAAATGAGAAATGAATAGTGACGTACTCTCTAACAGACAAATCAAAGGTAAATGCAACGGGGCAGTGCTAGGGATGAAATAATCACAGAGCCTGGTCAAGTTATACTCTTTCCCATCTTGACCTTGCCATGTTTGGGATGATCTCATTCCCCCTCTCTTTCCTTATCCAAATCCTCCTCGTCCTTCAAGGATCAAACAGCGGTTCTCAACCCGTGGGTCGAGAACAATGAAAATACATCCTGCATATCAGATATTTACATTACGATTCATAACAGTAGCAAAATTACAGTTGTGAAGTAGCAACGAAAATAATTTTATGGTTGGGTCACAACATGAGGAACTGTATTAAAGGGTCGTGGCATTAGGAAGGTTGAGAACCACTGATAAGACCACTCTTCCTCCCGGAAGCCATCCTGGATGATTCCAGACTCTATTGCCCTGTTTTGAATACCAGGATTAGTAACCTTTGCCACAGGCAGTGGTTCTCAACGTTCTGGCCCTTTAAAAACAGTTCCTCATGTTGTGACCCAACCATAAAATTATTTTCGTTGCTACTTCATAACTGTAATGTTGCTACTGTTATGAGTCGTAATGTAAATATCTGATATGCAGGATGGTCTTAGGCGACCCTTGTGAAAGGGTTGTTCGACCACCAAAGGGGTTGCGACCCACAGGTTGAGAACCACTGGTTTAGAGCTTAACGATGTATGTAAACTCTTCTCTGCTTTGTGTGATTTCCCAACTAAATTCTAAGTTCTTTGAATAGTATAAATAACAACAAAGCAGATATGTTTATTAAGCATTTTTTATGAGCTTGGTACTATGCTAATATATCTATATATTTAATTTAATTTAATTTAACCCACCCAACAACCCCATGGGGAGATACTGTTATTACTATTTTATAGATGAGGCAACTATATTATAGGATAATTTTCTAATGACTCTCATGCAAATGTGAAGTGAGCACACATCAAAGATTTTATTTAACTCACTAATTAAGGAGGGAACCTACAATTTGTTAAAACCAATTGAAAGAAGAATCTGAAGAGCAGACTTTATAGGCTATCAGGAATGCTGAAATGAATGTGCTAATAGGGACAAAACTGGTTAATATCCTACAGGTATGAAAATGTAATATTTGGAATCATCTTTTCTACTGGGAGGGAACCAATTTTATGTAATTGGACAGAGTTCATTTGCATTTCTCTGGACAAAATAATTTGTATTAAAGTCAGTTTTTCCAATTTACAAAGTTGTAAATGAATCTAGTTAAAAACAAAGGTTATACTGAACATTTGATTATCTTCTTGGTATATCTGAAAATAAGATGTTGAAGTCCTAATTGGGAATCTTTAACATAAACCATTTTTATAAACTTAAAAAAAGTCAAGCCCTGGCCGGTATGGCTCAGTTGGTTGGGCGTCCTCCCGTGTACCACAGGGTGGCCGGTTGGATTCCTGCAAAGGCACATGCCCGCGTTTCAGGTTCGATCCCTGTTTGAAGCATGTGTGGGAGGCAGCTGATTGATGTTTCAATCTCATGTCGATGTTTCTCTCCCTCTCCCTTCCTCTCTCTCTAAATACCAATTTTTTTTAAAAGCCCATCTGAATTGCATCTCTGATAAAAAAAAAAAAAATTAAAGGTACAGGCCCCTACAGATTTAAATAACACTGAAGGTCCCCTGGACAAAGCCCAGAAAAACCACTCAGGTATCTTTTGCTCATTTCAAAGTCTTTCAAAAATTTTTCTGCACAGAATTCTTTTATTCTTTAGCATCTAGCACAATATCTGGTGCATATTAGATGTTTAATCAGTGTGGGCTGGCTGATTGATGAGGATTATTGAATGGTGGATTATAAAGTGTATACTAGATTGAAAACCATGACCAAAGTATTTTGCATCTTCTTCATCAAGAAGTAGAGTCTATTTTCTTACTCCTTGAATCTGGAAATGTTTTGTGATTTGCTTTAGCTATTAAATATGTCAAAAGTGACGTGTGACTTTTGGAGCCTAGACTTTCAGAGACCTTGCAGCTTTCACTCTCTTGGGGCTGGCCACTACCAAATAAGAAATGCAGGCTGTTTTGCTGGAGACCTACATGGAAGAGAACCAAACCATCCTGGCTGACAGCCCCAGCCAACCGCCTTTTATGTGAACGAGGCCATCCTGGTCCAGGTGACTACAGCTGCGTGAACAACTTCAAGTGAGACCAGCTGAAGAACTGCTCAGCTGAGCCCAGCAAAAAATTGCAAATTTGTGAGTAAATAAATGGTTATTGTTTTAAGCCTCTAAGTCTGCGGGTGTTTTGTTTTGCAGTGACGGCTAATCTGATAGAGTACTGTCTGTGCAGTCACAGAATGTCAGCCAGGGGAGGGGGACAAGTGCTCTCCATTGGGAATATAGGCTGCTCCTCCTGATTGAATGATCTAGCTCAGCTGTCCTGCACCCAGCTGGTTGGGAGCCTGTGGTACTCCTGCAAGGAAGTATCACTACTACTTGGGTATCTGATTTGCCCCGAACTTTCTAGGTGCCATGCAGCCCCTTTGACAGGCTCATTATCTGCACTGGGTTGGGCACTTGTCGAGAAGTAGAAGCCAATCCTCTTTAAAAGAAGAAAGGCAGTAAACAAATAACACACTTCCAGGAAGTTTACACCCGAACACGGACACGTGCTCAAATTAAAGTACAAAGTTAACCTTATCCTAATATTTTTCTCCTCCCTTCCTTGAATCTCTATGTCACTTTCACTTTCCAGATATCTCTCTACTTAGCTTGTTTGAGTGCCAACCTAGCCCAGTGAGTAAGTAAGAATGACAGAGGGGGAAGTCAAGAGATTTGTCCAGCACCACACAGATGCTTGATTGTAGGCCAGATCCCAGGCCTCCTGCTATAGTGCCCAGTGGCTCAGTGCTGGGTACTTTCCCAAGGAGGTGCTATTTCTCCTAGGATCCTCAGTCCAGGATGCACACTGTAGACATACATATGAACTCGGATGATGTCAGTGTGGCAGTGTGGTGTCAAGGGAAAGATCTAGTTCAGTCTGTTAGCTCTATCAGCTAGTCAGTCACACAACCTCTGTAAGTCTCAATATTCTCAGTGAGATTAAAATGATATCTACCTACACATTAAAAAACCTGTAAATTATGCCCGGCTGGTGTGGCTCAGTGGTTGAGTGTCGACCTATGAACCAGGTCACAGTTTGATTCCCAGTCAGGGCATATGCCCAGGTGTGGGCTCGATCTCCAGTGTGGGTTTTGCAGGAGGCAGCCGATTAATGATTCTCTCTCATCATTAATGTTTCTATCTCTCTCCTCCCTCTCTGAACTCAATAAAAAAAATATTAAAAAACCAACCAACCAGCCAACCAACCTGTAAATTATGGTTGTATCTGGAATGAGGTATGGGTCTGGGCGCCTAAGCTAGGAGGAAGACTTACTTTTCATTGTATATCTTTTGTACTATTCAACTTTATAATTGTGATGATTAATTTTATGTGTCAATTTGTCTGGGCTAAGAGATACCCAGGTAGCTGGTAAAACATTACTTCTGGGTGTGTCCGTGAGTTGTTGATGGAAGAGATTGGCATTTGAATCAGTGGACTGAGTAATGACCATCCTTACCAGGGAAGGCAGGCATCATCCATTTTACTGAGGACCCACATATGACAGAAAGGCAAAGGAGGGCAAATTTACTCTGCTTGAGCTGAGACACCCATTTTCTCCTGCCCCCAGACATTGGCACTCCTGATTCTTGGGCCTTTGAATCCAGACCAGGACTTATAGCATTAGGCCTTGATTTTCAGGCCTTTGGACTTGGACTGAATTACACCACAGTGGCTTTCCTGGTTCTTCATCTAGCAGAAAGCAGATCATGGGACTTCTCAGCCTCTGTAATTGTGTGAGTCAATTCCCGTAATAAATGTCTTATATATCTCTCTATATATCTTATTAGTTCTGTTTCTCTGGAGAACCCTGAAACAGTAATCATAGGGCAAACATTATTCATTCAATAACAATACTAATTAACCAAGAAATAAATGATTCATCTATAATAATTCTAATTAATATATTTTAAAAAATGAAATGATGTCTTTCTCCAGTGGTATATAGAGTATTTGACACTTCTTCCTTTAAAGGCCAAAATTATTTTTAGTAAGAATTATTAGTTTTTTGATTCACTTTTCAGCTCTAGAACAATTAACAATTTAAAAATATTGCTTAAGTTAAAAGATATTATTCAGCCCTGGTCAGTGTGGCTCAGTTGGTTGGAGCATAGTCCCGTGCAGAGCACATACCTAGGTTGCCAGTTTGATCCTAGTTGGGGTGCATATGGGAGGCAACTGATTGATGTATCTCTTTCACATCGATGGTTGTCTCTCGCTCTCTCTCTCTCTCTCTCTCCCTCTCCCCTTCTTCTTCTCTCCCTCTCTAAAATATAAAAAAGGAAAGAAACAAAGATACTATTCAAATCCAGTATAATGTTTCATGTATGAAGTAAAGATTGCATTGCCAAACAAAAATATTATACCTTTCAGTTTGCATTGTCATTATTTTAAATTTCAAACACAAATGAAAGTTCTAACTGACCACATAGAATGACAGAATTGGAGCAAGTCAAGGTTTTTTTTGTGTTTTTTTTTTTTACAATCACTGTGTGTGTAGTTGTGTATTTGTCATCTACTGTTTAAATCCAGGATTATGTATTATCACAAAAGCTGGCTGGGTGACTGCTTGGACAATTCTAAACTGTTACAAACTTTTCTTAAAATAAATTGGTATAGTGGAAAACATTGAGTATTCACTCCATATAGAATAGTATGTTTATTAAAAGGTAAATAATGAAAGTATGTTAATTTGAAGCTTACCCATTCTATATAATCCTATATAATAAAACCTTAATATGCAAATTGATGTAACAGTGTTACAACCCATCACTATGACGTACACTGACCACCAGAGGGCAGACACTCAATGCAGGAGCTGCCCCTGGTGGTCAGTGCACTCCCACAGGGGGAGCACCGCTCAACCAGCAGCTGGGCTCATGGCTGGTGAGTACAGTGGCGGTGGTGGAAGCCTCTCCTGCCTCTGCTATTGGTGGGAGGTAAGGACTGAGGGGTCCCAGACTGTGAGAGCCCCAGACTGCAAGAGGGATGTCTGACTGCCGGCTTAGGCCCGATCCCCTTGGGGTCCCGGACTGTGAGAGAGTGCAGGCCGGGTTGAGGGACCCCACCCCCTCCCAGTGCATGAATGTCGTGCACTGGGCCTCTATTATTCAAACTCAACAGGAATTACAGCAATTGTTTATAACTTATACCAACAAAAGATGTTCTCACAGGGAATTTATCACTGATCTTGTTTGGAATTGCCCACACATGAAGATAATAAAAACAGACTTTTAATCAGTTTTATTGATAGTTTTAAAATTCTCTATAGACAATGTACTGGCTTATTGCCTAATCCTAAGTGGACTACTCCCACAGACCTTCCCTCCTTACAAGGTCCTTGCTAAAGATCAAATGGGCCCTAGCTGGTTTGGCTCAGTGGATAGAGCGTTGGCCTGCGCACTGAAGGGTCCTGAGTTCAATTCCAGTCAAGGGCAGGTTTGAGAGGCGGCTGATCAATGATTCTCTCTCATCATTGATGTTTCTATCTCCCTCTCACTTCCTCTCTAAAATAAAATTTAAAAAAAGATCAAATGGGGTAATATTTTCAGGGAGTTCCAAATTCAAATGCTGCCAGGGTTCAGAGAAGCAAACGTGAGGTGGTGTAAGCCACAGTCACAGAGAATGGTGCAGACTGTGAAGACTAAGGAGCCTATGCCCCGCCTAAAGGCATTCATGCTAATGTCTTGTCTGAGACACATCCATGGGGTGGGCTGACAGCTTGTGACTCCTGATCAATAAACAATTCAAAGTTAGGTCTGGGCTGACTTCAAAGCTCTTTCCACTATGCCATTTGGTCTTGCCCTAAACCCCAGTTTCCTCTTCCATAAAATGGGACCATCTATTTTGGGAAGCTTATGGACTATTTATTTCAAATTCTAAGCACAGCCCTGGTCAGTATTAGGTGTTATTATGAAGGGCCTAAACACTCGGTAAAAATATCACCTTACTTTGAAACTAAATTATAGGTGGGTACTGATTTATGTCTGAGAGCTGAGGTGTGTGGCAGTTATATTAGAAGTGAGTCTACTCGTCCCAGTACTTACAGAGGGGAGAGGTGAGGACGGACGAGGACTGTCATGACGGGAAGTGTGGCTCTCCATCAGGGAAAGAAGGGCGAATAGGTCTATCTCTGGTGTCCTCACAGTTTTTACAGCGTGATGTGCCATCCACACAAACATTTACAATTCAAATTACTTAAAAAATGGCCACAGGGATGTTTGTTGCAGGTCACTTTGTGATGGCAGAAAACTAAAAGCAATGCAAATATCCAAAACGAGGGGACTCATTAATGAAAGACACTATGCTATATCCATTCATTGAAGGCATACTATTCAGTTCTTAAAAATAATATTAGAGCTGAAACCGGTTTGGCTCAGTGGATAGAGCATCGGCCTGCGGACTCAAGGGTCCCGGGTTCGATTCCGGTCAAGGGCATGTACCTGGGTTGCGGGCACATCCCCAGTGGGAGATGTGCAGGAGGCAGCTGATTGATGTTTCTCTCTCATTGATGTTTCTAACTCTCTATCTCTCTCCCTTCCTCTCTGTAAAAAATCAATAAAATATATTTAAAAAAATAATATTAGAATCAATGTAGATGAATATTTGTTGATGAGGAAAGAAATTCCCATTACATGTGTAAAAAGGAGATTACAAATGATGGATACACTTCAATCTCACCTTGGTGAAACAGAAACAAGTGTATGTTAAAAGATCTTGAAGACAGCCCATGTGGCTCAGTTGATTGGAACGTCATCCGGCACACCAAAAGGCTGTGTGTTTTTCCTGGTCAAGGCACATAGCTAGGTTGTGGGTTTGATCCCTGGTTGGGACACATACAGATTGTTGTTTCTCTCTCACATCAATGTTTTTCTCCCCCTCATCCTCTCCCGCTAAAATAAAAAAAAAAAAAATCCTCTGATGAGGATTAAAAAAAATCCTGAAGGACATACATCAAGGTATTAGTAATCGTTATCTCTAGATGGTGGTATTCTGGAGATTTTAAACATTTTATTATTTCTACTCATCTGTGTTGTCTAATTTTCAACAATTAACACACCCTTCTGTTATAATAAGGAAAACAACAACATTTATTTTTAAAAGGGTGTTAAAAAATAAAACAAAAGGATGGTGAGAGTTAGATGGACAAGAGCAAAGATTGTATTAATAATCTGGAAATGTACCTAGTAGGAGACCCCTGACTTTCCATGCAGAGTGCAGGAGTATGAGAGGTCTGTGTGTGGAGGACCAGATTGGGGGAAGGGCCAGGAAAGTTGGGATAGCTTGGATACAAGGGAGATGTCATGGCCCATGATCATTTGCCATTCTATCCACATCTCTAGCATGGCTCTCTAGAATGAACTTCAAGCCTGGGATAAAGCTCTGGGAGGGACTTCAGTCCCCTAATGTCGCATGTGCTCCAAGAGGTCATGACTCTTAAGAACTCTGCCCACTGGGAATATTGAAAAGAAAGTGGTGGTGAATGCGGGTGGAGAAGCCAACTATTAGCAGCTTTGGCCAGATGGTGGTGCTGTAAGGCAGAAAGTCAGAGTACAGCATAATAGTGCTGGGTTAGACAGGAACAGCCATCTGCACCGGGAAGGCCACCAGGGGGCAGAGGGAGATTAAGAGTCGTGCTGCTTCCTCAGGGCCAGCTGGAGTTACCAGTCAACAATGCCATCAGCTGCCATTCAATGAAACGGAACATGGTAACAATGAAGTGCTAGGGACAAAACAGAATAACTCAAACAGGTGCAGATCTTGAAACGAAACGCTTAAAGGTACAGCTCAAAGTACCTCTCCAGGCTCATCCCTCAGCCCTGCCCTGCTTGCTCTAAGCCTCGCCCTCTTACCATGTCGTTTCCTTCTTTCCCTCTGTCCTTCCTTCTCCCATATTCACTGAATATCAGAGCATTTAGCCAAAGCCTGGGAAGGTAAGGGAAAGATCCCTGTGGATGAGGTGGGGAGGAGCTAAGTGAGGGGCAACGTGTGTGTGTGGAATGGGTGTATCAAGTGTGACTGGCAAAGAGGACCACACTCCCAAGTCCTGGCACTGAGGAGTGTGCCTGGTTAGAAGAGCCGGGTGAAGCCCAGTGGGGCTGAGGATTGGTCAACAAGGGGGAGACTGGAAAAGCTGGGGCTGGAGAGAATGCCCTGACCACGTAGTTAGGGCATTTCTGAGACCATGGAAGGATTCTAAGTAGGTGAGAAGACCGTGCTGGATGGTGTGTGGAGGGGTTGCTTGTGACCACGAGAAGAAGGTGTTGTAGTACAGAGGAAAGATGGCTGCAGCCTGGACAAGGTGTGTAGATGAGAAGAAGGGAATAGGTATGGATATATTTTGGAACTAGACTTCACTTTATAATTAATTAGATGCAGGGGGTGGGGTAAGAGAGATGGAGGGTTCAAATATGATTCCCAGGTTTTGGGTGTGAGCAATAATTAAGAAGGAACTGGTGGGAAGACTAAGGTCAATAATTCAGTTTTTTTTAGTCCTCATCTGAGGATATGTTTTTAAATTGATTTTTAGAGAGAGAGGAAGGGAGAGAAAGAGAGAGAGAAACATTGATATGAGAGAGAAACATAGATCAGTTGCCTCCCATACATGCTCCAATCAGGGATTGAACCCGCAACCTAGGTATGTGCCCTGACAGGGAATCAAACCCTCAACCTTTTGCTGTACTGGATGACACTCCAACCAACTGAGCCACCTGGCCAGAGCTCAATAATTCCATTTTGAACAGGTTAAATTTGAGATGCCTAAGACACATCTGAAAGGAGGCATCAAATAGAAAATTCCATAGACTGTTCAGGAGTTCAGAAGGAAGGTCTGGAAATAGAAAATACAATTCAAGCCATGGCAATGGATGAGATTGCTCAAAGAAATAGTGCACAGTAATTAGAGAAGAGGGTCTAGGACTCAGCAGGAGGAACATCAATGTTTATGAGGAACATCGATGTTTATAGATCAGATAAAGGAAGTGAGCTGGAGAAGAGACTGAGAAGGTACCAGGTATACCTGGAGGAAAACCTGAATTGAGGTGTCAAGAAGGCCAGGGAGAGACGGTGTTTCAGCTGTTGAAAGCCAAGGGTCCAGGAATAGAAGGAATGTCAAGTGTCCGGTGATTCTAACAAGGTGGAGTCTCTGGGAACCTTAGCTAATGCAATTTCCCTGGGGTGATAGGAGCCCAGGCCAACCTGGAGTGGGCTGAGGCGTGAACAGGGGTAAGGAAAGGGTGAGCCTGTGAAAAGGGACAGGTTGCTAGAGAAGGAGCTGCTGGGAAGGTGGCCCAGAAAACTTGTTTTAAGGTGGGCAGCACTAGAACAGGGTTGAATGCTAATTGGTGGAGTGAGAGAAATCTGATGTAAGAGAAAGAGGAAGGTCAACTGATGGTGTCCAGGTCTTTGCTCCTGCCTTTCCCTCTGCCTGAGAGGCTCACCTGGCATGAATCCTTCAAGGACCAGCTCAGATGTAACTGCTACCGGGACGTCTACAAGACAAAACATTGTCTCCACCCACTCACAGCATGTTTATAGCTGGATTCTAGCTTTTATCATATATTAGTGAGAATGGAGACTCCCACAGAAGTGTCTGTACTCCAGTACTGTGCCTGACTCATGTATAGTAGACCCTAATAAGTGATTTTGAATGGACAGCTGGACGAGCGAGTGGATAAAATAGCATAGTGGACATCACAGTGGTAGAGTAAGAACGATGAGGGCAGGGTGGTGTGTGTGTCAGACTCAATGAGAGAAGCTGCTAGTTCTCTTAGGGCTATTTCTCTCTCTTTTTTTTCCTTGCAAGAGTGGAGCCCTGAAAGTTTCCAGACCCTCTTACGTTATCTGCCCCCAGAAAACTAGCTTAAAGGATCAGCACAATGTACACAAAGAAACAGAAATGCAGACAGAGCCCTTGCTTTCATCAGCAGTCTATCCTCACAGAAAGCCCAGAGGTCAGAGGTGAGGGAACAGGACTGGGGTGGAGGTCAGGAGAGGCACCTGAATTCCTTTCTTCCAGCACGTAGCTGGGATCTTCAGGTATTTTCTTATTTTTTTAATGACTATCCCAGAAAAACCTTAGTTTAATTTTTATTTTACTTTTAATAAAATTACACAAAGCAATAAGTGGAAATTACTTGCACAAACATACTGAAAATAATTTCTTCATCTTCACAATAACATCTTCATCTATTAAAATTAATAGGATTGGAATAAAAAAATACAAGGAAGCCATCAACTTGACTTAATTGTTGAAATCTGCCAAAGTTCAGAGAGCCATTGGCAAAACAGACAACACAGAAAATGCAAGAATTTGATATTTCAGATCTCAGTGAGGTTTTGGCTACAGGAGTTATTTGGAGGTATTGTCTAATAAAGAGGAGAAGAAGCCGCTGGAGCCCCTGGAATGTAAATATCACATAAGATCAGGACCCTTCCTTTCCAGAGCTTCCATTTTTTTTCCTTCTAGAAGGAGTATCACATTCTTTCCCAGGAACTGGTTTCTGTCTTCTTAGTCCCTGAAGTTTATCTTCTTCAGTGGGAAGAACTTGCCTCCCATATTCTTTCTATGTCCCCATGTCAGCCCTCATCTCCAGCTTTGGGTCCCTCCTATGGCTTCTTTGGCTTGTACAGGGCCTGTGCTTCTGAACCTGGAGGGAGACCTTTTTTTTTTTTTAAATTGAATTTACTGGGTTGACACCAGTTAAAAACACTATACAGGTCTCAGGTGCACAATTCTACAACACGTGAGACCTTTCATTTTAATCATTACATAGACATCTCTTGGTTCAGGCTACAGGTTATTGATCCCTGCTATGGGCTTCTCTATCCTGTCTCTTCTAGAGCAGGTGCCATGATTGGGCCAACAAAATGTCCATTTAAATAATCAGTGCCACCCACATATGGCGCCAGGTACCCCAAGTACTACAAAAACAACTTCAATGTGTGGTGCTAATGTGAGGTGTCCAGAGAAGGAGAGGACACCAGCAGCAGTGCTAGAGTTCAGGCTTCAGGGAGGAGGTGTCATTCTTGCTAAGCCTTGAGGAAGGTGTGGGATGGAGGAAATAGAGGAGCATCAGTAAATAGAGGAAGTGGCAGGAGGCAGTTTAGAAAACATGGTTTGGGGTCAGTTCAGGTGGAGCAGAGGGTTTAGAGGAGGGGATTGGAGCATTAGGTAGGAAGACAAATATAGGGAGAGATGAAATGTAAGGGCAAGGAGAAAATTTTATACTTTCAACAATGGGAAGCCATCAAAGGTGTTTACAATGAAGGCAGGTGAGCGTTGAGAGGGGGACAGATGCAGATTTAAAG
The DNA here is from genome assembly GCF_028538775.1 of Myotis yumanensis. Classification (NCBI taxonomy): domain Eukaryota; kingdom Metazoa; phylum Chordata; class Mammalia; order Chiroptera; family Vespertilionidae; genus Myotis; species Myotis yumanensis. The sequence goes on from NW_027223754.1 coordinate 162,434,517, forward strand.
ATAATTCTGGGAGCAAAGTGTGGACTGTTGTTCATGGGAGAGAAGTAAGGGTCCCGTGCTCTCTTACCTCCCCCACTCTTTACCCTCAGCTGTTGCCGCGGTCTCAGCAGGCCAGGAAGGAGACACTGTCCCTCGTCTCCCAGTCTGGGATTCTCAGACCTTGTGTCTACACCTGGTGATTTTGTCCACAGTGGAACTTAGACCTCAAAGCCTTCCCTGCCTCCCAGGTAGAAGATGGGATGAACTGTTCTGATTGCAGGGAGGAGCCCAGTTCACTGCGTGCTACCTGCCTTCTCCACGCTCTCACCTTGGCCCAGCCCAAGAAGATGGGAGTGGGGAATGGAGGAGCTGAGGGCAGAAATTCAAAAGCAAAGGAGATGGTTTGGCGTGAGCTCATCGGATCTGTGGGGACATCCTAGAGGCTCAGCTCACTCCAGAGGCTCCCCTGAATGTCTCCTTTCTCTCTTTGTGAGCCCCAGACCCAGGCCTCACTGACCTCCATCCCTCCTCTTTCTTCCTCTCCTGCTCCAGAAGCCAGGGTTGGGGGGAGAGTGGGGGAGTCCATTGGATGCAGACCCACACTGATTCCTGGGTCTGAGAGAATGCTTCTGAGGAGGGGGGATGGAGACAATGACTTTTCTTGTGAGGGTGTTGGCTGAGCTCTATGATTTACTTCTATCCAGGGATATCTCTCTGGGAATCTGGGACTGGACCATTTGGAGCTGCTATTATTGGAAGGGAAATAACATTTAACAGGAGTGCTAGGATTCCAGACCTTTGAGTCTTCATTCATCCCCACCCCGCTGTGTCCCACTTGTCTTTCTTCACGTCCTGCTCCCCTGACCCATCCCACTTCTCTTTCAGGACAGGGCTGGGAAGGTGGGGGGTGCCAGCCTCAGCTCTGAGCTTGGTGCAAGAGTGCTGTCTACAGGACCTTCAGTCTTAAGGCAGAGGTGCAATCTGGCCTCTGTGTGGCTCAGGAAATTATTTATATATATATATATATATATATGGCATGCTTCCAAATGTGGGCCAGGGTAGGCATTTTCATGATTAAACAGTGTCCCCACTTCTGTGATCCCCAGGTCCCCTCCAAAAATGGCCCCTGCTTTACTTCTGGAAGGAGAGTATTCATGGACCAAGGCAGGTGACTCTTCAAGACCTTACTCATGGTGCCCATCCTCTGCCCTCTACATTCCACTCATCCTTACCTATCAACATGTGCCCACCACCTCCAGGAAGGCCCTTCCTCTGCCTGTCCTTCTCTGTAACCCTCAGTGCACCTCTCCTCTCTGGCGACAAAGCAGAGCAGACTCTGCGGGACCTTAGCCCCTGTGGAAGGGTCAGCCCACTTTACACTCCTCCAGGACAGCAGCTGCATTCCCCCTCCACTCCAGAGGGGAGTGAGGACTCAAACTACTCCATTAGCCCCTGCCAGCCCTTGTCACCACTAAACTCCCACTGATTATATTCTGCTCTTTGGTATACAATTTGCATTTTATGTTTTATGTGCACAAATGACTATAAGTTCCCCTCCCTTAACATCCAGGCACCCAGGAGAATATTTCTGCTCTCCACCCAGGGTCCTGGGCCTAACACCTCCTTAAAGACTGGGAGTTCCTGCCTTGTTGTCTTCTAGACCTGTCCCAGGGATGGAATGAGATGAAATTGTCACTTGGGAAGCTGGCAAATGCTCTACAAATACCAGGCCTCTCTGGAGGTCCAGCTTATGGAATCCCAGATCCTTTGAATGGGCAAGGACCACATGGCTGTCTGCTCTGACTCCCTGCCCAGTGCCCAAACCTGGGACTGCCTCTCTGGGGTGAGGATGAGGCAGGCAGCCCTCCTGACTGTAGGACAACATTTTAGGACGTCCTTCGTTTGAGCAGAAATCTGCCTCCTGCAGCTTCCACACTTGGTCTGGTTGTACCCCTGGGAGTCACAGAGATTAGGTCTGATTTCTCTTCTCTTAGATGACAGTCCTTCAGATATTCGGCATCACAGAGAGTGGGAAGGAACTGAGAGTAGGTTGAAGGCTAAGTCTACATTTTGTTGATGAGGAAGACTGGGGCCAGAGAGGAAAGGACAGTGTTATGGTTGCAGAGTGAGTCTGTGGGACCTGGCCTAGGTCTCCTAACACCACCCAGGGCACATTTCTTACCCAACAGGCTTCCTTTTCTCAAGGCCAAACTCTCCCCCTCTGAAATCTGACTTTAATCTACTCAGTCCAATTTGCTTCTAATTGCAAATGCACATTGTCTTCCTGCTTGAGTTCACACTGTAATTTAAGATTGTCTTGCTCCCCAGGGACGTAGATAGTACAAAGTGGTCAAGAAACACTTACTGGATGAAGGAACAAAGTAGCCGATACCCACTGAGTTCCTTAAGTGTGCTACACGCTTCACTTCTTTCATCCCCGACCAGAGCTTCATTTAAATATTGAAGGAAACAGGTGAGGAGATGAGCATGTAGTCTGGCCCCTGGAAGAGGGGAAGCCCTACCTCCTGGGCAGCTGGCATACCCCTGCGCTGCTCTTGTTAAAGCATTGAAACACTGCGCTGCGTCCCAGTCAGTAGATAGTCACGGCCCGAGCTGGCCAAGTCCCCCCACGCCATCTTGTTTTCCTGCCAGCAGCTCTGAGGAGCAGGCACTCAAGCTTGAAATCCTTTTGCTGTAAAACTTAAGCCTGGGCTTTGCTGTCAGTCCACAATCCCTTCACCTAACCCGTGGGTCCGGTTGACTCTTGGGATTCAGAATCTTTTAGATTTCAGAAAGGACACGTAGTGCATATACTGTGTAAGGGAAACCACAGTGAGGCTTGAGGTGGCACCTGGAATCATGGAATCAGACATGAATATCTCTGCAATGAAATGGATCAACATTCACACTAAGTGGAATATGTGAAAACTATAAATAGCCTCATGGAAGTGAATTACAAATAACTTTTGGTCTTCAGAGTTCTCTGGAGTTTGGAATTGTTGGATAAAAGACTGAACAATATGATACTGCCTTTTAATTTATTTTTTTCTATAAAATAAAAATTGCATTTTGTTATGCATTTATTAAAGATAATCATTTATAGTTTATAAAAAAATATTGCCCTGATTTGCACAAAAATTTCCTGATAATGGTAATTAAAAACAGCTACTCCCACACGCTCCACCCCTTGTGTCCACACCAATATTCAATCTAGATTAGTTTAATCTTGAAGTGTAATCCAATAAAGACCAAACACTTCAGGTCCTGGACAAGATAATAAAATACTCATAAGCTTTCTGGGTCCTTGGATTGATTGACATCAACAAGGGAACCAATTTTTGATGCTGTGAAAGAAATGTGTTCATCTCCAATGACGATTTCAAGCTCCTGCGGGCCCACTCGGTCAGGGGGAGGCCACAAAGCAGCATCCTCTTTGGTAATTTCACTATCATCAATTTTTCTCTTCAGTTCCTCCATCGCACTCTATGTACATAGCCTCTTTTCTGATCATGACATCATTTTTGTAATTGCTGTTGTTGGCATATTTCATTTCCCACCCAGTTGGAACTCAAATTCCAGAAATTCGTGGCCAAACTTGCCCTGTGACCCACGTAGTAATGCAGATAAAAGTCACTCTCCATGGCTATAATATTGCCTTAATATATATATATATTCATTGATTTCAGAGAGGAAGGGAGGGGGAGAGAGAGATAGAAACATCAATGATGAGAGAGAATCATTGAATGGCTGCCTCTTGCATGCCTCACACTGGAGATCGAGCCTGCAACCCAGGCATGTGCCCTGACCTGGAATTGACCCTCAACCACTGAGCCACACTGGCTGGGCAATACTGCCTTTTAAGGATGAATTGTGTATTACTTGATGGAAGCCTGAATAAGCCAGAGAGCTTGCTGGGAAGGGCTAGGGTGGGGCGATGGAGTCCTGGAAGTGGGTGGCACATGAGAGAGAGCTCCAGGAAACCCCAGGAAGGCTTTGATTGAACCAGGGCTGTGACTGTCCAGCTATCCTTAGCCCTGCCAACACAGGGACATGATAGCTCTGAGGAGCAGAGTGTGGCTGGGCCTGGTGCCAGACAGGACTCAAGGCAGTGCCAAGGCAGGCAGCAGGCAGCAGGCCTTTGAGACCCTGGCTGGGCAGAGCCATGTTCTGCAGGCAGAATGTCACCTTCTTTTTAGGCCTGGGCCTTGTGGCAGTTGGAGGGTTGGCATCCTGGATAGTAGCAGCAGGGACAGACCTTTAGTTATTGTTTTTGGCCCAGCTTAGCCCCACCTATGCCCCTGCTACTCCTGCCAGCTCAAGGTTATCTCCATGGTGATGAACTGCCTGAGGCTTGCCATTTGCCCACTCATTCTTTCTTGTCCCTGCTACTGCCAAGAGCAGACTCAGATTCTCTGGGGCCCTAGTCACTCAATGAACATGTATTATTTATTTATTTATTTTTATTTTTATTTTTTTAAAAATATATTTTATTGATTTTTTACAGAGAGAAAGGGAGAGGGATAGAGAGTTAGAAACATCAATGAGAGAGAAACATCGATCAGCTGCCTCCTGCACATTCCCTACTGGGGATGTGCCCACAACCAAGGTACATGCCCTTGACCAGAATCGAACCTTGGACCCTTGAGTCTGCAGGCCGATGCTCTATCCACTGAGCCAAACCGGCTAGGGCAACATGTATTTATTGAGTACCTACTATGTGCTACAGTTGAGCCTTAGGGACTTTGTTCTCTCTATTCACTCAAGTGCAATGCACACCTCTCTCACTGCACAAGTCCTAGCATCCCCCAGCTGCCACTCGAATCATGATCACCATCCTTCCTTTGAACACCTATAGCAGTAGTTCTCAACCTTGGCTGCACATTAGAATCACCTGGGAATCTTTTTAAAATCCTGATTTCTGGGCCTCATCCTCCGGAAATTCTGTTTCTTTGTTACTAATGTTGTGGCCCCAGCCCATAACAAAGAAACAGAATTTCCGGAGGATGAGGCCCAGAAATCAGGATTTTAAAAAGATTCCCAGGTGATTCTAATGTGCAGCCATGGTTGAGAACCACCGACCTATAGCATTGACTGCTGTGTTATTCGTTGACTCTAAATTCACCTTGTGACCTTTCTTATGTCCTCATCTTATGCTTTATGGTTTGAACTTTTGTTTGAACATTCTGTGTTTTGTTGCTTGAATTTTTATTTGAACACTCTGTGTTTTGAATCAGTTAGGGCTAACCTGCCCCTCCTTCCTTGAACATGTGTGGAATGCAGGGATGACCCCTTCAAAGGTGAGGTAAAAATGATGCTTGGGGCCTTTAAACATTTGCCCTGAACATTCTTAAAGGACAGTGAGATTTACAGTTTAGCACCTTCCTATTACAAAGGCTATTTAAGTGACTGAGGGAGGCTTCAGTGATTTCTGTGCCTGGGACATTTAAAAAAAATACAAGGTAGTGATGCCCGGCCAGTGGGCATGACTCAGTGCTTGAGCATTGACCTATGAACTAACAGTGGTCGGCAAACTGCGGCTCGAGAGCCACATGCGGCTCTTTGGCTCCTTGAGTGTGGCTCTTCCACAAAATACTGACTTCTGCGCATGGGCCACGAAGTTTCAATCGCACTGTACATGCACGCCCGCACGTGGTATTTTGTGGAAGAGCCACACTCAAGGGGCCAAAGAGCCGCATGTGGCTCGCGAGCCGCAGTTTGCCGACCACTGAACTAGGAGGTCACAGTTTGATTCCCAGTCAGGACACATACCAGGGTTCTGGGCTTGATCCCCAGTAGGGGGCATGCAGGAGGTAGCCAATCAATGATTCTCTCTCATCACTCATATTTCTATATTTCTCTTCTTCTTCCTTCTTCTCTGAAATCAATAAAAAATATTTTAAAAAGAAAAAATGGTAGCGACTCCCTTACATGAGCTTAGTATCTGTTCTACATGCTTTAATATTCAGTCAATAGCTTTTGTAACATACAGGTTTTTACTCTGGCTAGATCAGTGGTTCTCAACCTTGGCTGCACATTAGAATCACCTGGGAATCTTTTTAAAATCCTGATTTCTGGGCCTCATCCTCCAGAAATTCTGTTTCTTTGTTATGGGTGGGGCCACAATATTAGTAACAAAGAAACAGAATTTCCAGAGGATGAGGCCCAGAAATCAGGATTTTAAAAAGATTCCCAGGTGATTCTAATGTGCAGCCAAGGTTGAGAACCACTGGGCTAGAATGACTTATAAGGTCTGTTGGAAAGCCCCTGGAATTTCTTAAAGTTGTGAGGGGTGTGAAGTGGGGCCAAACACCGAGGAAGTTCAGCCATGCTCCCACTAGGTTCTATTTCTTGGTACAAAGAGGGAGGAGTTACAAAGAAATATTCCTATTGACATTGTAAAAGAACCCTGTAGGTCATGGCTGGTGTGACTCAGTTGCTTGGGTATTGCCTCATTCAATGAAAGGTTGCAGGTTCTATTCCCACTCAGGGCACATGCCTGGGTTTCTGGCTTGATCCCTGGTAGAGGGCATGCAGGAGTCAGCTGATCCTTTGTTTTGCTCTCACATAGATATTTTTCTCTCTCCCTCTCCCTTGCTTTTCTCAAAAAACCAATAAAAAATCTTTTAAAAAAAGATCCTTCTACTCTTCTTCTTCCTCCTTCCCTTAAGTGTGCTGCATATAGAGCCCCATCCTGGTAGGTTATTTTCTCATGTATGTATTCATTCATTCACTCATTCATTTTAAAGCTAGTGAGAGCTGATTGTTAAATTCAGGAATTTTTCTTGCCAGAATTAAATCACTAGTAGCTTGAAATTGACCACAGTGAGAGTATTTACACCATGAAAATTGGCAAATGCTGTAGGTAAGGGAGACTTCATTTTGTCTCAAAAACAGTTCCCCCTACTGTTTAATGGTGATTTAACATATGCTGAAACTGCTAAGTCCCAGGTGTACAACAGTGAGCAATATAGCCTAGTTTCTGCCGACAGGGAACTTATAGTTTAGCACTGCATTGTCCAGTATGATAACCATTAGCCCCTTGCCACTACTGTGGCGACTTAAATGTAAATTAAATGACTTAAATATAGCAAAAAAATGTATTTCCTCAGGCATGCTAGCCATATTTTAGGTGCTCAATAGCCACTTGTGATTAGTGGCTACCATGATGGATAGTACAGATATAGTATATATTCCATTACTGCAGGAAGTTTTATTATTCTATTGGATACTGTGTAGAAGCAGGAGAAGGAAGAAGAGGAACAGACAAGGCAAATGGGTCATATATGCAGACTCAGACTAGACCTTCAAAATGAGAGAACCAAGTGCTCGAGACGGTGGCTTTTAAACTTTTTTTATTAAAATCTGCAGTCATATCTATATCTATCTATCTATCTATCATCTATTTCTATTAAGAGTTTCAGGAAACAGTGTAATAGTAATATTCACTCTTACCACATGGGAGGCAGTCTGGTCTAGTTGTTCTACCCTACTCTACTTATTTCATTAAAAATATATTTATATACTGGTTAGTCAACTCTTTCTGCTCATACCCCTCAGTTTGAAAAAAGACTGCTTAGATATTAGTGGGGTGGGGCGTACTGATGGGGATAGAGAATAGAAGAGTGATGAGGCGAGAGAGGGTTCCTAGAAGAAATTGCAGTAGCTTTTGGAAGGAAAAGAGGGAAAGGAACAGCTGTAAGTCTGGCAAAGGGAACTAACTTGGGGGAGATCATGGGCCACAAGGGATTGAAATTCACTCTCCACCCCTGGTGCCTCCCGCATCCCTCCCACCTTTGGCTCCCCAACCGTTTTATCTGGCCTTGAATGTAAATCATTAGCTCTAGCAGTGGAAATAAGCAGGACTCAAACACAGGCATGTGTGGAAACGGCCTTAAGGAAGCTCAGCAATGTAACTGAATGTCTTCAGATTGCTGAGGAGGGAGTGATGGAGAAAGGTCAGCCAGTTAGACCCTGTTGTCTGCGGGGGTGGGGGGGGTGGGGTGGGGATGGGGGGGGGTGGGGGGGTGTGGGGGGGTGGGGTTCGGGGAGAATTCTGTGTGCTTTAGGCTCAGGGCATTATAATGCCCTAGAATCCCCAGAAGTTTACCTTCAATTCCTCCTGCTACAGTCATTTCATCATTTTTTTTACAGAAAAAATTTATTTTAAATCTTCACCCAAAGATATTTTTCCATTGATTTCTAGAGAGAGTGGAAGGGGGCAGGGGTGGGAGAGAAACATCGATGTGAGAGAAACACACTGATTGGTTGCCTCCCGCATGCACCCCTACCGGGGCCCTAGGAACCTGCAACCAAGGTACCTGCCCTTGAATGGGTATCGAACCTGAGCCCTTTGGTCTATGGGCTGATGCTCTAACCACTGAGCAAACAGGCCAGGGCTACAGGAAAAATTTTTATTGTATATCAAGATATGCCTTTTCTCAACTTATTTTTAATTGTTTTTATCAAAACTGAATGGATACAAAAGAGTAATTATACCATGTGTATAAGGTATGATGAATTACAGTAAAATTGACAACCACCCAGCCACCACCCAGGATAAGAAATAGACTGTTTTGAGCATTTTTGAAATCTTCCAGGTGACATTTCATGATGTCATACTGCTCCTTCCTGGAGGAAACCTCTACCCTAAAGTTTGGGTTATCATTCCCTTCTTTTTTCTTGTAGTTTGTCACATATGTTGATATCTGTAGTTTAGTTTTGAATGTTTTGAGTTGATATAAATGAAATCACTGAATTCTTTAGCAACTTGAATTTTTCGCTCAATATTATTTTCTGAGATGCATCCAACCTGAAATGTGTAGCTATATTTTATTCTTTTCCACTGCTGTGTAATATTGTTAAAAAAACACACCCATAAGAGGAAAACTTGGCTCTAAAGTGGCATGCATCTTCAGTACTTGTTGTTTAAGAGTACTTCTATCTTCATTTCCATTTTAAGCTGTTGGCTCAACTGTATATTTTCATTTTCTCATGGCTAGTGCTGGTAGGAGGGCTCTGCTCCACATGGCCATTCAGGTACAGCCCCTTTCTCTCCTGTGGCTCCATTCTCCAGGTTCTAGAAATTCTTTCCATCTTGCCTATAAATGGAGAAAGAGTGGAAAATCCATTTCATCATGTTCTGACCAGGGCCTTTGGAAGAAACAGACTCCCAACCCCCTAGGATCACTGTGATTCTAATTCCTTGAGATGTTCTTGTGTAGAAAACTCTTTCCCAGCTCATCCCGGGCAGGTAGGGCCAGCAGGGGAGCAAATCCTACACAGATTTTGCTTGGGGCCCCCTCTCCACAGATTGGAATAATAACCACTCAGGTATGAAATCTTATGGAGGAGTTCTGTGTAACTCTAGAGGGCAGAGCTGAGTTTAGAAGGTTAGAAGGAGGCAGGTTTTCACCCAGTAGGAGAAATAACATTCTAATAACGAGAGTGCCCAATTGACACTATCTAGAGTCACTTAAAACTTATCTCAAAGTCTTCACACAGGGGCCTGACATCAAGGAGGCTATAAATAAAATTCCTATCTCGAGAGACCAAATTTGAACCATTCATTCATTCCACACATAGTTATTGAACACCTATTCTATACACTGTGCTAGGTGCTGGGGTCACATCTGAGCACGAACAGACAAAAGTCCCTAATCTCCTGGATCTGACCTGGGTGGTGGATGGGAGAGCAGCAAGATAAGCGTGGAGTGAGTTGGAAGCCCTCCCACAATTCCAGGATTATAGAATGTGTGGAACTTTATGGAACGTCATGACTCATTTCCAATTGCATTGTTTTCCAGGTTGATTGTCACAACCCTTAAAATAGGGCAGGCCAGGCCAGGCCAGTGTCTTGTGTCTATAAGTGTATGCTCAAGAAAGGAAAATCTTTATTTCACTCATGGGGGGAAAAAAAAAAAAGAGGCCCAGGAGGTGGCTGACTCAGAATCATGAAGGTAGGGACAGGGCTGGGGCAAGCACTCAGATTTTAGAGCTGCCCAGCTTTGCTCACTCTGGTGTGTGACTCAGACCAGGTGAGGTCAGAACATCCCTCTGCTGAGGTCCTGTCACCAAGGAGAGCTAAGGGCTGGGAGAGGGGAGAGGCACCTGGGCCGCAGTGAGGGGACTATCTCATTCCTGTGGACCTGTGAGCATAACCAGATTGTGACAGGACTTCAGAGAGGCAGGGAGAAAGAGGCAGTTATGGAACCTGGGAAGAGGACCCTGAATTCTGGTGCTTAAGTACTTATAATGATATCAAGCCTTACACAGCATTTAGTGTGGGTTAGACAGGCTCCTAAAAGCTTTGCATATGTCAATTCATTGAATCCTCCCAACAACCCCAAGAAGCAGGCACTCTTTTTAGCTCTGTTTTAGGAACCAGGAGAGGAAGGCACTGGCGGATAAAGAGCCTGCCCCCAGGGGTTTGAGCCCAGCAGTCTAGGTCGAAGTCTGCCTCTCGGAGGCGCTGGCCTCCGCCACTCCCGGGTGTGGAGCCCATCCTCACTCCCCATTTCCTTGCAGCAGACACCTGGCCAGCCCGCTGCCCTGGCATCTGCTGCCCCCGCCGCCCCCCCCCCCCAACCTGATCACGCCCAAGGCCTCATCCAAGGCCGCATTCCTCGTGGGCGGGGCTGAGGGGCCAAGAGGAACTGCAAGAACAAAAAGAAGCTTTGTGTTGGGGTGGGAATCCCCTGAAAGCCACAGCCAAGGTGGGAATCGGAAGGGTGAGGGGAGGAATCCAGAAAAGGGGCCAAAGTCCTGGAGCGAGGGGCGCACAGGACTAGGTTGGTTCAGCCAGAGTGGAGACGGGCAGGAAGCGGGACCCTGGATTCCCAAAATTCTCTTTACAGAAACCTCTGGAGTTGGAGAAGCTGCTCCTGGCTCTGCGCTGTCCGCTGTCTCGGCTCATTTCCTGAGCCAACCGCGTGGGGAAGCTGAATTCTTGCCGGCTCCCCACTTACTTTCTGCGGCGTCTTTACACCCTCGGCCCTCACAATGCACCCGAAGGGTGCTGCCGCCACCGACCCCGTGCGCCACATGGAGTCGGCAGGTGGCGCTTGAGTGTCCCTAGCCCTGCGGGCCCAGGGCCTACCCCGCTTCCAGTGGCCTCACGGAGTCTGGGGCTGGCACTCAGGGCAGGGCCGCCCCTTCACCGCATCCCACTAGCTGGAAAAGTCTCCTGGTTTCCAGTTTGTCCTGGGACTTGTTAATGTAAAAACACCACTGAAACCTGTAAAGAATTTTTGTGAGTTTATTTGAGCCAAACTGTGACATATGCCGGAAACAGAACCTCAACAAATTGAGATAATGCTCCGGAGAATGGCGGGTTACATCTGTATTTATACATTGCAATCAAAGGAAAGGGACGTAGGTGGGTTACATGAAATCCATTGGTGATAGACTAGAGAGGTGGGATAAAGCAAAGCAGGGAAACCCCTGGGATTGGATAAAAAGTAAAATGATGGACACATACTTAGGTGGGTGCAGGAACAATTAACATGATAATGAAGGAATTTGTGGTGTCTGTCCTGGAGCCCCAGGCACATTAGGTTGTGCCCCAGGGGCTCCAGAAAAAGGGAAGTTACAAGTTACCCGGACATTTCAAGGGTATGTTATCATAGATGCAAAAAGACAGACAGGCTCAGTTAAGGTAAAGGTTGACCTTGGCAGTGAAGATACCAGCCTAGAACGTAACTACCCACTATAACTGCTTTTAGTTAAAGTTTAATTTCAGACCATCCTTAGTGGTTACTTTTAGGAAATCGAATCCAGCATTACACTAGAACAGTGATGGCGAACCTTTTGAGCTTGGCGTTACAGCATTTTGAAAAACCCTAACTTAACTCTGGTGCCGTGTTACATATAGACATTTTTTGATATTTGCAACCATAATAAAACAAAGACTTACATTTTTGATATTTATTTTATATATTTAAATGCCATTTAACAAAGAAAAATCAACCAAAAAAATGAGTTCAAGTGTCAGAGGTGACATAGATTCGCCATCACCGTTATAGATCCTCTGGAAGTAGTGCACGGAATGAGTTTCCTACAGACATTCCAGAGACCAAAGGAAACTTCAAATTATTCAGACACGTCTCCTTTGTTGACTGTCCTGGCCATGGTATTTTGATGGCTATGATGCTGAACGGTGCAGCAGTGACGGCTGCAACTCTCCTCTTGGTAACTGGAAATGTCCTCAGCCTCAGACTTCTGAACACCTGGTTGCTATAGAAATCATGAAAATGAAGCATATTTTAATTCTACAAAATAAAATTGATGTGGTAAAAGAAAGCCAGGCTAAAGAACACTATGAACAACAGATCCTTGCGTTTGTACAAAGTACAGTAGCAGAAGGAGCTCCTGTTATTCCAATTTCTGCTCAGCTGAAATATAATATTGAAGTTGTCTGTGAAGTTGAAAACTCAAAAATCTATGTGAGTTGTTACTAGTAGAGCTGTAAAGAACTCTAGTACCACCAAGAGTCTATTTCAGAACCCCGACTTATTGTTATTAGATCCTTAGGAGTCAACAAACCTGTCTGTGAAGTTGATGACCTTGAGGGGGTGTGTGGCTGGTGGCAGTATTCTAAAAGAAGTGTCAAAGATGGGCCAGGAGATAGAATTCAGACCTGGTATTATTTCCAAAGATAGTGAAGGAAAGAAAACTCATGTAAACTGATCTTTTCCAAAATTGTATCACTGTTTGTGGAACATAATGATCTTCAGTATGCTGCTCCAGGAGGTCTTATTGGAGTTGGAACAAAAATTGACCCCACTTTGTGAGGGGCTGATAGAATGGTGGGGCAGGTCCATGTGCAGTTGGAGCTTTACCTGAGGTCTTCACAGAATTGGCAATCTCCTATTTCCTGCTTAGACGGCTTGTAGGTGTATGCACTGAAGGAGAGAAGAAAGCAGAAAAGGTGCAAGCGTTATCCAAGAATGAAGTGCCCATGGTGAACAAAGGATCCCTGGCTACTGGAGGAAGAGTTAGTGCAGTCAAAGCCGATTGGGCAAAATCATTTTGGTGAATCCTGTGGGCACAGAAGTAGGAGAAAAAATTATCATTAGCTAAAGAGTTGAGGAACACTGGTGTTTAATTGGTTGGGGTAAAAAATAAGAAGAGGGGTAACAATCAAGCCAACAGCAGACCATGACTAAAGAATTTCAGTGAAATAATATATTTGGATAAAGGCAGCTTTTCCCTTAGTAACCTACAGGTGTATTTTCTTTTTTTTTTTTATTATTTTAATAATTTTTATTTCTTAAAGTATTACAAAGAGTATTACATATGTCTCTTTTTTTCCCCCCTTTGACATTCCCCCGGCCCCTACCCCCCGCCCCCCCCGGCCCCGTGTCTTGTGTCCATTGGTTAATCTTATATGCATGCATATAAGTCCTTCAGTTGGTCTCTTAATCCCCCCCCCAACCTTCCCCAGGCTTCCCACTGTAGTTTAACATTCTGTTCAATGTTGCTCTGCTTCTGTATCTACCCCTGTTCATCAGTCCATACTGGTCCCCCTTATTTGTCCCAACCTCACTGGAGTAGTCTCAACCTCACCAGGGCCGTCTGAGCCTCACCAGGGCCGTTTCAACCTCACCGGGGCCGTCCCTACCTCACGGGGGCCGTTTCAACCTCACCGGGGTCGTCCCTACCTCACGGGGGCCGTTTCAACCTGACCGGGGTTGTCCCTACCACACCGGGGCTGTTTCAACCTCACCGGGGTCGTCCCTACCTCACGGGGGCCGTTTCAACATGACCGGGGTTGTCCCTACCACACCGGGGCCTTTTCGACCTGACCAGGGTCGTCCCTACCTCGCGGGGGCCGTTTCAACCTCACTGGGGTTGTCCCTACCACACCGGGGCTGTTTCAACCTGACCGGGGTTGTCCCTACCACACCGGGGCCGTTTCGACCTGACCGGGGACTCGTCCCTACCTCACGGGGGCCGTTTCAACCTCACCGGGGTCGTCCCTACCTCACGGGGGCCGTTTCAACCTCACCGGGGTCGTCCCTACCTCACGGGGGCTGTTTCAACCTCACTGGGGTCGTCCCTACCACACCGGAGCCGTTTCAACCTGACCGGGGTTGTCCTTACCACACTGGGGCCGTTTCGACCTGACCGGGGTCGTCCCTACCTCACGGGGGCCATTTCAACCTCACCGGGGTCGTCCCTACCTCACGGGGGCCGTTTCAACCTCACCGGGGTCGTCCCTACCTCACGGGGGCCGTTTCGACCTGACCAGGGTCGTCCCTACCTCACGGGGGCTGTTTCAACCTCACCGGGGTCGTCCCTACCACACCGGGGCCGTTTCGACCTGACTGGGGTCGTCCCTACCTCACGGGGGCCGTTTCAACCTCACCGGGGTCGTCCCTACCACACCGGGGCCATTTCGACCTGACTGGGGTCGTCCCTACCTCACGGGGGCTGTTTCAACCTCACCGGGGTCGTCCCTACCACACCGGGGCCATTTCGACCTGACTGGGGTCGTCCCTACCTCACGGGGGCTGTTTCAACCTGACCGGGGTTATCCCTACCACACCGGGGCCGTTTCGACCTGACCAGGGTCGTCCCTACCTCACGGGGGCTGTTTCAACCTCACTGGGGTCGTTCCTACCACACCGGGACCTTTTCAACCTGACCGGGGTTGTCCCTACCACACCGGGGCCGTTTCGACCTGACCGGGGTCGTCCCTACCTCACGGGGGCCGTTTCAACCTCACCGGGGTTGTCCCTACCACATCGGGGCTGTTTCAACCTGACCGGGGTTGTCCCTACCACATCGGGGCTGTTTCAACCTCACCGGGGTCGTCCCTACCACACCGGGGCCATTTCGACCTGACTGGGGTCGTCCCTACCTCACGGGGGCCGTTTCAACCTCACCGGGGTCGTCCCTACCACACCGGGGCCGTTTCGACCTGACTGGGGTCGTCCCTACCTCACGGGGGCCGTTTCAACCTCACCAGGGTCGTCCCTACCACACCGGGGCCGTTTCGACCTGACTGGGGTCGTCCCTACCTCACGGGGGCTGTTTCAACCTCACCGGGGCCATCCCAACCTCACCGGGGCCATCCCAGCCTTACCGGGGAAACAGGAAGTTTGGCCCTCTGTCCCCTGCCGGCGGCTCCCCACTAGACAAAATCTCCAGGCGTTCCTGGTGGTTGAACATCCAGCACTCTTGCCCTCCACCAAGTGCACAGACTGCCTGTCTGCTGTCCCCCAGCGCCCCACAAGAGACTGGGACCAGTGGGCATGTTTGTGCGCTTGCTGGTACAGCAGTTCCACAGTGCCAGCCGAGTCAGGCCCAGCCCTGGCCGGCCCGGGACCGGACTCTGCCCCCCGATTGGGTCCCTCCCAGATGCAAGGAGCTGAAATCTGCAGCCTGCTGGGATGGGCTCTGTACTTGGTGCCTCTGCACATCCTACTCAGTCTCAATGCGCTTCTTTCTATGCGAGGAGTTGAAATCTGCAGTTTGTTGGGTTGGGCTCTGTACTTGGTGTCACATCCTACTCAGTCTCAATGTTCTTTCTCTCCTTCCAGTTGTAGAGCTTCCACTGGGCCAACTTTCCCATGGTTCTGTATGGTAGGTGTTTGTCTGATATTTGGTAGTTTCGATGTTGTGTGAGGTAGCACGCACAGGTCTCTTCCTTATGCCGCCATCCTGGTTCTCCTGGGTCTGCTTCTTGAGTGTGTCTCTCATGGCTGCGAGCAGTTGAAGTCTGCAATTTGTTGGGATAGGCTGCAAAAGCGCAGGTGGGTCTTTTTGTGCACCTGGCACAGCTTGGATGGGGATGTAAATTGATTAGGGCTGAGACTCAGGGAGTCGCCATGGCGGAGCAAATAGCACTGGCTGAGTCTCCGTGGCCCCTTGACTCTCTGCCAGGGCTTTGTGTCCCCCAGTGCCGGCGAGCAGCTGTGCAACAGAGTCTCCCTCGCTTTCTGATGGCTGCAAGGCCGTGCTGCCTCTCCCCGTAGGGTCTGGTGCTTCATGATCCCGCCTGAACCAGCTCAGTGGATTTGAAAGTTTGCAGAAGCAAAGGCGTTTCTACTTGTGAGTCTAGCACAGCCCAGATGGGAATGTAAATTGCGTAGGGCGGGGTCACAGGGAGTCGCCGGGGCAGAGACTCAGCGGCCCCTTGCCTATCCAGGACTCCAGGACTTTGCGTCCCCCAGTGCCGGCGAGCAGCTGAGCGCCAGAGCCTCCCTTGCTTTCTGACCGCTGGAAGGCCGTGCAGTCTCTTGCCTTGGGGCCTGGGGCCTCAGAGACCCGCCCGAACCAGCTCAGTGGATTTGAGAGTTTGTAAAAGCACAGTCATTCCCTCTTGTGCCTCTGGCACAGCCCTGAGGGTAGGGCGGGGTCACAGGGAGTCGCCAGCGTGGAGGAAATAGCAATGGCGGCGTCTCCGCGCCCCTCACCTCCCCGGGACACCAGGACTTCTTGTCCCTCGGTGCCGGCGAGCAGCCGCGCGTCAGAGCTTCCCTCGCTCTCCGACCACTGCAAGGCCGTGGCCGCCTCTCCCTGTGGGATCTGGGGCCTCAGAGACCCGCCCCGAGCAAGCCCAGAGGATTCGAGGGTTCGTAAAAAACCGAGAATCCATTTGCAGCCCGCGTGGCGTGTGACTGCGTACCTCTGGTTTTGGTGCCTCCGTAGCTCCCACTCAGTCTCACTGCGCTTCTTTCTTTTCCTCCAGTTGTAGATCTCCCACTGGGCCAACTTCCCCATGGTTCTGAGTGGCGGTTGTTTACTTCATAGTTGATAGTTTCAATGATGCTGTGAGAGAGCAGCACACACAGGTCCGCTCCCTACGCCGCCATCTTGGTTCTCTACAGGTGTATTTTCAAAGCAATACTGGGGAATGGATTTCGTAGCTCATAACTTTAGTAGTAGTTGCTATTCTCATTTTTTGGTGAGGAAAATTTAACCTCTAATACTAAAATAAGATCTATAATAAATGCAAAAATTGGCATAATGTTGGATTGAATCTACCAGAAATTAATCATTCTCCAATAATGTCTACTATACATATCAAGGCAGGTTTGAAATAAAACTATTTGCTACAACCAGCTTTTGCTGTAGCACACATATCACCTAACCTGTTTGAAAATAAGTTTTTTTCCCCTTTTATCTTCATGATTCATCTTTGAGTAGCTCTAGACTTGAAAGTGTTGTTATATCAGTAAAAACTTGAAGACACAATTTCTTGAAGACCAGCTTCCCTTTGCCTTATATTTTATGTTGCTTTTCCTTTGCAATTTTGAGTGAATAGAAATTAATGTATTCTACTAAAATTATCCTTTAGAGCGTGCAAACAAAAACAAAACAAAAGGATAAAAGCCCTGGCCAGGTGGCTCAGAGTGTTGGCCTATGCCCCGAAGGGTCTCAGTTTTGATTCCCAGTCAAGGGCATGTATCTGGGTTGCAGATCTGATCCCCACCCCCAGTCAGTTTGTGTGTGGAAGAAACCAATTGATATTTCTCTCTCTCTTCCTTCTCTCTCCCTCTCCCCTTCCTCCTCCCTTTCCCTCCGTCTAAAACCAATGGAAAAATATTCTCACTCCTCTGGTGAGGATTTTAAAAAAAAGAAAAGAAAAGGTTGCAGCTTTGATTCCTGGTCAAGGCACATATCTAGGTTGTGGGTTCGATACCTGGTTGGGGCACATACGTCGGGGAGGGGGGAGCGGGCAACCGATCAATGTTTCTCTCACATCAATGTTTCTCTCATGGTAATGTTTCTCTCTCTCTCTCTCTCTCTCAAAATCAATAATGATAATAATAATAAAAACATATCCTCCAGTGAGGGTTAAAAAACCAAAAATCAAACAAAGAAAAACAATAACTAAGAAAACATCTCTTACATGTGTATTTCTCAATATCGCAGTGAAGGGAACATTCCCTAGGGACTCTTAGAGAAATTATTTAGGAGCAAGTGAGTGGATTGTATGTGATAAATATGCTCCAACACATCCCTCTCCCTCATTCTTTGGATTCCTTCCTCTGAATCATGCTGTCAGGCTTCTGGTAACTCAGCTTCATTTATTGTATGCCACTACTGAGTCCAGGTTTTAGTCAGTCAATGAAAGAAAGAGGTTAAATCAGTCCGAGTTGCTGGAGTCAGAACACTGAGTTTGGAATCTTTGAGCTCATATAAATAAATCCTATCCCTAAATTCAGTCCAATCTACCAGTAAATCTGTGTTTCTTCCTCTCTGGTTTAGCACCCTTAGGATCCAACCCCACACATATTCCTCAAGTTTGTGTGTACATAAATTAGCAAAATCTTTTGGTTTGTGTGTCTTCTCCTCTAGAGTCAGATTTTGTGCTTGTTTCCCTGCCTATGCACTCAAGACATCCCATTGAACATTAGCTACCATAGGTGAGGCCCGTACAGTCTTCAAGCAAGACAGGACCAGCCTCATTGGACAGAGAAGGAGAGGCTGCCTTTGCCAGCCAGTGAGATTTAGGGAGGCCTGGGTAGTTAGCATCCTGAAATATATCCCAAAGCCCCTTTGCCCATTCTTAGGATCCTCCTCAAGGCCTTGGCTTTTATGTAAGACGTGCTTGTGATTTCAACTTTCTATGTAGTTCAACAACCTGCAGCATCTGGTTTCCAGTGCATCTGCCTGTGACTGCAGGAGTTGAAAATCCATTTAGGAAGTTTTAGAAACAGCCTGGTCCTCTTGAGCCAAGAATTTAGAACTTTGAGCTTTCCATTTCCTTTCTTTGAGCTCACCAGTGCAGCCGAAGCTGCCAGACCACAGCAGAGCCCTCTGTTTCCTTTTCCTTGCCATTATGGTCTCTTGTAACAGCTGTGTCTGCCAACGACTTGCCTTCCAGGTAGCCCCAGGTGGTAAGTGAAGTTACTGGTTTTGCCATTACATGTGGTACCTGGGACTTCACTGCCTTCAAACCCAGTCAAATCAGATAACTGCTCCCAGATCTCCTTCTTGAAGGTCTCAGACCTGACTCTAGTCGCAGGAAACAGAAAGCACCCTAGCATAGTCTGACCCTATAGACATACTCCTGCCGTGTGACCCATAGTCAGGAAGCGACTGCTTTCTCCTGATACAGCTGCCTCTTGGTACTCCCAAAACAAATGACTGGACACTGGACATGGCTCCAGACAAAGCCAGCAACCCCATGACCACGCTTGCCAGCAGAAACAGCCAGAGCAGCAGGAGAGGGTCTTTGTCTCACTTACACCTTCCAAATATGACTGAATTCCATCTAACCAGCAGAACACAATTCACATCCTAGCTGCAAGGGTGTCTGAGAATGGTACGTGTTAGCTTTATGACCTCTGGAGCAGAAAGGCATGGATTTGGAATGAACTGAGTGACAATCCATCCTGATCCCTGCATTTGGACTTTGCAGCCAGATTGCCTTGGTTTGAATTCTGAGCCTCAGTTTTTTCATCTGTTAAATGAGGCTTATAATACTACTCTTCGCATAGGGTGGTTGTTAAAATGAATTAAATCAATATGTGTAAAGTACTTAGCATAGTGCCTGACACATAAAAACATTCAATGTTATTGTTATTAAAATTGCCTGTGCTGTTATAATTAATTCAGGATGAAACAAAATGGAATAAAACAAGGTACCTGCCTTCAAGGAATTTACAACCTCATGAAGGAGGTGAGAAATAAATATTTAAGTATGCTGTGTGGCAAAATGAAACAGAGGCAGCTGGAAAATATAGTTCTGAAGCTCCAGAGAGACTAGGGCTGGAGATAAATATTAAGCTATCTGCTCAGAGATAACAGTAGAGTCAAGGAATAAAAATAAGATTGCTCAGGGAGAGGAAGGGCTGAGGATGGCTGAAATGCCTATGTCAGAGGGCCAGCCAAGGATGCAGACAGGCAGCCCAGTCAGCGTGGCTCAGTGGTTGAGTGTCGACCTATGAAGCTGGAGGTTACTGCTGGAAACCAAGAACAACAGTAATTAATATAAATGCGAGAAGTCCGCAGAAGGCTGACCTGGACTCCTTTGATATTCACAGGGTGAATTTGCATTTTATTTTATTTTATTTAAAATATATTTTATTGATTTTTCACAGAGAGGAAGGGAGAGAGATAGATAGTTAGAAACATCAATGAGAGAGAAACATCGACCAGCTGCCTCCTGCACATCTCCCACTGGGGATGTGCCCGCAACCCAGGTACATGCCCTTGACCGGAATCGAACCTGGGACCCTTGAGTCCGCAGGCCGACGCTCTATCCACTGAGCCAAACCGGTCTCGGCTGAATTTGCATTTTAGTACCTACTGCTGACTCAGTGGCCTAAAGCAAACTCCCCCAACACCTGATAATCTTACTGTTTACTAAACATTACCATTGATATGTCTGTTTGTATTCCTAAAAGGCAATTGTGTATTCTAGTGAATAAAAGCAGACAGGAAGGAAGACTCAGTGGAACTGGCTTCCCCCCATAATTTCAAAATTAACATTTCTTGTCTTGTGTGTGAATTTGTGCATCAGCTCTCTCTCCAAGCCTTTGAACCTGAAAGCCACGCTGGCCGTGGCTTTTCACCGTCACAATTCGATTCCCGGTTAGGGTATATGCCTGGGTTGCGGGCTCAATCCCCAGTGTGAGTCGTACAGGAGACAGCCGATCAATTATTCTCTCTCATCATTGATGTTTCTATCTCTCTCTTCCTCTCTGAAATCAATTATATATATAATTTTTTTTTTTTTAAAGGATGCAGCTAGGCAGAGACAGGACCAGGGGAGTACAGTGGCATGGATTCCAAAAGCACCGGGCTTCAGGGTCAGGTGCCATGGGCTGAAAAGATGAGCAGGTAGGAAGCAGTTGGACTCGGACTGGGGCCTCTGAGGGGCTTTAGTGGCAGTGTGGTGTGCAAGAGAGAAGTGGGGAGAACTTTGCAGTGATGTAGTTGACAGGCCACCCTTTTTCAGTCTCCTCTGGGTTCCCAGGGGACCTAAAGGCACACACAAGTGGAGACTAAATGTGAGGGTCAAGG
Source organism: Myotis yumanensis (assembly GCF_028538775.1). Taxonomy (NCBI): domain Eukaryota; kingdom Metazoa; phylum Chordata; class Mammalia; order Chiroptera; family Vespertilionidae; genus Myotis; species Myotis yumanensis. The sequence continues at coordinate 162,455,475 of NW_027223754.1, forward strand.
GCAGAGGGATGCTGTTTACACACCCCGGGCAGATTCTCTCCTTACTCCTGCTTCCCCAGTTATGCAAGGCTAATTCCATTATCTCCTTCTGTTTTGACTCAAATGCCACTTTCTGTCCAGACTGCCCAACTTAAAATTGCAACCTGCCTCTCCCCTCTCCCCTCTCCCCTAGGGGTAATAGGCAAAACAATTACCCCTCTCTCAAAAATGTCCAGGCCTAACCCCCAGAGCCTGTGAATATTTTACCTTATACGGCAATGGGACCTTGCAGCCATGATGACGGGTAAGGATCTTGAGATGGGAGATTGTCATGAATTGTCTGGGTGGACCCAATGCAATTCAAAGGGCATTCTTATAAGCGGGAAGCTGGAGTCTGAGTCAGAGAAGGAGACGTGATGGCATGGAAGCAGATGTTGGAGAAAGAAAGAGACTTGAAGAAGGTATGCAGTTGAGTTTGAAGATAACAGGTGGAGCAGACGTTAAGGAATGCAGATGGCCTCTAGAAATTTGGACAAGCAAGGGAAACCAATTCTTCCCTAGAGCTTTTGCCCTGCCCGCACACTGATTTTAGGATTTCAGAACTCCTTAACTGTAGGGTAGCAAATGTGTGTTGTTTTAAGCCACTGAGTTTATGGTTATTTGTTTCAGCAATAATAGGAAACTAATACATCCCCCAACTTCTGATTCCCCATATCCTGCTCTATTTTCCCCCATAATACCTCTTCTAACAATTATATAATTTACTTATGATATTTATCATTTATTATCTGACTCCCTCTGCTAGAATGTAAGCTCCACAAGAGCAAGGATGGTCTGTTTTATTTATCCCTGTATCCCCAGCTCCTTAGAACAGTTCTTGACACAGAGTAGCTGCTCAAAAAATATTTGTTGAATGACTCATTGAATGAATGGAGTAGGACAGAAACAAAGATGGGTACAACAATTCTTCCCTGGGGTCTGTAGGTTCCTGTACGTACATTATAAAAGTTAACAAAACTTTTTTTGTATTTGAATTAGCAATGTGTGATTCAAAAGGTGCAAAGAATATGCAAAGGAGCCCTAGCTGGTTTGGCTCACTGGATAGAGCGTCGGCCTGTAGACTGAAGGGTCCCAGGTTCGATTCCGGTCAAGGGCATATACCTTGGTTGCGGGCACATCCATGGTAGGGGGTGTGCAGGAGGCAGCTGATCGATGCTTCTCTCTCATCGATGTTTCTAACTCTATCCCTCTCCCTTGCTCTCTGTAAAAAAATCAATAAAATATATTTTAAACAAAAGAATATGCAAAGAAAAGTAAGTCTCCCTCCCATCTTGATTTCCCCAACATCAGCTTCTCTCTTTAGAGACAACCATAATTTCCAATTTCCTGTGTATCTTTCCAGAGATCTTTGCATATACAAGGATATATACATATGAATATTATCTAGATATATATGTATGTGCATATATATATATATATATATATATATTATGTATGTACTTGTTTTTGCCTTAAAACCCCCCACAAATGGCAGTATATGAGCCATTTGGCCTCTGCAGTACCATTTATTAGCTTAGTATCTGGTCTGGATTGCACCTAGACAGGAGATGAGTGAAAGGGGACAGACAATTCCATGTTATAATCTTGGAATTGCTAATTTTCCCATTTGGCATTTGAGGGACAAAATGGGTCCCTTCCCACACAGTCATCTTCCCATGGGATGAGGAAGATTTCCCCAAAGGCATTGGGCAGTGTGCTGTTTAAAACAGGGGTGTCGTCCAACTGGCGTGGCTCAGTGGTTGAGCACCGACCTATGAACCAGGGGGGTCATGGTTCGATTCCTGGTTAGGGCATATGCCTGGGTTGTGGGCTCCATCCCCACTGTGGGGTGTGCAGGAGGCAGCCAATCAATGATTCTTTCTCATCATTGATGTTTCTATCTCTCTCTCCCTCTCATATTCACTTTGAAGTCAATAAAAATATATTAAAAAACAAAACAAAAACAAAAAACCCACAACAAAACAAATAAAACAAAGTAAAAACAGGCCTGTCCATGGCCTGCATCAGGAGAGCAGGCCATGGTGTTGACTTGAGGTACAGTTTGAGTCTGACTCTCAACCTTGTCAGCCTATCGGAACCACGTAGGGAACTCTTTTAACATTAGCTGGGAGCCTGGACCCTCACCCCAGGACAATTCAATCAGAATCTCTGGAGATGGGGTGTGGGCCTTGGTATTATTTATAAAACCCTGGTGACTTGAATTGCAGCCAGGGCTGAGAAACCCTGGGTTAAGTTATAATAAATGGAGGACAGAGCTTGGGCCTGGGAACCTGGGGATATGGTTTTCTGCTTTAAGCTTCTAGTGCAGCGGCCTCAGACAAGTCACATGATCTCTGTGAATCTCAGCGTCTACCTCTGAGCCAGAGCCAGTAATACCCACTGCCCTGCATACCTCACAGGATTGTAATGAGGATCAAATGCATAAGCGCCCTGGGAATTGTGGGACATTGTCTGATGGAGGGATAGTTATGTCAGGTGTGTCGTCTCGGGTTACTTCAATCAGCCTGACTCAGCTGCAAGCCCTGCTCAGGCTCTGCCAGGGACTTTCTGCTTCACCCTTAGGCAGGTCCTTATCCCATCACCTTTGCTGGGGTCAGTCTATTTTCGGGCCTGTGTGCTCCCTGTCCCACATCTGGCTGCTGAGACATCCATCAGTTTCTCCTTTTTAGGGGCCCCGAGGAAGGCTGGATTCCTCCTGACTAAATTTCAGTCATGGCCAGCCAGGCCGGTGCAACCCTTTGGGGGTGCTCAGCAGACCTCTGGGGCCTCTGTGTGTCTGAGCAAGCACATTCTATGTTATACTTACACATTTGGAAAACGGAGGGGTGGGCGGGACAGGAAAACTCCAAATGCTTCCCTAAAACAAATCTCAGAAAGTAAAGCTCAACTGTCTTCCCCAGAGACTCATCTCCTGTAGATTCCTGCAAAGATTGGAGTGCGGGGTGGAGAATGTAGGGGCTGGAGAGGGAACAGAAGCAAGTGAGGCAGGTGGTTATGTTTTCAGAAGGGCGAGTAATACTTCACCAGGGCACCGTGCTTTTGGCTGGATGATTTCCTCCAGGTGGTAGAAGCCAGGCACCCAGAGGCCACAGGGGTCCCTGCTCGCAGAATTTCCAAGATAATCTCTTATGTAACGCAGCTCAGCCCTCCCTCAGGAAGAGCGGCCCTTGCTCTGTTCACTTCGCAGGCTCTCCTGACCCACCTTCTCTCAGGTCCCTACAGTAATAAAGATTCCTACCTGTCCCTCTGGGGGCTTCTCCGCCACTCATAGGGGCTGCCTGTCCTGGCATTGTCCTCTGGGCCTCAAACAGTCTTTACTTTTCTCCACCAAGGACCCCCATATTGCTAGAGACCGCAGAGTATGCATATTGTATTTCTCAGTAAACACTGAGATTTCTGTTTTAGTAAAAAATTCATTACCTTGGATCATCATGCATCCCCCTTTTATTTTCCTGCCTCTCCCCTCTACAACCCTCTTTGCTTGCTCTGTCCAGGCCTATAACACTTGCTACCTGCTAGCATGTGATATTATTCTTATTGTTTATTATCTATCTCCTGCCACCAGAATATAAGCTTCACAAGGAGAAGGATTTTGTCTGCTATGTTCACTGATGTACCCCTAGTGCCTAGAAGACTGGCTGGTACATAGTAGGTCCTCAGCCAGTATTTGTTGAAAGACAATAAAAATGCACATACTTTTGGGCTGTTAGGTTGTGAGCTCCGTGAGGTAGGGACAATACCCATTTTGTTTACCACCGCACACTCAATGCCTAGCACAGGGCTTGGCACAATATAGGCACTTCATAAATATTTGTTAATATGGTAGGCCAGCATACCATTTCTAGGAATTTATCCTGTGGGTATGCTCAGAGAGCATACCTATTAATCACAAATATTAATTGCATATTAATTAACATTAATTGCAGCATTTTTGCATAAATGAAAACTACTGAAGACCAAGACACCCATTACTAGAAGACTTGGGTTAAGCACATTTGTACTCTACATGCAGGAGTACTAGACAACAATAAAAAAAAAAGGTGTTTGATGTACAGGAGATTAAATATAATGCCCCTTCACCACCAAATTTTGGTTGCTGAGACCTGAGAGAAAATTATTCTGAGGGCACTTCTAAAATAATGACCACAACATCATTACTATGCAGTTGCAATGTTTTATGTAAAATGATGTTAGATTTTTTGTATGATGTCTCTCAAACTAGATGGATGACAAAATTACTAAGGCAAGGGTCAAGAAAGACCTAGATATCACCTGTCAAATTGGTTTGGTGACCGTGATTGGATATTAATTGATCACGGTCCTGATTTAGGAAAAAATTTGGAACATAGTAATCTTTATTGCAGATTGAGAGCATATTTGTGTGATATAAACATTCAACTGGACAATGGGTAGGAAAAAAAGTCATAAAAAATGCCACCAAAACAGGTGACAGAATGTGTAATCACTGCAATTCCATACCTCCCTCCCTCGCCCCCCCACCCCCACCCCCGCCAATATTGGACTAATAACTTGGGTTAAAAAAAAAAAGGTAGATTTACACATACTGTTTCAGAAAGGCGTCCATGATATTTTGTGAAATAGGACGGCCGAGTTTAAGACATCTAGGCACAGAACAGTGTGACCCCACAAGTGTAAAGTAAAATGTGTTAGTATGTCCAGTTTAAGAAACTATTTTGCAATAGTTATCCCTGGGGAGTGGGATGGGAAGTATTTAATCTTATTTCCCCTGGATTTGGTATGTTACTTTTCTATACAGTATGCTAATTTAAAAAGGTAAACTATCATCCCAATCAAAGCATGTGATTAGTTTTAAACATCCATTGTTTTCACTACTAGATGACACTTCCAATGAAAAGCCGAGCTGTGACATTTCAGTTAGCTTTAAGGTGCTTTTAATTACCTAAGTGGGTGCTTATTTAGGGGCACTACCTACCTAGATGGGGATCACTGAAATAGTCTTTCACCTGAAATGATTGCATTTACGCCTGTTCTAGCCAGACCTCCAGTGGGCTAAAAGTCATATACCAGAAGGAGCAGAACACAGAAGACCATAGGTTTGGGGGCTGAATGTAAGAAGGGTAGGTGAAGCCGTGGGTGGGAAGCACTGGGCAGGGGGTCAAGGAGGCAGAGTGGCAAGGGTGGGGAGACCCAGCTGTGTGGTCTGATCCTGCCTTTCCCTTCCTTTGCTCTTAGTCCTTGGCTCCACTTCCTTCTCTGGCTGATTTCTGCTAAGGAGCACCTAACAGCAGGGACCCTATGATTACCAGGTCTCTTCAAGGCTAAGATTCCGCAATTCTATTGGCCCATTCCCCCCTCTTACACTGAGAAGGTGTTTCTAATAACCCACACCCTTCCTCTGCCCACTCCCCCACCTGTATAAAACCCCTGGAGTCAGAGGTGATTCCTGCCTCAGAGATGGGACTATTAGGTAAGGGGATCTGCACACGGTATGAAAATAGCCAAGGAAGACACAAAGCAATGTTCAATGATCTCTGGACTTTTTATTGGCCTCCTGCCCCTCCCCAAGGGGCACCCCACTTCTGCTACCTTTAACAGTTAACGTCTTATAACTTTGGTGTCGTTGACCTCAGACACTACTTTGCCGTCCACAATTCTGCGAGTGGTGGTCTTTTGAATGGATTGCATGGAGAGGCTGCTGTCCAGGGCATCACTAAGGCTGTAACAGAAGACCAAACCCCAGTCATAAACAGCCCCACAGAGAAGGGAGACAAGGAAAGTGGAGGAAAAAAACCCTCCTACCCCTGTGCCTTTATCTTAAAATTCCCCTGGGCCACTTCCTCCATAAAAGGGACACCCAAGGTCAAATTCCATCTGTGCTCTAAGTATGGCTAGGAGCAATACTTAGTCCATTCTCTTCTCCAGGAGGGAACCTCTGTAACTGTTAACTCCTTTGCAGACAGAGGGGCACTCACAGAGCACCAGCTCAGTGCCCAGTGGGGCTTTCAAAAGCTCAGGATCTGGGGAGAGGTGTTATCTTGACCCTAATTTGTGTGGGTGGGAGGAGAGCCCCACTTACCTGAAGTCCTCTCCCTCTTCCAGCAGGCGGCGGTAGGTGGCGATCTCAGACTCCAGCTTGACCTTGATGTTCAGCAGGGTCTCATACTCCTGTGTCTGCCGCTGCCCCTCAGCCCGGGCCTGGGTCAGCTCTGACTCCAGGTGCAGTAGGATCCCGTTGAGCTGCTCCATCTGCATGGCATAGCGCGTCTCCACCTCCCGCAGGCTGTTCTCCAAGCTGGCCCTCTGCAGGGGCCACAGGGGAAAGGGTCTGGTGAGCCTTGAGGTACAGTGGAGGGAGTGTCTACAACTTTCCGCAGAGAGTTCAGAACTCAGGACTTCACTCTTGGAGGAGTTGGGGCAGGTGAAACGAGGGCTCTTACCAGATTTTTCATGGATTCCAGGTCGATCTCCAAGGACTGGACCGTACGTCTCAGCTCTGTGAGCGCCGTCTCAGCATCTCGTACCTCAGCGGACTGCGAGGTGACTACTGTCGTGCTCTCTTCAATCTGCAGGGTGGGTACGATCCTCAGGTCCTTCAGTCTCTGTCTGCCTCCCTCCCACCCCTTGGGCCTCTGTGCCCAGCTGGCATCCAACTCTTTCCCTCTTGTACCTGTTGGGACCAGTACTTGTCTAGCTCCTCTCTGTTCTTCCGAGCCAGCTCGTCATACTGGGCCCGGATGTCTGCCATGATCTTGCTGAGGTCCTGAGATTTGGGGGCATCCAACTCCACAGTCAAGCCAGAGTTGGCAATCTGGTTTTGTAGACCATTTACTTCCTAGAGGAGAGAGAGGAAAAGTGAGGAGGGGCTCAGGGTTGAGTTCTAGTAAGGCTCTTCAGCTGTGACTGCCTCTCCCAGGCCGACAGGATCAGTTGGAGAAGAGAAAAGGGGAATCTCTCCTGGCTTTCTACGCTGGATAGGTAAAACGCCACCCACTCCCTGCCCATGCACTCACAAGTGATTTCTCTCTCCTCACTTCACTCTCTGCCTCCTTCTACAAACTTGCTCCTTATACTTCTTTCTGGGAAGCCCTTCCAGCCCCACCTGCTCTCACTCCTCCATCACCCCTCACTCCTGGTGCTAGCTGCTTCTGCCTTTATCCTCCTCTCATTCTCTCACCCATGGCCTCTTGACCTCATCATGTTGTAACTCAGATGGCAATAGTCTGATTTAGAAGAGCCCAGGCTGGTAGTTCTAAACTTCCCTGCAAGGCTGCTTGCCCATCATTCCCCGGGACTCGTTTTGACCCCTGGTTCCTGGCCTGGCCAGTGGCCCTTGCTTGCCTCCTCGTGGTTCTTCTTCATGAAGATCAGCTCCTCCTTGAGAGCCTCGATCTCTGTCTCCAGCTGCAGCCGAGTGATATTGGTGTCATCAATGACCTTTCGGAGCCCATTGATGTCACTCTCCACAGACTGGCGCATGGCTAGCTCTGTCTCATACCTGTGGGAGTGCAGGGGATCAGATCCAGAAACTTCTCAACCCATGCCACCTCCTAAGAGCAGCATTGTGCCCACTGCAAACCAGAAACTGAGTCAGGAATCAGATGGTAATCCTCTGAATGCCATTCCTGGCCCTTGGGGGACAGTGTTCTTAAACTGAGTTACATGAATGAATAAACTGATGGAACCTAACTCTCATCCACCCAGTCCCACCCACAGTTGAACAAGATCCCACTGTGAGCCCTTAGCTGACCCAGATCAGGAAGCAGACCATTCCTAGCTCCAGCCCTAGCTCCCTAGTCCCCCCAGCCTTACTTGACTCTGAAGTCATCAGCAGCAAGACGGGCATTGTCAATCTGTAGAACGATGCGGGCATTGTCCACAGAACTTGCAAAGATCTGGGGATTGATGAGAAAGATAGCTCCGTGAATGCGGAGTCAATGATGGGCTGGGCTGAGTGTGTTATATGGCTCAGTGAAAACTTCCTGGTCCCAAGAATAGCCAGAGACTATCCCCTTCCACCTGTGCCCCTCACACTCCTTTCTCCTTTCCTAGAGTCTCAAATCCCAGGGCTCCCACCCGCCTCCTGCTGCTCCTCCTTTGGGGCCTCTGGTGGCTGGCTTGCTTGAAGTGAGCAGCTACTATACAAGTCCTCTAGCCCTCTGCTGGCACTTTTTTTCCTAGTGTACCTGCTCTACTCCCTGTCCTCCCCCCCCCCCCCCCCCCCCCCAGGTAGGCCTCTAGTTTACTCTTAAGATGACTCAGCCTTAACCACATCCGCTTAACCCTCCAACTGTCCCCACTTGGCCAGCAGTCAGTGTCTGGTCCTCTGTATGGGCCTAGTCTCACCTCCCTCGATGCTGTTCACTTCTCAAGCTCTGGTCTCCCCTTCCCACAATCTCCAGGGAAAGGACCCACCCATGCAATTACCACCCTTGGGGTCCCTGTGGCTAGGGGCATGTATGGAAATCTAGGGCATTCCTACCACCCTGGCTGGACAATAGGAGGCTGGGTGGAAATAGAAAGGGGGAATTAAAATTCCTATCCCTGGGAGAGGGGGAGGAAGTACGGTACTAAGTGGAGGAAAAACATGGCTGGGAGTTGGGTTGCTCCCTCCATGCGCCCTTACCTGAGCCCTCAGGTCCTCGATGGTCTTGAAATAATGCCCCCAGTCTCTGACCTGGGGCCCCTTCTTCTCCAGGTGTTCCCGGATTTTGATCTCCAGTCTCCGATTATCAGCCTCCAGGCTTCTCACCCTCTCCAGGTAGGAGGCCAGGCGGTCATTCAGGCATTGCATCGTCTCCTTCTCGCTCTGGATGCCTCCTATGCCCGCCAGACCCCCGGCCATCCCCGCAGCCAGGCCCCCGGCCCCCCAGCCACTCCGCACACTGGTGGAGTGGGACACGGAGATCCGGGAGCCTGAGCCCCCCGCACCTGCATAGACGCTGGCCGCGCTGCTGGTCGGCCGGACCCGGTAGCTGGGCGCCTGCACGGAGCCCAGGGTCCGGTAGTTGGAGGAGAAGCTGGAGCGGGTGCTGAAGCTCATGTTGTCCAGGGAGAAAGGCGAGAAGAGAAGCCGAGACTCACGTTCCAGCGGCAGTGAGTGCCAGATCCGCGACTCAAGTTTTATGGCCCAGGGAGGAGGTGGGACCCGGCGGGGCCCCGCCCCTGCCCCGTCGCTGCGGGCCAGCCACAGGTGGCCCGCCGCGGGGGACACACAGCTTATCGGCTTCAGACCCTGCCTAAGCCCCCTCAGCACAGCCCTGCCAAGGCCACCCGCGATCCCCTAGAAAGGAGGTGACAATCGGGAAGGACAAGGGCAGCAGGTGGTGTTGGCCCTGCAGCTGTGATTTAAGGGCAGGAAATGACGTAATTATACCCCTTCCCAGGTAGAGGAGCTCCTGACCGGTTGAGAATTTGGGAGTTTGGGGGAATGAGCGAGTTGAGTGGGGTGTGAGTCTCCACGGATGTTCTGGGCCCGGCAGTCCAAGCCCCACCCGTTGATGAGATCTTGGGGGGATCCTGGAGCCCCAGAAGCCATGAGGAAGAAAAGGTGGGGGCTGTGGAAGAGGAAGAGAGACTCAATCTTGAGCCTCAAATGTGCTGGTTTACACACTCGACCCCCACCACACTTGGGTCCCAAACACGCCCACCTGCACATGTTCACTAGCACACACTCCTGCCCAGATCATACACGTGTATGTCACTCACTGAGTATGTTCAGACTCCTGAAGACATACTCACTACCCGACCCACTCCCTCTCCCCTCAGCTCGCTCCCATGGAGGCCTGGACCCGTGGAATACTTTGCGATTGGAACAGGGGACACGTTGGCACTTCTGCACACTTTTGAATCAGCCTGGCCTACACCCTTGGGTAAACAAATACTTCCTGAACACTTACAGTTCCACAAATAGTTTTGGGGCACTTACTGTGCATCAGGCCCTGTTCTAGTTGCTGGGAGAACAGCAGGACTAACAGACTAAACTCCCTCATGAAGATTGTAATGTATCTCACATGGTGTGGGGTCTAAGAGGACAAACACACACACCTAGAGACAGTCTAGTTGAGACTCGGCCTGGTGGCCAGGCCCCCTTACTAGGACTTTTCTGCAGGCCTCCTCCTTCCTGTGCCCCTTCTCAAAAGGCTCCCTGGAGCCCAAGTCTCTCCCCAGGGGGCTGACTCCTCCAGGAAGCTTAGGTCAGGATATGGTGAAAAGGATGGAGGTAGGGAAGTTCCCACTGCTTCCTGTGACCCTGACTAGATGGCCAGCCCCTGCTGAGTGATCTGGGGGTGGGGTGGGGGGGAGTCCTGAGGTACTGGGCCTTCAAGTCTGTCCCCACTAGCAGCTTGTTTGTCCGACATGGCCTGGCATTACACACTTGTTTGTGCTCTTTGCTCTGGAGTACGCCTATTGATTCTTTTTTTTTTTTTTTTTAATATATTTTATTGATTTTTTAACAGAGAGGAAGGGAGAGGGATAGAGAGTTAGAAACATCTATCAGAGAGAAACATCGATCAGGATCAGCTGCCTCCTGCACACCCCCCACTGGGGATGTGCCTGCAACAGAGGTACATGCCCTTGACCGGAATCGAACTTGGGACCCTTCAGTCTGCAGGCCGACGCTCTATCCACTGAGCCAAACCGGTTAGGGCATATTGATTCTTATTGAGCTGCCAGCTGACCTGAAGAGGTGGGAACTGGGAGGAGTGTAGGCCTGGAAGGGAAAGGGGCCTGGGGGCAAGGCATCTCACATGTGGGGGGCTTGGCCCTGGATTGTCCCAGCTCTGCCACCTTCTAGTGGAGAAAGCCCCATAATACTCAGTGGGAGCTGAGTTGGCCAGGGGAGGGTCAGGGCCTGCTGAAGGCCAAAAGGCAAATGGAATGCAGAACAGTATACAAATGAATGCCACTCCTTTTACATGGAAGGTTTCTGGGAGATTGGAGGTACCAGACAAAGGAGTTTCTCCCGCTGTCACCTCCAGGTTCCAGAATTGTCGTGTTGTGCAGAATTGCATGGTAAAGGGTATATGTTACACATGGGGTTGATTGCCTTTGCTGTTTTTCGCTGTTTGAAGTCAGCCAATTTGGGTGCTTTGCTCGCTGTGTGACCTTGGGGAAGTCACAACTCTGAACTTCTGTTTCTTCACTTTAAAGGGGGAATAATAAAGCCTATCTCTTTGGATGGCACTGGGTGTAAATGTTAATTATCACCCTCTCATTTATTAAACAAACACTAATTACTTATTGCAGAGTAAGTCTCCACACATCCTGGAGGGCAGAGAAGCAGGGGATCAATTTAATTGTAAAGATAGCTCAACAATGTAAGGGCTCTCTCTAGGTCACTTAAGACCCCTGGGGGATTTTGAATTCCACTGGGGATCAGACCCAGAGTCCAGATTCTTATCCAAGCTCTTTTCCAGCTCCTTCTCTGATTCTTCACTCCAACTGCTCAGGACCTTTTGGGGTCTGTGGAGGCTCAGTCCAGGGGCCGGAGGGGGAGAGCTGCCAATGGATCTTATCTCTCATAGCTGATGTCAGTGGCTGCATTCCTGACCTCTTGCAGCATGGGGCAAATACCAACCTCTGGTTCCAGCACCAACCTGCCCTTTTCTACCACTTCCAGATTCCTCTGTAGTTCAGGTCTTTGTCATTCTGACAGACAGCTGGGGAGGGGGGCATTAGGAAGGAGTTTCGGTCCCCAGATTCCCAGCACTGGGCCTCTCAGACAGAGTGGGGGGTGGGAGGCAGGGGGTGGAAGGCACGGTGAAAGAGGGAAGAGGTGATTGGGAGGCTGGTCCAGGGAGAAGGTGGAGCAGGAGGGGCCCTGGTGAGAGGTTCCCAGAACAAAGTTAAAAGGCACTTAAAGAGACCCAGCCGAGGGGAGATCTGAAGGAAGGGGGTGGGGATGCTGTCCCGCATTCTGCATTCCGATGTCCTGCTCAGGGACAGTGGGGAACTTGAGAGGCAGGTTTAACTACTAAGTAAACTGACAGATGATCCTGATAAGGGCGGGTCAGCTCATTCCTCCCCCTCCCCACATTCTCTCTTAGAGGGCAGGAGCCAGAGCTCCGTGGAAACTAGATGGTAGAAGATTAGGGGATTAGGCAGAATCATGAGGCCTAGAGACCTTCAGGTTTTGCTTTATCATTAGACTGGAAATGTCTTGCTCACCCTTGAGGAGAGAGAACAACTGAGGGAGAATAGTTTAGAATAGCAACTGAGGTAAGAGGGAGGGGAGGGGCTTAGAGCCTAAATTGGAAGGGGCTGATTCCCATCCTTTTCTCCAAAGATGTGTTGGAAAGCCCTATACTGGGGAGGGTTGGAGGCAGCCAGGTGGGTGAGAGGGTGGCCTGGGAGGCTCCCCAGGACCCCTCAGTGGAGAGCCCAGCACATGCCAGTGGGCCTCCCACAGAAGGACCCTAAGGGCTACTGGGAATGATTTTGAGTCAAACAATTAATGTAAAGGGAGTACTGGGTGAGCTGGGAGAGGCAGGTGCGATGATGTGGGTTGCAGTTGGGTTGGGTGCAGGACCCAGTCTGAATCTCTCAAGACTTTGGGAATTTATCTGTCGGTGCTCCTGCCCCGTTTGGAGGCCCTGGGGAGGACTGTCGAGTGTTGAGTGGGGAAAGGGTTCTGAGGGCTCAGGCCAGGTTGGGAAAGTCAAAAAAGGCTGTGACACTTTTATATACTTCAATTGGGTTTGTACCCAAGGGTTATTCCCCAGGGAAAAAGGAAGAAAAGATCAATGCTGAGGAGCATGTGGCTGCCCAGGAATCTTCGGTGCTAAAGCTCAGAGAGGACTCCCCAAAATCTGGCTCTTCTAGGAGCCTCCTCTATTCCCTGTACAACTCTCTCTACCAATGGGAAGAGTGAATAGAGGCGGGGGAGACTGCCGCATACGTGCTGAGACACTTGGTCTACCAGGAAGCATGAAAGGTTAAATGAGTGATTTTGAGGTCCCAGAGGAGGTTGCACAGCATGGTTCTATGATGAGACCAACTACACAAGAAGCTCTCTGTATCTTGGGGCATCTCTCACTGAGAGATGAGAGGATAGGAGTGGTGGAAACTCAGGAGCAAAGGAATCCAGGCTTAAAACATTACTGAAATGACAGACTCTTGGGATGGGTTGAGTGGAGAGCAAAGGAAACCAGAAGACATCAGTGGAAAAGAATTTGGGAGTTGGGAATTGACATGATGGATGATAGCAGCTGTATAGGGCACAGAGAAGGATTATCAGACTTTGGGATCAGAGCAGATGATGTCATCTGAGGGTGGCTGAAGGTGCTGAAAATCATGACGTTAAGGATTCAAGGAAGAGAGGATGGCACAAGAGCATAGACTTTTTTGGAGTTTGAAAGATCTGAGTTTGTATCTGAACTCTGCTGTTTGCTTGCTGAGTGACCTTGGTCAATTCAGGTGACCAAGTTAGTGAGTTTCAGTTTCCTTATCTGCTTTTATAGGAATTAAATGTGCATGACAGGAATTGGAGCACCGCAGGCGCTGTTCCAGAGTGCTCACCTGCCTCCTTCTGGAAGAACCATCAGCCTGGAGGCTTGAGTCTCTCAGTTTGGTTCAGTTCCACAGTGAGCTGGGAAATACAAAGATACATTTAAAAATTAATAATGAAATAGGTGATCATTAGAAGGCACAGATAATTGGGCAAACAAAATAAAGTGTGTACGTGCTATGAAAAGGAGGGAATAATTCATCCACTCATTCACTATTTGTAAAACACCTACCATATGCCAGCCATGTTCTAGGCTCTAGGGATATAAAGAAAAGCCAGATAAGGTAGCTTGCTCTCATGAAGCTTATATTTTAGGTGTTGAAGAATTGGGATCATGGAGAACCTCATGGAGAAGGGAATGCTTAGGCAGAGCTTTAAAAAAAACCACACACACAAAAAAACGAATAAGAATTTACTAGGGAGGCAAGGGGGTCAAGGAGAAGGCTTACCAGATAAAACGATCAGCATTGGGACCTGTTACAGCCTCCAACAGAGTCCCCTCCTCTGAGTTTCAGACCTGTGTCTCCTGCTGGTCACTGGATATTATCCCCAATTGGAGGAGTCAAAGAAATCATACATTTATCAAATCTTGCTGGTGGCTCAGTGTCAGCCCGTGGATTGAAGCGTCCTGAGTTAGATTCTGGTCAAGGGCACATGCCCAGGTTGCGGGCTCAATCCCCAGTAGGGGTGTGCGGGAGGTAGCCGACCAGTGATTTTCTCTCATCATTGATGTTTCTATCACTCTCTCCTCCCTTCCTCTCTGAAATCAATAAAAATATATTTTTAAAAAATCTAAGGCTGAATGTATAATCTTCCTGCATTTATTTATTTTTCTGCTTTTTAAAATTCAGATTTTGTGCTACAATTGGCATACAGTAACATTCTCCCTTTTTAGGTATATAGTTCGATAGGTTTTGATAAATGGATACAGTTGTAGAACTGCTCCCATAAATCAAGATATAAAACATTTTAATCACCTCAAAAGTTCCACTGTGTTCCTTTATAGTCAATCTCCCTCACACACTCCCAGCTCTGATGACCACTGATCTGTCCCTGTAGTTATGTTTAACTTTATGAGAAACTGCCAATGTGTTTTCTAAAGTAGGTGTACCGTTTTGTATTTCCACCAGTATGTACGAGAGAGTTCCAGTGGCTCTGCATCCTCACCAGCACTTTGTATATTCTCTCTCTCTCTCTCTCTCTCTTTTAATTATGGCTTTTCTGGTGGTGTGTAGTAGTATTTCATTGTGGTTTTAATTTATATTTTCCTAATGACTAATGATGTTGAGCATCTTTTCATGTGCTTTTGTTGCCATCTGTACCTCTTTGATGAAGTATCCAAATCTTTTGCTCATTTAAAAACATTGGTTTTGGTTTTTTAAAAAATCTTCACCCGAAGATGTGTTTTTTATTGATTTTAGAGAGAGAAGAAGGAAGAGAGAGGGAGAGAGAGAGAGAGAGAGAGAGAGAGAGAGAGAGAAACAGCCAAGGGTTGCCTCCTGTATATGTCCTGACAGGGGATTGAACCTGCAACCTAGGTATGTGCCCTGACCGGGATTTGAACCTGTGACCTTTCAGTGTATGAGACATGATCTAACCTGCCGGGAGCCGGTCCATCCTTGCTGCTTGACACAGTCGCTGCAGAGAAGAAACATCTGCACAGCATATGTTTCAAGGGACCTGGCGTATATGGCATACAGTTCTTAATATGTTTGCTCCCTTTAGCGCTATGTGTTTTAACCAAGGTCACCTCTCTGACAGGTGGGGATTTTTCCCTGAGGTTAGGGAGGGGATACAACCCCTTAATTAAGTGCCAGGCGGGTAGTTAAGCTACATAATCTTTACTCCCTGGAATGGAGATTAGAAACGCCCTAACCTTTGTAATAGAAATTGACAGGATTAAAATTGGCTGGTATAAATATGGATGTAACAAGACAATAATCATCAGAACCTCATCAGCTCCTCATCAGCTCCTCATCAGCTCCTCATCAGCTCCTTATCAGAACCTCGTCAGATCCTAACCAGAACCTAGCCAGAGAACATGGCAAAAGATCCTGGACAGAACCTGGCTACAGAACTTCACTGGAGAACCTAGACAGAACATGGCAAAATAACCTGGCGACAGAACCTGGCGACCGAACCTGGCTGGAGAATTTGGAAACGCTGGCTGGAGAACCTAGCAAGAGAACATGGCTACAGAACTTGGCTGGAGATCCTGGCTAGAGAACCCAACTCTGCTGATGAACTGAACCCAGATTCCATGTCATTCATTCTTCGCCGACTCCGTCCACACCTTTGGGGACCCCTGGACCCGCTGGGGTTGGACCCCAACACTAACCAACTGAGCCACAGGCCAGGGCAAAAATACATTTAAAAAAGTTATTAGAAATTTAGAGTTTTTATGCATCTAGATTTATAACTATTTTCTACCAGTCTCTGGTTGTCTTTCCATTCTCTAAACAGTGTCTCTTGAAGAGAGGTTATTAATTCTGAAGAAGTTCAATTTATCAAGTTTTTATTTTATGGGTCATGCTTTGGTGCTGCATTTAAGAAGTCTCCTAATCTGAAAGTCATAAAGATTTTTTTGTGTATTTTCTTCTAGAAATTGTATGGTCTTAGGCTTTATATTTTGTCCTATGATTCATTTGAGTTAATGTGTTTGGCAAATATTTTCTCCCCATCCGTGGCTTATCTTTGTATTTTCTTTTTTTAATATATTTTATTGATTTTTCACAGAGAGGAAGGGAGAGAGATAGAGAGTTAGAAACATCGATGAGAGAGAAACATCAATCAGCTGCCTCTTGTACATCTCCTACTGGGGATATGTCCGCAACCAAGGTACATGCCCTTGACCGGAATCGAACCTGGGACCTTTCAGTCCACAGGCCGACGCTCTATCCACTGAGCCAAACCGGTTTCAGCTCTTTGTATTTTCTTAACAATATTATTAGAAGAGATGAAGTTTTAAAATTTGAAAAAATTCCATATCATTTTTTTAACCCTCACCTGAGGATAAGTTTCTTTTCTTTTTATTGATTTTCTGAGAGAGAGGAAGGGATGGGGATGGAGAGAGAGAGAGAGAGAGAGAGAGAGAGAGAGAGAGAGAGAAAGAAAGAAAGAAGGAAAGAGAGAAATGTCATTGTGAGAGAGAAACATAGATTGGTTGTCTCCTGTATGCACCCCAACCGGTGATTGAATCTGCAACCTGGGTATGTGCCCTGACTGGGAATTGAACCTGTGACCTTTCTGTGTACTAGATGATCCTCCAGCCAACAGAGCCATGCAGCCAGGGCATCAATTTTTGTCTTTAAGTTTTCTGTTTTTTTTTCTGTTCGATTTCAATCTAAATAATCTTTATCTAACCCAAGATCAATAAGATTTTTTCTCTGTTTTCCTCTAGAAGTTGTATAGTTTTAGGTTTTACATTTTGAGTTAATTTTGTCTATGATATGAAGTATGGACTGAGGTTAATTTTTTTTTTCATGAGGATTCCAAATGTTGCAGCACTATTTGTTAAAAAGACTATTCTTTCTCCAGTGGTCTATGTTGGCATGTGAGTTCATTTCTGAACTTGATTATGTTCCATTAATGTATATATCTATCCTTATGTTGATACCTCACTGTCTTGGTTACTGTAGCTTTATAAAACCAGATGGTGTGAGCCCAACTTTCCTCTTTTTCAAAGTTGTTTTGGCTATTCTAGGCCCTTTTTCATATACACTTTTAGAATCAGTTTCTCAATTTCTAAGAAAAAGCTTACAGGAATTTTGACTGGGACAGAATTTAATTTATAGATCAATTCAGAGAGAAAATTATCATCTTAATAATATTGAATTTTACAATCCATGAACTTGATACATCTCTCCATTCATATAGGTCTTCTTTAATTTCTCTCATTAATGTTTTGTGGTTTTTAGTACATAAATCTTGCACATATTTTGCTTGATTGTATGGTATTTTATGTTTTAAATCTGATTGTAAATGATATTGTGTATTCAATTTCAATTTATAATTTTCCATTGCTAGTAGAAATATAATTTATTTTTGTATATTGATCATTTTATCCTGCAACTGTGCTAAACTCTCTTATTTTATGGTAGCTGTTTTGTTGATTCTTTGGGATTTGCTACGTAGAATATAATTTTATTTGTAAATAGAGACAGCTTTATTTCCTCTTTTTCAATCTGTATGCCTTCTATTTATTTTTCTTGACTTATTGCACTGGCTAACACCACCAATATAGTGTTGAATAGAAATGGTAAGATGAAATATGTTTGTTTTGTTCTTAACCTTGAGGGGAAAGCATTCTTTCTTTCACTATTAAAAATGATGTTAGTTATAGTTTTTTGTGTGCTAATTATAGGTTTTTAATAGATGCTATATATTAGATCAAGGAAATTCCTTTCTATTCATAGTTTTCTGAGAGTTCTTAATCATGAATGGATGTTGAATTATGTCAATAGTTTTTCTGCATCGATTGAGATGAACATGATTTTTCTTAGCCTATTAATAAAATGAATTACATTAATTGATTTCAAATATTGAACTGACCTTCTATTCCTGGGAGAAACCGCATTTAATTATGATGTATTTTCTTATTTATTGCTAGATTTGATTTGTTAATGTTTTGGTAAAGATTTTGCATTGATATTCATGGAGGATATTAGTCTACAATATTTTTTCTTGTATTGTTTTTGTCTCCCATTGGTATCAGGATAATGCTGACCTTATAAAATGAGTTATAAACTGTTTTCTCCTCTTCTATATTCTGAAGGAATTTATGCAGATTTGATATTATTACTTCCTTAAATGTTCAGTAGAATTCACCAATGAAGCAATCTGGATCTGGAATTTTCTTTGTTGAAAGTTTTTAAACTAAGAATTCAATTTTTTAAATAAATATGGAACAATTTAGGTTACCTAATTATTTTTTGATGAGCTTTGGTAGTTAGTGGTTTTTAAAGAATTTGTCCATTTCATCTAAGTTGTCTAATTTATAGTTAGCAAGTTGTTCATAATATTCCCTTATCCTTTTTTAAAAATGTATTTTTTTTATTGATTTCAAAAAGGAAGGGAGAGGGAGAGAGAGATAGAAACATCAATGATGAGAAAGAATCATTTGATTGCTGCTTCTTGCATACCCCCTACTGAAGATGAGACAGAATCAAACTTCGACCTCCTGGTTCATAGGGCAATGCTTAACCACTGAGGCACACCACCCGGCAGCCCTTATCCTTTTATTTTATATTTATTTATTTATTTAAAAATATTTTTATTGATTTCAGAGAGGAAGGTAGAGGGAGAGAGAGATAAAAACAATGATGAGAGAGAATCAGCTGCCTCCTGCATGTCCCCTACAGGGGATCGAGCCCACAACGCAGGCATGTGACCGTTTCTGGAATCGAACCCAGGACCCTTTAGTCCACAGGCCCACGCTTCATCCACTGAGCCAAACCAGCTAGGGCAGCCCTTATCCTTTTAATGTCTATAGGATCTATAACGATATCCCTCTTTCGTTGATGATATAGGCGGTTTGTGTCTTCTCTCTGTCTCTTTTTTCCTTGGAATTTATTTTTTATCTTTTCAAAGAATTAGCTTTTGGTTTCATTGGTTTCTTCTACTGTTTTTCTGTTTTGAAGGTTATTGATTTCTGCTCTTATTCTTTTCAAAAAAAATCTTTATTGTTGAAAGTATTACAAAGGTTCTCCTTTTCCCCCCATGAAACTCTTCCAACCCTGCTTCTGTCCTTCACACCCCCCCACCCTATTGTTTGTGTCCACAGGTTATGCATACAAGTTCATTGGTTGATCTCTTCCCACCCACCCTCCCCAGCCTTCCCTCTGAGGTTCAATGATCTGTTCATGCTTCTGTGACTTTGTGTCTATTTTTGACCATCAGTTTATTTGGTTCATTAGACTCCACCTATGAGTGAGATCATGCGATATTTGTCTTTCTATGACTGGCTTATTTCGCTCAGCATAGTACTCTCTAGGTCCATCCATGCGGTTGCAAATGGTAAGAGTTCTTTCTTTATTATAGCTGCATAGTATTCCATTGTGTGAATGTACCATTATTTTTTTACTCACTCATCCGCTGATGGGCAGTTAGGCTGTTTCCAAGTCTTAGCTATTGTAAATTGCGTTGCTATAAATATAGGGGTGCATATAGTCTTTTTGATGAGTGTTTCAGGTTTCTTAGGATCTGCTCTTATTCTTTTTTTAATTTTTTTTATTTGTTAAGATATATATGAAGTATTTTGGGGAGAAATTGCATGATATCTGGAATTTGTTTTAAAATTCTCTAGTAAAACAAAGAAGCAATATTAGAAATTTAAAAAATAACTTAAAACTATATGATTGGTACTTGGGGATTATATTATTCTCTTTTATGTACATTCAAATATTTCAATAATAAAAAGTGAAGGAAAAAGTATGGCTTTCAGAGAAAATTTTCGGTTATCTGGGAAAGAGAGTTAATTGTTTGATGATGCCAAACAAAGTAAGTGTCCCCAAGTTGTTTCTTTTTTCGGTCTAATTTTATTTTAGTCAAGGTGATACGCGTACATGGTTTAAATATCAGACAGTGCCACAAAACCTACCCTGCTCTTTTCCTTGACTTTTCACCTTTAGACATTGCTTATTAATCCTGCAAAGTCAGTCTGTGGGTCTTTATCTTGGGCCAGTTAATTTCCCAAAAGAGAGGTCTTTCTCTCTGATCTTCTGCCAGAGTCGGTGGTAAAGGTGGGAAAGAAGCAGTTACCTGGTTGCCAGGGTGGGGAAAGGATTCTATAATCTGTTAACAACCCCTGCTTTATGGCCCCACCTATAGAGGTGCTTGGTGCCTCCAACTCCGGGTTTTACTGGACAGATTTTTTTTGTTAGTCCTTCTATCATAGGCATCTCTGGATTTCTCTGCTCTGCTAAGTCAGTTCCCATTCACATGTCAATTTTCCATTGACCACACTCATCATGTATTCATTTGACAAATAATTTATTGAGTACTTGCAATGTGATAAATACTTTTCTAGGTGCTTGGAATATATCAATGAACAAAACAAGCATCAGGCTTAATAAGTATGTTATGTGTGATATCAGAGCAGGAAAAGGAAATCAAGTATGGGAGAATGTCAAGTTGTAATTTTAAATCGGGTGAAAGAGTGGGCTGTATTTAAAAGGTGACATTTGAGTAAAGACCTCAAGGAGGGAGGGTGTTAGCCATGTGGATATATCTAGGGACAACACCATTTAGTTGATGGCTTTTGTCTGTGTGGACTCCTCTTTTTGTCCTTGTAGGAGATATCCTCTGATTTAGTTCTGTCATGTTAAGGAGGTTCAGGAAGAGAACAAGCATACATGTTGATGTGCTCAATCCAACACACTTTAATGAGAACTGATTCCTACCAACCCCACCTTCACATCCTAGTATGCTTCCTATCTTTCCCAAATTGACTAGCACTAGAAGTCGATGATTAGTATTTGTTTATTGTTACATTAAATTAGTAAATCATTAAAAACAAATCATTAACAAGTCATTAGAGTTGGAGATTTTAGCAACTCTATCAGAAATGGTGCTCTTATTCTTTTTTTTTTTTTTAAATATATTTTATTGAATTTTAACAGAGAGGAAGGGAGAGAGTTAGAGTGTTAGAAACATCGATGAGAGAGAAACATCGATCAGCTGCCTCCTGCACATCTCCCACTGGGGATGTGCCCGCAACCCAGGTACATGCCCTTGACCGGAATTGAACCTGGGACCTTTCAGTCTGCAGGCCGACGCTCTATCCACTGAGCCAAACCGGTTTGGCATGGTGCTCTTATTCTTATTATTTCTTGCCTTCTGCATGCTTCTTGCTTTGGTTTTAATTTGTCTTTCTTTTTCCAGTTTTTTAACTTGTAAGCTTAGATTTTTATTTCAAAGCTGTCTTTAAAAAATAATATTTAATGCTATAAGTTTCTCTCTATGCACTGCTCTATCTGGTTTTCAAATGTTTAATTAATTTAATATATTTTCTAAATTCCCTTGTGACTTCTTTTATCCATGAGTTATTTAGAAGATTGTGGTCTAATCTCCAAATATTTAGAGATTTTCCAGATATCATTTTATTACTGAATTTTAGTTTAAGCCTCTTATGATCAGAGAAAATAGATTGTATTATAAATTTGTTGAAAATTGTTTTTGGATAAGAATATGGTCTATTTTAATGAATGTTCCATGCACAGTTGAAAAGAATGTCTAGTCTGCTGTTGTTGGGTGAAATTTTATATATATTCATTAGATCACATTGGATGATGCTGTTGTTCAAGTCTCCTACTTTTTACTGATTTTCTGTTTATTTGTCTTATTAATTACTGAGAAAGGAGTATTGAAGTCTCCAAATATAATTTTGAATTTGTCTATTTTTTTCTTTCAGTTCTATTAATTTATGTTTTGTGTTTTTAAAGACTCTGTTGTTGGGAGCATACACATTTAGAATTGTATATCTTCCTGATGTATTATTTCTTGTTTGGCCTACTCTACTTTACTAACTGATCTCTTTGAAACAGCTCTGGCCTAATCTATTTCCATGCTAAAAGAGGGTAGGATTTGTTAAAAAATACAAATAAAATCATCCCTCTAAATCTAATTAGATCTAATTAGGTCCTATTTTTCTTAGGGTAAAGGCCCCAAACCTTAAGGTGGCTGACAAGGCCCTGCATGGTCTGGCCCTCTCTCCCTCTCCAGCTTCCTCCTGTACCTTTGCTCCCTTTTATTTTTAAAAAATATATTTTTTTAAAAAATTGATTTCTGAGAGGAAAGAAGAGGGAGAGAGAGATAGACACATCAGATGAGATGATGAGAGAGAATCATTGATCAGCTGCCTCCTGCACACCCCCTACTAGGGATTGAGCCTGCAACCTGGGCATGTGCCCTGACCCAGAATAGAATTGTGACCTCCTGGTTCATATGTTGATGCTCAACCACTGAGCCACATCAGCCAGGCCTTGTCTCTGGCCTAATCTCTTTTAATATGGCTACATTGCCAGTCTTTCTGTTTCTGGACCATGTTGTACTTCTACTTACTCGGGGCCTTTGACCAGTTTCCCCGTATCTCGATCATTCTCTTCCCCTCACTGCAGCCTTTTCTATTAATATACATTTTATATCTCAGTTCAAATGCGCATTGCTTTCCCAGGGAAGTTTCCCTAACTCCTTCAAATTAAGGCCAGCTTCCTTTATAATATACTCTCATAGGATCATGTTTTTCTCATTAAAAAATATATATGTAGACTGAAATAAATCACTATTGAAATGGCATCATGTGAAGCTGCCCATTGAAGTTCTGAAATCTTTCATCATGTAAATAATTTCCGTGTCTCTTTTATAATAAACTAATGATATCCAAAAAATATATAAAAATTTATATTTATATCTTTATTAATGTGATTTTTAGGTTACTATCGTTTTACAACTAGATTGTAAGCTCCATGGGCCATGTCTATTTTTCTCATTATTATGTACTTAGTGCTTGAACTTATTAGATTCTCAATAAATGTTTGTTAAATATATGATGAGTCAGTTGGTAGCAGAGAAAAGGAAGAGGCAGAAATGAAGTGGGAAAGACTGAGTGAGGATCAGGTCAAGGAGGTCTTGTAGGCCATGGAAAGTTTGCACTTCCTTGGTTCTCAATTTTATTTTGCAACAGATACATCGGGGAACGTGTTATGAATGCAGGTGCCCAGGTGCCACCTTCACCTGTACAATAATACTCTGTGGGGTTAGGATCTGGGCTTCTATCTAGAGATGCACTAAAGGCTGAGGAGCTGAAGAGACATTGAAACTTGAAGCAGCGAAGTGTCATGATCAGAATTGCATTTTAGCAAGACAATTCCAGCTGGATGTCCTAGAAAGATATGAAGGAACAAGACTGCAGATGACTGCAATCATTTAGGCAAGTGATAATGAATGCCTGAACTAAGGGAGACACAGTGGAAATACAGAGACGAGAACAGATTCAAGGGAAATTTAGAAGTTAGAGTTGGCAGCTCTTGGTGTCTAATTGGATATGTGGGGAAAGAATAGCAACAATAATGACTAACAATTATTGAGCAGCTATGATGCACCAGAAATGATTATACATGCTTTACACACAGCACATTTTATTTAGTTCTATAACAACCGTATGAGGCAGTTTTTAGTACCATCCCTGGGACTTTAGGTAATTCCCAGGTTTCTTGCTTTGGAGGGAGTAATACTGGTCACCAGACAAAGATGATGAGAGGAAGTGAGGCCAAGAGGGTGCCTTAGATAATGACTTCAGTTTGTGAGCTATCTAGGTGATGACTGGAAACATAGATTTGCAGCTCTCTTGAGAGTCTGGAGATGGCAATCCAGGAGCCATGATCTCGGGAGTGAATAGAATTGGCCAGAAGAAAAGAGGTGTAACAGAGGCTCTTAGTCTGGCCTCCGTAGATGAATTTCCTGAGCACATGAGTCCCTTGAGTTATATGGGAAATGCTGGCAATTTGTGATTCTGCCTTAGAGTCTCAAAGGGATGTATGGCCCACCAAAAAGATAGAGGACTGCAGATATAAGTGGTGGATAGAGAAAGAGGATTCAGGAATGAAGGTTGGAAAAGAGTGGCCAGGGACATAGAAATTCAGTAGCTGTCAGGAGGCCAAAATGTCTTGTTTTGTGTACATATAGTATGTATAGTCTTTCTAGAAACAGGGAGTGGTCAGTGATGCCCATTGCAATATCCTACAGAGGTCAGCTAAGAGACAACTTGAAAAGAGCCCACCAAATTTGGCTATTCATTGATCATTGAAGAATTTAATAATTTCTGTGGATGGTAACTGGGGTGGCTGTAGGTAGGATGAGGTGTGAAATGACAACGCACATGGCCTCTTCCTTTGGGAAACATGGCTATGGAAGCAAGGGGAGAGAGGAGTCAGCGGTCAAGGATGGTTTCCCTCCCTTCTTCCCTGCCCTCCTTCTTTCCTTTCTTACTTTTTTTTAAAGGATGAAGGGACTTGCTCATGGATACAGGTAGAGGGGTGAAATCCATCCTGGGAGGAGGGTGGGAGTACCAGGGCCAGAGGGAGAAGCTACTTGATGGAGCAAATCTCTGAGGGGCTGGAGTTCACAGCACAAGTGGAAGGCCTGCCCCTGAGCAGGAAGGAGGTAAGGGTGGGGATGGATACAGATAACAGGTGAGAGATGCATTGCTAAAGATGGTAGTGGCAGCCATGGGGCCCCTTCGGGCACCAAGAGTTTATGATTTTGGTAACTAGCAGAGGGGAAGAAGCGATGATGCATCTCTGGTCTCTCACACCAGCTGAGGAGATACCCTCTTCTGCTCTGAAGACTTCAATGTCTTTTTTTTTTTTTTTAATAAATTTTATTGATTTTTTACAGAGAGGAAGGGAGAGGGATAGAAAGTTAGAAACATTGATGAGAGAAACATCGATCAGCTGCCTCCTGCACACTCCCCACCGGGGATGTGCCTGCAACCAAGGTACATGCCCTTGACCGGAATCGAATCTGGGACCCTTGAGTCTGCAGGGCAACGCTCTATCCACTGAGCCAAACCGGTTAGGGCTCAATGTCTTTTTGTTACCCTGGGACACTCTCCTTATCTTCTGCCTTCTCCTCCTCCACGAAGCCTTCCCTGACTGACACATCTGCATTGGCCCTTTCCAGCTGCTGGCTCAGCTTCCCATTCCTTCTTTGCCCCAGCACAGAGGCCAAGAGCTCCTCCTGGTTCGGTGTCTGTCTGTGTGTCTGTATCTGGTCTCTAAAGAGAAAGTTCACAGAAAGGACATGGAGGGGATGGGAACACACGTGTTTTTGTAAAATGGGTGGCTTCTTCCTCAGATTTGCCCCTCCTCAGCTCTCAAGATGGGCTCTGCCCACAAGGTGGTGCTCCGCCAGAGAAGGACTGGCTGGTATTATCTGGGCAACAGGCTCAGTTGGCTGGTTGACAGCAGGGCCCTCATTCTGGCCCAGGACCTTTGATCCCTGCCCTGATAGCCCTGGCCTCTGTTGCCATGGCTGCCTCTTAGTTTGGTATAAACAGAGCTCTTCCTCCTCCTCATGTCCAGGTTACTGAAACACAAGTGTTTCCCCAGGCATGGGCTGGGATTTCCAGTGTTCAGGTGCCCCTCTACCCCCACTGCAGGGGAGGTATGAGGATGGTGAGTCACCGCTTTTAGTCCCCTCTCCACCCCCTCACTGTTCTCTGTGGCTCTGCTGCTCCCTCCTACCCCACCTAAGTCCTACTGGAATTGGGGAGGGATGGAAGAAAGGTCTAGGATTCACATGGTCTATCAAATGGGGAAGTGGGGTGTAGGGAGGAGCCTTCCTGTCCTGGGATTACATCCTTTGGGCTGTTTCTGGTCAGTGGAGGCCCCGAGGCCTATCCAACCCCAGGTATCCGTGAGCTCAATCACAGCTTCTTTCCTCCCTTGTCTTCTGGATCCTTGGGGCCCAAGGTGAAGGAGAGGAGAAGATAGGAAAAGAGAACTGTGGGGGAGAGAAAATAGAGACCCCAGGGGAGAAGAGGTCTCATCTGGATAAAATAGAATCATAGAACCATTCATTCATTCATTCATTCAGTGAATCAAACAAGTTCCTGTGTTGGGTGCTGAGGGAAACAGAAACATGTATAAAACATGACTGCTTTTGAGGAGAGGGAAGTGACAGGGCTGGTGTAAGGGCCTTGGATTTGGAATCTGGGGACTCTGGTTTGAGTCTGACTACTACTGCTGGAAAATTATTTCTCTGAGACCTGGGTTCCTCATCTGTAAGTAAGAATAATGTTACTGAAGTCTCAAGGTCATTGTGAGGATCACATGAGACATATATGAAAGACTGCCCCATTAGCCAATGTTCAATGCATGTTATATGCCCGAGGATCAGGTTTACAATCAGGGAGGGGCACTCAGGAAAGTGTTACCCAGCCCAGGGGTGTAACAAAGGCCCTTTTTTGGGGTCTCTGTGGGTGAGGCCGCTTCCGGCAGTGGTGACTGGGGCAGGCTGCCTGGGAGGTGGCTGGTGTGTGATTTTCATTCAGTAAATGTTTGCAGAATGAATGGGGTGTGCTGGAGCCAGGCCTGCAGGAGGGGTAAGGTTTCAGCAGGTGCAGATGAAAGGGAGGTGCGGTGGGAGGGAAGGGCACAGCCCTGGGGCGGGGGCAGGGAGGCAGCTAGTGCCAGGCAGGGAAGGCTCAGCTCAGCCTCCAGGTGAGTTTGACCTTTGTTCTGAAGGCAACGGGAAGCTCTGAGCTGGGGCATTACAGGATTAAAGTGGTGTCTATAGATTAGTCTGGCTGGGCACCGGGAGAAGACATCTTGGAGCAAAGCGATTGGGAAACAGGGACAGGGACAGAGGGGCAGAGGGAGTGTGAGAGTGTGTACGTGTCTAGGAGCCTCAGGGCAGGCCATGATGTCATCTCCCCCTCCACTAAGCAGAGGGTGCTGAGTGTTCTCACGTCTCCAGGGCCCAATCTCACCTGCCTGCAAGGAGGAGGGAACATCACAGGGAGGTGGAGAATTTTTCAGGGACATGGAGAGCAAGGGAACATAGCCTCCTTCCTCCTCATCCCTCCATGGGACCCAGGGCCCAGCTCAGAGTAAGCCTGTGGGAGGGGAAGAGGAGAACAGGACTGGAGCGAGGACCTAGGTCCCTTGGTTTTCTGGGTCCTGCTCCTGTCCTCTAAGAGACAGGGTGAGTCAACTGTAGTTTTTAAAGCTAGAGAGGTGGTTAATAGTGACAGAGAGAGTGAGAGCCCATTAGGCTGTACATGAACCCAAGAGCCATGCATGAACCCCAGAGCTCAGTAATAGAGGCCAATGAAGATGACAGTGCTGTCCATCCCCGGGACCTAACTTTCCTGGGAGGGAAATGTCTGGTCTGGGACTGACTGGTAGAAATGTGACTTTAGCCTTCGTTGACACCAGTCAGCCTGACCCATCTCCCCCTTTACTCATTTCTGGATGGACCCCATACCCTGGAGTGACTCATATATGCTGCCAGACCCATAGGCCCCCCACCCTTAGGCCTGACTCAGACTGAGCTCCGGAGATAGCTATCCTGACTCTCCCAAGGTGGGGAGTCAAGGTTTATGGCTTCCAGGCTCATTCTCTGGGAGGTGTCTGTTGTGCACACATACTTCCCATTGCATTCCTCCCAGGCCTGTCCCAACCTTACTCAGTCTCTTCCAAGAATTGCAGACCATTTGAGAGCACAATTTTAAGAAACCTGCTCCGCACCTCCTCCCCCAAAGGCTATCTCCTCACCATCTTGGCCTTGCGCTGCTCCTGCGGCCACTGAGGCCTGCTGCCCCCACCCTCATCTGTTTCTTGGCTTCTGGGCAGGCCTGACCGGGTCTAGGTCTGAGTGAGAAGAGACCCAGCACAGCTCCCTTTTCAAAGCATCCCCCCTTCCCTAGCCCCTCATTTCTACTCCGACTACTCCTCAGGTTAGTCAGTCCTTCCTTCTGTCTGTCCTTTTGCTCCCCGTCAATGTTTAGTATGTTGTGTTGTGCTCAGAGGCTGTCACTGCAGCGGGAGGGACTAAGCAGACAGCAGAGTGCAGGGGAGGGTGTGCTTCATTACAGGGGCCCTTGAACTGAGGTGGGGGGAGGAAACAGCAGGAAGGAGAATTCTTGGAGAAGAGTTTGAAGTTTTCTCCCATCACAGTAGGAGTCCTATACTGGCACTTTACAGGGGGCACCGAGAATCTCACAAATACCATCATAGAGTTGATTTTATATGCGACAGAACAAAAGCTGACAGCCAAATCAAGTATGATGTCTAGTTCAGTGTCTTCCCCACTACAATGTAATCACTTTGGAAAATTCAAAGTTCTAAAAACCAAGTTAATTTAAATGTAATTAATAACCAAACATAATGGCAAGGAATTTTAGAAATAAATGGTACTGCTCCTTCATTATACAGATGAGACGACTGTAGCCCAGAGGGGGAAGTGATATCTAGACTGAGTTAAGACTAGAACACAGGGTATTTGAGTCCCAAATTAATGTTTTCCTGCTATATCATATTGCTCCAAAAGTTGTATGGAATAATCCTCAAAATGAAAATTAATTTTATTTCATTTTCTTCACAAATCCTAGAGCACTTTGGAGGTGGTAGTAGGAATTTGCAGAAGTGAAAGGACTTGAGGGTGTGCCAGCTCACAGGATGAGTGGGAAGGGTGGAGAGCTGAGGGGTCAGCTACCGAGCCAGCAGCGCTCAGCTGTCCTGGGATTCCTAGGCCTGCGCAGATCAGCGGGACACTTCTGCAGGCCTCCTAAAAGGCATCTTCTTTATTAGAGGTGCTGGCTGGTCAGAGTCAAAGCTTTCAGGCTGGCCTGGTCTGTCTACATTCCTCCCTCCTGCATCTCCCAGCCTGCCTGTGGCTAGACCCGGGGGCCTGGGAAACCTAAGGAGTGGAAGAGTTGGGTTGAATTCTGACTCTGGCACTTATGTGCTATTTGACCTTAGGAAACATATTAAATGTTTCTGAGCTTCCGTATCATAATCTGTGAATGAGGCTGTTTGTACTTTCCTCATAGGCTTAATTGTGAGGATTAAATGGGGTTATAAAAGTCTATGGCACAGGAAGTGCCTGGCCTATGGTACTATCTTGGAGAAACAGGGAGAGAGGGGTGTAAGGCAGGAAGGCAACACTGGCTTTGAAGGCAGTCAGGGTCCACTTTTGCCTCTCCCATTTGCTAACTGCAGGAGCACAAGCTATTCTTAACCTTGAGGCTATTTCCTCAGCTCTAAAATGGAGGTAATGATTATTTCATAGTTTCTGAACGGATTAAAAGTTGTCATTACCACTTAAGGGAACTCCTGGGCCGTTGGGGGTGCCAACTCTGGGAGACCAGGTCAGAGCTGGGGATACCCAACAGAGTCCAGGCTGGAGGCCTGGAGGGAGAAGCCTGGGAGGGAAAGATTGGGAGGGCTTCCTGAAGGAGGTGTTTGGGGTAGAGTTAGGCTGGAGTGACAGAGAGAAGAGGAGGGTCCCTGGTCTGGTGAATTGCATAGGTAGAAAGAGTGTTTGTGTGGGACTTGGCTGCCAAATGTAACAGGGGCAGGCCATGGGTGGGGAGGGCTGGTTGATAGGGGTCGAGCCATGGGGACCGTGGGCCTATGGTCTAGGAGGAGGAGGAGTGTGACTTCTACAGCTGGACACTTCTGAGTCAGAAGTTCTGACCTGGGAGGGAAATGGCCTTCTCCCCTGGTGGGGCTTTCTCTCCTCTGCCTCCCATGTTCTGGAGGCTTCTTTTGTTGTTCAAGCTTCTCTTAAGTTCCTGAGATAACACCCTGGGGAACCTGGAGAGGCAAGGAAGGAGAGGGGGCTGCGGGGCCTTGGGGAGTAAATGGCCCCAGCGAGGAATTCTGTTGGGAACAAGTACAAACATACACTGAGTTGTGTTGCCATGGGAGCTTGCCTGACACTTCCCTGAGGCTAAACTGGCCCGGGCTGGCCCAGGCCCAGCCCATTCTCATCCTCCAGACCTGCCATAAGAATTATGCGAGCCACTGTGGCCCCCTCTGAGGTTATCTTATCCCTTAGACTTTTAGTTTCCTTATCTGTAAAATGGGGAATAATGTTACCTTCCTCATGGATTACTTTAGGATTACAAATAATATGTGTAAGAACTCTGACATGTTGACACAGTGGGAACCCAATAAATGAGAGTTGCCAAAATTATCACCATCATTCCCCCCACCCCCAGCCCATGGTCATGGTCAGCAAGGAAAAGAACCCTGGGCTGAGAGCTGGGGAAGGAAAGGGGTTGTCAATAGGCAGGGCTAAGTTTGCATGGCCAGCTCCCTAAGAATTGCATTTATAAGCTCCTGTTTTGCATGGTGGCAGATTTTTGCATGCAATCCTTTATGACTATCCTGTAGACTTTTCCTTATAGCCCCAATTGCCACCTCCCTCTAGTTACCCTTAACCCCTCTGAGCCAGTGCTCTCTCCCATCTGGGTACCTATCCCATGCTGGGCAGACACTACAGAGGA
This sequence comes from Myotis yumanensis, assembly GCF_028538775.1. Classification (NCBI taxonomy): domain Eukaryota; kingdom Metazoa; phylum Chordata; class Mammalia; order Chiroptera; family Vespertilionidae; genus Myotis; species Myotis yumanensis. The sequence continues at coordinate 162,486,017 of NW_027223754.1, forward strand.
CACAAAGATTCATGAGACATTGTCCCATCCTGCAAGGGGAACAGGACTTACATTCTCATGAGGCAACTGTTTTAAAGCCTGTGCAGACACAAGTTCCTTCACGAGGTGGCTTGAGGACGGTGAAGGGTGAGGGGGTGGGGGAAGCTGCACAGGGGAAGTCTTTAGAAAAGGCAGAGGGACAGGCAGGGAGGGGTGGTGAGAGTCAAGCTAACATTGACTGGAAACCTCCAAGTCAGGCTCTGTTCCCTTATCTAATGCTCACATCGGTCCTCTTAGGTAGTTATCTGTATTTTCAACTGAGGAAAAAGAACCTCAGAAAGATTAAATAAATTGCCCAACTTCTTAGAATTAGGAGTCACATTCCTCTGACTGCATCCACGCTCCCTAGGCTTTCAGGCACACTTGTAGGGGAGGGAGCAGTGGGACCTGGGTTAATAGACTTCAGTCCAACAGTGAGGAGTCCATGGGTTTCAACTTCCGTTCTTCCCTTCACAGCTCTGTGAACTCAGGCACTTTCCCACTCTGGGCCTGGCAGTGTCTTTCTGAGTCTAAATGAGGTGAAGTATGCAGCACACATAGGCCCTCAGGACATGTTTCTGAGGCTCCAACAACCCACTCATTGGATGCTCGAGTCCCCTTGACCTTCTGCTTGAACCCTTCTTCAGGTAGGGAAAGCCACAACGTCCAGATGATGGTGCAGATCCCACCTGTACAAATCTCCAAGTTTTGGGAAGTCTTAGTTTATAGCGAGCGGAAGTCCTGCTGGGGGTTTCTTCCTGCCAGGCCACACAGATGAACATCCCTTCTTCCTCCTGGCGGTCCTTGCCTCTTTTCCTCTAGGGCTCACACTCCCAGCTTCTGCAGCTGTATCTCTGCAGCTCGCAGTTCCCATTTCTCTCCCTATTCCATTTGTCCACATGCCTCCTAAGAGTCAGGTAAGAGCCAAACACTGTTCTCCAGGCATGGCATAATCAGAGGGGAGAAAGCGCGCTTGCTCACACCTGCTTCTGTTGCCGAGGACCACGGAGGATTTGGGCAGCCTCATCATGCTGTTGGTGAAGTGAAGGCAGCTGCATGTGGGTGCAAGTGTGTGATAAAGGTAAGGAGGCAAGTGTAAACTGCATGTTCAGGGGAAGGCTACACATGCACTTTGCGGCATCTACTCTGGGCCAGAGCCCTGCCAGGCAGAGGCTGGCACAGAGATAGGAACCAGACACTAGAGGACCCTGCTCTGTCTGTTGGGAGCTGTGGTCTGACACTGATGGGATGAATGGGATGGCAGGCGTAGGTGGAGCGGCTCATGGCAAGTGTGTGCACTAGTCTGGCTGGAGTAGAAGGTGCTAGGATTCACCAGGGAGCTACCAGAAATGCATCTGAGTTAACCTCTCCATTCCCTTCAGCCATGCAACCAACGGCCACATCTGTTGGTTCTTCCTTCTTACCATTGCTTGATTCCATCCCTGTGTTCTGATCCCACTGCTTCTAATACACCACAAGCCTCCTCAATTTCATTCTGCAATAGTCCCCTTTCTAGTCTCTTGCCTTCAGTTTTTGCCCCTACCATCTAACCTACATATCTCAGTCTGTTTAATCATCCTAAAACACTGCTTTAACCATGTCACTTTCCTGCCCCACACTTTCATTGGCCTCTGTGACCTACAGGATAAACATGTGGTCTGAAAAACATCCCCTTAAAACCTACCCCCTTAAAACCTATGTAATACTTCCCATTCAATGACTGATTGCATTTCCAGATCTTTTCACCCATATTTTACTTTTTTTCTAAATTCAATGTGGTCAAGCCCGAACCCATTTTAAAAAGCTCTTCCTGTCCATCTGAAGTCCTATATCGTATGTCTGAGTCACTCATCATTGGGAATCTATACTTTGTGGGTAAAGTGCAGAGGTGGACTTTGGCCAGGCAGTATTTATATTTATACAAGAGCTCAGTGTATACAGCGATATCTTTCTACCCCTGAAGCCCTCGAGGCTTCCACATCTTCCTTTGTGTACATTGGGGTCAGTGTGGGTAGTGAACATCTGTTGTTTCTACCTGTCCAACATCTCTTCCTCGTCGTTTAGAAAATCAACTCGTTTTGCCCCCTTCTATATAGTTTGGGTGGGGTTGACCACCTCTCTCTAAGGGCTGGGCACATGATCCAGTTCAGTCAAACTGACAGTATTCTAGTCCCCTGGCCACAGTGATTGGTTCTGGGATGAGCATGTGACCTAAGTCAGCCCAATGAGAGTCAGCCTTGGAACTTTAGTGGGAAGGATTGGGAAAGAGGCATTTGCCACAGCATGGAGATGGTCTGCCAGGGAAGGCAGCTAACACAGGAAAAGAGAGTCAAGAGATGTAGGGAAAGATGGTCCTCATCTGGCTATGCCAAAAGCCAAATGCACCCCTACACTTTCTCATTGTATGAGCAAATAAGTGATTTTTTTATGTTTAAGCCTGTTTGAGTTGGGTCTCAGTCACTTTCAATCAAGAGTCCTGAGCATTAATGGGGGACAAAGGAGGATCTATGTAATACTTTCAATAATAAAGACTAAAAAAAAAGAGTCCTGAGCAATATTGTGCATGTATTTGGGTTTGGATGTTATGGCTGTGTGTGCATGGGTGCATGTTGGGTGTGCATTGAAGAGTGGTATGTACATGGCTGTGATGGGTGGGTGGGCAAGGTGAGGGTGGCACATACTCCTGTGAGTTTGCCTTGACACACACACAAACACACCACACACACACACAGAGAGAGAGAGAGAGAGAGGAAGTGACTGATTAGCTGTGAAGGTGCTGTGGGGACAGAGGTGGCATAGGCTGAGCTTGCATGGGCACAGGTTGGAGAGGTTGTTTGTTTTGGTAGAGCACTTGGCTCCTGTTTGTTCTGAGGGCAAGGGCCAAGCTTTGTATTTATATGATCACAAAACCCTTGCATATTATCATTAGCTTCCACCCTTCAGAGAAACATCCTCATTCTTTTTAGACTGAAGTCAAATTCCTTAGAATCCTTGGGTGATATAAATAATCATGACACTTTTTTGGGGATGTTTTGTGGGAGTGTGGGTGAGTCAGAAATGTCAGAAGCTGTTTAGATCAATTCCAATATCAGAGGAGGAAACTGAGACTCAGACAGGTGTGACTTGCTGAGGTGCAGCCAAATTTCAACCAGATTGAGTCATTACTTCCTTCTACTCCAGCAGCTAGAGAAGGGGTGGCAGGGCTGGCCTTGGGGCAGCTCACTTTTGAGGACACTCCCCTCCTCAGTCCTGCCTTTCCAGGGGCTGTGGTTCCTTTATGGTGGGTGATTGACCTCAGACTACATATTTATGGCTGGATAGAGGACATGGGGGTTATGGCTTTCAGCTCTGATGGATGCCTTTGATCCCTGAGCCTTCTCTCCAATGCGGGCTGGCCTTTATCTGTTTGCATCCCATTCCTTCTTGTTCCTATCTCAGCTCCTCACCTCAGAAAAACAGCTTGGTCTCCCCAAGCAGAGCTCCCCAGCCAGGGTGCCTGGTCATGTTGGCTGTGCCAAGAGTGGGCTATAACTATGCTATATACTGGGCCCATCAGCCCTCTGAGTATCTAAGTGAGGCCCAGGGCATCCATAGCCTCTGGCCTGAGCACACCTGGCCCCAAGCAGACCCTTCCATTTACCCCAGCCTGCCAAACACAAATGATCATTTCATGCAGGCGATGACTCATGACCTTGAAAGAAGAATGCCCTAAGCAATGGCTGTTTTCCTGGGTGAGGTAGGATAAGATATGGAGACCAGAGGATTGTGACTTACCCATGACTTTTCCCAATACCCCCGCCCCCATCCATGTTGGGTGGCTTTCTCTTCTGTAGCAGGCATGGAAGTGTCACTTCTCTTCACCTGGGGCTGGGTGGTCTAGTTCGTGAAAGTGGTCCCTAACCTAGGGCTCCTTGGCAAGTACAAGGTACCAGGGCACTCAAAGGTTCTTGTTCAACCCCACATGCTATAGGTTTTAAGGGGTTGTTTTTTAGACCACAAAGAGCTCCTCTTTATAAACAGAGTGCAGATTTCTCTGAGGAACTGTGACTGGGGCTTGAAAAATGGAGACTCAGAAGTTCTTGTTCCAGACAAGACCACCTTCAGGCAACAAAGTAAGAGCGCTTGCCTCAGCATCCTTCACCATTCTACCAGTTCTTCTGCCTCCTTGGGGAATCCTTGGACCAGTGCTGACACTCTGCTCCTCTGCCCATCGAAGTGTGCTGTCCTCAGTCCCCTCCTCTCAGGCCCTGCCCCTGCTACTGCCAGTTTGCTGATCTAGGACAGTCTCTGGGCTGTTAAAGCCCCTTTTCTTGCTCCCCATCATTACAATCGAAGTATGATATAGAGGTTAGGAGCCTGGAGCAAGAGCCAACTGCTGTGTGATCTTGACATGTTTTTAACCTCATCTGACAAAAATAGTGATTAGGGCACCTACTTTATAGTGTTCTTATGAAGATTAAATTATTTAATATTTGTAAGGCATTTTTGTACCATATAAGTATAATTATTACAATATTAGAATAAGTGGAATTATGTGTCTATCTCTTCCAACATACAGTGAAGGCCATAAGGACCCAGTTCCCACAGAACCTTTCCAGCTTCTGCTCAGTATATATATATATATATATATATATATATATATATGCTTAATTAATGACTTAGGACTCCTAATGGTCACTTTTCAACAGAGCCTTTCAAGATACACCTTGCCTTGGCCAAAGGAGGTTCCCACTTATAACCAAAAATTATCTCCTTAAACTTTTTAGGCTAGTACCTGATAAGCAAACGAGGAGCTGAATGAATGAGTAGGTGAATAAAATCAGGAGGGAATAAAGGCCTTGGGTCCCTGTCCCCACTCCAACCTTGGTCCTCAGGTGATCTGGCAGGAAATTCAGAACAACAGATCTCTGGACATTAGCTCCATTGCCAAGCAGCCCAGGCTTGGAGCTGGAAGGTGGGGTGGAGATAGGGACAGGGGCTATAGCTGATCCCCAAGTCCTCCCATTCCTTCCTCCTGCACTCTTGTCTGGCTACCTGAACACACCTTTAGGCAAGTGTTTTTCCTACAGTGAAGTTGGGGGTGGGGTTGCTGTGTGATTCCTTTTGAGGGCTCCTCCAGGGACCATCCCCTGGGAAATCTCTGGTGATGTCCTGCCTTCCACTTCCCATCATCCAGGTCCACCACACTGCTGTTCTCACCGCATGAGTGAGACCTGGTCAGGTCCACTCAGTGTCTGTATGTGTATCTGGCCAGTGCGGTGGAGGATCAGGCTCTGGAGACTGGCCACTATCTGTTTCCCTCCCTGAGGGGCAGGTATATTGTTCTTTGTAAGCAGGACTCTGCAGTGCTCTGGGCTTGGGGAGAGGAAGAGTGTTCCTGGAGGTCTTGGTGGTAGGACCAGAGCCAAAGTCTGGTGCTCAACCCTGGCTACATGGAGGAAACTTTCAAAAAAATGCAGATGGAGTGTGGCCTGGGTGGTTCCAATGTGCATGCTCAGACAGAGAACCAGAGTTAAGGGTAATGACTCCAACAGCTGAGCCACAGCTGCATCCTCCATTGATTGGCCTCTTCTGGTTTGGTATCAGTGGAGGTGAAGCTGTGAGAATGTGAACAGGCTGTTGGGCTTGTAGAGGATCGCAACTAGTCTTCCCAGAACGTGTCACCCAGCATGCAGATTATTTTCAGCTGACAACAGGTAAAGCCCAAGAAACCCAAGAAGAGCAGAGCTTTTCACCTCCCCCAGAGGAATTCAGACTGAAATACCTGTTCTGGGAAGGGAGCTGGATGTGGCTAGATTTGTGAGACAGGGAGGAATCTAGTCAAGTCTGTTTGTTAGACTCCTGTCTGTTCATTGTTTCGGGGTGGTCCGGGCAAATATTTGTTTACCAAATTTTTGCTCTTTCTCATCTCCCTGTGACTCACCTATTTTCCCTTTGAAGTCCCAGACCCCTACCTCCCTCTCCTTAGTCCAGAATGACATATATACTTCATTTTGCCTTACCGTCTTTGGAATTTCCACGCTTATGGGAATTTTCTGTGTATGTATTAAAAACTGGTTTTTGCCCTAGCCGGTTTGGCTCAGTGGATAGAACGTCAGCCTGGAGGACTGAAGTGTCACAGGTTTGATTTCCAGTCAAAGGCACATACCTTGGTTGCAGTCTCCATCCTGGCCTGGGTGGGGCGTGTGCAATAGGCAACCAATTGATGTGTTCCTTTGTCTCTTCCCCTCCCTTCCACTATCTCTAAAAATCAATGGAAAAATATCCTGGGGTGAGGATTAACAAAAATTTATTTTGTTACTTTTTTCCTGTTAACCTGCCTTAGGCCATTTAAATTATTCCACCAACCAGAAGAACCAAGAGGGAAACTGGGAGAATGTCCCCTCCCCCATAGGCTTATGTTTCCTTTCCTCTGCAGTAAGGCTAACCTTGCCACCTCTCCATCCATGTTCTAATAACTTCTAAGCACATTTATCAAAGTCCAAATTTCTATTCTGAGAACATTCGTGAATGTCTGACCTATGTGTAAAGCTCTATGGAGTTGGGACATGGACCGAAGGCCCTCAGAGTGAAGAGGATTTGGACATTATGTCCAAACCCCTACCTGACCTAGGAATCCTGCTGCAATGAACCCAGGGAACAGATGGCGAGGCGCCTCAGTCTCATGACTTCTAGGCACTGGCGCTTGCGGCCGGTCTAGGCAGTCTCTTCCCATGCTGCTGGTTTTAATCATCGGAGCCACCAGTAATCATAAAGAAAGATTGTCACCACTTACTGAGCATTGACTATGAACAATTTTGGCCTTGAGGCAGCGCAAAAACCAACAATCCAAACAACTTTATTATTTATGATGTGGCTTATTGATGGGTGTTCCCACCATCTGTGGCTTCCTACTTAAACTAATTGCTCTTGGTGGCTGCTCAGTGTAAACTCAGCTATTACTATGTCAACAATTTTAAACTGTCTTTTTAAAATATATATTTTTATTGATTTCAGAGAGAAAGGAAGAGGGAGAGAAAGATAGAAACATCCATGATGAAGGAGAATCATTGATTGGCTGCCTCCTGCACATCCTCTACTGGGGATAGAGCCCATCTTTTATTTTCTTTATTTTTATTGTCCGCACTATTGCAGATGTCTCCATTCCTGCCCCCCTTGCTTTTCTCCACCCAGACCCCAACCCCTTCCTTTGTCCATCACCACACTGTTGCTTGTGTCCATGGGGTAGGCATATATATTCTTTAGCTAATCCCTTCATGTCCATCTTTTTTTCTTTTTAAACCTATTTTTATTGATTTCAGAGAGGAAGGGAGATAGAAACATCAATGATAAGAATCATTGATTGGCCGCCCCCTGCACGCCCCCTTACTGGGGATCGAGCCTGCAACCTGGTCATGTGCCCTTACTGGGAATTGAACTGTGACCTCTTGGTTCATAGGTTGATGCTCAACCATTGAGCCACACTGGCAGGGCTTGTGTCTATTTTTTAAAGTGATTTCAGTGCTTTGGGGACACCACCCTGTTTATTAACCTAAAGAGGGGAAACTTCTTTTCCTTGAGGATCTAAACAAAATCTTCCCATCTATCTCCTCATCCCTATCATGGTCCATAAAGTCCCCACTTTATATATGTAGCTAATTTATGCTTTTGTGGTATCTCTCTCTCTCTCTTTTCCTTTGGTAAAAGCTTTATTGAGCTATAATTCACACACCATATAATTCAACTATTTAAAGTGCACAATACAATGGTTTTTAGCATTTTCACAGACATGTGCAATTATCAATCACAATAGAATTTAGAACATTTTCATTATCCCCCAAAAAACACTTTTTATTCTTTAGTGATTTATTTATTTTTTTAGCAATCACCTCCATTCCTTCCAGCCTGGGCAACCACGAATCTGTTTTCTTTTTTCATGGATTTGCCTATTCTGGACATTTCATATCAATGGAATTACGCAATATGTGGCCTTCTGTGATTGGCTTGCTTAACTTTGCTTAATGCTTTCAAGGCTCATCCACGTTGTAGCAAGTATCAGTACTTCATTCCTTTTTATTTCGAATAATACACTATTGTATGGATAGGCCACATTTTGTTTACCCATCCTTCAGTTGGCAGACATTTGGGCTGTTTCTGTTTTGGTTATTATGAATAGTGCTGCTGTGGATGTGGTGTCCTTGTGTCCTCAGTCCTGAGACTGAGAGGAACTCGTTCAGACCACCTTTTCCAATCACTGTGAGTGATGTAATGATACCCTGTCCACCCACCTCTGCCCACACAGCTGTCCAAGGGCTCAGGGCCTCCTGAGGGGGGCAGTCCAGTGTCTCCTCCCTCCCCTTTCTGTTCTCTAGGAAAGGCGGTTTGGGGCAGAGTCTTCTGGATCAGGCACAGTCATTGCAAACACTTTCCCTTTTGTTGGGCAGAGCACAGTGATCAGTCAGCCTTACCAGGAGTTGTACCTGCAGGCTGCCCCAGTCCGGTTGTCTCTTCCCTCACGGCTTGGCCCTCGTCCCGGGGGCCTTCCCCTTCTGCCACCACCCTGACACCTCAACCAGGGCCATTCTGGAGAGCAATGCTGGCCTCTTCTCTCCCACCGAGGCTGAGTCTGGACATGAGGGTGGGATTGGCTGGGTCTTTGAGCAACAGGGAGCTGAGAAATGAGATGCAGACACTTCTGGTCCTGGATTGTTCTGGGTTGCCCCAGCACAATGGGGCACCCCGCCCTGTGAGCTCTGACAATGGATAGTGTCCCTCTAGCTCCATTTGTTCTCACCTTAAACACAGGGCACTTCTGGAACCAGGGAACCAGGTGGGTGGTGGCGGAGGGCCTGAGAGTTCAGGGGGCTCTGGCTTGCTGTTCTGTGCTCAGGACTTCAGGTATGGTCCCTCCCCTCAGAGTCTGCCCAGGTCCACCCAGCAACGGTGTGGGGGAAGGGAAGAAGTGGGGAGCTGGTTGTCCTCTCTCCTCATAGCTGCCATACCAGTCTGACCGGCCCCTCCCTCTCTCCTTCCGCCTTCTCTGTCTTTAGTTTGGCACTGGGCCCATACCTCTCCCTTTGGTCTCTGGTAGAAGTCTCTCTGCCCTGCTAGGTGTCCATGCTTGAAGAGGAGGGGGTGGCATGCATTCAAATGACTCTTGGAAAATTGAGCATTGTTTCAAGGGGCTGGGAGAGGGCCGTGCAAACAGGCACTAACTGGATTTCCCCTTGCCTGATAGAGCGCACCAGGAGGCCAGGAGCCTGGGGAGGAGGAGAGGAGAAAAGGGGAGGGAGAAAGGGATGTGGTCATTTCATCCCCTCTGAGAGTGTCTGGATTTGTCTTTTTGAAAGAGACTTTAAAATGTGTCTTTGTCGTGTGTGTGTGTGTGTGTGTGTGTGTGTGTGTGTGTGTGTGTTGTCTGAAGGGATCTTATCTATGTGTCTGCCTATTTTGGATTTGTATCTGTCCCAGAAGGAGGGAGCTTCTGGGTCTCTCTGTCCCTCTGTAGGGGTCTATGTGCCTGTCCTTCTGGGAGCCCAGTTGTCTCTGCTGGAAAAGGATGGGGAGAAACCTGTATAACTGCCCTCCTGGTAGCTGGGCAGTCATAGTCACCCCCTTCCCTGGGTTTGGGGTTGTGGGCCACCTCGCCCTCTCCCCCAAGGGGTCTGAGTGATTGGCATTTGTTGGTCTCTCTAGTTAGAGCCACCTAGTCCCCACTTCATGCCCTGCAGGGTCTTCCAGAGAATTCAGCCCTATCATCAGGCGATTACAGCTGGAATCTCTGCCTCGGGGACCTAAACAAACCCGCCTTCCACCCACAGCCTGCCCCACCCAGCCCGCCCAGGCCTGGGGTGTCTTGTTTAGTTCCCCTTTCTCCAACCTGCAGGTGCATGCTGTGCCCCAACGTGCTCTCCTGACTCATTTGGATAATGGGTTCAGGGAGACAGGTGCAGGGACTCTTTCTTCATTTCCTTGGGCTATTTGGGGGCCTGGGAAGAGAAGGAGGGCCCAGATGGCTGCAGAATGATTCACCATCAGTCTCCCGACCCCCTCCTCCACCCCACCCCATCCCACCCCCTCCTGCCTTCCTTCCTGACTCACCCACTGGGTGCTATGGGAATGACTCCCCCAAGGAGCAGTGAGAACAGTGAAGACCCCAACACAACTCCTCTCTCCTTAGCTCCCCCCTCTCCTCTACCTCTTTCCTCTGGGACCCTCAGCAAGGCCTACAGTGTTCAGCCTGGCTCTGGGAATCCTGAGATCTTGGGAAGAAAGAGAGTACTGGGTTGTGTACCAGGAAAGTGCTGTGTTGGATCTTACTTTATCTTGTACCTACAGACCCAGACTGCCCGTGTGTGTGTGTGTGTGTGTGTGTGTGTGTGTGTGCTCATTCCACAAATATTTACCCAGCCCCTCTTGGCACTACACCAGGTGCTGAGGGTACAACAGTAACTGAGGGGAGACTAGACAAATGGTTGACCTCAGGTTCAAGAATTCAGAACCCAGTTTCCTGTCCTCCAGCCTTGGGCAGACCTTCATAGTCACTCAAAGTAGAGAGAAGAACATGGGGTGTCAGCTACTCACAGGAGACCCACATGGCAGGGATCACTGTCCTGCTGTGCTTCTCAGTCCTTGCACTGATTTCCCACAGGAGGGAAGGAGACAAGACTCAGGAGTCAGGGCTGCAGGGGCTGGGTGATCCCTGGTCAGTCTCTCTGTTACAGGGAACCTGTGCAAGGCCACCGGATTCCTGCCAGTTTCACATTCGCCCAATTGCTCTTTCCTGGGTTTCTGGGGGTGGTGCCGGAATGGGCTCCAGGGTGGGAGCAGCTCTCTGCTGCCCCCACCTGAGTCCGCCTGTAGGTGGCAGGTGTCAGGTTAGGCCCGGCCTCCTCCGGGCCTAGCCACTCAGGTACGAGGCCCACCCCCCTCCCTTTGGGCTGGGCTCTCTTTTATAAAGGGCCATGCTGTCCCCCACTTACAAGCAGCTTTTTTGGCTTCTTCTCGAATCTCCGTCAGGTTCAGCCTTCTCGCCTCCACTCCAGCCTCCACCATGTCCACAAGGGTGACCCAGAAGACCTACAAGGTGTCCACCTCCGGACCCCGGGCCTTCAGCAGCCGCTCGTACTCCAGTGCACCGGGCACTCGCATCAGCTCCTCGTCCTTTTCCCGTGTGGGCAGCAGCTACCGAGGTGGCCTGGGCACCAGCATGAGTCTGGCCGGGGGTTACGGAGGAGCTGGGGGCATGGGGAGCATCACAGCTGTCCAAGTGAACCAGAGCCTGCTGAGCCCCCTGAAGCTGGAGGTGGACCCCAACATCCAGGCCGTGCGCAACCAGGAGAAGGAGCAGATTAAGACCCTCAACAACAAGTTTGCTTCCTTCATCGATAAGGTGAGGGCTCCCCCTGCGTGGCTGGTTGGGCCTGGGGTCTGAAAAGGGTCCATGCCCTTTCTTTTGGTCGCCCTGTCCGTGGGCACATCTCCAGGCCCCACTGGCATCCTGCTGGGCTCTACGCACTCTGGCAACCCTTTCTTCCAACCTATGACTCACTCCTCCCATGCACTTTGGTTCCGGAAGGCCCCAGGGATGGGGCAGCTTCTGATTCTAAATCTTGGGGCGTCCTCTCTCCCTCACTCATCTCACCCCAACCCAAGTTCTGATCGTGGATAAAGCTTTCAGCCTGGACCAGTCCCAGCTGTTGAGCTGTCGGGTGGGAAGGGTGGGTTAGGAGGGGTGCCCCTCTTCCAGGTTCACCTTCTCTCCTAGCACTTCCCCAACAGTTTCCCAGAGGTGCCCCTGGGCATTTTTAAAAAAAGAATGAGTTTGATAGGATTTTGGGAGAAGGAACTGGTGTCTTGATCTAAACAGACAAATATTGATCGAAGCCTCCGGCGTCCCAAGGCCCGAGTGTGGGGGGCACCAGATGAGTCATCCTTGGCCCCTGCCCTGGAGCCTGCAGGGGGCGGGGCCGGGCGAGGCAGTGACCCGCCCCCTCATGGGGTGCAGGGCTGAGGCGGGGCCGTCTGGGCAACGCGCTGCTCTACCTGGGGAGCTTTTCGCGTCTGGGGTTGGGAGGGGTATGTGTGGGGACAGGGTGGGGTGACGCCAGGGGTTGGTTCCACGAAAGCCCATCCAGGATTCAAAGTCTGGGGCGTTGGACGCCCCGCCCAGGTTTCACGTCCTGTTAAGCCCCAGAATTTATGGCTGTAGATAACGTGTCTGTCTGCCAACGCCCCTCTCCCCACTCGGCCCTTGTCCCCTCTCTCCTCCCTCCCAGGCTCCACCCCAACGTCCTGGCTCCACTTCCCCAGAGGGGAGGCCAGGCCGGGTTTTGCAGCCTTGGGGGTAGGCTCCCTTAGGGGGCCCCTGGGGCCTCAGCGCGCTGGAAGGTTGGGCCCTCCCTGCTGACTGGCTCCTGGGAGGCATTGTGGGAACGGAAAGCGGGAAATACTGGGACAGATTAGCCTCTTTAGGGATTGGAGTGCCCTAGGAAGCTCAACTCCCCTTAGGAACTAGGGCTTCCTAGTTCCTTGGCTCTAAGCACCCTTGACGTCGCTTCTTGACTGCGTTCTACTAGCTCTTGAGTCCTCCCCGCAAGTAGTTCAACACTAGCTCCGAGTCCCAATTCCCGGTTCCCAGTGTCCGCCCTTCCCTTTGATGGACTCGTTTGCAGAAACTGATTTCCTCATCTATAAAATGGGCGTGAGAATACCTAAATCAGAGATTTTGCCTATTCACGTATTAACGAAGGTAGAGAGTTTAGTGGCCCTTGGCCAAATGTTATAATCACTTATTTTTCATAATTTTGTGGCAGCATGACCCGGAGAAGAAAGGAATTTACAGAGGGATTTATTGGATTTAGGCCAGACCCTTACATCAACCTTCTTTTCTAAGTCCCTCCCAATTTTAAACTTTGGGTTGATTAAGGAAGATAAATTCCTCTTCTTGGAACCAGCCTGTTACTATTTTTAAAAAATTTCCCTTCTAACATGGCTTAATCTCATCCTAAAATCTGGATTTCCTTGTGTCCAAGGAACCAGGACCTTCGTGTTGGGTTGTTTGGAGCCAAGGAGAGGGTTTCCTGGGTGTGGTGGGGTGGGGGGAGGGTAGGAGGGAGTCTTCCATTTGCAGACAGTTCAGCCCAATCCTTTGTCTTTTCCCTGGACACAGTGACTTTTGCACAGATGGGGGGAGGGGAGGGCTCCTGAAAGGACCTGGCTGAGTTCCTCTAGGCCAGTGGTTCTCAACCTTCCTAATGCCTCAACTCTTTAATACAGTTCCTCATGTTGTGGTGACCCCCAATTTCATTGTTACAAATTGAACATAATTAAAGCATAGTGATTAATCACAAAAACAATATGTAATTATAGATGTGTTTTCTGATGGTCTTAGGCGACTCCTGTGAAAGGGTCATTCGACCCCCAAAGGGGTTGCGACCCACAGGTTGAGAATCACTGGTCTAGGCCATTGCAGGCTTGAGGAGCTCTGGACTCTGAGAGGGGAAGCAATTCAAGGTTATGCAGCCCAGGTTAGTAGCAGTGTTTGGCTAAAACCAGGTCTTCTGGCCACTACTCTCCAGGCCCTAGGGCTTTTGTTTCCCTATAAGCTGTATGAGTTCCTCAAAGTCGCTCCAAATAATAATGATGATGATAATAGTAGATAATAGAACAATCTACACTTTCTTTTTCAGTCTTATATAAAGTGTTAATACTTGGCTATTTTTATTGATCTGTAATATACAATCTAAATCAAGAAGACCTATTTGTTCTGCAAAATAGTTTCTACATGACTCTCCTAGCTGTCTCCTTCCAACCATGCACCCTCATGTCCCCGCCCCAGAGTTAGAAGGACATGGCTCCCTACCCTACTCACCGTGCTGTCTCTGTTAGGTGATAGCTAACGAGCTCCCTGGGTTCAGGAGACCCACTGTTTGGGGAGTGGAACACACTGCTTGCTTCTCCCCAGATTCTGAACCCTGGTCTCAAGCAGACCTTTTCATTCCCTCCTCCTCCAGGTGCGGAGCCTGGAGCAGCAGAATAAGATTCTGGAGACCAAATGGAGCCTCCTGCAGCAGCAGAAGACGACTCGCAGCAACATGGACAACATGTTTGAGAGCTACATCAACAACCTTCGGCGGCAGCTGGACACGCTGGGTCAGGAGAAACTGAGGCTGGAAGCAGAGTTTGGCAACATGCAGGGACTGGTGGAGGACTTGAAGAATAAGTAAGCTGCCTTCCTCCGCACTACCATTTGCCCAACTGAATTCATCTGTTCTGTCAACCCCAGGGGGCCAGAGGCCTAAGACCCCATGGCCCTCCGATTTTTGGACAGTGCAGATTATATAATTAGGGTGATCATGTGACCAGGTTTTCTCAGGACAGTCTAGTTTATGCCCATTGTCCTGGCATAATTATTAGTTGCACTAACCCTCTTTTAGTCTCAGAATTGTCCAGATTTGGACAACAAATTATATGTTAATATTTACATAGTAGACCTCAGAGAGACAAGTAGTCAATAGGCTTCTGATATATATTTACAGCATTGGCCCCTTTTGTCTGAGGTCTCATCAGTCCCTGTTGCCCTCCCAATATGCCTCCTATGTCTAATCAAATGAATATTCATTGATTTGTAGATAGGTGTACTGCTCCAGGCCTCCCCACTAGCTGATGAGCAGAAGGACCAGGCCAGCCCTTGTATACCTTGCATTTCCATGAAATAAATTTTCTAGATAGTCTTGTCCCCCTAAAAAGTCTCAGGGTAACCTCCCCTTTGCCTTGGTCCTTGATTCTAAATCTTGTCCTTACCAGGTACGAGGACGAGATCAACAAGCGCACAGAGATGGAGAACGAATTTGTCCTCATCAAGAAGGTGAGGGAGTCTTCTACCTTCACCAGACACTGGAGGTTGGGGCTTAGATACTTGAACTAAGGCTTTCTGGGGCCTGTCTCTAAATATTTCTAAGTAATGGGCCAACATTTGGGTACTTCCTAGACATACAGGAAAAGTAGGCAAAAACAGAGCTAAGGAGGTGCATTTGGACAGAACTCTGGATATTGGTGCTGGGACATGGAAATGGAGGAGTAGAATTGGAGATCTAGCCGTAGCAGGCCTCCTGAAGGAGGAGTGGGAGGGGTGCTGCAGAAAACTGAGGAAAGGTGTTTGGGCTGGGGATGCAGGTGCGATGGGGCAGAGAGGCTGGCCTGGAGGATGAGGCCACCAAGTGAGGTGTGGAAGGCAATAGTTAGAATTCTAAGCTATTGGGTGCCTCTGGGTTGGGGTCCAATGTGGTCACCCAGCTCATGGTCCCCCTCCAAAACACCCCACAGGATGTGGATGAAGCTTACATGAACAAGGTAGAGCTGGAGTCCCGCCTGGAAGGGCTGACTGATGAGATCAACTTCTACAGGCAGCTGTATGAAGAGGTATGTTCTTGTTCCCCCAACCTCATCAGAGACTCCTCCCGGCCCCAAGTGCACCACAGACAAGGGCCCACCTCTGAATAATTACAGCTACTGATATTAACTCAGTATTGCTGCTCTCTAGTTCTGTCCCCGTGCATGAGTGAGGGTTGATTACCCCATTTCACAGATCAGAAAATGTGCTTAGAGAACTGAAAAAGCCTGTCCAAGGTCATCATACACAGAATGGTGACCCAATGGCCCACTCTCTCTCATGTCTTTGTTCTCAGTCTTTGGGCTTTGTGGGAGCCCACTGTGGGCTCAGCATTAGTAGCTGATATCATGAAGGGCCCAGCCCTTCTGGTTACTCCCCCAAAGACAAGTTTCCTTTTTCCTGCCCTCATTTCATCCTTATACCCCTCTAGGTTGCAGGTCTTTGACCTATTTTGCTTCTTCAGGACTTTGCCCTCTCCCAGGTCCTCATGCCCACCTGCTCCTCTCTTCTTATTGTTCCTCTAGTTTGTCCCTTAAGGAAGGCCCTTCTGCAAAAGGGGGCTCCTTGTGTGCAGGGACAGGGCCTCATCCCCTTCCCTTCCCACCATAGGAGATTCGTGAACTGCAGTCCCAGATCTCCGACACATCTGTGGTGCTGTCCATGGACAACAACCGCTCTCTGGATCTTGATGGCATCATTGCCGAGGTCAAGGCCCAGTATGAAGACATCGCCAACCGCAGCCGGGCTGAGGCTGAGACCATGTACCAGATCAAGGTGAAGAGCAGGGTCACTAAGCTGGCCTTCCCCTTCTGGCCAGTTCTGTGCTCCAGTTCATGAGCGGGGTGCAGGATTTCAAACACCACTCTGCCTGCTATGTGCTGGGACTGCCTGTGGGTGCTGGGGAGATTGGGATGCCCCCGTGCCTAGAGGTCTGGAAGAAAGCCTGCAGTGTGTGCGAGTTGGTGGTGGTGGTGGTGGGGGCACAGGGCCTTACTCTTCATGTCACCCCCACAGTATGAGGAGCTGCAGACGTTGGCTGGGAAGCACGGGGATGACCTGCGTCGCACGAAGACTGAGATTTCTGAGATGAACCGGAACATCAGCCGAATCCAGGCTGAGATCGAGGGTCTCAAAGGCCAGAGGGCTTCCCTGGAAGCTGCCATCGCTGATGCCGAGCAGCGTGGGGAGATGGCCATCAAGGATGCTCAGTCCAAGGTGGCTGAGCTGGAGGCCGCTCTGAGAAACGCCAAGCAGGACATGGCCCGGCAGCTGCGCGAGTACCAGGAGCTCATGAACGTCAAGCTGGCCCTGGACGTGGAGATCGCCACCTACCGCAAGCTGCTGGAGGGCGAGGAGACCCGGTGGGTGTGGGGGGGTGTTTAACTGGCCCTGGTACATTATCCCTGGGACCTGGGGTGAGGAGGGGTGGGTCCTGTTTTCCTGGGCCAGGAGTTGGTCCTGACATCCATGTGTCCTTTGGGTACAGGCTGGAATCTGGCATGCAGAACATGAGTATCCACACCAAGACCACCAGCGGCTACTCAGGTGTGTCCCTGCCTATACATTTCCCTCTTGTACAGCTGAGGAAGCTGGGGCCCAATCAACTGCCTTGTCCAAGGTCACATAGCTAATATCAAAGTTCTGCCCCACCCTGCTCCTGGTATTCCCGGACAGTCCTGGAGAAGTGAACCAGGGCAGTTCCCCATCCCAGGGGACTGGAGGGAGAAGGGGTCATTGGAGCTTAATGTGTGCAGGGCTCCTGTGCTCATGTGGCTGCCTCTTCCTGACCAGGTGGGCTGATGTCCCCATCTTATGGGAACCTCAACTACGGCCTGGGCTTCCAGGCCAACTTGGGCTCTGGCGGGAGCTCTGGCTCCTTCAGCCGCACCAGCTCCTCCAAGACGGTGGTTGTGAAGAAGATTGAGACCCGAGATGGGAAGCTGGTGTCTGAATCATCTGATGTCCTCCCCAAGTGAATGATGACTGCGGGCCCTCCTGTCCTCCGAGCTGTGGGCTTGGGAAGCCCCACTTGAGGCTCAGCCCGAGTCCTCGGCTCACCCTTGGGGAGGGGGACTGCCTCTTTCCCGTGCCCCCAACTAAAGCCAAATCAAGTGTTCTTTTTCCAAAATAAAGTCTCAATGGGTTCTGCCAACCCTACTTGCTGTGTGTGTAGCCCTTGCCCATGAAGTGGGAGAGATGGGTCAGGAGGCCTATCCCTGGGATCAGAAACTTTGGGGAGGGGTGGGGGTCAGAAGGAAAATATGACCTTCACACACTGTTCCCAGAGGTGTCTTTGCTGAAAGCTGGCTGAGGCCTTGGGCATTAAACAAATACCTCAAATACCTCATTTCCTTTTATCTGTGCAGCAAACCCCGGAGGTAGGCAGGGCGGGTTTCAGATGGTATCAGGAGAGTTTAGTCCCCATAGACACAGGAGTCCGCATCAGGACTGCTTGCAGATAAGGAAAAGCAACGCCTGAAAGACCAAGGAATTGGCCTAACTAGAATGTGATAGAAGGGATTTGCACCCAGGGCTGTCCATTTCTCAAGGCTGCACTCCTCCTCCGCCAGGCACCTGGGTTCCTTGGGGGCCAGAGATGTCTTTTTACCATTTTCATTCCTTTGCAGCCAGGGACCAAGGAGTCCTGGTTTTCCCATTTCTTTAGAGGCCCAGAGTCCATTCTGAGCGACTAGATGTATCATACCCACAATTTCTAGAAGCCAAGGTAGCATAGGACTTGGCATTGATAAGTGAGCTCTTCCTGTTCCGCTCACCAGCACATCCATCCTGCACTGCTTCTTGCCATCACCTTTCTGCCCTTTCACGTGAAGTGTTTTTATCATTTACACAGCTGAGTATGTAAAGGGCGTGTGCACGTGGAGGGTACGCTGTGTGTATTTAAGGGTGAATGGGTTCCGTAAGCGATAGCATTTGCCTGTCTTTGTTGAAACACAGTCTCCAAGGCTTAGGGCGGGCACAGGTTAGGACACAGCTGGGTGGGGCAGTGCGTCTGAGACACTTGCTTCAACTGCCACCACCATAGAGTTCTAGGCAGACACACTGACCACTTAGCATGGCAAAGATGTGTGCATTTTCAGAACTTGCCAAAACCCCAAGGGAGAATAAACAGCACATGCAGAGGGTACCGTGGTAGGGCTGGCCTGGCGCCGGACACCCTGGTTCTGGCCTTGCTGTGGAGTCTCCAGGGCTCTTGTCCCTGGACCCGAGACTCCCCAGACCCTGGGCCCCCACTCGAAGGCTCATCTCGGCTGCCTTCCTGGCTGCCGCCTCAGTGGAGCCTCTTCCAGACAGCCCAGGGCCCCTCCCACCCAGCCCCTCCCACCCAGGCCAGGGCCAGGGCCAGGGCCAGGGCCAGGGCCAGGGCCAGGGATCTGGACTGTGTCATGATAAAGGACTTCACTTCTTTTTTTTTTCCCAGTTGATCAGCATAGCCAGGTTCTCTTTCAGGACTTCACTTCTTGATGATAAAACTAACAGAACCATAGACCCATGGCTGTCTAACTATTTTGGCAGTTCGTAATAAGAGATTCACTTTTATTCCAATCTGAAAACAGTTATATGTATATAACTGAAACAAACATTTCATAAACAATACCAACATTCTGCCCCCTGTTTATGTGTGTGAGGGGCCCTTTCACCGGGCCCCAGAAGCCAGGAGGGTGGTGTTAGAGCCCAGGCCAGCACCCGTTGAGAGGAGTCTCTGAGGCCCTAAGTCAGTATTTTAAATTGTACCCCACCCAATCCTCCCTGAAGCTGACCAGCTGTCTAACTGGGGGAGGTGAGGGAGTTGTCCCCAGGCAGGGGACATCCTGGGACAGCCAAGGGCGCCACTCATAGTCTCACAGGATTTCCACACCCAGGTGTTTGCTCAGGGACAGGCAGGAAAGCCCCAGGGAAAGTTCGCTTTCCCTCCCTCCTTTCTGTCCACTTTATTGTATATCTACAATGTGATCAAGGGCACGCATCATTCCGAAGGCCCTGTCTCCCATTTACCTTTCAGTATTTAAAAATGTATAAGAGCTGCCTCTCCCCCTTCCTCTACTCTCTCTAAAAATCAATGGAAACAAAAATATAAATATATGTAGAAAGTGCTCCATAGATTTCTCCTTATGTTTACACCTATAATATAGAACGTTTCTTGCATCACAGAAGAGTTGCTTGGACCCCTTGTATGTTTATACTTATCGGGGGGATTGTTTCAAGTTGTATGGATGTCTAACCACTAAGCTACACACCTAAAACTAATATCATATTGAGTGTCACCTGTAATTGAAAAAGAACAAACAAACAAACAAACAAACAAACCCAGTCAGATTCGGTTACTCCCCTACTTAAACCCCAAGATAAAGCCCCAAGTTCTGACTTTGCCCAAGACCTGGACCTGCCCGGCCTCTGCCAACCTCTCAGGACTCCTCCTGGCCACTCTCTCCTATGCTCTCTCTGACTCAAGTGGTGCTGGCTTTTCAGGGCTTGACTCACACCACCATTCCTTCTGCTCAGGGCCACTGCGCATGCTGTTTTCTATGCTTGGAACATGGTGCCTTTTCTAGGCACACTTAGAAATATGCTAGCAAAGTCTTCTAGACACCACAGGCTGGGGGTGGGGTGGAGCCGTATTCCTATAATTCGTTTTCAAAACTCAGCAAACATTCATTGGTCATCGGGGATGAGTCAGACTGTGTCAGCCGCAGGGTGAAAGAATGGACTGGACACTTGGCACACGGCAGGGTGATTCAGTGGTGACTTACTATGCCACTGGCTGCTGTCCCCCTTTCCCTCAGATAACAGTCATCCATTCACCTGAAGGGGTATTTTATTGTCAACCTTACTTGATAGACTGGAGGCTCCAAGTGGGCAGGGGTCACACCACATTTACCTGGTTCTCCACTGATTCTTCAGTAGCTAGCAGAGTGTTGGGCACATGGTAGGTGGTCAATAAAAAATTATTAAGTAAAAGAATGCATGAACCATTTTCATATTGATGGTCATCTATTTTTCATTTGTTTCCTGCCATTTTAATTCTTTTAAAACTCTTTCCTGTGGGGGAAGATAGATTAATTTGCTCAGGCCTAGTCCAGACACACCCGATGTATTTCATCTATTAAAGAGTCTCCCTGCAAAGTGGCCTTAGCCCCACACCAGCAACGGGCAGCTTTCTGTACTAGTAAGTGCCTGGGAAGAGGTGGAAAGAGCAGAGTTAGGCTAAGCTTGGCTTGAATGTGTTTAGCAATGTGTGCCTGGTGCCAAGAGGGTGGGGAGGAGGAAGTTGGAGCGACTACAAAGACACCTAAGACGGGGTCCTTGACTTCTCGTCCGCTTCCAGCTTATCACGCAAAAGTGTGCAGCTCAGAAAAGTCTATCTCATTTGTCCAGTCACTCAGCAAACACTCATCGGTCATCGGGGATGAGTCAGACTGTGTCAGCCTCGGGGTGGAAGAATGGCCTGGACCCTTGCCACATGGCAGGGTGATTCAGTGGCGGATTGGTGGATTTAGTGGTGATTTACGATGCTATTCACCGCTGGTGGTTCCCCTTTTCCTCAGTAATTAGAACCCCACGTTTTAGTTGAATTGGGTACATGGCGACCTGGAATAAAGACTACATTTTTCTGCCTTCCTTGCAGTTAGCTGTGGCCATGTGACAAAGGGAGAGAAGCAGAAGTGGAGGGTACCACTTTCTAGAAGTGTGCTTAAAGGGAGAGAGTGTGAGCGGCTTCTTTCACCCTCCTTTCGGCCAGCGGGAATGCTTTCAGAATGGCTGCAGCTCAGCAGCTATCTTGGACCGTGAGATGACCTGGGGAATTGCAGTCACCCTTGGCAAACAAAGACGAGATGGGACCTGGTCCATGCCCCCATTGGATGACGTGCTAGCCTTGAACAGATTATAGTTGAGCCGTAAACAACACGGTGTGAACTGCGCCGGTCCACTTTGCAGATTTTCCAACAAATACACAGTTGGCCCTCCATATCCCCAGGTTTCGCTTCATGGATTCAATCAACCTCAGATCAAAAACATACTTGATCCATGATTGAGAATCCACAGGTATGGAGGGCCGACAGCATGCATTGTTCTACACCCGTGGTCGGCAAACTGCGGCTCGAGAGCCACATGCGGCTCTTTGGCCCCTTGAGTGTGGCTCTTCCACAAAATACCACGTGCGGGCTCGCGCGTACAGTGCGATGGAAACTTCGTAGCCCATGCGCAGAAGTCGGTTTTCGGCCTGGGCGAGTCTATTTTGAAGAAGTACTGTTGATATTTGGCTCTGTTGACTAATGAGTTTGCCGACCACTCTATACCATCTTCTATGAGGACTTGAGCATCTGTGGATTTTGTTGTTTGTGGGGGTCTTGGAACCACTCACCCTGGGGTACTGAGGGACAACTGAAGTTTTTGGAGCCAAAACTCTTAAGGGGAGTTTTGACTGTGTTCAAGGATCAACTGTATTCCCATGTCTGGAAGTTGAGAGAAAAATCAACTTCTTTCTGGATTGAGCCACCATTAAATTTGATGTTTGTTACTAACAGCTGAAGTTAATCCTAATATAGAGAATTTATCTACCGTCTCAGGGTGTAGCTGCCCTGGAGCCTGGAGGATGAACAGAGAGAACAGACACTGGGGTAAGCAAACTGGCTTCCAGCCCCGCCCTGCAGCTGGCCTTGACTTGCTCTGGGACATCTGGGGAGACCGTCCCTCCTGGGCCTCAGTCCCCTCCTCATGAACAAAGAAGAGCTGGACTCCATGGCTGTTACGCGGTCTTCTAACCCTGCCATTTGTAATCCTGGACATTTTGGAGGCCTAGAAATGCTAAGCTGAGACATTTGTGCTTGATCTCAGAATCAGTGGTGTCGCTGGAGACATTTTCTCTCTTTTTGCTGTGGGAGAAGCGAATGAATTGATGGAGGAAGTGCTTTAGGAAGATGACCCTGCCATCTCCTGACAGAAACACATGACTACAGTGGGAAAGGTGCTGGGGGAGGGTCAGAAGGCGTGGGTGGACACTGGCTCCTCCACTCAGGGTGTCTGTGACCTTGGGCATGCTGCCTCCCTCCTCTGACCCTCAGTGTGCTGCCAGGGACAGCGGGACCATCCCAGGGTAGTGGTGAGGAGTGCCCACAGGGATGTATGCTCCTGGGTTCTGAATGCAGATGCTTGCTCTTGCCCGCAGGAGCCCTTTCAGGAGGGGTTCTCTCTCGGTCTCCCCTCTGTGTCTCTGGCCCACCCTAGTGCACCACACTTGCTTCCTACCAGACCAGGGAGCCTCAAGAAACAGCTCGGGGCTGGAGAAAAGGCAGAGGGGCCCGAAGGAAGCTGCCTGCTCTCTGCCCTCCTCCCCACTTGGTTCCATTTTTATTTCCTCACTTCTGTATTGGCCTTTGCAGTTTTCCAAGCGCTTACATTTGATTGCTGCATCTCCTCTGTGAGGAAGGTTTGTTCTTATTTCACAGGTGAGGGATGCGGCCTGAGGCCTGGGGAAAGGACGACACTGGCTCAGGGTTGCCTGGTTGTTTGGTGCAGAGCTTGGATCAGAACAAGGGGCTCTGAACCTGGGTCTTTTCCCAGATGATTTTATCTGCCTGGCCCTTTAGCCCAGGGGAAATGTGTGGGATTAGAGGAAATGACCAAGGAGTGGACCGTGCTGGTGGGCACAGTGCAGGTGGGGGAGGAGAAGGCGGTACAACTCGCTTTGGTGACCTTGGATCACTTTACTCAGGCTTCTGGCGCCCCCTGGCGGGCATTGTAGGGAGTGCCCAGACCAACGCCTTGCCCGCTGTCGCCATCTCCTGGCTCCTGTTGACACTACCTTTCCTTCCAGGGGCTGCTCTACCTTTGGAGCTTATTGGAACAGGGCAACTTGGAGGTTTTTTTTTGTTGTTGTTGTTTGTTTAGAAGGTCAAAATTCAAATGTCCATAGGAGCCAGACTGCTAAGGTAAAAGAGGAAGTGGATCTGGGATGAGAATCTGTGGATAGACACAAATAGTTTGCACATGAAAAACACAGCACTATTTTTCCTGTCCGCAAAGAACTATGCTTTCCACTGTCGTTTTTGAAACTTGTTGGCCTTTTTTTTTTCTCCCAATGAAGACTGAAAGATGGACACAGGGACGGTTTGATCTTCTTTTTTATCTCTATCACGAGATGGCCCAAGTATAGAAATGGCATTTGACACTCAGCTCCATTGGTTGGGACATTAAAAGGGAATGGCCGGGCCTATGACAAACTAGAAAGACTCATAACACCTGGGCCAAAGGTACCCCTGCCATGGGGTCCTTGATTTAGCAGGCCCTGTTCCGTGCGCCCCTCCATCCCGATGTGGAGGGGCCACATGAACATGCCCACCCAGACAGAGCCCGTGTCCCCCTGTCCCTGTCCAGATGGCCCTGAGCTCACTTCCACAAACTGCTTGGGCTTCTTCCCAGGGCTCTGCCTCCTGTGAACAGTAGTCCTGACGGTGGCCCAGGGATGACTGACTTGGGCGGGGGGGGGGGGGGGGGGGGGGGGGGAGTGTCCAGAGTTGTCCTGTCCAATTAGGCAGCTGGTCACCATGTGTGCTACTGAGGACTTCCATGTGGCTGGTTTGAATTTGGATGTGCTGTAAATATAAAATACACACCAGACCTTGAAGACGGATGAAAAAAGAATATAAAACATTAATTTTAAATATTGATTACATGCTGAAGTAATATTTTGGATGTATTGGGTTAAATTGATATACTATTGTAGTTAATTCCACATATTTTTAAAAATGAATGTGGCTACTAGGAAATTAAAAGTCCATTTGTGGCTTGTGTTCATAGCTCACATTATATTTCGGTGGGGCTGGTACAGACACTCTTGGGAGAGTTGTCGGGGTGTCCATGGGCTGGTGTGTGCGGCCCGTCCAGGGTGGGGCGAGGTGCTGAAGGGAGCTAGACTCGAAGAGCAGGGGGGTGTGGGTCTTTTTTTGCACCCTGTCCTGGCTCCCCAGACACTGGGACTCAGCCCCTGCCCACTGTAGACATGGAGAGATGTGGTCCTTGAGTGTTCAGAACTTTAAACTTTGCAACAACAAAAATTGGAAATCTGGTTTCTTATTTAAAACCTTCTGATTTTTAAATGTTGGCAGCTAATTAAAATGTTTAGAAAAAACACTGCCCTGCCTGACTGGTGTGGCTCAGTGATTGAGCATTGGCCTCTGAACTAGGAGATCACAGTTTGATTCCTAGTCAGGGCACTTGCCC
Organism: Myotis yumanensis; assembly: GCF_028538775.1. NCBI lineage: Eukaryota > Metazoa > Chordata > Mammalia > Chiroptera > Vespertilionidae > Myotis > Myotis yumanensis. The sequence continues at coordinate 162,510,648 of NW_027223754.1, forward strand.
GGGTTGCAGGCTCCATCCCTGTTGTGGGGCACAAGAGGTGTCAGGATGGCCGAGTGGTCTAAGGCGCCAGACTCAAGGGACTCCCTTACCTATTGTGGGGCATGTAGGAGGCAGCCGATCAATGATTCTCTCTCATCATTGATGTTTCTATCTCCCTCTCTTCATTCATCTCTGAAATCAATAAAAATATATTAAAAAAAAAAACACACAGAAAAAACACTGTCCTGCCAAGACCACACAAACCACAGAAAATGTATCTCTGTAGGGAGAGTGAGGTCAGAGAGAAAGGCTTGGTCCCCACAGCATAGGAGCCTGTGTCAGCAAAGGAGGGCTGGAGGGGAAGCACATTAAAGGGGCTGCAAAATCTCCAACACCAGCCCCCATCTCCATTTGCGAGTTTGGGAGTCCAGTGTTGGTATTGGGGGGCAGTGCAGTGGTGGGGACCCGAGGGACACAGAGAGCCCTGCATTTTCATCTTTCCCTGTGGCCCGCTGCTCAGCCAGCCTGGATCTCTGAAGAATGGGCACTAAGACTGGGTGGGCTAGACCCCAAGGAAGGAGGATGGATTTGAGCAAACCGGAGTTACATCAGATGTCCACTAGGGGGCAGCAGAGGAGCAGGGAAGAAACAACTCTACATGCTTCTTGGAGTAGAGCTGAAGGGTCTGCTTCATCCTTTTCCAGGAGCCAGACCTGGGAGGCCCCTGGGTTCAGGCTACCACAAGCCCACCAGGTGCTTTTGTGCAAATCAGAGGAAGCTGCCATCCTCCTGTGGGATGCAGCCCTGCGTCAGGATGTGAATTGATGAATGGAACTTGGGGTAGATTTTAGTTTCCATTCACCAATGCCCTCCATCCTTGGTAACCAGGGGCCACTGCTGTGGTGGGAGCTGGGGGCTGAGGACACTGAAGAGCAGGGCAGGCAGCCCTGTTCCCCTGCGTCCTCTGTCCCACTGCATGAGCTTTGCGTTCCAGGTGCGAGGTGGCAGGCGCTCCACTAGAGGACACCATACTGCCAGGGATCATTGCTGGCTCCGGCCTGATGGCTGAGGCCAGGGTGGGAGGGCAATGCAGGCAAAGGACTGGCAGGTGAAGCCGGGAAGGGAGGGGTGGGCAGCACCCAGGAGGCTGTGCACAGCAGACTTGGGAGGGGAGGTTCCCGGGTCTGGAGGAGGGGCACAGGGGTTCAGACAGGGAAGTGAGTGAGCATCTGAGTAGGGCATGGACTCCTAGTTGGTGCTCCTGCCTCCAATGCACTCTTTTTTTTTTTTTTTTTTTAAATTTTAAATACTTTTATTGATTTCAGAGAGGAAGGGAGAGGGAGAGATAGAAACATCCATGATGAGAAAGGATCATTGATCGGCTGCCTCCTGCACGCCCCACATTGGAGATCGAGCCCGCAACCCGGGCATGTGCCGTGACCGGGAATCAAACAGTGACCTCCTGGTTCATAAGTTGCTGCTCAACCACTGAGCCACACCGACCGGCTCCAGTGCACTCTTTTGGGTTGATTCAGATCATGTCACACCTGGCCCAAATACCTTCCTTGGAGACACCGTAAGCTTGGCACTCACAGCCCTGACATGCTGAAAATGGTCTCTGCAGCCAACCCCCACCATCCTGCTGCACTTCCCCACCTGTACTCTAGCAGCCAAGCTGCTGGCGGCTCCCGGGGGAAGCCACACCCGTTCACACCGCTGATTCTTTGTGTACGCTCTCCCCCTGCCTCCAATGCGAGGCTCCTGTGTGGCCCACCTGGAAGTCCTCCCCGACACCTCCTCCGAGGCTGGGCTCCCCCCTCTTTACTCTCCCCGACATGACCCTCTGTCATTGTGAGCTTGGTGAGCAAGTCTGCCTGACATGCATCCTGTAGCCCCAGGCCTGGCACAGAGCCGGTGATCATAAATTTCTGCTGTTTAAATGAAAGGAAGGCCTGACTACATCTCCCTGCCCCCCAGCTGTAGCCTCACCATCACAGAGGGAAGGCTGGCAGGAAGCTGTGTGTGTGTGTGCACATGTGTGCACATGTATGTGCAGTAAACACACACAGGGAGGGCCTCAGACATCAGAGACAAGGAATAATTCACGTGGGAGGTTGTATGTGTACAGCCCAGACAGGCACAGACAGGCACCGATAGACAGTTCACATTGACACGCAAAGACAGAGTTCCTTATGCAGTGGGGGATTTACTTCATAAAAAACCACTTTCCTTGAAGTGTAACACACATACATAGAAGAACCCATGACGTAAGTGTACAGTTTGATGAGTTTTCAAACTGAATACATCATGCTCCCAGCACCCAGAACAAGAAAGAGCAGGGCCAGCCCCTGAAGGCCATGGTGAGTGCTTTGGAAAAAATTGATTTTAGAGAGAGGAAGGGAGAGAGAGAAACAGTGATGTGAGAAACAATAATTGGTTGCCTCCCCCACACATGCACCCCAACCCCACACACCTCAACCGGGGGATTGAACCTGCATCCTGTGTATGTGCCCTGACTGGGAATCGAAACCAACACTGGACAATGCTCCAACCAACTGAACCACACCAGCCAGGGCCACAATGGTTACTTTTAAATAACAGTTGCTTGACTCTCAAGCTGGGAGAGGGAGGGAGAGAGGGAAACGGGGAGGAGAGAGTCTCAGGGCCTTCAGACCTCTGCCTGCCTCCCCCCAGGTCTGGGCCTCCCAGCTTGCTCTAGGAGCTCTACTGCTTTTTGACCCCAGGCCCTATCCCCGATGCCTCTGCCACTATTTTGTCATTGCCCTTCCTCCTCCAGCACCCGCTCTGCCAGGTCTTGTCCCGACCCCCTCTTGGGTAGCAGAGCCAGGGCCTAGTCCTCTTCTCCAGTCCACCTCAGGTGCCATGGGGTCCCTACGGCCCTGTGCTCACAACAGCCATCAGCCAATTTTGCTTTTCTTCCACATGCCCGCGGGGTGATGGGGGGTGGTCTATGAGAGGGTATGACTTCTGGGGTGACATCTTCCAGCACTCTGCCCCAGCCAGGATTACCATAGCCCCAGAGTAGGGACAGAGCAGGGATAAAAGGAAGCTCACCCTAATATTCTGAACTGCAAACACAAGGGGGGCTTCAGACACCTGCCCTCTGAGCCAGCTCTGGCATGACTGTTGGGACAGTTATAAACTCCTAGCGAGGCTGTGTGAGTCTGTGTGACTGGACGTGCACAGGGCACTGTTTTTGAGTGTGTCTGTTTTCTGGAGACTGCAGGAAACCACGTGTGTGCGATGGGGTTTGTGTGACCGGAGGTGTGGGGACACTGGGTGCGATGGGCTGTGAGTGGATGCCTGTCGTGGGAGTGTGAGGGGTGCTGGTTGTGTCGTGTGTGTGTGTGTGTGTGTGTGTGTGCGTGTGTGTGTGCTTGAAAGCCCATGTGCCCGGACAGATGTCTATGGGGTAGGGGCCATTGTTGTAGCTCTGGGTGTGTTTGCTCACTGCAGTCAGGAAGTTACCTGTCACTGTGGAGACCCAATGTTGGGGAGGAGAGCTCAATCTGAAGATGAAGAGACCAGTGGAGGGTGGGAGGCTCTGCTGGGCTGTCCCTTCCCGCTAGGGTCTTGCCAACAGACCCCTCCTCCTAGATACCAGTGGTGGGGATCAGGCACCTTGCCCAGTGCCTGCAGAAATGGGCTAGGGTGGAGCCCAGGCTGGGTCCCAGATGCTGAGGTGGCAGGCCTAGGAGGAGGGGGTGGGGCCAGGGACGTGTAGGAGCGGCAGCCAGCAGGGCACTGTGCCCTCTGCTGAGCTGGCAGCTGGCGCTGGGAGCAGGCAGGGCCCCACCCAAGCAGGCTGGGGCAGGCAGGGCAGGGCTTGTCTTGAGCCAGGGAGGAGATGGAGCTAATGGGGCAAGCCTCGGCCTTGTTTTGCCAACATGGAAGGCTGAGGGCAGTGGTCTGTGTTACCCCCATTATTGTCTGTGCCTTCAATTTGCGTGTGCATTTGTATTCCTCCCTTGTTGTGCGCACATATCCATGGATCTGTGTGAGGCCCTGGTAGTTCTGTGTGTGGGTGACTGGCATAGGGGCATGTTTGTGTGAGGGTCTTGCACGGATGTGTTTGTGGGGAGGCTGTGTGTCCACATGACTGCTGTGTGTGTGCCCTCCTTGGAAAGGCCCGCGTGGCTTCTGTGTACTATCTTTGTGGAAGACATCTATTGGGTCAGTGTAAGCTTTTTCTAAGGTGTGTGTGTGTGTGTGTGTGTGTGTGTGTGTGTGTGTGTGTTTCGTGTCTGTGTGTACGTGAGTAGTTCAGATCTTGGGCCCGGAGAGTAGTGGGGTGACGGTGACAGCGGCCTGCCCAGGGTGAGTGTGGGAGGGGAGGGGGTCTCAGCTTCCTGGGTTGGGGCTTGGCCAGGCCCTGGGAACAATTTGTTCCTGCAACAAATTCACATGTTCTTCCCACTCCCCATGACCCCCTTCTGGGTGGTTCTGACAGTGTATGTGTATGTGTGACCCATAAATCACGGTGAGTGTGTGTAACCACTTCACTGATGCTTTAAATACGTGCTTGTAGCGATCCTAAAAACCACATGTGCAGCAGCCCCCACAAACTATGGGGTATGTGCACTTGGGGCTGGGAATCGCCTGATCACTGTCCATAGGCATGTATGTGTGTGCTCTAGAAATGTGTGTGTGTTGTCAGTGTTGCTCCCCAGCTCTCTCCCCATGGGGACCTGGCACATGTGTCCTATTGTCTCCTCTAAAGCCCACATGTGCTGACGCTTGGCTTTTCTCTGCTCCCCTCCCTGGTCCCCACCCCACTCTTTCTCATAGCCATCAGGGACCCTCCCTGGCTCGGGAAACCCTGGGCAAAGCTGCGAACTGGGCCTCCCCGAGGAGTCGGTGGTTTCCCAAGTCGGCTGTAGTATAATGGGGCCAGGTGGAGGCCGGCACCAGGTAGGAGTTCAGGGAGCAGCCAAAGCCAGTGGGAAGAGCATATTTTTCAGAGCCAGACAGACCCGAGTTCAAGTCCAAACTCTCACATACTGCATTTATGTCACCCCTCCATGCCTCGGTCTCTCCTCTGCTTTTGGAGTTATTCTGAGAAGCAATAGATGAGATGAACATAAAGCTCCCAGCATAGGGCCTGGTGCACAGTAGTCTCTGGACAAATGTAGGTCTTTCTCTTTAAGGGATAGCTTTGAGGTCACTGCAGGAAAGGGCTACAGAGGGGGTGCCTTGAGCTTGACTGCAGGGTAGCATCTGGGTTTTGACCATTAGGGTCCCTGCAGTGTGGAGGCGGGCAGAGCCAAAGCCAGAGCCTGAGAACTCCCCAACTGTAGCCCCTGACCGGCTTTGCATCCATCTCAGGGAGGGCATCCAGGGTGTGTTTGCAAGGGGTGGGGGTACAGACATGATCTTGAAATGGTGGTCGCGTAGTGACACCCCAAAGGGCCCAACATGCAGACTTCAAAAGCCCAGAGTCTTTCAGCTTCCCATTTCGGAGGGAGAGAAGTCCCCACCACCGCAAGGACAGACACCAGATTGCTCCCCTCTACAGATGGCCCGATGCTCTCAGAGGGATGGACACACATTCTCCACCCCACCCCCGGGGAGGACGCGAACAGGGCGGCAGGCAGGCCCCGCTCCCCTTGCTGAGTCAGGCTGTCCCGGATTAGCGGGCGGGTCTTGGGTGGAAGCAGCTGGGCGCTCCGCCAGCGCCAGGGTGGGGAGGACGATGAGTCACCCAGCTGGGCCGGTGCCGCCCTAGGCCCGGGAGGCCAGGCCGTGGGAGCGCGGGGGCCCAGCCAATCGGCTGCTGCCACCCAGCCTACCATTCAGGCCCCGCCCCAGCCCCCGGCCTCTGGCCTCCTAGTTCCCAGGGCCCCTGTTTCTCTGTTTCTCTCGGTAAAGTGAGGATAGCTGGAGCGACCCCTGACCTAGCGCCCAGAACCCAGCACCCAGCCAGATCCCATGGTTGTTGCTTCCGGAGAGAGGCTGTAGGAGACAGAGCCCTCCTACAGGGAAGAGAGCTCCTAGCCCAGGAATCACTCAGCTCCTCTCCTGGGGTCCCCCTCCCCGCCCTCCCACTGGCCTGGGTGACAGGGGGGATTGCCTCCTTCTTGCTGTTCTCTGAGCGCTTCCCAGATCATCTCTCCTCTGGAGCACTCCTCCACGGGGGCAGACTACTCTCAGGCTAAGGGACCGTGCTGGCTCCACGCTGGCATTTTCTGTGACAGTCTGCATGGCTAAAGTCCTCTGCTCCACATACTCTGTTTTCCGCTTTAGAAAAGACAGTTACTATTCTCCGGAGGGACATTGTTCCTAAGGCTCTGGTGACACCAGCTACAGAGCCTGGACTGGCCAGAGCCTGGCCCTGAAACAGACCCACACGCAGATCTGCACAGACTCACCTGAGCAGTAGAGACCATGCAGACCCAGGCAGATATGAAGATGTTGTGCCTAGATTCTCATGTCCATGAGGACACGCACAGACATTTTCAGCACGAGAGGCAAGTGTCCCAGCTCTGTCCCTTACTGGTTATCTGGCTGTAGGTGGATTATTGAATCTCTCTGTTTCTCTCTCTAAAATGAGGACAGCTAGAATACATCCTTACAGGGTCGTTGTGAGGATTAAAGGAACTAACCACTGGAAAGTGCCTGGTGCATTGTAATAACTTGATAAACAGTGGCTATGATAATCTATCTCCCAGACCCACACAAACACACTCATGGACACACACCCAACGCACACAGACACACACCAAACCTCAGACATCAATGCATATGCAAGGACCAGGTGCGTTTGCGTATAGATACATAGACACAAACAGCACCCCCAAGGAAAACAGCAACCCCCGCAACTACCATAAAAGCAAGTTTTACTGCCCAGGGTGTGATGGGAACAGCTGGCCCAGCTGGGCCGGGGGTGGAGGCCTCTGCGTCGGGCGGTGCCCGCTCTGCTCTGGCTCCCACTCAGCCCCAGGGAGAGGACGCTTTCATTCTTCCAACACGCTCCTCTCTGTTCCCCGAGAGCAGTCACCCCATCCTTTCTTCACCATCACCTGAAATCAGGCCCTGCCCTCTCCCACAAACTGAACCCAGAGAATGTGGGCCCCATTTGGTCGGTGGGGGGCATGATGGCCTGGCTTTCTGGGTAGGGTTCTGGGGTCAGCAGGGGTGGCCTCAACCCCATGACTTCTCTGAGCTGTTGGAAAAGGTAGTGGTTGTGGGTGTTTGGCTGCTGGGCCCCGGAAGCAGCCATAGGAGGGTCACCTGCAGCTGGAGATACTCTCCTGGAATCATATCACACTGGGCTCTGAACAAGTGTCAGATCGCTTCTTTCTACTTTTTATTTTATTTTTATTGTGGTAAGAACTCCTAGCATGAGAGCTCCTCTCCTAACGAACCATGAGTGCGCTATAGTACTGTTGATGAGGCAGTGCGGCGAAGCAGCTCTCTAGGGCTCAGCTGGCATAACTGAGCCACCCTCTGCTTGCCTTGCGCTCTCCATCTCCAGTTCTTGCCCGACTCCCACCCCTACCCAGTCTCAGGGAAAGCTAGAAGGAATCCCTGCCCCAGCTCTGGGAGGGAGAGTCCTTTCCCGTGAAGCCATGGCCACCCAGCCTGGTCTTCCACTTAATGCTCTGCCATTGCCCTGGATACTGGACAATCCTGGTAGCAGAGGATGTCAGAGCTGCTAGGGACCCCCAAGGTTGCTGAGTGGAGATTCGAGATGGAGGCCCCATGTGCGAGGACACACAGTGATTCTGCAGAAGCAGCAGTGGGATGGACCTGGGTTCCTGCTTCCTTCTCCAGAAAAGCCCCCGAGCCTCAGGGCTCCATCCACCCCTTCCCCATGTCCATTTTCCTAATGAGCAGGTCTGCGCCCCTCCCATGGCTCTCTGGTCCTGGGAGCTGGGGTTGGAGACTAGACTAAGCAGGGGGCTCAGCCTGTGTCCTCTGGAACTCCAGCCTGATGGGGAAGGCGGGGGTCAGATCCAGGGAACAGAGAGGCATATGCCATAGATGAGACCTGGCCACACCAGACTGGGTTTCACGGACTCTGCGAGGTTTACCAGGCCATTGTCAGGAGAAAGGTTTTGAGGGAGAGGGAGGACGTGGAGTGGCCTCTGAAATGTGGAATTTAGAGGTCTTGAAGGAAGTTGGATGAGGCTTGCTCTGCTCCTTCCGTGGAGTAAGCTTATTGCTTCCCATCATGGGGACTAGATTCCAACCATGAGGGATCAGGTGACGCTTTGCTTTGAATGCTGGGTACAACTGAAATGGCCAGAGAGAGGCCTACATGTCTCACCCTGGCCTGGATCTAGGTGTAATGTCCTATAGGGTAACCTCCAGGGCTGGGACACTGGACACTTTCAGGGGCTGGTCTATCTGGGGAACTGGGGGCAAGGAGATGGTTCCACCAATGCCTTGCCCACCTTCACTCTCGTGCTCCAGAAAAAGCAAATCCAGGCTCCCCAGAGGCCAGCTGACCCTGCTGATGGGTCCTCTGAGGACTGGGAAAACTCAAAGGCCCGGGCCTTCAACAGACCCCTTCCTTCCTTACTCTCAGTTTTCCTGCCCCCTTCCGCCCCCAGGCCTGGATGAGCCAGAAGGGTGGGGCTCCCAGTTGGCAAGACCCAATTTTGCTGGCTGGGAGTTTTTTAGGGTGTTAATTAAAAGGAGCCACCCAGAGAGGATGACTTCACTTGTTCACACACACACCCTTCTGCCCTGCCCTCTCCTCTGCCCCCATTCACACGCCCAGCCAAGGCAGGGGCGGCGGGTGGAGGGAGCCCGCCGGGAAAGATTGGGTTGTGAGCATCTGTAGATGTCAACAAGCAAACTGCAAGATCAGAGCATTTTTGACATTCAGTCAAATGTTGCCATTGCTGTATTTCACCTGTTGTTCCCCTCCCAGCTGAGCTGGATGGGCAGAACTGATGAATGGGAAGGGAGCTAGAGATTTCCCAGGAGCTCCCAAATAACCCCACTACCGTGGGAAAATCCTCCCCGGGCCTGACCTCAATCAGCCAGCTGTGGCGCTGTGCGGTGAGGCCCCCGCTGGAGAGACCCGTGGTAGCCCACATTCACTACTGGCTGTGTGAGGTTCTCCCCACGTCTTCACAATTCTCTCTGTTCCCTGAATTCTTCCAACAGTAAAACGTTGCCCCCTTCTGTTGCGGGGCAGCAGGCTGAGGGTGTGGTGCCAGAGGTGGGCACTGATGCAGACCTGATGGTATCTGCAGGGGTGTTGCTGACAGCTCAGAGCTCCCAGATATTGCAGCGTTGGTGTTGGCTACAACCCACGTTGACCGCCTTGGTACTGGCTAATTGGCAGAGGGAGGTGGGTTTCTGGATTCTTTCAGGATCTGGTAGGGGGCTGCTCCCAAACTCCTCAGTGCTGGGAGCAACAGGAGGCATTCAAGCAAAGGGGCTGGGCAGCTGTGCCCCACGTGGATGGGGAGGAGCCCTTGCTTGCCTGTTCCTTCCTGTCTCTATTCTGAGAACGCCCTGTAGAGGTCGCCCTAAGCCAGGCTTCTTGCCTGCAGCTGCTAGACAGGTTCTCTGCAGATGGTGGGTCCCCTCTTAGACCCTCTGCCCCAATCCAGGATCTCTTCTCCATGGGGGTCCTCCAGGCCTCAGGAGTTCAGGAAGGGCCACGAGGGAGGGACAGAAACAATGAAGGGCCCAGAGGCTCTGAAGTGACAGGAGTGACAAGAGTTGGCGGCAAGACAGAGAATATGCAAATGACACGCAAAAGAGCCCAGCTATCCCACAATGCCCTAGCCAGAGGATGTTTGGGCCCAGGTTCCTCTTTGGTGGCCTTGGGATGCTGAGAGACCTTGTCCGCCTGTTTCTTTCTACCCCTCTATGGGTGTTAGGATCCCATCTTTGCTGTTCCCTCCCTTCAAGTAACTACCTACCAGGTGTGTGCTAAATGCTTTAAATAGATACCATACTTAATTGTCCCAGTAATCCACTGGCAGGGACCATCAGCCTCATTTATATACCTTCCCACGGGGTTGCAGTACTGTTTTCTAGTCTCCCCTTCCCCCTCACAAATTAGGTATCAAATGGACATCGCCAGAATGTGACAGGACCCCCTACCCCACCCTCTGGAGGACATAGTCCTCTTGAGAGGACCGGGAGATGGGGCCTCCGGTCTGCCCTTGGCCTTCCTGAGGGTCAAGTGTAGGGGAGGACTCTAAACAAGCCAGCGTGAGCGCTCCCCTGCCTCTGTGGGGCAGCCCCTCTGCCTGACTTGGGTCTCCTCCACCCAGTCCCACTGCTCGGTTACTCTGTCTTTTCCTTAACAATGTCAGGGGTCTGACTTCAGTCCCCCTTGCTCAGGACCAACCCATTACCATGATGGTGGGCCAGGCTCTCCAGGGGACTTTAAAGGGGGTTTGATGCAGTTTCTGCACCTCCTTCTTGCAAAAGGCCTTTATGAGGCTTGGGGGCTGTAGGTGACACTTGCCACTTTCCTGGAGTAGAGTCCCAGAGAGAGGGCCTCATCGAAGTGATGCTCAGCTTTCCTTGGGTTTTTGGCACAGGTTCTGTTCTCTCTGTCACTTGGCTGGGCCTGGGGAAGCTGGGAGGGGGCTGGGGGTCACACCAGGTGAGGTTGGCACATCTCCCTGCTCCAAGTGCTCTGCCCCAGCTTCAGCAAGGACCCTCCACCCCACCCCATGGCATCCTTAATCCCAATTCCTCCCCCTACATTCTCTTTCATTCACCCTGCTCTGTGGCCTCGCCCTCCTTCCCCTCCCTCCCTGGCCCCTGCCCACTTCCTCTCTGCTGAATCTTCAGCTGGGTCTTCTTCTCTGTGCCTGTCCTCGGGGCCCCTTGGCTGGTCATGCTGGGGTCTCACTGGCTTTCTCTTCCCCGACAAGCCCAGGGACTTTTGAGTGCTCCTCCCTGGTGCTGAGAATGAGGTGACTGGAGGAATGAGGTCCTGGCACATTCCAGAGTTTGGAGGTGCTCAGCTGCCCAGCACCTGGGCTCCTTGGGGTCTGAGACTCCTGGCCCAGCAGGGCTAGAGGCAGATAGCCCCGGCCCCCTTAGGGTAGTGACGGCACAGTGGACAGGCATTTTGGGGACTCAGCCACCAGGCTGCAATTTCTACCCTCTATGGTTCCCACTCTCTGCCACACTACATGCCACCATGCCTGGTCCTTCCTGGCCAGGTGTCCAGAGGCACGGGTTCCCTTCCTCACCAATTTCAACCTCTTCCACTCAACAGTCTCCCACTGGCTTCCTGAGGCCCCTCCATGCTCCCGTCCTCTGGAAGTCTATGGCAACTGCCGCAGCCCACGATCCTTCGTTGTTCTGAGCATGTCTCTGTCTTCCTTTAGATCCCCCATCTCCCTGGTGGAGGAGAAGAGCAGAGGTGCCCATTCCAGCTGTGAACAGACAGGCAGATGTGGGCACAGACCGGAGAAAGGGTCCAGGCTTTACAGACAGGTCTGGGTTTAAGTCCTGGCTCTGCCACCACTCGTTTAACCTTACTGAGCCTCAGTCTCCCCATCTAGAAATGGGTTAATTAGAGGTACAACAGGTAGTAGTTGTGCACTGTGATAATTATTCTCGCTACATGTAATAGTATTAACCACTGAGACAGCTTCTGGGAAGAGAGGTCTTCTCTAGAACCCCCAAATGAAAGGAAGAACCCCTTGCATGTCCAATTCCTGCCTCCAGTGGCCCTTCTCTCTGAGACATCTTTCCCACCCAGTCCTCTGTCATGATTTTGCCTTCTTTGGAGATGCAGGGTGGGGTGGAGTGCCTGTTGCCTGGGAGGGGGTTGGTTGTGGGCTTTGAAGCTGCCCCCCTTCTGCCCCCAGCCTTAGGTCCCCTCCGGCAGGGAGTTGCCACTGCCCCCAGGTCAGGGCCTGCCTGAGCAGGTAGGCAAAGTGCTCTCAGAGTCTGAGAGGGGCTTATGCTTGCTGTTGGGGGCTGGCAGCTGCCAGGTGCCCTCTGAAGGGTGGGGAGAGCAGGGAGAGGGTGTGAGCTTCAGCAGAGCAGCGAGTGGGAGGCGGGGGAGAGCTGTGGGTGCATTCCCAGGCGGGGGTGGGTGGGGGTGTAGGGCGGGGCTGTCTGGCCTTTGTTTCCTCTCCTGAGTTTCGATCAGCGAGGCGGGGTTAAGGCTGGGCTCTGTTGAGGCTTTTCTCCAGGAAACTCGAAAGCTTTGAAGAGAGAAAAACATCAAGGCTCTTCCACGTCAAGTCATGGCACTGTCCCCCCAGGATGGGGAATTGTGTCTCCGATGGATTCCCCCTCCAAGAGATGTGTGCCCGGGGTGGGGCTGGGGAATGTGGACATTCACACACAACCTCCATGCACACATGTAACTTTACACATTCCTAACACAACCCCACTGCACACTCACACCTCGTACCCCCTCTGTCTCACATACACCCTCACCCACCGATGTATACAACTGTCTTCTTGATACACATTCACAGAAGTTGTACATTCACACTCCCACTGTCATGCTACACAGCTAGTTACATGTTTGCATGCAAACTATACTTTGACAGCCACTACCCTTTTACTTGTGTGCCCACATAGAAGGTCCTACATGAGCACCTGCTCCTCCTACAGGCACATTCTCATTCATCCCCCCACAAGCCCCATTCAACACACTCCCCACAGGTATTCACACACCTATCCACATTCAAACATGTCTCTAACTCTCTCTCTCTCTTGCCCCGGGAGGTCTGAAGGTATGATTGTCCTCCGATGACAGTGATAGCAAGAAAAGTCCCAGAAAAGTCACCCTTTCTTGGGCCAGGCCTGGTTGGCGAGGGCAGGCTCAGAAGATAATAATAATAAAAGTTATTAGTTGGTGGACACGACCCTGTGCTAAGCACTGTTTGGAGCACTCTGCATGTATCATCTTGTCTGACATTCATAGCAATGCTATGAAATAGGAATTATCCTCTTATAGTCTGGACTGTGGACACACAGAGAGGTTGTCAGTCGCTGGAGGTCACACAGCTAGTCAGTAGTGGAGACAGCATCCGAACCTTGATCAGTCTGACCCAAGCTCTTAACCTGATTTCAGCCTCACTTTTGTGCCCTGCCCAAGGCACCTCCAGTATCTCAGGAGCTAGCTTCCAGGGAGTCCATGTACTCTGAACTTTTAAAGTCCAGAAAAACGCCCAGGAATCACCGGTGCTTTAGGTCCCCATCTGGGGGCGTTATACCCCCATCAGGCACCAGGGAGTTGGTGGCAAAGAAAGGACGTCAGGGAGACCATGACCAGCCCCGCTCTGTTCCAGGTATTGCTGCCAGATAGCTCCTGCCACGTGGCTCCCAGGCCCCATTCCAGTTGCGAGAGCCCCAGCCGCCTGCAGGGGGAGTCAAGAGTGAGAGAAGCCAGGCTACTGCTCCTGCCTCAGAGGGAATGCAGGGAATGGGTCTGTGCCCTGGGAAATACGAGAAAGATGGCTGGGACAAGGATTGGACTAGACTACACTGTTCGGTGATCCAGCGGCTGGCTCCCAGGGTCTACGATGTGTGCATGCATGCTCGTGTGTGTGCGTGTGTGTGTGTGTGTGTGTGAGCGTGCACATGCATGCGTGTTCACAGGGGGCTTCTGGAGCAAGGTTCATGTCTCTTGTGGGAAAGAAATCAGACACTGGACTTGATGAAAAGCCCCAAGAATCCACAAAAGGAAATAATTCTGAACCATTCACAATAATCTAAGGGTGTATTTATTGACACAGACTGGGAAAAACTGGCTATAAATCCATATGTATAATATGATCCCATTTCTGGGAAATACACATTTATATGAATAAATGGTGCTCACTACTGTAGAATATACTAGATATCTATACTAATAATAGAGGAATATGCAAATTGTCTGGGATGTTGTCATAGTAACAGTAACGACCAAATAGCAGGCTGTGTGGGGTGACAAGGCTGGCAGGGGGATTAGTGAGGGACAACCAAATGACTGAACAGCAGGCTGCGTGGGGTGACTAGGCTGGCAAGGTTGGGGGTGACCAGGCCAGTGGGGAGGGTAGTTGGGGGAGACCAGGCTGGTGGGGGGGGCAGTTAGGGGTGATCAGGTAGGCAGGCAGGTGAGCAGTTAGGAGCAAGCGGTCCCAGATTGTGAGAGGGATGTCCGACTGCTAGTTTAGGCCTGACCAGCAGTTGGACATCCCCCGAGGGGTCCCGGATTGGAGAGGGTGCAGGCTGGGCTGAGAGGCCCCCCCCCACTCATGAATATATAATTGTCTCTCGGTATCTGCAGGGGATTGGTTCCCCTCCTCCCCCCCACAAGATACCAAAATCCATGGATGCTCAAGCCCCTGATATAAAATGGCATAGAATTTGCATATAAGCTATGCACATCTTTTCCTATACTTTCAATCATCTCTAGATTACTTATAATACCCAATACAATGTAAATGCTAAGTGTCAAGGTTGGTTAATCTGCAGATGTGGAACTGTGAATATGGAGGGCTGACTACACATACACATAAGCATGAAGTATAAACTTCACAAGGGCATGAATTAAAAAAATTCTTACCGATGATACATTTTTTAAAAAATTGATTTTAGAGAAAGAGGTAGGGAGAGAGAGAGAGAAACATTGATGTGAAAGGGAAGCATCTATCGGTTGCCTCCCATGTGCACACTGCAGATCAAACCCGAAACCTAGGTATATACCTTGACTGGGAATTGAACCCGTGGCCTTTTGGTGTGTGGGATGACACTCCAACTAACTGAGCCACTCAGCCAGGGCTAAGGGCATGCATTTTTAACTGTTTTGTTTAGTGCTTTATCCCTAGAGTTAGAACAATATCTGGCACATTGAAAGCATCCAATAAATATGGTTGAATGAATAATGAAATATATTTACATATGGAAAAGTCTGGAAGATTACACACCAAAATGTCAGTAGTGACCACTTCTAGGTGGTAGTAATTTGGAACAGTTTTATTTTTTTCTAGTTTTATTTTCTTACCTGTTGTTTTAACATTTTCAACAATGACTTTGTATTATTAGTATAAGGAAAAGGAAATGTCATAAACTTTAGAATGGTCTTCCTCCACATCTTTAAAACAACAGCATTGCCCTAAACAGTTTGGCTCAGTGGATAGAGCATCGGCCTGCTGACTAAAGGGTTCCAGGTTCGATTTAGGTCAAGGGCATGTACCTTGGTTGCGAGCACATCCTCAGTAGAGGGTGTGCAGGAGGCAGCTGATCGATGTTTCTCTCTCATCGATGTTTCTAACTCTCTATCTCTCTCCCTTCCTCTCTGTAAAAAAATCAATAAAATATATTTAAAAACAAACAAACAAACAAACAAACAAAAAAACCCAACAGCATAGACTTTAAGAAGCTGATCAGTGGGTGGCTTTCTTTCTCCTCCATATCTTCCTGCTCGTCCTCTTCTCTCTCTGACCCCTCCCCCCACAAGCTTCTGCTGGCACAGCTCTCCCTGTGCTTTCACGCCACCTGAGCAGGCAGTTGTCGAAACAATGGACAAGCTGACTCAGGAGCCAGGAGAAGGCCCTGGGCAGCCCGGGCACCCTTCCCACCTGCCAGGCCAGGCCAGCAAGCAGGCCTCTGGGGCCAAGAGAAACTGGGCTGAAACTGGGCTGATGTTGCAGCAGGAAGGAGTGAGGTTAGACTCGAGAACTTCCTGCTAGTACTAAGTCTGGAACAGGTCAGGGAGGTCAAAGAGCCAGTCTCCTTTCCCGGGGGCAGCAGGTGCAGGTGCACTCCATTTCTACCTGGAGGGAAATAGTTGTTTCTCAAGCACCCAGCACAGCACTTGGCGCTGAGAAGTGTCTAGTAAAAGTTATAGGTGGATGATAGCACTTGTTGGGATGGTGGGGGTGGGTAGGTGAGGGTTTGGGGTCCTCATCTGTGGGTCTCTATCTTAGTCTCTTGGCTCTCTGAAATGAGTCTTGGCTTAGGGGATTCTTGCCTCATCCTTGCTGTGTGCCCTGAGCAGGTTGCTTTCCCTCTCTGGGCCTCAGTTTCTTATACTCTGAAATAAGGATGTTGGACAAGATGACCGCTTAGGTCTCTCTGCTCTGACATTCTACAGTGACTGGCAGGTTCTGCACGTGTGGGTGTTTTTGCTGTTGTGTTGCTCTCTAGCTGTGTTTTTTTGTGGTCTTCTCAACTAGAGTCTATATTCCCCAAGGGCAGGCACATGGTCTGAATTGGTCTGTGTCTCCATGGTTTTAAAAAAAAAATATTTTATTGATATTTTACAGAGAGGAAGGGAGAGTTAGAAACATCGATGAGAGAGAAACATTGATCAGCTGCCTCCTGCACACTCCCTACTGGGGATGTGCCCGCAACCAAGGTACATGCCCTTGACCGGAATCGAACCTGGGACCCATGAGCCCGCAGGCCGACGCTCTATCCACTGAGCCAAACTGGTTAGGGCTGTCTCCATGGTTTTGAAAATACTATTTTCTCAGACTGAAGTTCCTTGGGGACGGGGGCAGAAGATTAATCTCCAACCCCCCATCCTCCATGCCCAGGGCACATCTTCAGAAGGCCATGGGAGGGAGGCCGGTGAGAGGAGCTGAGGAGTAAGGAGCTGGTCGAGGTAATCCCCCACCCCATCACCCAGTCCCAGAGTTCCGGTCGGGGCCTTGACCTTACTTTCCTGGGCTTGTGGGAATCCTCAGAACTTTGCCCTAGAACTTGCCCCATGGGCCTTCACCCTCTGGGGTGTTGGGAAGCTGTGCTTGGTAACATGCCTCATAAATATTTGCACATCAAGAGCAGTTGCTAGCAGCAGGGCATCCAACTGGCTGAACCTGATTGGGTCAGAGTGTCAGTCGCTGCGTGCTGAGCCCTGGATGGGCAAGTCTGGACTCTCAGCTCAGGTTTTCTGATCTGAGCACTTCCCTCCTCCCTCTTAGCCTAGCCCTCTTCCCTCTCCAAGGCATCCTCAGTTTGCTCCCAATGTGTGTCCCTGACTCCCCAGTCTGGGACAGTTTCCTCTCCACAGGAAGGCCCCCCAACTCTTCCCACCAGTATGTGTTGGAGCCAGCCCTACAAATTTGGGGTCCCTGACTATGTTCACTTCTTCCTTACTCTGCGGCCAGTGACATCACTGCAGTCAATGACAGTCACTACAGTTAGTGACATCACACTAATGGCTTAAAATTAGCCTTGGTGAGAGTCGTTTACACCCAGAAAATGGCAAACACTACAAAACAGAGAGATCCAGCAGCTACATAGCAGCCAGGAAGCCCAGCCAGGGAGCCCAGCGAATCCCCTCTGAGCTCTCTCCCAGCATCAGCATGGGGGAAGCTTCCAGTTCTCTGCTGACTAAGGAAAAACGGACAGATACATATTGCACAAAGCAGTCTTGGGGGCCTGGCCAGTGTGCCCAGTGGTTAGAGCATCATTTCATGCACTGAAGGGTCATGGGCTGGATTCCAGTCAGGGCCCATACCCAGGTTGTGGGTTTGACCCCAGTTGGGGGGTGTGTGTGAGGCAACAGTTCAATGTTTCTCTTTCCCATCAATGTTCTCTCTCTCTCTCTCTCTCTCTCTCTCTCTCTCATCAATGAAAAAACACATAACAAAACATATCCTGGGGTGAGGTTTAAAAAAAACAGTCTTGGGGGATGCTGTGGTGTTCCCGCGAGACTGCAGGATAAGCTAGAAGATCTGAGTTCTCAGCCTGACGTGGCCCCTTTTTATCTTCGAGATCTTGGGCAATTGTTTTTGTTTCTGTGTCTGTGGAGTGAAAACAATGATACCCACTTCTCAGATTGTTGGGAGGCTTAAAGAAGATGGAAGATCTAGGCCCGGCTCAGTGATGGCCCTCAGAGGGTCCTCAACATTCTGAATGTAAAACACCATCATGTTACACATGTAAATGGGTTATGACAGCCATGTGTCACATGATAGTTTAGTAAAAAACGGACTGCATGTACAGATTGGTCCCATAAGATAATGGAGCTGAAAATTCCTGTTGCCTAGTGATCTAGCTTTCATGATGCTGTAGTACAATTGAAAATTAAACTTGGTGCAGCCTAAGTGTACAGTGTTTATGAAGTCTAAGTAGTGGACAGTAATGTCCCAGGCCCTCACATTCCCCCACTCACTGCCTCACCCAGCGCAGCCTCCTGTCCTGCCAGCTCCATTCACGGTGAGGGCCCTGTGTGGGTTATCTTTTACCCCGTATTTTACTGCACCTTTCCTATGTTTAGTTATATGTAGATACACAAATACCACTGTGGTACAATTGCCTACAGTATTCAGCACAGCCCCATGCTATACGGGCTTGTAGCCTAGGAGCCGTAGGCGACACCATATAGCCTAGGTGTGCAGTAGGCTGCACCATGTAGTTTGTGTAAGTGCATTCTGAGAGGTTCACACAATGACAAATGACCTACGACGTATTTCTCAGAACGAACCCCTGTCGTTAGGCAGGGTCTGACTGTATCCCAAAGCTAGAGTTGGGCATCATCCCCTCTTCCATCCTCAACCTGAAACTTGGAGCCGTACATTTACATTCTGAACTCCCAGGTGAAACGCCGAAAACCCTTCTTCAAGGCCTCTGTCTTGGGAACGTGCTGCCTGTGAATTTTGGGGTCTCATTTCCTGGGCCGTGGAGGAGCTGTAGGGGTAGCCGCTTGGCTTGCCTGTGGGCATCTCTTTCTTGTGGCAACGAGCCCGTTCTCTGGTTGGTGCCACCACACGCCCTGGCCAGTGCAGTGAGGAGGGCAGGGGCTACTTGCTCCCAGCCCAGCAGGCAGGAGGGCACCAGCGCAGAGGGTGCTGGAGTGAGTGCTCTCCTGACCTGGACAGAGTGAGGGGGCTTTTATGGCTCCCTCCTCTCTCCTGCCCTGCAGGCCAAGAGAAGTACAATTATGAGGAGGCTAGAAATGGGCCCACCTGGCAGGAAGGGTGCTGCTCTATTCCTGCCCTCACTGGCTTTGGTGCAGCAAAGACAGGGTTGGATTGACCTCTGTTTCCTAGAGGGTGCAGTGTAAGCCGTCGGCACATGGACAAGCAGTTTACATTTTAATAGTTACCTTTTATTTGAATATACATTAGAAAATTTAGAACTTGCACACAACTGTCACAATTTCAAGAACATTATTGCTGGGGGGCAGGATACGATTTGATTTAAAGAAAAATATTAAGTACATAACAGGTCTTACGGAATTATATAGGGCATGATGGTGAGGATTAAATGAGAATGACTGAAGTTTGGGATATTTGGAATATTCTGGGCCAGAAGCTGGCATGTATTTCTTGGCTGCAAAGGCTGAGCTGAGGGATGGCTCCATGGTGCCTAAATCGGGGGAAGTCACTGGGCTGACGGTGGTTGGAGACGGGAGGCAGACAGCACGCGCGAGCGCGCGCGCGCGCGCGCACACACACACACACACACACACACACATACACACCATATACACACGACCATATTTCTTAAATGTATGCATCTCCCAACCTTGGGTGGGTGGGTGGGGAGTGATTAACGCTTTGGAGAACAGAATTAAGAGTCACAGGATCTCCAGAGGTTGAAAGATAGGAGGAAAACAGGAGGAAATTGAATGGGAATTCATTCAGTTAAGAAATACTTATTGAGCACTGACTAGCCAGGTGCCACTCCAAGTGTAGAGGACACAGAAGTGAGGAAAGAGACAAAATCTCTCCTTCGTGGAGCTCACATTCTAGTGCAGGGAGACTGGCGTAAGTAAAACACATGGTATGTTAGGAAGCGATAGCGCAAAGCAGAAAGCGAGCAAGCAGGGAGGGGGATCTGAGGGGGGATGGCCTCAGTGTTGCAATTTTGGTTGAGGGCAGACAGGGAGGGTGACTTTCAGCTACATGGGTATCCAGGGACGAGCATGCCGGGAAGAGGAAACAACCGTGCAAAGGCCCTGAGGCAAGCGTGTTCCTGGCATCCTTGAGAATGAATTAAGGGATAAACTAGGCTAGGCCTCTTTCATGCCCTATACTTATTTTTCCTTATCGTAATTGCAATTAAATACTTGTCTAATTACCTTTTCAGTGTCTCTTTCTCCACTAGGCTCTAGGCTTTCTTGGTGCCAGGGCTGGGCCTTCCTCTCTGCTAAATTCCTAACTCTCAGCACAGGCCCTGCACGTAGTAGGTGCTCAACCATATTTTGTTGAGTGAATAAATGTGAATAAATGGCTTTTGGGTGAAAAACTCTATCACATAAGCAGAACAAGCTTGAGAGCAGTTAGAGAGAGAGAGGCCGGGGAGTTGTAGCTGTGGCCAGGGGGCACTTAGGGGCCACTTAGGGGGAACTTAGGGGATGCCATGAGAAATGCAGTGAGAGACAGGGGCTATGGGGAGCTACAATGAGCTGGGCTGGCCAGAGGCTTTCCCTAAGGCAGGATAAGGTGGCAGGGACTGCAGAGCTCCAGGTGTGGTGAGAATGGTTAACCTGGAGCAGGAATATAACCCCATAGATAGAACCCATTAGAGCCTTTGTATTTGCCAGGCTTAATATTAAGTCCAGGGTTTGAGCCCTTTGCACCTTTGCTGCTGCATAGATTGGGATCCCTAGTGTACTCTGGTGTGCAGGAACAGATAACTCAGACTGAGGGGCCGAGCATTCAAATCTCCAAACAATTTGGTCCTTCTCTGCATCACTGCGTAATTTTTTTCTACCGGGGGAAACACATGTGACAGCAGCATTTGAGAACCTGGGCATTTAAGAAGGTCCCTCCACGAGTAAGAACTCATCTCCTAAAACAAGTGCTTACTGGTGCCCAGTGTATGCCAGACCCTGAGCTAGATAGACTGGTGGACAAGACAGACAAGTGGAGTACTGGTCAAAGGTTTGGTGGGCAGTGGTCTGTGCTGGCTGGGGGTCCTGGATCCAGCCTCATCAGCTGTGTGGGTGACCTTAGGCAAGTTACTCAGACCACAGAGCACTGGGTCAGAGCAGGCTTAGAGGTCACCTGGTGCAATCGCTTAGGTTACTCAAGGGTGCACAGTCTGCACCCCGCCCTACAGCCAATGGGACCTCAAAGTCTTTAAGTGTAAAATGAGGACATTGGACCTTGAAGCTCACTTGGGCTCGAATATTCAATAATATTTCAAGTATGGGGAAGTTCCAAGGAGGTGGATTTGGTCCCATCTCAAGTATGTGAGCTCTGTCTTCAACTTAAAAAAAAAATTGATTTCAGAGAGGAAGGGAGAGGAAGAGAAAGATAGAAACAGCAGTGATGACAGAGAATCATTGATCAGCTGCCTCCTGCACGGCCCCCACTGGGGATCGAGCCCGCAACCTGGGCATGTGCCCTGACGGGGAATCGAACCATGATCTCAACCACTGAGCAGTCTTCCCCTTTTTAATACCAGGGTCGGGGGAGGGGTGGTAGGAGTGGTCCAGTCCAGTCCATGGAGATCATTCTCAGGCATATTTGTGGGACCCAGGAGAAAGGCACCTGGCCCTCTTTGCCTCTGCAAACTGGTCCTGGGAGTTAGGGCTTGGAGGTGGGTCCTCAATACAATTCAACCCATGTTCCAGGGTCTCTTTCTAGATGGCCCCCTCTCCTGCCTGCCTCCCTCTGCCTGGTGCATCTGGATCCCATACTTGGGTCTTTTCTCCTCTTCTCTTCTTTTGCTCACTCAGTCCCTTGATCTCCTTTGCTCTTCCCATTGAAGGCCTGGCCTCGGATTCCCCTGAGGTCATCTGTGGTTCAGATTCATGTAGCGGAAAGAGGAAGGGGCTTCTAATCCTCTGGAGGGCAGGGTGACCTGCTCCCCTTGTCTGGCTGGGGGAGGGGTGGAGTATCTCCGGGATGGTTGGCACCGCTAGGACTGACTTCCTCATGTCTTGGTCTTGAGTGTGTATTATGCCGAGTCTCTCTTTGACCTCGCTTTGAGTTGCATTATCAAAGGCTCCAGTATTGTAGCTTTGGAGTACACCAGGCTCTAGAAAAGGAGGTGTGTGTGTGTGTGGGGGGGGGGGGGGGGGGGGGACAGGGAGGAATAACTCTCTAGCCATGTACAGAAGAAAGTTTAGAAATTTCTAAACAACCAGAGCTGCCTGATACTGCTCACCAGCAGTGGAGGAGCCTTAGTGGTGAGGGTGGGGGTTGGATGCCTCCTTCCAGGGGTTCTGCCACAGAGGAGGTCCCCCACTCAATGTTAGACGCGCTCTGGGGTTCCTCCACTTAGCAGATTGTCAGGGCAGAGACAGTATCTATCCCATGGGGAACCCCAAGCTCCTGTTTCTGCTCCCAGCTCCCCAAGGCAGCATGTTTCTAAACGCATTTTATTTCATAGCCTGGGTGCCTCTGATCTGTAACCTGACAATGCGGTGCTTGACTTGGAGAGGGGCTGGCCCTGGGTGTTTGTGGAAGGGACACAGGCTGGGCTCATGCTCCATTGGCCGTGATCCTGGATGGAGATGCCCTGTTTGAGTGGGGTGGTGCCTCATGGATGATTGCTGGGTTGGGCAAGAGGAGGGACTTGGACACCCTGTTTTTCTGTTTCGTTTCCAAACCCTGAAGTATTTTTTAGTCAACCCTGACAGTAACACGTCCTGGCCTCTCAGTGCTGCAAAGTGCCTTCCTTCTCCAGCTCTTATAGGTAGATTTTTCCTTGAGAAGCTCCACTTACCTCTGTCTAACATCTCCAAGGCATTCAGGTTCTCTGTCTGACCACCTCCACCCTTTTCCCCCTTGAATGTCCTTCCTTTCTTCCCTGTGTCCTTTTCCAGGAAGTCTTCCTTGACTGACCCTCAGTGATTTTGCTCAGGGCCATTGCTCCCCATCCCCAGTACTGAAGTCCAGGCCTCTGGCTACTTCCTTGTCTTGGGGACAGGCCCAGCTCTCCCTCAGGGCCTGGGTCTCCTTCCTGGGGCTCTGCACGTGCCGGGCACTTATTCTCCAGGTGTGTCAGACAGGTCAGCTGGAGACAGTGACAGACACAGTCAGGCCAAGAACATCTTGCTCTCCAAGGCCCAGCCCAGGCACGGGAGGGGATAAAAGTCTTGTGCCAGGGCCTCAGGGCAGGAACCACACATTTTGACTCTCCTCTGCCTGTGTGCTGCTGTGACTGCAAGTCTCTGCCATGTCTCTTTCCCCCGGCGGGGCCCAGAGGGGCTTCAGTGCTCGCTCAGCCTGTTCTGCTGGCTCCAGAAGCCGAGGCAGGGGTAGCTTCAGCAGCAGGAGCCTCAATTCCTTCGGGGGATGCCGAGGAGGCTCCCGTGGAATGGCCTGGGGGTCAGGGGGAAGGCCAGGGATGCGGTTTGGGGTGGGGAGTGGTGGGCCTGGGCTTTCCCTGTGCCCTCCAGGGGGCATCCAGGAAGTGACCATCAACCAGGATCTGCTGACCCCATTGAAGATTGATATTGACCCCCAGTTCCAAGTGGTGAGGACTCAGGAGACCCAAGAGATCAGAACCCTCAACAACCAGTTTGCTTCCTTCATTGACAAGGTGAGGGTCAACTCAACTAAGCCCTGCCTCAGTGCACCCCAGGAGGAAGTTCCCGATGGATTTGGGGATGGGGACGTCTGGTCTACCACTTTCCTAATCTACCTCTGCAACCAAGAAGTCCCTCTAATTGGAGTCTCCCTGGTTATGCGGAGGCCCTGCAGTCCCATGGCTGGGGCCTTGCAGCAGAAAGCTGCCAGCCAGCAGTGGGGAGACCCTTCCCTGTTAATCCTTCTGATCGTGTTGATGTGCTCAGAGTCTTGAGGCTGCCCCTGCCCAGGCTGGGTTGTGGGGCAGGGGAAGGTAGACTGACTACAGGGTCCCTGAGGCTTCATGCTCCAGAGGCTCTGCCCAGGAAGTCCCACAGAGGCCTCAGGGACCCTCTGCTTATGTGCAGGTGCGGTTCCTGGAGCAGCAGAACAAGGTCCTGGAGACCAAGTGGCACTTGCTGCAGCAGCTGGGGGTGAGTGACAGCCCTCGGGGCCTGGAGTCTTTCTTCGAGGACTACCTGGGCCGGCTCAGGAAGTGGCTGGAGGAGCTCCAGAGACAACGAGGGACTCTGGATGCTGAGCTGAAGTCCTGCCAGGACCAGGAGGAGGAGTACAAGGCCAAGTAGGTAGACCGAAGTTCCCCATGGGAACTGGGTGGGGTCTCAGAGAGCTGGATGGTAGCTGTTAGCTGAGGCCTTCCCCTGCCGGCTCCCCCCCCCCGCCCCCCCCTCCCACTGGGCTTCCCTTTAGCTCCTCTGCATCTCATTCACGCTGACTCTCAGTGTGCCCCACCTACTGCAGGTAAGTAGCCTGCTGCCCCTGCTGCCCCTGCTGCCCCTGCTGCCCAGATCTGAGAGCCAACAGGCCCCAGCTCCCAGGCCCAGGTTTCTGGCCAGCGCTGGGAGGGGCTTATTTAAATAATGCCTCAATGGGTTTTTTTCTTGAGAAATTCCTGTTGAGCAGGCTGTAGGCTAAAGTGACTCAGATGCTCTCTGGTATCAGGGGTGGAAGGGAATTTATTTTGTGGGACCATCCCCAGGCCCGTGGCATGATTCACAGCTCAGCTATGGTTCTGGGTTCCCACCAAAGTCACCTGGTGGTGTGGAGAGAACCTTGGACTAACAGGAGGCTTGGGTTCAGTGGCTGTGGGCAAAGGACAGCTGTGTGGCCTTGAGCAAGGCGTTTTACCTAGCCCAGCCTCAGTTTCTATATCTGAAAACTGGGAAGATGTCACCTGCCCTTCTTCCCTCCCAGGGCTGTTAGGAAGGTGGGATGTGAGGTGGAGTGGGCCTTGGAAGGGACCCAAGGTTGGGGACAGG
Organism: Myotis yumanensis; assembly: GCF_028538775.1. NCBI lineage: Eukaryota > Metazoa > Chordata > Mammalia > Chiroptera > Vespertilionidae > Myotis > Myotis yumanensis. Next base: position 162,535,339 of record NW_027223754.1, read on the forward strand.
AGACCTAGGTGTTAGGTCTGCTTGGCCACCTAATCATCTATGACTCGGGCAAGATGATTTGTAGAATCTTTCTGATAAAATCCAAACTGCCTGCTTCAGGCCCCATCATTGTGAGTGGTGAGAAAAGTTGTGTGTGCCTTGTAAATGTGAAGAAGAGCGGCCTATGTCACTAAGGGGACATGGGCTGCAAGAATAGAGGACATAACCAGGATGTGACAAAGACTTCCTGATAGGAAGGGTAGAGACACAGGCAGGTTGTGTGTCCTGCTTTGGAGCATCTACAGGCAAGAGTGGCCTCTACACGGAGGTCGTACTTGGAGGAAGCACATCGGCTCTGAGCGCAGTATCTCTCTGCTTTTACCTGGCAGGTATGAACAGGAGGCCCACAAGCGGGCCACGGTGGAGAATGACTTTGTGGTTCTCAAAAAGGTGAGGGGGAGTGTCAGCTGCCCCATTTGCATCCTGAGCACCCAAAGTCCAGAGCCCAGTCCTGGGTTGGGAGGGCAGAGGGTGGGAGATCCTCATGAAGAATACGCTGCCTGCCGGGGTCCCTCAGGAAAGTGGGACATCTACTTAGACATAGGGACCCCAAGACAAGAGTCGATAGAACGGTTCTCAACCTGTGGGTCGCGACCCCTTTGGGGGTTGAACGACCCTTTCACAGGGGTCGAGTAAGACCATCGGAAAACACATATATAATTACATATTGTTTTTGTGATTAATCACTATGCTTTAATTATGTTCAATTTGTAACAATGAAATTGGGGGTCACCACAACATGAGGAACTGTATTAAAGGGTCGCAGCATTAGGAAGGTTGAGAACCACTGCAATAGAAGGATCATGTGATGTGTTTTGGGTGTCACTGTGAGAGAGGGTGGGGGGAAGTAGAAGAAGCAGAACTGGTTGGGATTAATCAGGGAAGGCTTCCTGAAGGTGGTGTGGGTCAATGTTAGACAAAAGCACAGGGTGGGGCTGGAGAAGGAAGAAGCGGGTGTCTGGAGATGGCTGCGGGTGGATATTGGACAGTTTGTGAACAGAACTCCCGGGCCCGCCAGCCAGAGTGGGGTCACAGAGAGGAAGTAGGGATACATGGTTTCTGTCTCCCTCCCCCAGGATGTGGATGAGGTTTTCCTCAGCAAGATGGAGTTGGAAGGCAAGCTGGAGTCCCTGAGAAAGCACACCTGCTTCTTGAGGCGTCTGTATGAAGAAGTGAGGATCTGCCAGTGGCGGAAGTGGTGGTCTCTGAGGGCAGGTGGTAGTGAGGGAGGGGGTGGAGTGGGCAGCCTCCCTGTGGCCACTGTGGGAGTGGCCAGGTGGGGTGAAGCCTAGTTAGGGTGACCTAGACTCTGGTCATTCAGTCGTTTGACAATTACTGAGAAGTTACTATGTGGATTGCTAGGTTCTGGGGACACACCAGTGAATAACCCACCCAAAGTCACAAAGCTTGCTTTCTACTGGGAGATGGACAATGAATGACAGACTTAGTAAATAAGTATGTTAGAAGGTGATAAATGCCACGGAAAAAAGGAAAATTAGAACAGGGAAAGGAGGATTGGGAATGTGGGGGGTAGGGCAGGTTACAATTTCAGATGGGGTGGTCAGGGTGGCCTGATATAGAAGATAAAATCTGAGCAAAGATTTGAAGGAGGTGAGGAAGTTATCCTCGGTCCATTGGGCAGTTCTGATAACCTTCCTGAAGGTAGGAATCCTGGATCCCAGGGTGAGGGAGTGGCCCCCCGCCCTGTGTGCTGGTGTCTGAGGAAATGCAAGGAGGCCGTGTGGCTGGAACAGCTGGAGTGAGAGGGAGGTCAGGTGATAAGAGGTCAGAAGAGCGATGGGGACCAGATGATTTCAGGCCTTGCAGGACATTTTCCTTTAAATTCCAAGCTGCACGCCCTGGCTGGGTACTCGGTTAGAAATTGTCCCCATACACCAAGGTTGTAGGTTTGATCCCCAGTCAGGGCACATACAAGAATCAACCAAAGGCCAAACCGGTTTGGCTCAGTGGATGGAGCGTCGGCCTGCGGACTGAAGGGTCCCGGGTTCGATTCCGGTCAAGGGCATGTGCCTGGGTTGCAGGCACATCCCCAGTGGGGGATGTGCAGGAGGCAGCTGGTCGATGTTTCTCTCTCATCGATGTTCCTAGCTCTCTATCCCTCTCCCTTCCTCTCTGTGAAAAATCAATAAAATATATTAAAAAAAAAAAAAAAAAAGAATCAACCAAAGAGTGCATCAGAGGATGGAACAGCAGGTCGATGTTTCTCTTTACCTAAGATCAATATAAAAAAGTCCCAAGCTTCAAGAGTCATTGAGACCACCTCCTACAGCCCTCATTTCAGACAAGGAGACAGCCCCACAGAAGGCAGGGAGTGCTCAGTGCCACCCAGCGTGAATGAGGGCTGCCCACTGACGGAGTGTGGGCAGAGAGTCAGGTCTCTTGCCCACCTTCCCCGGGGCTCCAAGGGGAAAGGGAGCTGGGGCAAGTGGACACTGAGTCAGTCTTCCTGGCAGGAGCTGGGCCAGCTGCAGACCCAGGCCGGCGACATGTCCGTGGTGCTGTCCATGGATAACAACCGCTGCCTGGACTTCAGTGACATCATCGCTGAGGTCCGGGCCCGGTATGAGGAGATCACCCAGACCAGCAAGGCCGAGGCTGAGACGCTGTACCAGACCAAGGTGCCAGGGCCAGGGGCAGTACCATGCTGGAAAAGACTGGGTCTTCATGCCCATACAATAGGGGGGTTGTCCACCTCGGTCCATTGGGCAGTTCTGATAACCTTTCTCAAGCTCCAGAGCTGGGTGGGCATGACCATCTCCATTCTCCGGGAGGGAGGCAATGCAGGAAACCTGTGGGAGATGAGCCTGGACTTCTGCAAGCGCATCCCACCATGTCCTGGTCTCAGTATTAACCCATGTACCAAATGAGGACGTGAGGAAGCAACGGATGGGGGTCATGGGTCTTGGCGTCAAAGGTGAAGGTCCTCTCAACTCATGGTCACCTCTGTCCCCCTCAGTACCAGGAGCTGCAGGCATCTGCCCAGCTCCATGGGGACAGCATGAAGGAAATCAAAGTTCAGATCTCTCAGCTGCAGCAGGCAATCCAGAGACTGCAGAGACAGATTGAGGACCTCAAGAAGCAGGTGAGGGTCCCAGAGCTCCCCGAGCCCTACCTCTTGCCTTTGTGCCGTGGTCACCGCTGGGCTGGTGTGAACCTTGATAACTGGCTGGACTCGATGTAATTTGGGGTAGAGAGAACCTCAAGCTCCATTTAAGGGTACTTCAGCCTTCCTCTTATGCATTCTAGCTGCATGAGCTCTGCATTGAACAACTCCAGGTGGCTCTGCTTGTGCTGGATTCCACGTCCAGGTGTACATCTTGCTTTAGGCTCCTTGGGGAGAGGGTTAATTTATCTCTTTTCTTATCCCTCCTTTTGACTTTGATGCATCAAGCCCAGCAGGGCCTCTAAGGCCATGCAGTGAATTTCCTGGTTCCCTTTAGGGAGGGTGATAGCCAGGACCTCAGGGAGCAGGCAACATGGGCAGTAGAGTGGGGGGCTGAGCCCTCCTTAGGAGGTAATGCTGTTGGTGCCTGGTGTGGGGAGGAGTGAGAGGGATGGAGGGAGAGGATGGCAAGGGCAGGGAGGTGGTTTCCTATTCCTCTTGGAGAATTCATTTCTAGATGCAAAGGATTTCCAGTTCTTAAGTTTTCAAGTGTCTTTGTATTCACTTTCCCCAAATCTGAAGAATCGGTTTTGGGGTCAACAGAGCGTTGAGAACTGAGACCACAGAGTCAGGCAGTTTCCTCTAAGAACTTTGGCTTGACTCCCAAGTTGCACATGACCCATCCATTGCCAGCAGGGCCCTCAGGGGAAAATCCTTAGAGTACAGATCACTCAAAGCCCAGACTCGGACTCCAACCATCCTTACCTGCTCTTCTTTGGAGTGTGATGCAGGACCTGTTACTTAATTTGCTGCCGTCGTGCTTTGCCCTTAAGTTTGGATTCCTTGCTTTGGATTCCCTGGGTTGCCTGTTAAAATAGTTCCCTGTGCCTCCTGTCAGACAGAGGGAATCAGGGTCTCTAAGGATGGAGCCCAGAAACCTGCTTTCTAAACTAAGTTCGCCCAGATGACATGAATACGGGGAGTCTCAAAGCCCAGCTGCCAGAACTTAGGGTGGAACTACGTCCCCATGTCTGGAAACCAGAGCTCCTCCCACCAAAGGCTTGAACCCTCCTTAGGGATATGACTCCCCCCGCTCCCATTACTACTCCTCTTCATGCACACAAGCCTGATGAATTGGGACCCCCTGTGCCAGGCTCCAGGCAGAGCCCTGAGGGTTACAGTTAGAGTGGTGGACTGGACTTCAGCTTTAGGTAGGGTCCTGACTCTGACACTCACCTTTCTGAGCCTCAGTTTCCTCATCTGTAGAATGGAGATGATGCTCCCCATCCACAGGGTGCTTGTGTGGGAAAGAATAATGAGAACCTTTAGGGAATGCCTTCATTCCGAACCAAACATGAGGGCCAATCAGCTGGATGGCCAATTAGATAGGGATCTTCATCTAAGAGTTTTCTGTGGGATTGGAGAGAAAAGTACAGAGAGTGTATTTTTCAAACTAAAAATGGAGGTACATAGTTTGATAAACTCTGAAAATAGGACAAAATATTTGAAATGGGGCTGCTCCCAAAATATCCAGGGCCGTGGTGGCCAACAAGATGAGCCTTGTAGGTAATGATCGGAACAGGACAGGAAGAGGCTTGGCAGAGGGAAGAAGCAGGAGTGATCACTTGAGGTGGGAAAGGGTGGGTTAGTTTCTTGTGGCTGCTGTAACAATGTACCACAAGGTTGGTGTCTTGAAACAACAAAAACTTATTCTCTCAATCTGGAGATGAGCCTGGACTTCTGCAAGCACAGAAATCAGAGTCAGCAGGGCCATGCTCCCTCTGAAGGAGCCAGCTGGAATCCTTCCGTGCCTCTGCCTACTGGTGGCTCTGGCAATTCCTTGGCATTCCTGGTTTTGTAGCCACATCACTCCAGTGTCAGCCTCCATCTTCATGTGGTGCCTTCTCTCTGTGCCCGTGCCCCCTCATCTTTTTCTAGGAACACCAGTCGTTAGGTTCAGGACTCACTTGAAATACCATATGATGTCACCTTGAGATCCTTAACTAATTACATCTGCAAAAAACCCTATTTCCAATTAAGAGCACATTCTGAAGTTCTTGGTGGACCTGAGAGTTTTGGGGGACAATATTCAACCCATTATGGGAGTTAAGGAAGCAGAAGAGGCCATACTCTTCCGTAGAATAAGAGCCTTGGGAGGGGCCAAGGATACTTTTGAGCTCATGTGATTATGCTGCACCCTAGCCTTCAAGTTTTATCTGTAGTAAGTGCTTTGGGAGGCTGTGTTTTGCTTACTGCCATTTCCTCCCTCATGTCTACATCCATCCCAGAATGCCAACCTGGAGGCTGCCATCGCGCATGCCGAGCAGCGTGGGGAGCTGGCTCTCAAGGATGCTCAGGCCAAGGTGACCGAGCTGGAGGCCGCTCTGAGAACCTCCAAGCAGAACATGGCCCGGCTGCTGAGACAGTACCAGGAGCTCATGAGCACAAAACTGGCCCTGGATGTGGAGATTGCCACCTACCGCAGGCTGCTGGAGAGCGAGGAGTGCAGGTGGGGCCAGTCAGAGGACCTGGGGATATGTTTCTTGTGGGGAAAGGTGATGGTGAAGGATGGAATGCCAACACAGAGCTTTCCTTGTGAGGGGAATCCTGAGAGATTTCCTCACATTCTAAACCACTGAGGGCAACCCTTTCTGCTGGGAGGGGTTTTAAATTGGGGACCATGGACTTTATCTGCTGAGAAAGTAGGTGAGCTGCTCCAAGAGGCATTCTTGCACCTTTCTCAGCAGTTCCTCTCTTGTTCTTTCTCCCCCAGGATGTCTGGGGAATGGACCAGCCAGGTCACCATCTGTGAGTATCAGGGGAGTTTCAGGGAGGGATCCCCATGGGGAGCCGAGGACCCTACTGTGACACTGGTGTATTTCTTGCAGCCGTGGGGGGAGGCAGTGCCATCCTGTCTGGAGGAACTTGTGGACTCGGAGGTGGGTCCAGCTGCTCCAGTGTCGTGACTGGAGGCTCCAACATCATCCTGGGCTCTGGACAGGGCCCTGTGATGGGGTCCTGCTCTGTGTCCAGCTCTGGCTCTGGCTCTGGCTCCAGCGGCCGCACCATCCTGAAGAAGACTGTCGAATCAAGTCTTAAGACGTCCATTACATACTGAGTACCGTGGCAGCCACTTGCTTTCCTGCCTTCCTGAACATTCTCAGCCCTACCCCTACCCCATCATCCCATCCCTGCATGGCCAGTTGTGTGTCCACTGCCCACAGGGGATGCTGCAAAAATTAATAAAGTCATGTCTGCCTGCTGTTCTGAGTGCTGGCCTGGTCTTGCCTAGCGATTTGTCTAATTTGTCTGCTGCTTGCCCAGTGCATACTGCTCCATCCTCCAGCTAGCCAGCCTCATCTTCTCCTCTCTCCATGGCCTCTAAGCTGAGCCAGGAAAACTCTGGGTTTGGCTTGGCCAGTCTGCATATCACCCAAGTATTGTCCTTTGAGGGGAGGAGAGAGGTCTGAGGGCCACCGACCAGACCCTAGAGCAGGGGTGGGCAAACTTTTTGACTCGAGGGCCACAATGGGTTCTTAAACTGGACCGGAGGGCCAGAACAAAGCATGGATGGAGTGTTTGTGTGAATTAATATAAATTCAAAGTAAACATCATTACATAAAAGGGTACGGTCTTTCTTTTTTTAAGTTTTATTCATTTCAAACGGGCCGGATCCGGCCTGTGGGCTGTAGTTTGCCCACGGCTGCTCTAGAGTCTATACCGAGAGGCACCTGCCCTTGTCCTACCCATCTGCTTCTGAGCCTCCATTTCTCTAGCTTTTCTATGAAATGAAGCAGCCCCAATTCACTCTGGGGAAGAGTTTTCCTTCCTCTCCTTACCTCTCCATTCCCTCCCACAAATTGTATTGGGTACAAACCACACTTGAGCCACTGTTCCACGACTGGGGCTACTCTGGCAAGCAAGACCAAACCATCCTGCCCTCCTAGTGGCTCTGGAGACATCTGCTTCTGATGTGTCCAGCATAACCCCTCCCACCCATGAGAACCAGGTCTTCCTTCTCAGAGCCCTTGGCTCCAGTGCCAGAGGCCAGCCTCCTATGGCTAACTCAGACACCCTGGGTTGAGAGATGGGTGGTGAGGCCCTTTTGTGTCTTGTCTCTTCTAATCCCTTCCTTCTTATACCCTAGCTCCAGCTCTACCCAAGGTGGCAAAGCTGAGTCTTGTCATCTCACCCCCACCTTTCATCTCTGAGCTTTATTTTTTTTTGGTTTGTTTTTGTTTTTTGTGTGGTTTTTTTTTTTTGCAAAAGTGTTGTTTTTTATTTTCTTTGGGGGGCCAGCTGCAGCTTCCCACCAACAAAACCTCAGAGCACAATGGCAGGAGCAGATGTGGGGCGGGTGCAGGTTGACCCCCTGCTCCAGGGCCTGGGGTCTCTCCTGGGAGGCTGGGCTGCAGGAGGCTGGGAGGCTCCCAGCGCTGGGGGGAGGGGGAACTCCCCCCACAGCAGAGAGCAAATCTCAGCTGCTGCTACATGTGCTCAGCGCTTGGCTGGGGGACAGAAGTGGGGAGACAGAAACCAACCTCGCGCTCCAGCCCCAGCCGGTCAGGCGATGGAGGGTCAGATGCTGACCTCACCCCCTGGGAGCACCCACAGCTGATCGGTCTATGCCACAGATTCTGTGCTTCGGGGTGGAAAAGGGTCTCTTTGGGGCTTAAATAAATGGGCCGGGGAGGGACGAGGGGTGCGAGAACAGAGGGTGACTGTCTAGCCAGCAGGCCGGCCTCCAGGGCCCCGAGGCAGTGTGGAGCCTGCACTGTGGCCTGCGAGACTCCTGGGGGGAAGGGAGGGAAGGTCCCAGCCAGGTCTTGGGCCACCTCTCGGGGCTCACACAGTGTTTGGAGGGGCCGCTGGGGAAAGCAGAGAGGCTGGAAGACAGGTGCCAGGGGCGGGGCTTAGCGCAGGTCCTGCTCCTCGCCCTGGATGGTCTTCTTGATGCGCAGCAGCATGGTGGTCAGCCACTGGTCCAGCCGGGAGATGGAGTCGAACTCCTTCACCGCCTCGGTGTAGCTGTCCACGTTCTGCTCTTCATGGGCGTCTAGCAATTTCTTCATCAGCTTGCACTCCCGGGAGTCGGAGAAAGCGGGGAACAGCTCCTCGTACCTCTGGACAGCAAGCTTGGCGTTGAGCATGTCGAGACAGAAGTGGCAGAGGGCCGCCTTGAAGAAGTGGTCCTTGGCGCTGTACTTGAGGAGGGGGCTGTCCATGGCGGTGGTCCCCACCAGTTCGTAGATGTCAACGGCCTTCTGATACTGCTCCAGCTGCGCGGCGTAACCAGCCACCTTCAACAGACACTTGTTGGCTGAGCTGTTGGACTCCTCGCTCTTGTAGTAGTCTGCAGACTGCTCGTAGTGCGCCATGGCCTTCTCGGTGTCCACCAGCTCCGTCTCGTAGATCTCAGCGATGGAGATGTGGTGCTTGGCTGCGATGGTGAAGCGGCCCATGTCTGTGTAGATCTCGATTGCTCTCATCAAACAGTTAATGGCCTCTTGGGGGTCAGCTTTCTTGAACGCGTTGCCGGTGTCCACGAAGCAGGTAGCGGCGTCGTGCTTGTTCTGAAGCTGCAGATGCAGCTGGGCTGCCTGGCAGAAGGCGTTTCCGGCAGCACTCCAGTTTTTGGCCATTTTGAACATGTTTGCTGCTCTGGCGTAGATTTCGCAGGCTTCCTCTGTTTTTTTTTTTTTTTTTTTTTTTTTTTTTTATCATTCTCCCTGAATTGTTTCTGCTTTCCCAGAATTCTTTTTTTAATATATTTTTATTGATTTCAGAGAGGAAGTGAGAGGGAGAGAGAGATCGAAACATCATTTCCAGCTTTCAAAATGTTATTAATATCTGGCTTCCTCTGTTTTGGACGAGCCTGGCCTCCAATCGGCGACCCGATGCTTCCACGCATGCGCATAACTGGCGTCGGGCACCTCACTTTCTTCTTCATCTCTGAGCTTTAATCTGGCCTTCCTCTTGGACAGGGGTGCCCCAGTCAGGTTAATAATTCAGCAGTGATGCTGAGCAATAGCCTTCAATATGTGTTCCAAGGGCATTTCGAGGAGAGGCTGAAGGGCAGGATCAAAGGTTCCCTGTGGCAATGTGCATGTCTCTGTCACTCCTTCCAGCAGTTCAGCTAGGCCTCCAGGCTTGCACACCCAGCAAAAAAGAAGGTGTGCCACTGCCCAGCCCACTCTCCACAAAACGCAATCTGTGAAATATTTAGGCTGTTCAGGTTATATCCTATGGGCATCTCACTTCTCACCCCAATCAGCTTATCAGAGGCTTCCTTCCAGCCCCCCAGGATACTCTCTGATGTTTTAGCATCTCTTGTAGCTTGTTCCCTGGTTAATCCTCCAGGATAGGCTCCATTTCTGATTCAGGACAGCCTCCCTTCATCCTGCTTCTTTTCCCCAAGTTTGGACCAGATTCTTCTCCTCCTGGAAACCTTCCCAGCTCTCTGTGTCTGAACCCACCAGACACTTCCTGTTTCCAGCACAGCCTGGCTGCACCGTTGCCATCCTGGGGACTTAGGAATGGAACTATGCCCATCCCCCTTACCTCTTGGCTCTATCCCACCCATGGGCCTGTCTGAACATGAGCCTGGAAGTTTCTCCTCCTTCCCTCTTTTGCAGGAAGCCAGGAGAATGGACATCGGGGCCAGGTGCTACCTCAGCAGTTGTCTTGGCTCTTGCACTGCTCCTCCCATCTTCTCCCTCTCCATCTGGGTCAACTCCAAAGCCTGCCCAGAGGTCCAGGCTAATAAGAGAGAGAGGTCAGCCTTTTTTTCAGATCCATGGGTCTCTCCATCAAAAGTATCCAAGAAGGAGGCTTGTCAGCCCTCTGTGAGGGAGACATGAGTGGGTGAGCTTGGATCCCAGCTCTGCCATTTACTAGTGGTGTAACTTTGACCAAGTTACTTAACCTCTCCCTGTGCTTCAGTTTCCTCATCTGTGAAAAGACATTAATAATACTAAGAGGGCCCTGTGGGGATGGTAACATTCAGGATTTCAAAAGCAAACAAATTCACCCAAAATAGTTCAGTTAAATAGACTTTAATAAAAGGATTATTTACAGAGGTGTGGGCATGGCTAAGGGAACAAGCATAGGATGCAGAGGCCAGAGGCTGGTAGCGCTGGGAAGCCATTGCCACCTTAGAGCTGGGGAGGCTACCGTCTGGTTTGTCCAGGCTGAGAGGATTTCTGGGATGTGGGACTTTCAGTGCTAACGCAGGATGGTCCTGGGAAAATCAGGACCAGGTGGACATCCTGTGGAGAGCTGGAGACACAGGAGGGAGAAGTGGTGACTGGGTGATAGAGTTGGGGAACGGTGGAGAGATCATGTGGAAGGAGACATCCAGTGCAGAAACGGGGAGGGAGCGGGAAGAAATACTGGCCCTCTCTCCCTCCCAGACCTCCTGATGGGGTCTCTCTTTGGCCAACCCAGCTGGAAGCCAGAGAACAAGGGAGCAGCCTACCAGGGTCAAGGAGATTGGTGAATGGATCTGGGGCAGGTGAGTGGATCTGGAAAGAGGCAAAGGGAGCATATTGAGAATGGAGACGAAAGGTGTTATTGCATGGAAAGTGTATAGGCTCCTGTCTGCCCTACAGTGAGTGCTCAATTAAGTGTTGCCTATATAACCATAGAAAGTCCTACCTTTGTATGGGGGCTCCTCAAGGGCAGCAACTGTGTTCTCTTCACCCCTGTATCTTTTCTATTGCTCAGCACCCAGCCTGACCCACGTTGGGTGCCCAGTTGGGTGCCCCACTTCATCCAATCATTCCATCGCCTCTAGACCTGTCACAGGGAGGGGACCTAGACAGGTGACAGTCTCCAGAGATGGGTGCTCTTAGACTGAGCGGCAGCAGGGGGAGGAAACTGCTCCTTCTTGGGCTACAGAGAAGGTGTGAGCTTGGGTGGCCTGCACGAAAGTGGAGAGGCAGGTTAGGAGGAGGCACAGCGGCTCCCACACTGTCTGGGCTGGGACTGGTGAGATGTCCTGCTGGGTAGGAGGGAGGCTACCCAGGAAGTAACTGCGAGAGCGGGCCCTGGGTTGCCTGTGTGTCTGTCATCAGCTCCCGGCACAAAGCCTGGCACAGAGCACCAGGTAAATATGTTTGGTTGTGGAGGGTGGAATGTGTGTTTGCAGCCCACTCTACTCCCACCACCAGGGCTGCTCCTGACTCAGAGGGCTGACATCACTCCTTTCCCCAGGGAGGGAGGCCCCACTCACAACTGTCTTTGCCTCCCACACCCCCATTAGGGAGAGATAAGGGAGGCTGAGAAAGTGATAACAGCCTCAGGGGCAGGGACAAAGGTTAGGGAAGTGACAGCTGGGTTCTGCAATCACAGGCAGGTGCTTTTTGAAAGGACTTCCCTTTGGTTGATCTCTTACCCACCCTCCCCCCACCTTCCCGCTGTAGTTTGACAGTCTGTTCAATGAAGGACTTGTATGCACACATATAAGCACAACCAACAGATGCAAGACACTGACGGCGACGGGACGAGAGCAAGTGCCAGGAGTTAGGGGGGAGACCAGTGGCGGGGGGGTGGGGGGAGACATATGTACTATTATTTGTAATACCTTAAACAATAAAATAAAAAAATATTAAAAAAACCAAAAAACCAAACCAAAACCAAAACCAAAACAAAACAAAAAAAAAGGCAGAGGCAAGGAGGCCCAGAGAGGTTGAGAGTTGCCAGAGGACACACAGCTCAGTGGGGAATTCATCTCCCCTCCCCGATTCCTACCCCAAACACCTGTTATCCTAGCTCCAAGCAGGGAGGAAAAGTAAGGGACTGGTTCTGTCAGTGTCCCCTGCCCTACTGCTCATGGGAGTATATTCAACTTCTTGACCCTGGGAGACGTGGGCTGCTCTCCTCCTGCCTCCCTTGAGGGTGGTACCATGCCCTCTCCTTTGGGGTCCTGGGAACACAGACTGGTGAGAGTCCCAGCTCTAGCCCTGGCAGCTGTGTGAGGAGCCCAGCCAGTACCATCTCTCTCCTTCCCTCAGGCAAGTCTCTCTCCTTTCTGCCCCCCGCCCCAAGTGGTTGAGGAGGGACAGTCTCTAGAGCAGCCATGGGCAAACTACGGCCCACGGCCGGATCCAGCCCGTTTGAAATGAATAAAACTAAAAAAAAAAAGACCGTACCCTTTTATGTAATGATGTTTACTTTGAATTTATATTAGTTCACACAAACACTCCATCCATGCTTTTGTTCTGGCCCTCCGGTCCAGTTTAAGAACCCATTGTGGCCCTCGAGTCAAAAAGTTTGCCCACCCCTGCTCTAGAGTCAACCCCTCAGTACTCCCTCAGTCCTAGCATTTGACTAACATTTCCAAGTTTCACTTGTGGTTGTTGGTCCCAGTAGCCTGAGGTGGTGAAACAAGGAGGGGACTATGTGAAGTGATTTGAGGACCCCTCCATCCGCTGGCTCCTTCTGAATCAAGCATGAGGCTCCTTGTGGACTGGGAAGATGGGAATGCTGGGGTGCTTCATGGTCCTAGTGGGGCTTTTGTTGAATACATACTTCTATGTCCAGCCGATGGGATATGTCCTCCACCCCCTCCAGCTCCCTGCAGAGTGGCTGCACCCTTCTGGGAGGCTCTGCTGTAAAGCAGAGGGCCGGGGGTCTCAGGTGATAGTCCAAGCCCACTGTTTCTCTTTGGCCCCCTCACCTTTCCAGCGTCTGGGCACCGCCTGAGGAACCAGGTCTTTCTAGTTCCTAAAGTGCGCAGGCACCGTGGTTGGGCAGGAACCTTCTTCCTGACTTCCCATCCACTTTGCCCAGCACAGGATCTCCACGCAGCACACAGTCTGCGGTGTATGACAAGAAAACAGGTTGTCCCCACACCCACTCTGCCACCTGTGCCCCCCACCCAGACCTGCCAGGGGGCAATGAGGCTGTGGGCTGGGAGGTGGGACTGCAGCAGGGCTGGGCTCTCTCTCCACAACCCATTGCCCAATGCGCCTTCATTCACCACCTGCATGGTCTGGGCCCTGGGGCCTTGGCTTACAACAGGGGCCTGGGACAAACCCCACAGAACAGAGCCCCATTGATAGCGGCCACCAGGGCTGGGTGGGAGGAGACCAAACCAGCCACTGCGTGGTGGAGGTGGCTGTGGGAGCCCGTATCATCCTGTTCCAAGGCAGGGGAGCCCCAGGGGGTGGCATCCTGCCCCAGACAGTCTCTGCTCAGCCTCAGCTCTGGGGCACAGGTGATAACTGGGAGCAGCTCCTCCTTCTTGCTGGGTGAGAAGGGACTCTCCCGCCCCAGCCCACAGGGCCCCTCCCTCTCCTCCTGGGGCGATGGGGCAGGAGCATCTGTGGAGGTGAGGAGCCGGCCCAGTTGGGAAAAGATAAAAAGCGCATCAGTGGCCCAGCAGCTCATCACACTCCCTCCCAGCTCTCAGCCTGCGCTCTAGCCCCTCTGACAATCATGAGGTCCTCGATGGCTCGGCGGACGTACACCACCAAAGGGGGCTTCAGCTCCAACTCTGCCAGTGGAGGGGGTGGGCCCAGGGCCCACACCAGCTTCAGCTCTGTCACCATGTCCCGGAGCAGTGGCAGTGGTGGTGGGGCCCGCTGTGGCACTAGCACAGGTGGCTTTGGCAGCCGGAGCCTCTATAACTTGGGGGGCAGCAAGAGCATCTCCGTCAGTATGGCTGGAGGGGCCTCCTCAGCGCGGGCCCTAGGTGGCTTCGGCCATGGCAGCGGGGCTTTCATGGGCCTGGGGGCTGGAAGGCAGACATTCGGGCCTGTCTGTCCTCCTGGTGGCATCCAGGAGGTCACTGTCAACCAGAACCTGCTGACCCCACTCCATGTGGAGATTGATCCGGAGATCCAGCGGGTGCGCACTCAGGAGCGGGAGCAGATCAAGACCCTCAACAACAAGTTCGCCTCCTTCATCGACAAGGTGGGCCAAGGTGGAAGGAGGCAGGGAGGGTCCTGCAGTAGGGACAGGGCCTCTGAGAGAGGTGGGCTGGATGGAGGCTGCTGCAGCCCCTGTGCATTTGGGTGGGGTCGATGGGATGACTTTTGGAGCTCTTCCAGCCTGAGCCTGGGATGTCCAGACCTGGATGGCTGGAGGCAATCTTCAGGTCTTTACTGTAATTGCTCAGGTGAATCTCGGGTCTACTCATGCAGCCTATTGGCCAAGCCCACCCTGACGGCTGCGGCCTTTCCTGTGGTCATAGTTATTCTATTACACAGCAGCCTCAGCTCACAATTACATAGCGGATTGTCCTCATTGCTCCTCTTAACAAGGTGGCCCTTATTGCCTTTTGTCATTTGACAGCTAGGAAATTGACTCAAGTGAAAATTACCCAAGAAGCCCCACCTGTTCCCTGTTCTCTCAGTCTTGGTGGAGGCCTAAGGACAAAGATGTGGTCAGACACAATGGGGGGGGGGGCGGGGGGGAGAGGGGGGCGTGTCCTAGGGGAAGTCCTCCTTTTGCTTCTCCAAACTCCATGACCTGGGGCATGGAGTCTGATCTATCCTAGGCTGGAAGTGTCCTGACTCCCTCCCTAGCATCCAGGTGGACTGGGAGGCTCTTGTCCTGTTCGCTGGCCTTTCCAGGTCTGTTTTGCTGGCCGTGTCTATCTCTACCCTGAGCCTCCAGGTCCACGATGGGGAAAATCCTGGTGGATGACTGTACCTGGGTTCAGTGATTTGTGGGTTCCCCAAGGACATTCATGTCCCTTTCTCATGCGATACCCACAGTGTCCCATGAGGAACCACGATAGGTAACATTGTGTCCATTTTTAAGAAGAGAAAACAGGTTTAGAGAGGTCATGTAATTTTCCCAGGATTATACAGGTACCTGGAGGCAGAGCTTGGCACTAAGAGGGCTCCTTACTGCTTATGGCAAGTGCACCTGCTGCGTGGTGTGCCTGGGCCACATGACTGTGGGCCAGGGGTGCTGTGGGGGTGGGACCTGGAGAGACTGGATAGCAGAGGGTGAAGCAAGCCATTCCGCCCACCCTCCTCACCTTCCGCCCTAGTGACTTTTGGTTCTTCTATGGGACTGTCCCAGAGGCTAAATAAGCAAAAACCCCTTTTAGGCTCTCAGAATCATGGCCTGGGAGCTGGGGGCCTGAGAGGTTGTCTGTGTCTGGTGTCTGGGAAGCCTAGCTCTGCAGAGAACCCCCCTGGGGCCTGTTAAACCCTTGCCATGGGCCCCCTTCTGAGTCTTTAGAGATAGGGCTGGGCATCGCTATTTAAAATTTTTTTTTTTAAAAGTCTGATTTACAGAAAAGTTGCAGGAAGAGTACAACATACTCTTTTATACTCTCAGCTAGATTCATCAATTAGAATTTTTTTGTCACATTTGTTTTCTCTCTCTTTTTTAATGTGTGTGTATATATAATCACAAATATATACATATATAGTTATCTATATATTATGTATACACACACACACACACACACACACATATGCATTTGCATTTTTAACAGTTGATTTTGATGTAGAATTGGGTTCAAAAACATTGATCTAGTCCAGTTTACCCGGGACAAATGAGGAAGGGAAGCCCAGAGAGGAGTGACTTGACTGTCACTAACTAGTAAATGACTGAACTGGGGCTTGTGTACTTATTAACTCTTGAGAGCCCTTGTCATCAGGATCACATTTTCCAGCAAAGACCGTTCCCTCAGGAACTCCTCCCTTCAGCAAGGCGTAGGCCTGCACTGCCCCTGTGATGTCCTGGTTGTGGATGGATGGTGGTGAGGAGCCCCATTCTCAGTCCCTCCTGGGGAAAGGGGATGGTGCCAGCCCACCGCTCTTCTTGCTCTGGCTCAGGTGCGTTTCCTGGAGCAGCAGAATAAGGTGTTGGAGACCAAGTGGGCGCTGCTGCAGGAGCAGGGCCAGAACTTGGGAGTCACCAGGAACAACCTGGAGCCCCTGTTTGAGGCCTACCTGGGCAGCCTGCGCAGGCAGCTGGACAACCTTCAGGGCGAGCGGGGCAGGCTGGACTTAGAGTTCAGGAACGTGCAGGATCTCGTCGAGGACTTCAAGAACAAGTGAGGAGGGCTGGGCAGGCTGGGGCTGTGTGGGGAGGGGCGGGGGCCCTTGGAAATCTCCGCAGAGAGAACCGTCTCATCTGCAGGGTCCTGGGACCCACGTGGGAGATGCACAGACAGAGCTGCTTCCTTCGGTGCTCAGGCACCGGACCCAGAGCCTCCTGGAGAATTGTCACACTTGTCAATAATTTTGAAAAGTCTTTATTATATGGTGGGGAGAATAGTGTAAT
Organism: Myotis yumanensis; assembly: GCF_028538775.1. Classification (NCBI taxonomy): domain Eukaryota; kingdom Metazoa; phylum Chordata; class Mammalia; order Chiroptera; family Vespertilionidae; genus Myotis; species Myotis yumanensis. The sequence continues at coordinate 162,551,753 of NW_027223754.1, forward strand.
GAACTTATATGTTCTCATTACCCAGCTTTAATAATTATCAACAGCCAATCTTGCTTCATCTGTATCCCTACTTACTTTCTTTCCTCCCTTATTGCCTTAAGCAAATCCAAACCATTATGTAATTAATTCACAAAAAATTTTTACTGGATATATTCATATAATTCATCTTCATAAGTTGACTTAACAAACATAAGCACAATGCCATAATCACACCTAAAACTTTTAATTCCTCAATCTCATCAAGTAGTGAGTCAATTTTGATTTTCTAATTGTTCCATTACAGTAATAGCATTTAAAAATACAGTTTGTTTGAATCAAGATCCAAATAAGGCTCACATCGTATGAATGGTCGATATGTATATTTATAATTTTAAGGCATACTTTTTCATAATTTTCCCAACAACTTGACCTGAGTTGTTGGAAACCTTAAAGTCTCAGCAAAAGCAGTTGGAGAGAAGTTAGTTGTTTGAAATGCCATCTTGTTGACACAACACCACCTGTTCCTATAAAGCCTCCTAAGGGCTCTGATCCAAAGAGATGGCTTCTCTTAACTGGTGTATTGCACAAATTCGGTGCCATTTCCTCAAAAGACGCAGGGAGGAATATTTAAAGTCTGCACCCCAACTTTCTTCACCGGTTGGCTGCATTACTGAACTGCTTCCCAAAGGTGTTCTTGGCCAGTATGGGACCCTTCAAGGCTTCCTTAAAGCCAAGAAGGTCCAGTACCTTAAAAGGCACATCAGGGGTGAGTCTGGCCTGAATCTTGTCTGTGTAACAGGTATGAAGATGAAATCAACAAGCGCACTGCTGCTGAGAACGAGTTTGTGGTGCTCAAGAAGGTGAGTAGGGTGACAGGGAGTGGGGGAGGGTGGTCCTTTGGCTGCCAGACGGCTGGGCTGACTCTGAGAGAGGCCTGAGGCTGGGGGCTGAGCCATCTGCCCTGCTCTCTCCCTCATCCCCAGGATGTGGATGCTGCGTACATGGGCCGGATGGATCTACACAGCAAAGTGGGCACCTTGACCGAGGAGCTCGACTTCTTGAATCATCTCTATGAAATGGTGAGGTAGCCAGTGGACAGGGATCATTACATACATCACGGGGGATCCCTCCAGAGGACTGATCTGAATTCACCAGTGCCATTTAGTTGATAGAAGATAAACCTGGACCTTTGATTAATACTAGCTTCCATTTATTAAGTGCTTAAATGGGCCAGGCACTGGGCCAAGCACTCAACAAATCTACAAGTATTATTGTCTCCATTGTACAGTCAGGGACACTGAGGTTCAGAGCAACTTGCTCATGGTCACATAGCTAGAGGCATTGTTGGAGTTAAAATCTACTTCTCTAACTTCAAACTCTGACTCTTGCTGCTGTGTTATACTATGTTCCCCCTTTTGCCCAGTTTTTAATAGAGCAAGGGATGAAGGAGCAGAGATGGACAGAGCTGAGATGGGGACTGACATTCCAGGTTGGAGCAGGAGATGAGGTGTGGGTGGTGAGGTTCCAGGAAACAAGGGGGATTTGAAGACTTGGGTGAGAGGGTTGAACTTAACATGATTCCCTATGCAGGGACCTCAGGGTAAGCCTCCCACTCATTTTAAAGCACTTTCTCTAATTTCTCAATGGGGATCTTCTACATATATTTATTTTGGGCCAGGCATTTCCATTTCTGAACAAATTTATTAGAAAGCTGACTTGAATCTTCTTCCTATGGCTTCTGCTCTTGATAGACCCCAATTCTGCCCCCTGGGCTGCACATATCCAATTATCTTCCATGTGACATATGTCTTTCATATGACAAACATTTAGAGGTCAGGATGATTAGGGGATTGGAATCTGTGGTATGTGCAGAAGTTTAGGAAACAAGATTCTGAATCCAGAATTCAGAAAACAGAAGGGTGGGAGGGAGGCTACAGATACAGAGTTCTATTTATGCAACCTAATATTGTACTAGCTTATGTGTTATTTTAAAAACCATCTCACCATGTTTGTTCCTTAAAATCCTCCTGGATTTTTTTCCACATCAATGCTTTCAGGGGAGACAAGCATCCACTGTCTTCCAGCTTCCGGTATTGGGGAAGTTGAATTTTAAAACTGAATGCAAGAGCATTTTCTTGTGAAATGTTATTGAAGTTTCATGCCATCGTTGCAGGTCATTGTGGGCACTTTGAAACTGGATTCTCCTCTCCATGTATTGAAGATGCCCAATTGGATATATTAGTGATGCATCAGCTTTGGGTTATCTGCAGATTTGATAAACTTTCAGTTTAGTTAGTTGATAATATTTCAGTGTAAATCATTGATAATCGCATTAAGGCAGACAGAGTGAGAATAGAGTCCTAGTCCAAGGACTAGATCTTCAGTGGTGCCTTCCTAGTAGGCAGGCCTCACACCATTAACCAGTAATTTGTGGTTTAAATGGCCAAATTACTTTAATTAATTAATTACTTTTTTTTTTGGTTCAGCTACTTTAAAATCTAGTTAGCATATCATCATTTGGCCCACATTTTTCTGTCTTGTTTTTAAGAATGCCAGAATAAAAAAGAATTTCCAAAGAGAGAGAAAAATGTGCCTTCCAAAAAAACACACACAAAGAAATGGCTTGGTCAAACAATGTCCATGGCAGTCCTTTAGAAGCTTAGTAATACAACCCTGGAAAAAAATCCATTCATTTTGACTTTTCCGTAGGGAAGTATTGCTGGCTCCTAGTCTCTCACACACATTTTATAATTTAGACTAGAGGTTCACAAGAGATAGATATCAAGTTTAACTTGGAGACGTTAAAATTTCTCCCTTTTGAACATGAGACACTTGCTGTGTTTGTGGCTCTGGATTCTGGAACCTTTTCTGCTGTCCCTAGTTCTCCAGGATCGCGGGGTGTGTGCATCCTCTTGGCAATCCCCATGGCCTCCTAGGATATGCTCCTCTGACGTGGACCCTTGAGATCCCCAACAAGGCCAAGGCTTCTCATATTCTCTGTATTTGTCTTGAGTGTCCATTTCTTCTAAAGCAGCGGTTGCCAACTGGTGGTCCATGGACCATTGGTGGTCCGTGAGGTCCAAAAGGTTGGCGACCGCTGTTCTAAAACATCCTGCTCTGTCCAATTTGATGACTGTTCCTCCTGATGGAAAAAAACCAAATGACATAGCTGTTGAGTTGTTGGCTTTGTCTGGGTCTTCTGCCTCTCTTGTTCTTTCCTAATGCTTATCTATCAGCCCCTGTTCACTGGCTTCAGCATTTCCCTGGCTCATCTTTGGCTCTGTTTTTCTCTGTTCAACATCTCTACGTGACCAGTCTGGATGGAGCTTGTTGGGAATGTTCTGTGCCATCATGCTGATTTCTTAGGTGCCTCCCAATTCTTCCTTACTGGGACCATTGATGGTCATTCATTGTTTGGGGCTTCCTCATTTCCTCTCTTAGGTTCTTATCTCTTTCAGATCAATGGTTCCCACCCCTCTCTTCTTTGAATGTGTAGCAATTGGCTTCCCTACTCTATAAGGCACATGTCTGGCATACCCAGCGTTCCCTCCTTTGCTATTTCTTGTCTATCTGACACATTTACTGAGTACATTCCACAGGACAATAGAGGGACAAAGTCGCTGTCTTTGACTGGCCTGGATTATTACGTGATGAGTCATCACAGTGACTCATCACATGGTGCATGGAGCAAGCTGTGGCTGACCCTTCCTGGGGGACTAGAGGAGCTTCACAGCAGATGGCATTCGAGTTGGATTTTAAAGGAAGGGTGAGACTTTCAAAGGAAGAACAGGAAGAGCTGCCAGCCAGGGCCCCAGCCTGTGTAGTGACATGGGGGCACCAAAGAGCACGGTGTGTCTGGGGAGCAGCAGGTGGGTTGGGCATTGAGTGTGTTAGAGAATAAGGTGAAGAGGGGGACAGGGAAGGTGAGCTAGGGGCCAAGCTGGTGTCACTTCCTATCCAAGTTCCTCATTGCCTATCTGCAGCTCCTTTTGGGGCAGTGACGGGGGAGAGGGCAGGGGGAGGGGGCGTGTTGGGTAAGAATGAAGGCCAGAGCAGTCATTCCCTTTTTGCTTCATGGGCAAATCAACTGTGATTGCCACTGTGGCACTTGGTAATGGATTTTATAGTCTGTTTTTCACAGTCGGATTTTAGGGAAATCTGGAGGTCCAACCACCAATTCCTGGCACTTCTTACCGGGCAGGAAAGGAGCCTCATGGCCTCCCCCTGGCCTGGGAGCATCCCTGTGGGTTCCAGGCCCTATTCCAGTGCCATCACTTTGGCCTCATCTTACTTTCCACCCACTCTTTCCTTCAGGGTCCCTGGTGTCTATGAAGGCACATGCCTTTTAATCCACAAGGCTCTTTCCCCTCTACTTGCATTGGCCCCATTTCTTTGGAAAGCCTGAGCTTTCTGTCCCATGGTTTTAACAAGACTCCCTCATTCACTCATGGAAACTTACAAATCCACAAAGAGAAATGTTGTTTATTAAAATTAGAGCCCCATTTCACAGCTGGAGAGACTGAGGCTGTTCTTGCAATTGCAGTTTCCTTCTGGAGTGTAGCCTGGCCTGATGCCACCTGGACCCCTGTCTTTCATCCTTTAGTTGTTTCCTGGGGGCCTGGTGGCAGCTAATTTTGTTTCTGTAGGAACTGAGCCAAGTGCAGACCAACGTTTCTGACACCAATGTCATCCTCTCCATGGACAATAACCGTAAACTTGACCTGGACAGCATCATCGCTGAGGTGAAGGCCCAGTATGAGCTGATTGCCCAGAGGAGCAGGGCTGAGGCCGAGGCCTGGTACCAGACCCAGGTGAGGAGAATGGCTGGCTTAAGTATGTGAGCTGGGACTGGACCTTATTCCATTGGGAGAGGCCTGGGCCACTGGGCTTCTTGTAGGCCTGGGGTCAGACACCTCCAGCTGTGAGGGTGGGCCAGTGGTTACCCATTGGGTCTGGAGCTATCTGACAGCTCACTGCCACTTCTTTGGCTTCTAGTATGAGGAGTTGCAGGTGACGGCTGGGAAGCATGGGGACAATCTGCGGGACACCAAGAATGAAATTGCTGAACTCACCCGCACTGTCCAGAGGCTGCAGAGTGAGGCAGATGCAGCCAAGAAGCAGGTAAACCTGGGCCTGGCTCAGGTGTTGGTGGAGGTGGAAGGGCCTTCTGCCTGTCATTCTGAGGTATGATATCTGCTCTTCTCCTGGTGGACCGGACACAAATGCAGGACCATCAAGATCAACACACCCCTTTTATGAGGGAGGAAACTGAGGCCCAGAGGCAGAAAAGGATTATCCACCATCACAGCATATTAGTGGTAGAGCAGGTGGGATGACCTCCTCCAAGGAGATTGACCCCATCTCCAGGAGATCAGAGCAGAGGCTCAGGGTTCAAGGGTCCAGGTCATAGCTGCTGAGTCCATCTAGGGTATGGCTGAAAAGTTTGGGCTCCTCCCTAGAACAGAGTGAAGCATCTGGTTATGGTGAAGTTGTATTATTTATTTTATCTCTTTGGGGGCACTAAGCTGAGCTGCAGCAGGAGGGACTTTCCTACTGGTGTTACATGATCCTGCTTGTGTAATAGCATCTCCTCTTTCAGATGAATATTTCTGATTTCTTTCTTTTCCAGTTGGTTGTGGTGGGAGCAGGCGGGGGATGGGGATGCCTGGCTTAAGGGCAGAGAGATGGGTATGATAATCTTGAAGGATGTTCTCAACACCTCTCATTCCCTGGGCAGTGCCAGCAACTGCAGACTGCCATTGTGGACGCAGAGCAGCGTGGGGGTTTGGCATTAAAGGATGCTCAGAAGAAGCTTGGGGACCTGGACTCGGCCCTGCACCAGGCCAAGGAAGACCTGGCCCGGCTGCTGCGTGACTACCAGGCCCTCATGAATGTCAAGCTGGCCCTGGACGTGGAGATCGCCACCTACCGCAAGCTGCTGGAGAGCGAGGAGAGCAGGTGGCGACCCCTCCTGCCTGATTCTGAGGGCTTCCCAGCCCTGCCCTGTCGGGGATGGGGAGTGGGGGGTTAGGTGGCTGTGTAGTTGGCTCTGATGGGGGGCAGTTAGATAAGGGAGGAACCAGGGAGCTCCCAACTCATCACCTGATGGAGACACTCCACTTGTGTTTGCTGCCTCTACTGCGCATCCCCTTGGTTGGTACAACCCTCAGTAATCCTTCTGGTAGTTGGTAGGCTGAGAGGAGTGAGGCTTCTTCTTCCAACACCAGATTCTATCACCAGTGGAAGCTTTGAAAAAGATCCATAGAATCTGTCCTCGGGGAAGGCCTGAGATGTAGAGACAGTCACTTTAGCCAGAAACTGGGCAGCTCTGTTTGGGCTTTGTCTTCCCTTCCTCAGAGCAGGGGTGCTGACCCTGGCCTGCATAGGGAGGGGCGGGAGGGCGGTGATGTGTCTGCTGGGCTCTGCTTCTCTGCTGTACTGGCTTTAGCACCTGCGGAAGGGCTCCAGGTCCAGCATGGCCACATGCACACTCTTCTTGTGTCTCCTGGTCTTGGTTCCCGAGAGTTGGCCACCTGAATCGAACCACTGTAAAGGCAGAGAGAGGGAGGGAGAGGGCTTTTGCTCAGGCTCCTGGAACTGCTGACCCTTTTCCTGGCCTCTGTTTCCCCCAGGATGTCTGGAGAATGTCCCAGTGCTGTCAGCATTTGTGAGTATTTTGTTGCCCCGCCCCAGGCCAGCCCCTGTCCTCTGCTCAGTCCACTCAATCTGTCCTTGGCCAAAAGCACACATCCCCTCCATTTGAGCTCCTGGAGACAGGTTCAATGGGTCCCCAGAAAATAAACTTCCTGCCCCAGCTCTCCATCCATTTCCTAGGGCTTCACTGCCTGATTTCATCCTGTCCCTCACTGATTTCTGAAAGTCCCTGGCCCTCTCTCAGCATGGCTGCCCTTCCTCATCCAAATCCTTTGCTTTGCAGCGGTGACTGGCAACTCTACCACTGTGTGCGGAGGTGGTGCAGCCGGCTTTGGGGGTGGCATCTCCCTGGGTGGGAGTGGAGGTGTCAGCAAGGGTGGCTTCAGCACCAATGTGGGCTATGGCACCAAGGGAGGACCTGTTTCTGGGGGCACCTCCATCCTGAGGAAGACCACCACAGTCAAGACATCTAGCCGGAGGTATTAGCTGCTGAGCCTTGCAAGCTGGGCCCTGTAGTCCTCTCCCCACCCCACTCGCCCACCTCTGCTGCTCTCCCCACCCGCCTCCTTAGGAGTGGGAACAGCCCCAGGACCACAGATCCAGTGTATTTGCCTGTCACACTTTGCATGTGATCTGCATTTTGGGAAGGGCTCAACTCTACCCAGGTTTCTCCTTTGTTCTGCGATGGGATAAGAGGGGAGGTTAAGGCCACCAGCTTGAGTGATGTGTTTGGGTGATTTGGAGTGACCATTTGACCACTGAGAGGAGATTGGATTTCCCAGGCCATCTTGCTTTCCACACCTCTGCTCATCTGGTCTGAGCTTAGGACAGGCTAGAGGAGGAGGAAGGGAAGCCAAGAGTGGTCCCCAAATACCCTTTAACCTCCCCAGTCTCCCACCAGACCCACCCACTCCCTGAATCTACCCACAGCCCCCTTCACTGTCTGTGCCTGTGATGTATCTCAATAAATGGCAACTGCAGCTAGCTGTCTGTCTGTGGCTCCAGTCTGTCCTGTCTGGGGAATGGAAATTGTCAATTGATTAACTCCATGATGGTTGAGGCAGCAACAACCACATGCTCACTATGCCCCAGTCATCATGCTGAAAGCACATTAGCGCAATGTTATCAGCACTCTTGGCCTTGACTCATACTCTCTCCCTTGTAGAGCTCATAGAAGGCTGGAGGGAATATGTAAGTTGCTCAAGGCAGTACCCAGGTACTAAGCAGCAGCCTATCACCCAGCCCATCCCCTGATGCTATTGAGCCCTCCGCTAACTCGGTGGGGTAGGTAGCATGCTTGTTTAGTGGAGAGATCTTGGGCTTCAGAACTAGGCAGACTTGGGTTTAAATCCCAGCTCTGCCACTTATTAGCAGTGTGACCTTGGGTTAGTTACTTAACCTCTCTGAGTGCCAGTTTCCTCCTTTGTAAAAGCAGGTGTGATGAGAACATGTGTAAAGCCTCTGGCTTATGAGGACTTCAACAAGAATTGCTTCCCTTTGCTTTCTTTCTCCCTGGATTCTGGTTTCCCAGCTCATCATCTTGGAGTCAGATGATTTCTCTCTCAGCCTTTTCATCCAGTCATCAATAAAAATTCGCATTTTCTGTCAACAGCAGAATATACTTCTTCTCAATGGTACATGAAACATTTTCTAGGATAGATCATATGTTAGGCCACAAAACAAGTCTTAGCAAATTTAAGAAGATTGAAATCAAACCGCATGTCTATGCTGACCATAATAGTACAAAATTAGAAATCAATAATAGGAGGGAAACTGGGAAGTTCATGAATGCATGGAAACTAAGCAGCACTCTCTTGAACAACCAATGCGTCAGAAAAGAAATTAAGAGGAAAATAAGAGTTTCTTGCCACAAATGAAAATGGAAACACATACATCAAAACTTATGAGATGCAAAATAAGCAATTCTAAGAGGAAAGTTTCTAGTTATAAACACATACATCAAGAAAATAGAAAGATCGCAAATAAACAACCTAACTTTACACCTCAAGGGACTACAAAAAGAATAAACTAAGCCAAAATTTAACAGAAGGAAAGAAATAATAAAGATTAGAACAGAAATAAATTAAATAGAGAATAAAAAACAACAGAAAAGGTTAACAAAACTAAGAGTTGGTTCTTTGAAAATAATCAAAATTGACAATATCTAGCTAGATCAACCAAGAAAAAAGAAAGAGGACCCAAATCAACAATATTATAAGGAAAAGAGGAGACCTTACCACTGATACCACAGAAATACAAAGGAGCACAAGAGGCTACTATGAACAGCTGTGTGCCAAAAAACTGGACAACCTAGAAGAAATGGATAAATTCCTAGAAACACTCAACCTACCAAGACTGAATCAGGAAGAAATAGAAAATCTGAACAGACCTATTATTAAGGAGGAGATTGAATCAGTAATAAAAAATCTCCCAACAAAGAAAAACTACTGGCCAGTAATCTGATGAGTATAGAGGCAAAAATTTTCAAGAAAATACTAGCAAACCAAATTCAGCAACATGTTAAAAGGATTGTACACGACGATTAAGTGGGATTTACCCCTGAGATGCAAGGTTGATTCAACAAATGCAAATCAGTAAGTATGATACATCATATTAATAAAATGAAAGATAAAGATCAACATTTGACAAAATTCACCATCTGTTCATGATAAAAACTCTCAACAAACTAGGTATAGAAGGAACTGTTTCTCAACTTAATAAAGGAGGGTGCTTTCAGGGGGTTGTAGATGGCTCACGGAGCCCTCCTGTGCACCAAGCAGAGCATCTGTGCATTTTTCTGTTTTACAAGTGGGATTGGGCATTTTTGAGGGCAAGAATGACTTTGCTGCAAAACATGTTGGGTAGCCCCTGCTTGCACATGTCCAGCGTGGATGACCAGGAGAGGCAGCTCTCTACCCCTGGGAAGTGGGGACCCTGTGCCCACCCCCTCACCCCCACTTCCTAATTCTAAGGAGTCCCCACCCTCTCATTGCCCTCACTGGTTCCTTCCCAAAATGCTGACTAGTCTTCTCTGCAGTATCTGATCCCCAAGTTGGCTCTGGCTCCCCATAGAGTGACTCAGGCACAGTGGGGCTGCCAAGGGCAAGGCCAGGTGACGGTGACCAAAGGTGACCAAACCGGTGAGGGCTCAGGCCTGGCCAGGGTGGGCGGGGTGCTTTGCCACACCACACACCAGGTTTGGGGCTGAGAGTGAAAGACCTCAGGATTCCCGTAATCCCAGGGCTGAAAGCGAGGCTTGCCTCCCTCACCCAGAGAGTCCTGAGCAAACATACCTGCCTGTCCCTGCTCCACACCCCTGTCAGCTGCTCATCCCTCTTGACATCCCTCTGGCTCAGTTGCCAGATGAGGAAGGGTCATGGAGGACAATAGCAGACGCTGTGGGGGTGGGGTGGGGAGCAGCTTTCAGACGTTGCTGCCAGGTAGAGTCATGTGGCCCAACCCCTTGCCTCTGGCCCAGGTAGGCAGGAGGCATCTCTCCCATTCTCAGGGAAAGAAACTCTCTTTACCTCTCTCACTCTAGGGTAAATGCTCCTTGTATAAGAAGTTCTTCCTTTTATCGAGCTTAGGTTTCTCATGCTATAGTTTGAGGACTTTGGGAACTTTGGCAACTCTGATTTAATAACAATGCTACAGAATATGGCTCTAGACTAGAACTTCCTTCCTGTTTGGTTTGGGTTTATTATAGGATTTGCAATTAGTTAATTTGGATTTAGTTAATTGGAGGACAGAGAATGGCCCCTCCAGACAGTGTCATACCTTATTGAATATTTGTAAGATCAGGTCCACATAAACCAAACAATCAATCATGTGACAAGAGCAAGGACAGAAGGAGCAGAGATACCTCTGTGGGAAATGCAGTGTTCTGCCCAAGACCCAGTTGCTGCCCTGGTGGACCATAAACTATGGGTCTGTATAAGTTGCCATATAATTTCCCCCCCGAAGGCTCTGTGTGAGCCAGTCACTGATATAAACATTGTGGTATAGAGGTTAAGGTTACCAGCTTGAAGTTAGACAGGATTGGCCTCCCACTACCAGCACTTCCTAGCTGTGTGATCTCAGGCACGATATACAACCTCTCCGAGCCTCAATGTCTGCAGCCCTAAACTGAGCACAGCAACACCACTTTTGCAGGGTTGTGAGGAATGGAAGTGTTATAAGAAAAGCACCCAGTGTCCAGTACATAGAGGCAGCTCTACATGAGAGTCCCTACATCAAAATAATAAGCTCCTGTACAGCAAAAGAAACCATCAAAAAACGAAAATGCCATTCCCACTGTATGAGAGAACATATTTGGCAATGATACATCTGATAAAGGGTTAATATCCAAAATATATAAGGAAGTAATACAACTTAACAGAAGGAAGACAAACAATCCAATAAAAAAAATGGGCAAAGGACCTAAGTAGACACTTCTCTGAAGTGGACATACAGATGGCCAAGAGACATGAAAAAATGCTCAAAGTCACTGATCATTAGAGAAATGCAAATTAAAACGACAATGAGGTCAGAATGACTACCATCAACAAATCAACAAATGACAAGTGCTGGTAAGGATGTGGAGAAAAGGGAACCCTAGTACACTGCTGGTGGGAATGCAGACTGGTAAAACCATTATGGAAAACAGTATGGAGTTTCCTCAAAAAATTAAATATGGAACTGCCATTTGACTCAGTGATCCCACTTCTAGGAATATATCCTAGGAAACCCGAAGCACCAATCAGAAAGAATGTATGCACCCCTATGTTCATAGCAACACAATTTACAATAGTTAAGATCTGATAACAGCCCAAGTGCCTGTCAGTAGATGAGTGGCTAAACAAGCTGTAGTACATTTATACCATGGAATACCATACAGCAGTAAAAAAGAAGAATCTCTTACCTTTTGAGATAGCATGGAGGGACCTGGAGAGTATCATGCTAAGTGAAATAAGTTAAGTAGGAGAAAGACAAATATCACATGATCTCACTCATACGTGGAATCTAAGTAACAAAATAAACTGATGAACAGAGTGGATCCAGAGGCATGGAAGCATAGAACAGAATGTGGAATCTTAAAGGGAAGGCAGGAGAGGGTGGATGGGTAGGAGGTAATCAATCAAGGATTTTGTATGCATGGCCCATGGACACAGACAATGGGGCAGTGAGGGCCTGGGGTGGGGGACGGAGGTGGGCTGGAGGAGGTCAATGGGGGGGGGGGGGAAGGATCATATGTAATACTTTCAATAATAAAATATTATTAAAAAAATAAAATAAATGAGAGTCTCCTTTACTCAAAAACCACTGTGGCTTTTTCCTCATCTTACTTCTTGTCTAAGCGATGGCGTATAAATCAAGTTAGAGTTATCTTCTTGGAAAATACCTCAATCTTTGCTCCATAGTTTGGTTCCTCACAAGCACAAAATAAGATTGATTGTATATTATATATTATTTCCTCGAAAATACCTTCCCAACTGCTGCCTTTTGTTTTGGGCACTAGACACGAGTGGATGCAACTCTAGGTTCAACACACATCATTTCTCCTAGTGGTGGAGTGTCACTGACACAGACTAAGAGACACAAGAGACATGTCTTGAGGCTTCATCTCTGCAGATGCAACCCCTCCTCTTAGCCAGGAGTGCGGAACGTCTGGCCCTAGAAAGCCATAAAAGGCCTGAGAAATCATTTGGTCTGGCCCTGCCAAGGCATTAGGGGTGAGTTAATTAAATATTTGACCAAATATAGCAGGCTAATTTTTAGGTTGATAATTTTGTCTGGCCTGTGAATGATGTTATAAATACTCACATGACCTTTGGCAGGAAAATGGTTCCCCACCCCTGTTAGCTTATAAATGTCCTTGGCAATCCCCCAGGGACAGCCAGGAGAATAGAGCCATGAAAAGGAAGGGCAGAGGTCCAGGTGAGGTAGCCAGGGGTCTGAGCCCCTGGGCCCTCTCTCAGGCTATGATCCTGATGACCTTCTTACCTCTTCTTGGGACAGGAAACCAGACAATCAGACTCAGCTCCCCAAGGGGTGGTGCCAGGTCTCCTCTGCTCCTGCGGCAGCAGCTCCAGAGACCTGAAGTGGCTCTACATTCCTTACCAGCAGGGCCCATCCTTGAAGTCAGGGTGGAAATCAGTAGACCCTTGGATGCTGGGCCCTCAGAGGCTCTTGGCCTGATCAGTCAGTTTAACCGGGTTTGTTCAGTTGCTGAATTCTGGATTGGCTGCTGCACAAATCAGACAAACTGACTTCATACCAGCAGGTTGGTGTGGGTGAGAGACCAGGGAATGCAGAGACTTTGGGATCAGACTAATGTGGGTCCAAGTCCTGGCTGCACACATGCTCTTGTGTGACCCTGGAGCTCCTTTCCCCGCTTTGGGCTTCCAGGCCATCATTCGAAGACAGGGCTAATCATACTGACGGCATAGATAGCACTTGAGGAAGATTAAATAGTCACATGTACATAAAGCATCCCCACACAGTGTCTGGCACAATGTTGACACTCACTAAATACTCATGAAAAGGATGAGGGAATGTTCAACCCCATTCCTTATAGGAGATGATCCTGGCTCTAGAATGCTCACTTACTACAGGCGGATGGACTTGGACTTTCTCCCATGGACCTTGGATGGGGCCCGGGGCTTCACTGTCACAGCTCTTCCACCCACTCTTCATTCACTAAGAGGCCAGCTGGGCAAGGCAGGGGCCGCTCAGCAAAGGCGGAGGTAGCAGGGTCAGAGAGCGGGTGCAGATCAGAGGTAGAGGCAAGAGGAGGGCAGGTAGAGGTGGGGGAGGGTGAGAGTGGGAAGAGGAGAGGCTGGCAGAGGGGAGAGACTTCCCAGCCAGTCCAGCCTTCCCTGCACCCCCATCCCCAAAGCCTGGATCCACTGACCAACCTCTTCTCATCCCTCGGGTCCTGCTCTCTCCCTTTGCATGGAGGGAGCTGTTCATTTTTGCCGTGATCAGCTTTCATTCGGTCAGGGTCAGCTCAGGCCTGGGGGAAATATCCAGGTCCTGGTCACTGCTGCTCCCTAGATTTGGACCAGCAGTGTCATGAGGAATTGAGAAGAGGAGAGGGGTACAGATCTATCCAATGTCTCCTCATGAGTGGCGATGGCAAAGCCCGGGCAGGAAAAGAATGAATGCTTACTGACCTACTAAGTGCCGGGCACTATAAGTACATTGTTTATTATCTATGAGGCAGGTTTCCCATTTTATGGATGAGAGGATGGGTTGAAGGGATTCGGAGGGTTAGTTGACTTGCTCAAGACTGAACACCTAGTTAGTGGCAACAGGTGGGATTTGAAGATAGGCCTGTTTGTTGCACTCAGTGGGGAAGAATTTAAGTTAGGGCTTAAAAGTAGCATTTTGTATTTGAAAACACTGCTGTGAGAAGGGGCTCATAGGTTTCACCATTCTGCCAAAGGGGTCCCCAGCCCCCAAAAAGCTACAAACATTTTTGAAGACTGGGACTAATTATGAGAAAACAGAACAGGCTATGACCTGGTGGAGGCAAGCACATGTCTGGGCAGCAAACGGAGCAGAGGTGAATCTTGACCTAGGTTTGGAAGGCTATAGGCTATAATACGGATTTCCCCCTTGGTATGTGTACATGGGGCCAAGTGCACATGGAGGAATACTAATGACAATAATAACAAATATATGTGCAGCTCCTGACAGTTTACCAAGCAACATTTCTAATTTACAGGTGAAGCAAATGTGTTTCAGAGAGGGACTTGCTCCAGGTTTGCGGAGCTGGTAAGGGCAGGTTGTGCATTTGAACCCAGGCCCTCAGGTTCCAAATTCTGTGGAGTGAGAAAACAGGTGATGGGTTGTCTTGTCTGGAGCAGGGAGGCCACCGGCAGGCTGGTGAGATGGAAGGGAAGTGGGTGGGGGACCTGGAAGGTGGGGCCAGGCAGGGCCTCTGATGCAGGAGGCCCTGGGGCACCCATTCAGGTTCTCCTGGAGGGGAGTGTGTTGGGATCCAGTTACCTGTGCCCTCCGAATGACTTCTGTAGGTGTGTTTAGTGACATGCTCAGCAAGTGTGAGAAGGATGGGCCGGTGCCAAAGGCCAAGCCCAGAAATGTTTCAGATTTTTTCTTTATGCCCCTGCAACCAAGCCCTGCTGCTCCAGCACATATAAGAGACCCAGGCTAGCGCTGCGGCATTCACCGGCCTGGCCCCTCTTGCTTCTCTCTGACAGCTCAGAGCTCACTCTCCTCTCTTCAGCCATGATCTCCAGACAGCAGTGTGTCCGAGGCGGGTCCCAGGGCTTTAGCTGTGGCTCGGCCGTTGTCGGTGGGGGCAAGAGGGTTGCTTTCAGCTCGGCCTCCATGTCTGGGGGTGCAGGCCGTTGCTCCTCTGGGGGCTTTGGCAGCAGGAGCCTCTACAACCTCGGGGGAAACAAGAGCATCTCCATGAGCATGGCCGGATGCCGGCAAAGTGGCAGCTTTGGGGCTGGGGGAGGTTTTGGCGCTGGCAGCTTTGGTGGTGGATTCGGGGGCTCGTTTGGTGGACGGGGTGGTCCTGGCTTCCCCGTCTGCCCTGCTGGGGGGATTCAGGAAGTCACCATCAATCAGAGCCTGCTGACCCCACTCCATGTGGAGATCGACCCCGAGATCCAGAAGGTCCGGACTGAGGAGCGAGAGCAGATCAAGACCCTCAACAACAAGTTTGCCTCCTTCATTGACAAGGTGAGCATCCCCTTGGCCAGATAAGGTGGCAGAAGCCAGGGTTCCTAGAGTCCCGGCATCTCAGACCTGAGCCTGGCATGGGAAAACCACTGAACTACTTGGGCCTCCATTTTCCAGCTGTTGGAGGGGAGTCAGTGTTCTGAGTCTCTTGTTTTATGGCAGGTGGGCTGTCAAAATAGCTCAGCATTTGGAGTTTTCTAGATGTGCTGTGTGATACTTGGGAAATCATTCAACTTTTCTGGGTCCAATTGCCCCAGTGATAAAGTGGGTTCATAGTTTCCCTCCTTTTTCTCAGATTTTGGTTTTAAAATAACACAGTTAATAATTTAATAATTAACTAACAATTGTAGTTCATACAACAATTTAACTGTCGGCACGTCTGTTGTAACAGAAGGAAACTGGGCTGGTTTCTCAAATAAAGAAGAGGTTGACTTCAATGGCAGAATCTAGGTCCCCTCCTGACTCTGGGAAAAATTGCTTATCTGGGTCTGTTTAAAGAGATGAGAGGATGGGTCTCTCCTGTTCTTTTTGTAGTCCAACTTCCTTTTGCATACAAGGCTAGAGATTCAAGTCCTCAAACTCAATTACAGTCAAGTATGATGACGATAGCAAGCAGATTAGCCTCAGAGAGCTGAGGCATCCAATGACTAATAACTGAATGGATAAGTGTAGCACACACAGTCAAGGATGCCCTGGGTCTCCATGCTTCAAAGTCTTAGTCCGCTTAGCGGTATGAGGCAAGAATGAACAATCTTGGAGTAGATTGTGTGGGATTGTTTGCTCTCCTTGCTAGTTTGAATAAACCAATAGTAGCTTAAAGAGGCTTTTTTGCAACTCTAGGGCATACAGATATAATAGCAAGACCAAAGGTTTGGTGCTTGTTTCATCTCACCTTTTTGGTTCAAATTGTGATCAGTTGCCCCTCTCTGCTTTTATTTCAATTCTGAAGCACATAAAGTGGAAAAGTCATGCTAAGCTGCTACCTTGATTTGTTTGTCTAGATCTTTCCATAGAAAAAGGGAAAGTTCTGGGAAGTCCCCTTGCAGAATTGAATCTAGCTGAGACTCAGAATATGTCTAGGGCCTTGATCTTAGTTAAGTATCCTCAGCTGTACATACATTCACAGGGACATACCAAGTGCATTTACGAGTAAGTGTTTTTAAAAAATCTGCAGTGAATTTATCATTCCTTTGGTATGGGTCTGAATCACTTTGAATGCAAGCACTCAGACTATAGGTGTATCCCCTAATTTTGTTTTATTTTATTATTTCATAGAGGTTCAGTGTTCTTAGCAATTCATCCCAGGGCCTCTGGATCCCTATACAGGAAGTTGTTCTTGCTACATGGTCAGGCCCTGCTGCTCTGTCTGTGCTCTCTTCTTCACAACCCACTGGGCCCATTTGTTGCCAGGAGCTCACAAGTGGGGATCACCATGTTGACCCAGTGATGGTTCCTGGAGTTGCAACATGATGGTCCTACTTGAATGGCTCTTGGGCCCCCTGTTTGACTTGGATTGAAGTGGTTGGTGTTGGCTGTGGCCAACTCTCCTGTCGAAGCTTCAGGCCCTCATTTTGTACCTTTTTGAAACACAGGTGCGATTCCTAGAGCAACAGAATAAGGTCCTGGAGACCAAGTGGAACCTCCTCCAGCAGCAGACGACCACCACATCCACCAAAAACCTAGAGCCCTTCTTTGAGGCCTACCTCAGTGCCCTCAGGAAGCAGCTGGATTCCTTGGTCAATGACAAAGGACGCCTGCAGTCTGAGCTGAAGACCATGCAGGACAGCGTGGAGGACTTCAAGACCAAGTATGTGGGGGAAGGAAGAGGGGATGCCATCTCACAAGTCTGCCCGGCCATGTCCCTGGCTTCCTGGGCTCCTTTCCAGTCATTGAGAATCCCAGGCTCTGAAGATATCCCAAAGGTGTCAGGAAGGTCCTCTAGTCTACTCCCCTGTATCGAATGGTTACATATTAATGGGGTAAGGTCTAGTAATCCTAAATTCCCAAATATAAGATGAATGATACATTCAGGGAGCTGGGCTTGCCATATACAAACAAGATTAGTTCAAACAGATGAAAAATACAATACCATGATCAGAAGAATATAGGTTGTAGAGACAGATGGATTTGGATTAAATACTGATTCTTTCACTTGCTGTGTGATCTTGAGTAAGCTTCTTAACCTCTCTGAACCTCAGTTTCCTCATATTTAAATGGGGATAATAGTCCTACCTTATATGTTGAGAATAAATGAAATTAAATGAGGAAAAGAAAGCAGGTAGCAATGAACATATAATGAACATTCAATCCATAGTAGCTCTTACTATTATGCTGACTCATTATGGCGTGCAGCTGAGAAGATACCAACACACTCTCTCAGTTCACTCTCACATGAAACAAAGAGAACTTCTATGGAAATAAAATCAAGCAGATCATTGCTGTTTTTCCCCTTCATATCTTATTTCTTGAAAACAGTCTTTTTAAAGTTTGGTTTTCACTTCTCTGAATAAAACTGGTTCTAGACTGGTACCTCATGCCTGGTCATTAGTCAATAAATGTAGGTTGAATGAATATTTGTATGAAATGGGGAAATGTAGCCAATTAGCTGGATAGTTCCAAATAGATGTTTGAAAGGAGTAGCAGGTTATTGAGAAAAACTAGCTCACTGTGGGGTTTCTGTTTTTTCCTTTCCATCTCCACCCCAGGTATGAAGAGGAGATCAACAAACGCACAGCTGCTGAGAATGACTTTGTGGTGCTCAAGAAGGTAGGGGATAAAGGAGGCTGGAAAAGTGCAGTGAGCACACCCTTCCCTCGGGAGTGGTCTTTGGCTGGAATCATGGGGTTGGTCCATCTCTGCCTCATCTCCACCACATTTGATTCTATTTAGATCTAACTGAACCAGGTCCTAAAGAATTAAGGCTGGGAAAAAACCCTGTTTAAATAATTAACATCTATGTCTGCAGTTGGCTTTAGAGGCAGAATATGTCAAGTGGCTTCGTTCCTCACTACCTCACCTGGTGCTGAGAAGCCTTTCTGTGTCACTTAACATCTGCTGCCCCCTGTTATAATTACTGTAGCGCATCTCTTCTCCCCACTCTTCCTCTGTAGGATGTGGATGCGGCCTACATGAACAAGGTGGAGTTGGAGGCCAAGGTGGATGCCCTTAATGATGAGATCAACTTCCTGAGGGTCCTCTATGCTGCGGTGAGGACTCCATTGCCCCCTCTATTCAGGGAAGGGAATCCTCCATCTATGAGGCTGCTGGTTGGAGTTCACAGTTCTTTGAAAGTACTCTAATTCTCTACTTCAGGGAGGTGGGTTCTCAGCAAGGTCATGGATAGAAAGAGGTAATGTGAGAGATTCTTAAAACCAGATATCTTAGAAGAGGTGATTAGATCTAAATATTGCATGGGATAGAATTTATTGCCATTTAGCGTTTCTCTAGTGAAATGAATCTATTCCATTTTCTTTCATCCAATGAACTTGCTGCCCACTGACATGGATTGGCTGATAGTCCCTGGGGAGCAGTAAGGACTCCAAACATTGCTTTCCTGTCTTGAAATGTCACAACCACTTGATTTATACATAGAAATTTGCCCCACCACATTGGGAATGCTGACTCTGCTTCCATCTGAGCCTGTGGCATGGCCATTTCTGTGACGACAGCAGATTTCTGGTCTCAGATAAGGGAAGGCTCTCCGGGTGGCCTGATGTGAGACATTTTCCCTGTAGGAGCTGTCCCAGATGCAGAGCCACGTCAGTGACACTTCTGTGGTCCTGTCCATGGACAACAACCGCTGCCTGGACCTGGACAGCATCATCGCTGAAGTCAAGGCCCAATATGAGGAGATCGCTCAGAAGAGCAAGGCCGAGGCTGAGGCCCTGTACCAGAGCAAGGTGGGTCCTGAAGATTTCTCAGGAGTTGGGAGTGGCTTCTGGGGCTTTGCTTTTGATGTCTGTGAGCAGGCGATTATCAGCTCGAGTCCAAGAGAAGTCAGAGATAAACTGATTCTTTGAGGTCTGATTTGAGATTATGTGACATTTTGTTTTATTCCTTCCACCTGTGGCAATTCTTGCTGGGATGACCTGAGAATAGACCTTACTCAGACACCTCTGACCCCTGGTTCCCTGTGTCTCTTGGGTCTTAGTTCCAGCAGCTCCAGATCTCAGTTGACCAACATGGCGACAACCTGAAGAACACCAAGAGTGAGATTGCAGAGCTCAACAGGATGATCCAGAGGCTGCGGTCTGAGATTGAGAACGTCAAGAAGCAGGTAAGTGTCACCCCCTCCCAGCTGCAGTACACGGCCGAGGCCTAACAGATGTCTCTACAGGAGATGAGCAGATAAGGCATCAGGCCAGAAGATCCTGAGCTTGTCTGCAGGGGATTTGTAGCTCTTTACATAAGCCATACCCAGATCTTCTCAGCAGTCTCCTAGTTAACATGACATGCCAGCCCAGGAAATGAGATTTCTTGGCTCTTTTTCATTGGTTTTTGCTCTTTAACCAGTCTGGTGGGGGCATTGGTGGGCCCTGGCTGGAGTGGATGAAATGCATAAGAAGGTGCATCAGGGAAGGTGGGGAGAAGGACAGACAAACCCTGACATGTTAAGTCCAGAAAACAGGAGAGGGGACAGATGTAGAGGTCTTGACAGCAAGACACTGACGATTGTCTGTCTCATGCCCTTGTCTACAGTGTCAGACTCTGCAGGCCTCCGTGGCTGATGCTGAGCAGCGTGGGGACCTGGCCCTGAAAGATGCCTACAACAAGCGCGCAGAGCTGGAGGCTGCACTGAAGAAGGCCAAGGAGGAGCTAACCCGGATGCTGCGGGAGTATCAGGAGCTCATGAGTGTGAAGCTGGCCCTGGACATTGAGATTGCCACCTACCGCAAGCTGCTGGAGGGCGAGGAGTGCCGGTGAGGAGGGGAAGGCAGGGCGGGAACATGAGGAATGGAGAGGTCTGGGGCCATGGCAGGTCCGGGGCACTTCTGTGGGGCCACCTGCTTCAATGCTGCTCTGGTGCATTATGAACAAGCACAGTATTAGATAATAGGTTCAGAGTCAGGCCTTAAATTTTTCTTAACAATGGGAAAGATGCTCTACACCTGCTTATTGAATGAAGTGTGGCTCTGGGCTCTGCTGTGGCTCATTGCTCTTTCTCTCTCCCACAGAATGTCTGGAGAATGCCAGAATGCTGTGAGCATCTGTAAGTACCTTTGTTTCCTGCCATGCCCATTTGTTCACCCTGGTTTGAGCTGCAACTCTTGGTTGCCCGCATTGTTGGAATAACCGTGTCCTTTGCTTCTCTCCCACAGCCGTGGTTGGTGGTGCTGCCAGCGCAGGAGGCATTGGTGGAGGATTAGGAAGCTGCTCTGGGTTTGGCCTGGGCGGTGGCTTTGGCTCTGGCTCTGGAAGCGGCTATGGGTTTGGTGCTTCCAGCAGCAAGATCATCTCTTCCACCACCCTGACCAAGAGATCCCACCGATAGAGGAGATGAGGTCCCTGCAGCCCCCTGAGCCCAGCTGGGCCCAGTCTTGGTGTCTCTGTGCTTCCTTCACCTCCACCTTCACGCTACCTTTCTGGGACTCATCTTACCAGTGTCACCTCAGTGCCAGGGTATGGACTCTGCCCTTTTGGAGTTTGGTAGTTTCTTCTCAATGTGGGCTTGGTGCCTTATCTGGAATGGGAAGGTTGTCAGCCGACTCTTCATCCCACATGGACAGAGGAGAACACAACCACACGCTTCATCTTCAGAATAATTGGGATCATAGATGTGCCCTCCCAGCCCAGTGCCATCTCCTACCAGATCCCAGATATCTCTCTACATCAGGACCAACTCCTCCATCACTTGGCAGCAACTGGCCCTGCAAGGTCAGGACAAGAACCACTCAGTGTCCCATCCAGCTCTTCTCCTTCCTTCTATCCATCTATGGGTGAATTTTCAATAAAATGCTTTTGTCATTCACTCTGAGCAATAGTTCTTGTTCATTAGGAAGAAGTCTCCCAAATTCAGGTGAAAGTGAAGGAAGCTGGGGCTTGAGGGGTCTGTCTGTGTAGATCAAGGTCATCAGTTAATTTTTCGGGTTTCTCCTTTTAAAATACTCAGATTATTGAGGGAGAAGTGTATGGAGCCTGAAGGCTGCATCTGGAATAGAGGCACAGGCCCAAAACAATCAACAATTATACAAAGATAAACCATTGTAGGGAATCAGGGCTGGGCCATCTCAGTGCTGAGCCTGCAGTGAACCTGGAGGGAAGGGGTCCAAATCTGGGAGGTGTGGGGTGTAGGAATGGTATGAAGAAAGGCAGTCAGGAGTCTCTACTGAATATGGAATAATTGGGTGTTTATACTCAGTCTATCTAACAAGGCCTCCCTAGTTATAAAATTCCATGTGTGGGCCTAAATCCCACCAGACCAGCAAGGCTTTCAGAAACTTGTTCTAAGAATCAACATGGTCATGGTTGTTGGGTGGAGGAGTGAAAGCTTGTCCTCTTCACAGAGCTTTTGTGCTGTGCCCCCTTCTCCAGCTCCTCAGGTGATTGTGTGATGATGCAAGAGTGAGGGGCGGGGGGGGGGGGGGGCAAGCAGTAGAGGGTGAATCTGCCTGATGGGTAAGCCCTGGAGATTCCTGTTGGTAAAAGGCAGAATGGGGGGAGGGCACTCAGAGGTGGAGGTTTGGGCATAGCTTTTGTGGACACCCTGTTTCTATATTGGACCAATTCCAGGATACCTGGAGCAGCATAATCTTCCCTTCACTAGAGAAAGACTGCATAGCTCCCCATGTGCAGTCTGACACTCATTCCCTTGGTCACCCAATTGGTGCCTCACATCTTTGACTTCTGGGGCATTCATTCAGACTCCAATCCCTCCAGCGTAGTGCCCATGGGGCCCTGATTGTGTGCACATAGAAGGCACACAGTTTGCTCAGGGCCCGTCCTTGCCCAACGGGCCTTCACACAGACCTGGAGGTAGGCTCAGGGCAGCAGTGGTGGAGCAGCAAAGGGTTAATCTGGGCTCCTGGGCTGAAGCCTTTTGCCAGGAGCAGCCACTCCCAGGGCAGGACTCCTTGGTTCTTCAAAAACCCTGCCCTAATCTCCTCATTGTCTCAGGGGCTCACCCCAAGTGTCAGAACAGGAAGTTTTTGACTTCTTCCCACCACTGCACCCCTCCCCTGGGAAAATGCTGAACTGGCTCTTTTCTGAGTTTCTGGGGTGCCTACAAGGAGAGGAGTCAGGGGTTGGAACAAAGGGAGAAACTTCTCAAGTTCACCCACCAGGAAGTTGCAGATTGTGATGGACCACATTGAGAGGTCAGGGGTGGTGGTGGTGGTAGTTGTTGGGCAGGTTAATGAATTAGTCATGTCCTCTGAGCAAGTGAAGAATGAGAGAAACCACCCCTAGTGCCATCGCTAGGTTTTATATTTGTAGGCATGTGGCTATGTGAGTGTTATTTATTTATTTATACAAGAAGATTCCTATTTTACAAAAAAGAGAAATAACATTCATGTTGTTCTCTATTTCCATAGTCCAAGGCAGTGGATCCTGGCCATGAGCCATAGGTTTGAAACTGGGTGGCTAATTGAAGGGAATTATTTGGGGAGAAAATCCACTTCTGAGATAATTGGTGCCACCCTTCCCTCAGACCCCTTAAATTGAATTCTGGCCAGTTCTTTGTGTTCAGGGGAACTAGAGAGACACAGGTTGCATTACCTGCTCCTCGGGAGCTCCCCTCTCCCCCCACCCCCGCCAATGCTTTACCTTGAAGTATACTTAAATCACTTATCACATCATAATGTGAGTTGGGAAATCTTTAACTCAGTTTATTTGATTCATCTGCCCTGATCCCTGCTCTCCAAGCTCTTGACTTCTGGTCATGGCTGAAATCTCATCCTTGGTTTGGCTCGGGCTCCTGGCTCCCAAGCAATGACCACATTTGCACAGGTCCCTCTGCCTTTACCCAAACCCTCTATTCTGGGTCCAACCTTCTCAGTTTCAGCAAATTGTCCCTCCCTTGCTGCTAAAACCAGAATGTTATAGCAAAGAGGAGTTTATTAGTGTTATCCTACTGTGGGATTTTGGTTTAGCTTATTGTTGAAACCCAGGCTTTGGATTCAAAGACCTTGGAATATGTCCATTATTATTTCTTGGGTAGATGCTCAAGGTCTAGCTACCTGGGGAAATAACTGAGGGAGCTGTTCTCCCTTTGTGACCCTCCAGGGCATGGTACTAGTGGGCCAGCCCAGGACAAAGGGGGCTTCATGCAGGTGGCATTTAAGGACATGTAAGCCTGGGTGCTAGAGGTGGAGAAAAGTGATCTGACAGAGAGCAGGATTCTATTTTATTTTTCAATTATAGTTTACATTCAATATTATTATTATTATAATTTTTTAAAAATATTTTTATTGATTTCAGAGAGGAAGGGAGAGAGAAAGAGAGATAAAAACATCAATGATGAGAGAGAATCATTGATCAGCTGCCTCCTGCACACTCTACACTGAGGATCAAGCCTGGACCTCCTGCACACCCCACAATCCCGGCATGTGCCCTGACTGGGAATTGAACCATGACCTCCTGGTTCATAGGTCGATGCTCAACCACTGGGCAACACTGGCCAGGCTATATTCAATGTTATTGAGAACAGGATTCTAATCTCCTCTAAGAGGAAGTCCTTTTTTTCTAGGAAGCCTTCCAGAGTGGTTCCGCCTTATTGGCTCACTCTGTTGTTCTGCCACCCACAGGCCTCTTCAGGCCTCATTCTGATCACTCTCCCTTCCCTGTGAGGTGTCTACAGCATTTCCTTCATCAGACTGGGAGCTGCTTTGTCTGCAAATCCATCAAAAGCTTCAGCTCGACAAGCATCACACAGGAGTCCTCGCCCTGAGGAGGATATAGTTTTATGTGAATATGTGTGCATGGGTATGGGGAGCACTGGGGAAGCAGACATTAAATACAGATTTTTCCTACTTTCAGGAAAGAGAGTGATAGTAGATGTAAAGACTGAGGCTCTGGCAGACCAAGGAAGAAGCATTTACTTTTTCCTAGGGATTCAAGGAAGGCTCCCTGGAGAGGTGACACCTCCAATAAATCTTGGAGCCTGAGAAGTAGTCAGCCAGGTGAAAGGGGTATAGACTTGGGGTTGAGGTGAGAGGTGCAGGTGTGCAGGGGAGAAGGGTGCTCTAGACAGCATGAATACCAGAGTAAAGGCAGGGAAGGATGGCCCAGCGCAGTATATCTATGAACCCAAAGCAATCTAGCATCTCTCAAGACTAAGAGCAGGGGAGTGGTGGGAAAGGAGGCTGAAGAGGTAGGTCTAGGCCACGCTTGGAAGACCATTTGGTCCAATTCGTTTGGGGCTTGGGCTTCATGTTCTAAGACTGAATAAGCTCAGGACGAGGCATGTATGAGAGAACAAGCTCTGAAAGACTTGAAGAGGGGACTCTGGGTCACCTGCTTTCAGGATGTGACCTTTAGGTCCATGATGAGCTTTGGACGCATGTCTGGGAACTGCCCCTACACCTCACTCCCCTTCTATGGAGCGGTAATGCTGAGCCTTGAAGCTGCTCTACTTCTTTTCCTCTCTTGTTTACTATGAGAGATGTTTCCTCTCTTGTTTACTATGAGAGATATCTATCTATATCTATCTATATCTATCTATCTATCTATCTATCTATCTATCTATCTATCTATCTATATAAAAGCCTAAGAGATCGTTCGACGGAACGAACAGAAGTATCGGAATGACTGGTCGACCAGTCGCTATTATGCATACTTACCACCAGGGGGCAGATGCTCAATGCAGGAGATTTATTGCCATTCCATGGTCTCCTAGAAGAATCATTTCCCTCAGAATGACATCATCCCTTCAATAATTGTTGCCTACCTTCCATGGGCTAGGGGCTGTGAATCACTGTTTCTAAATCTCCCTAGATTACGTACACAATATCTCATGGTCATCTTATTTCCTACCATGACCACACCCTCTGCTTTAAGTCCAAGTGGAATCCCTTAGATTCTCCAGTGGAGGGAGTGAGACCTGTGCTTTTCAAACCATTGCATGGTAAAATCAATGTATATTTCCTCTTAACTTTCTCTTCCCCAGGTCAAATGATCACCTAATTTTTCCTCCCCCTTTTCTCTTATCTTTTATCTCAAGTAACTTATTTAATAGCTCCCTGTTATTAAACCTCACAATGAGAACAAGATGAGCTTTCTGCTACTACAACCACTGGTTTGAGGAGGCACAGCAGACAGACAGGATTCAGCACAACGATGGGGCGAGCTCCTGGCCACAGAGGAATCTTACATAAATAAAGGCTTCCTCAGGGCGAGCCTCACTTTCTGTTTCATTGTCCTGTTTATCTTTTCTGCAGTGCTGTGTGGCTGCTGTTCTTTCTTCTTACAGCAGGAAGTGGAAGTGAGTTGCTTGAAACTAGAAGGCAAGTGTCTGTCCTAGAAGATTAGGAAGGTGGTGTGGTTTCCACACATTCTCCCCTGACCCCTGTGATCGAACGTCCATACAGAAACTAAGCTCATCTATTTATTTATTTATTTATTTATTTATTTATTTATTTATTTATTTATTTTAATTTTAAGAATGTACTTTATACAAAAAACCCCAGTTCATATGGAAAGAAATCTACAGACATCTGAGGATCAAAAAGCTTTTTAAAACATTCTTTTAAAAAATTATCCAAGCCCTGCTGGCATGGCTCAGTGGTTGAGTATTGACCTATGAACCAAGAGACCACAGTTTGATCCCTGGCAGAATCATCAGGGCACATGCCTCAGTTGTGGGCTTGATCCCCAGAGGGAAGGTGTGCAGATGGTAGTCAATCGATGATTCTCTCCCACCATTGATGTTTCTGTCTTTCTCTCCCACTCCTTCCCTCTCTGAAATCAATAAAAATATTTTTAAAAATTTATCCAATATATAATATTGAACTTACTATTGAGATGTCACTCTCAGTAAAACAGGGAATTAGCATACCACAGCAAAATATACATAATATAAAAAGAAATAGCATTCTATTTCCCAGTACTAGCCAGGAAAAGTTCTCACGGCCTTTGTACCAAGAGCAAGAATCCCTGACCCTGTGTGTCACAAGCTGGTGGACACTGGCCTGGGCTCCCAGGAGCTTTGTGCAAGGCAGGAGGGTGAGGGGCTTGAGCCCAGCTACAGAAAAGAAGGGGTCCTACAGAGTGTCTGAGTGGGGGCTAAGCATTTCAGTAACTTACTCCTATTTACAACCCCACTCCACCCCACCCCACCCTAACCAGGACAATTAGTTGGTTATCAGGCATCCTAACTAATAAAGAGGTAATATGCAAATTGACCATCACTCCAACATACAAGATGGCCGCCCCCATGTGGACACAAGATGGCCAGCAGGGGAGAGCAGTTGTGGGGGATCAGGCCAGCAGGGGAGGGCCATTGGGAGGGACCAGGCCTGAAAGGGAGGGCAGTTTGGGGGGGACCAGGCCTGCAGGGGAGAGCAGTTGGGAGGGACCAGGCCTACAGGAGAGGGCAGTTGGAGGTGACCAGGCCTGCAGGGGAGGGCAGTTGGGGGGGGACCAGGCTGGCAAGGGAGGGCACTTAGGGGTGACTGGGCCGGCAGAGGAAGGCAGTTGGGGGTGACCAGGCCAGCAGGAGAGGGCAGTTGGGGGCAATCAGGCTGGCAGAGGAGCAGTTAGGTGTAGATCCAGCTGGCAGGGGAGTGGTTAGGGGGTGATCAGGCTGGCAGGCATAAGCGGTTAGGGGCAATCAGGCAGGCAGGCAGGCAAGCAGTTGGGAGCCAGCAGTCCTGCATTGTGAGAGGGATGTCTGACTGCCCGTTTAGGCCCAATCCCACCGGGATCACTTGAGGGGTCCCAGATTGTAGAGAATGCAGGCTGGCTGAGGGATACCCCCCCATGCACGAATTTCGTGCATTGGGCCTCTAGTATATATCTATATCTATATCTATCTATATCTATCTATCTATCTATCTATCTATCTATCTATCTATCTATCTAAAAGCCTGAGAGATCGTTTGACGGAACGAACATAAGTATCGGAACGACTGGTCGACCAGTCGCTATTATGCATACTTAACACCAGGGGGCAGATGCTCAATGCAGGAGCTGCCCCCTGGTGGTCAGTGCACTCCCACAGCCAACCTCCCATGGCTAGCCAACCTCCCCTGGTTTCTCCCCTCCGCCCCCCGCTGGCAAACTTCCCTTGGTCCCTTCCCCCATCTGGCAGGCTCTGACCCGCCTGGCCCTGATCTGGACTGGGCGAGATGGTCCTGATAGGCCCTGATCTCCAGCGAGGCCTAGGGATCTCACCCATGCACAAATTTCATGCACTGGTCCCCTAGTTTCTACATAGTTTAAATAAGACCCTTGGTGCAGAATGAGGAAGAGACTAGCAGGAGATAGCCCCTGTAAATGTCTGTTTAGTAAAAGCTAACAAAGCAGAGAGGGATAAACCCTGGGGCTTCTGGAATGTAGTGGCCCTGCGGACAGTGCTCTGGTCAACACTGCAGTGAGGATATTGAACTTGGCTGAGCATGCAGAGGGCTTTCCTCCTGGCCTCACAGCACTGTCCAGGAACCAAGACTGTGACTGAGCCTTGCTGTGTGAGAAGAAACCAGGTCCCTGTTTTCTTTTTTGGTGGGTTGGACTCTACCATGCAACTTAGGACACTGCGCCCTGTTCTCCGTTCCTTTTGAAAAAACAGGACTTGAGTGGACACTTCTGCATCCCATCTCTTGTATGAAGCTGTGCACAAGCTTTGTCTCTAGACTCAACCTTTAAAAAGTCAGCTCTTGTCTCTCACCTTTGCTAAAACCCTTCAAGGGCTTCATCTCTCAGAGTAAAATCCAGCCTTACTCAGCATCTCAGAGCCTTGTGTGATTGGCCTCCCAGCTGCGTCAGACCTCATCTCTGATGCCTGTCCTCCTTTCCCATTTGCATCAGCTGTCCTGGCCCCACACTGCTCCTCAAACACTTCTCACGCACCTGTCTCAGGGCCTTTGCACTTGTGGTTTCCTTTGCCAAGACGCCCTTTGCTCATATGTCTGCATGCCTTGCTCTTTCACTGCATTCAGATATCTGCTCAGGTCCTCACAGACCACCCTCTATGAAATAATACCCATTGTCATGTCTAACCCTGTTTCCTGTTGCATCTATTTCATAGTACCTTTTACTTGACATGACATCTGTTTATTTCTTTGTCGTCTCTCTTCTACTGGTATGTTAGCTCTCAGAGAGCAGCGACTTCATCTGTTTTGTCCACTACTGCATTCCTCACACCTAGAACAGTGCTTGGTAAACAGTAGGTGCTCAATAAGTGTTTATTGCATGAATGGAGAGAGCCAGAGCAGGCTGATCAGGGTTGATGTGTTGCATCTGTGGAAGAAGCAGGACATTAAGTCAAGAATATGATGAGGAAAATGGTGCTTGGGTCATGTACAGATGTAGACGGAACAAAATCAACTCCATCTCCATGTCTGATTTCATTTTATTTTTAAGTTTTGTGCTGTGACCTTTGACCAACCTCACTGTCCTTAGCAATCTTGATAGTTGATGATTATCTGTGTTTCTTAAAATGTAGCTATAAATAGTTTTGTTAATAAGGGACTGAATGGCATGACAGCCAAGGTAAATATCAAACTGGTGTTATTATCAATGATAAGCAGTCATCTATCATAAGACCACCAGGAGATATAGTCCCTGCTACTACTGCATTCTGTATCCCTTTGCCTTGTCAGTCATTAGTACCAAAGTTATACCATAAAAAGTACTCTAACAGGGGTCTGTTAGCGGAGAATGATCTGCACAGAATGCTGGGTCGTCTTTTCCACTCCGACCCAATCTTCCTGGAGGTAAATTACTCTATAATAAATTCTGTTATATTCTATGGAGTTTCCTGCTTTGTGTTTTGGTTTGAAGATACCTTCTTGTTATGGAGGCCATTACATCTCTATTCCACCATCAGACACGTAGTCACAGGAACAACTAATTCATTAAATTAACCTGTGATTTTTCCAGAGCAACAGAAGAAGAAGCCCTATTCTCATGTTAGGACACAAGTAACTTCCAAAGTGACACAAAATGACAAATGTTTCCTGAGTATTAACAATATCCAGGTACATTCTTAGTGTTTGCCATACATTATTTAATTCAATTCTCACAATAGCTATGGAAGATAAATCTGCTATTATTTTCATTTCACAGATGAGGAAAGTTGCCCAAGATCACACAAGTAAGAGGCAAAGCTGGGATTCAAACCCAGGACCAGCAGTTAAAGAAGGACATAGAATCTTAGCCTGCATTGAAAGAATCAGTGTCCACATCACAGACAATAAGGGACCTCCTGGTAGTTTTGATACACATTACATCACCTATAAATATTATATCTTAATCAGGCACCATGGCTTTAAGAGGTAGATTAACAACACGGAATGAAGAGGCCTGAAACTATATGTACTGAGGACTGGGAGAAGTTACTGGTTATATTTAATCTGGAGAACAGCTTCTGGAAATTCAACACATTTTCTAATATTGGAAGAGTTGTCAGACAGAAGCCAAGGGAGTTTGTGTGTATTGCTCTGGAAGGCCAGATGAGAGCAAATTCATTTCAGATCAGGCCACATCCATTGAAGGCCTGTCAGGACCAGATGCTGATGACCACAAAGGACCAGATGCTGACGACCACAGGGCAAGGCAGATAGTGGTGACAGCACTCAGAGAGTTGCAGTCCAGCAGGGAATTCAGCAGGGGACAGCGAGACCTGTGTAAGGGACAGAGCTGTCTAGTAGTGGAAGAGGCTGATTGGTAGGAGTTGTGGGACTGAAGTTGAAAGGCCTCAAGGTGGCTGTTGTGCTATTGCAAGTCTTCTGAGCATCTGAATGTGCACAAACGTCTGTGGATTGAATAAATAATATATGTAATATCATTTCCAAATGTATGTGATTAGAAGATGCAATTTTATTTAAAAACTAGAGGCCCGGTGCACAAAAATTTGTGCACTCGGTGGGGGGGGGGGGGTCCCCCAGCCCGGCCTGTGCCCTCTCACAGTCTGGGACCCCTCGGGAGACAATGACCTGCTGGCTTAGGCCTGCTCCCGGGTGGCAGAGGGCAGGCCCAATCCCTAGGTGCAGCCCCTGGTCAGGCTCAGAGCAGGGCCGATTGGGGAGTTGGGGCGCCGCCCCGTCATGCACAGAGCAGGGCGGATCAGGAGGTTGCAATGCCACGCTCAGTCACGCTCAGGATAGACTGATTGGGGGGTTGGGGCACCGCCCCCTGTTACACTCAAGGCAGGGTCAATGGGGAGGTTGCGGCGCCACCCCCTGACACGCACAGAGCAGGGCCGATCAGGGGGTTGGAGCGCTGCCCCCTGTCACTAACAGAGCAGGGTCCATCAGGGGGTTGAGGAGCTCCCCGCTGTCACTCACAGAGTAGGGCCGATAGGGGAGCTGGGACACCGCCCCCTGTCACACACAGAGCAGGGCAGATCAAGGGGTTGGGGCGCTGCACCCTGTCACACTCAGGGCAGGGCCAATGGGGAGGTTATGGCTCTACCCTGTCACACACAGAGCAAGGCCCATGGAGGGGGATTGGGGCGCCACCCTCTATTACCCACAGAACAGGGCCGACCAGGGGGTTGGGGCGCCACCACTGTCACACTCAGGGCAGGGCCGATGAAGAGGTTATGGTTCTACCCTGTCACACACAGAGCAGGGCCCGTGGGGGAGGGGGGTTGGGGCGCCTCACCCTGTCACACACAGAGCAGGGCCGATCAGGGGGTTGGTGCGCTGCACCCTGTCACACACAGAGCCGCAGGGCAATCGGGGGATTGGGGAGCTCCCCCTTATCAGGCACAGAGCAGGGCTGATCAGGAGGTTTGGGTGCTGCCCCCTGTCACGCTGATCCCGGTGCTGGGAGCCTCGCTGCTCCGCTGATCCCAGTGCCGGGAGCCTCGCTGCTCTGCTGATCCCGGTGCCGGGAGGCATATTACCCTTTTACTATATAGGATAGAGGCCTGGTGCATGGGTGGGGGCCAGCTGGTTTGCCCTGAAGGGTGTCCTGGATCAGGGTGGGGGTCCCCACTGGGGTGCCTGGCCAGGCTGGCTGAGGGGCTGAGGGCTGTTTTCCCGCTGGCAGTTGACTAAAAGCTCCCAACTGCTCCTTGTTTTCTTTTTTTTTTTTTTATTCTGGGCCAGCTTTAGCTCTGAGGCCTCGCTGCTGAAAACATGGATACAATGTTGCGGTCCGGGGCTGACTGAAAGCCGGTTTTGTTTAGCTTCTTATTTGCAACATAGTAATAGTTGCTTAGAGTTGCAGTTGAGAGGCCGGCAAGTGAGGCGGGGAAAGTTGGAGTCCGCAGTTCCTGGAAGAAGCAAGTCTCCCTGCTCGCTTCAGTGCATGGCTGCCGGCCGCCATCTTGGCTGACAGTTAATTTGCATAAGGATACGCTGATTAGCCAATGGGAAGGGTAGCGGTCGTATGCCAATTACCATGTTTCTCTTTTATTAGTGTAGATTAGAGGCCCAGTGCACAAAATTCACATGAAGTGGGGGGGGGGGGGGGGGGGAGGGATGTCCCTCAGCCCAGCCTGCACCCTCTCCAATCTGGGACCCTTCGGGGGATGTCCGACTGCTGGCTTAGGCCTGATCCCTGTGGCCTAAACCAGCAGTCGAACATCCCTCTCACAATCTGGGACTGCTGGCTCCTAACTACTCACCTGCCTGCCTGCCTAATTGCCCCTAACTGCTTCTGCCTGCCAGCCTGATCACCCCCTAACCACTCCCCTGTTGGCTTAACCAATGCCTAACTGCTCTCCTGCCAGCCTGATCTCGCCTCCAACTGCCCTCCCCTGCTGGCCTGATCACCCCTAACTGCCCTCCCCTGCAGGCCTGGTCCCCCCTCCCAATTGCCCTCCCCTGCAGGCCTGGTTGCCCCCAACTGCCCTCCCCTGCAGTCCTGGTCACCCTCAGCTGCCCTCCCCTGCAGGCCTGGTTACTCCTAACTGCCCTCCCCTGCAGGCCTGGTCGCCCCCAACTTCCCTCCCCTGCTGGCCTGGTTGCCCCCAACTGCCCTCCCCTGCCGGCCATCTTATGGCGACCATCTTGTGACGATGTGGGGGCGGCCATCTTGTGATGACGTGAGGGCATTGCGCGAGGGTGCAAGGGTGCGAGGGCCACCTAGGCTTTTATTAGTATAGATACTATTGAATTCATAGTATGTTCTCAAAGGATACTGAAAACATTAGTTCTGACATATATGAAGGTCAATATAACTTTTTGGCATTAAAAGGGATTTTCAGATTCAGAGAGGGATGGGTGCCGTGGTAATGGCGGATAGGCAGGTGAAGCCCCTGCCAACCCCAACTTCACTGATCCCATGAAGAGGAGTCAGGCTCCCACTGGAGCAGAAGGCATTAAAGCTAGATCATGAAGACTTTACTCAGGTCAGGGTGGTGCCTTGCTGGCCGGGCAAGCCAGGAGATTTGACGAATTGCTTTTCACAGGGATCCTGAAGAGTAGGAGAGACTGTGTGTGTGTGGGTATGCCTCCAGGTGGAGGAGTGGACTGGATAACCTCCTGGCTGGAGCACCCTATTAGGTACTGATTTGATACATTGCAATACAGTGACTCACTCTTTTCTCCAGGGAGAAAGTACTTAGGATACTTAGTTAAGCTTCAAATAATCCAGGTGTTGGGGGTGAGTGTAAGCCAATTCCGTTTTCTCAAAATATTTATTGGGTTCCGCAAGTGCAGAGGATTGAGCCTGACTATCAAGAATTTCAACTCACTGAGCAGTTCCTCCCCTTCCATCATCTGCATCGTTCATGACTCTCCAATCAGAATTGACATTCTAGTTCTGCTAATATACTTTTTAATCCCTGTTTTGCTTTTTGTTCCCTTATGGGCAATGTCTTCTCCAAAATCCTGCCTATACAATAAGAATAGATTAAGCCCCTCTTCCCACTCCTTCCACCACCTGCTGGGGAGGTCCCAGATCTAGGTCTAGCTGATGACAATCCTAGCTGCAACTTTACTTCTCAAAGATTCTTCTCCAAGTGATTTCTCTCTAAAAAAATGACAAGTATGGTGCAGAATCAGTGGGCTCTGGTGATGGCTGGTATCTTCCCTGGAGGGGGCAGTAAGGTACCTTGATTCACTATGGGTTTAAGAATTCCTAGAGACCCACTGCCGAGGACTTTAAGTATGAATATCTATTCTGTCTAATGCAAACTGAGAAAAATTTATTAAAGGACATTGCTCCTGGCATCTCTGGGAGCTCTGTAGCCTGGAACCACAGCAGTCATACTTGGGGGCTGCTCTGGTGAAAACTTCATGATGACTGCTGCTGTATCCATGATGGTTGGGGCAAAATGACAAAACTCCACCTCTGCCCATGGAGACCCAGATGCTCCATCATTGTGCTCTCTAGAAAGATCACTTTCTCTCTCTGTGGCCATCTCCTTATGTTGTCCCCAAGTCTCATAAGGGTCTATCTTACTGGAAGATTGCAAGGCCTGGCCTCTAGCTACAAAGTGTCTGGGAATGTGTTTTCTAGATTCTACCTCAGGAAGGTCGGGATCACAATGTGGAATATGACCAGACCATAGGAAGGGTGTTCAAAGATGTTGTGTAGCCACAAGTGACAAAAGTCCCCCACAGTCTTCACTTCCTAAATTCAACCGTGCTCATTTTCAATGCTGAGCCTTGGCTCATGACCACTTGGGCTGAAATGCCTGTCCTTCTGTCTATCCGAACTGGCCCTCCTTAAAAGTTTGAGCTCATGTCTCTTCCTGAAGTCTTTCCATGTGATTCCACCTGTTCATTGCTTTTTGATTCTCCATGCTCTCACCACACCTGCAACACAGCTCTTAGCTTTACACTGTCTTGTGTTGTTTGGTTTGTCAAGGTTGTGAGCTCGTTGTAAACCATTCCCTCTACCACATGGTGACTGAGAGAGTCTCTGCTCAGTAAACACTCCTCATATTTGTTCACTAATATCTCCTTGTGGTGCTGGAAGCTGAGGCCTGCTTCCCCTCACCCCAAGTTGTGGAGTTTATATGATTTCTATTTGTGCTCACATTCCCTGTGGGGCCTCACTGGATTATCTGCAAATGGAAACATCATTTTATTGGATGAATTGTTTTGACAGGTATGGAAGCTGAAATTCTGTGTGACTTGCAAATCAAAATAGTTAAAAATAATAGCGAACACTGACTGAACACTTACAATGTGCTAGGTACTGTCTAGGCATGATAGTGACTCAATGAGAGAGGTACCATTAATAATTTTATAGATGAGGAAACTGAGGCACAAAGAAGTTAAATAACTTGCTCTTGCTCATGTACATATAGTGACAAAGCTGAGATTTAAAAACTGGGTCTATGTATACCCAAAACTAACATAATGTATGTCAATTATACCTCAGTTAAAAAAATAAATGAATTTAAAAACTAGATCTATTTGACTCTAAAGTGCATACTCTTAAATATTAAGAGAAAAAAATAAGGCTAAATTTTTATATGTTTACTTAAAAACCTGACAGAGGTTTTGTTCATCCTGCTATGTTCCTGTGAGATCCAGAGGTGTAGAGATGACTGGCCATCTTTAGTGGTTAATGATGCTTATGTACAGAGAATTTAAACAGCCTTGGTCATGGTTGGTCATGGGGAGGGGCTGGTCCAGCTCTAGGTTTGGTTCCTTCTTTAAACTCTGGTTCCTTTGAGGAAGCAAAGACAAGGAGGGTGTCTGTGTGTGGCCTTGGGCTAATTTCACATGCCATTAAGCCTTGGACAGCAGCTGTGGAAGATCAGGGCTGTAAGTTATATATGCTCGGGAGGGAACCTCGGTACTGGGCACAGGGACCTCGAATGCCCAGTCAACTTCAAGTTGATTCTGTGATTGACTGATTCTTGATCCTGTGATTATATCACATTTTTCCTACTGGAGAGGAGGTGACATTTATTTTGCATGTATGTTTCTTAAATCTGAACACCAAATGTGAGAGGTCTGGATTCCTCATGTTCAGATGATCTCAATTAGCTTGAGCTACCTCATGTAATGAGATTTGAACTAGCTTTCAACCAGTTTTATTTGGTTGTAATTCAGTATAAAGGTGCGATTCATTCATTAGTTTATCAAATTGATTAATGCATTCAGCCAACCTTTATGAACATTTATTACTGGCAAAGCACTGTGCTAAAAACCAAGGGATCCATAAGGTCCTGGAAAGTTTATGGTCTTATTTTGGGAAAACAAGCATGTCAAACTCGTGGCCAGCGGGCCACATGCCTCGTTTATTTGGCATGTGGCCCGCTGCAGCGAGTTTGACATGCTTGGGCTAGAATGTTGTATAGCCTGGGGGTAACAAATGAGGGAGAGAAGGACAGGTGGGAGAACCAGGCCATTGAAGAGCACTTTACTTCCCAGTGAGCATTGAAGAATCCCTTGTTTTTTCCTCCTTTCTGCCCATTCTGTGGAGCCTCCTGCCAAGGCCACACAGGCCACACCCTTGGCAGGGCCTTGTGTGCAGCAGACAGAAGGAAAAAAGACCTGTCCTGGAGAGACAAGCGGCTGCCCTGGCAGGCTCCAGAGCTGCGCAGGAAGGCTTTCCTCTTGTACAAGCCAAGCCCAGTCGCTAAGCCTCTGAAAAACACCAAGCTGGCAGATTCTCAGGGTTTTGAAGTCAGACACCTACGGTGGTGCTGCCAGCTCTGCCAGGTCTGTCTTTCTGAGGCTGGTGGGTGAGTCTAGATAGCGAGGCCCCTCCACCAGAGAATGATCCTACAGGGGCCCTGCATGCCTTATTCATGAAGGAGTCTCCAGTAGCTGGTACAAGTTAGGTAATCTGTCAAATTTGTTGAAGTGATGGTAGAATTGATGTTTGAATTTCCAGTTCTGTGGGACTTGGACTGAAACCAGAGAAGTGCCAAAAATGGGGGAAGCAAGAAAGGAAGCTTTAGAGATACCCCAAGATGTGGAATAGTGTGCAGTTTCTCTGGGAAGGTTTCAAAAACAAATAAACAAATAAATTTTTTGCATGTTGAATTTTGCTAATGACTCTTCAAAGCACTTAGGTATTAACTACCCCTTTCCTCTAAAGATAGTCGTGAACCCCCCATGCTGCTGCCTCCCAAACTATAGGCTGGGACAGAGGGGGAACTGGAAGGCAGATTTGTGATGGTTCTGGGCTTTGTCTCCAGGAAGGGAGGCAGAGAGGTCACCACATCATCCCCAAATCCAGCACAGAGCTGGGCACACAGTGGGCACTCAGTGACCATATGCTGATGGTGGAGTGGAATGTATCATCCCTTCTATTGAGATATTTTCCCCGAGTGCTTGGCTGTGCTTCAATATCTACCACCCAGACAACCAGAACCTCCCCAACCCACCTTCCACGCCATCCCTTCCAGAGCTGAGCCCAGTTCTGGTAGGGCTAAGGGCACCTGATGCGGCTGAACGTGCCTTTGGGTCCTGAAAGACAAAGCTAGGAGGTGGCCAGGCCCAAGCATGGGGCAACGCCAGACACCACCCCCTGCCAGGTAAGCCTGCCACCTTAGCACTTTTACCATCTCAGATGATTTTCAAGGTGTGTTTAGCAGCCTGGAACAAACTTATTGCCTTGGAGGCAAACCCAACCCATGACTATTTGGGATTAATTATCTCTCTTTCATTTGAGCCCAGCAACCTCTTAGCTGTATATAAAGGGATTTATCTTGCAAAGGTCTTCAGTGTTCTTCCCTCTTCCTCTGACTTGAGGCTTCCCTGCTGCACTCTAGAACTCTTCCTTCACCAAGTCTTCTCACCATGAACAGACAAGTCTGCAAGAAATCCTTCAGCGGCGGGAGCCAGGGCTTCTCTGGCCGCTCTGCTGTGGTCTCCGGCGGCAGCAGCAGGATGAGCTGTGTGGCCCGTTCAGGGGGAGCCAGTGGAGGAGCCTGTGGGTTCCGGAGCGGGGCAGGTGGCTTTGGCAGTCGCAGCCTCTACAACCTGGGTGGCAACAAAAGCATCTCCATCAGTGTGGCTGGTGGTTCCCGGACTGGTGGCTTTGGGGGAGGGCGCAGCAGCTGTGGCAGTGGCTTTGGAGGTGGCTATGGAGGTGGCTTTGGAGGTGGCAGAGGAATGGGAGGTGGCTTTGGAGGAGCTGGTGGCTTTGGAGGAGCTGGTGGCTTTGGAGGGGCTGGTGGCTTTGGAGGGGCTGGTGGCTTTGGAGGGGCTGGTGGCTTTGGAGGGGCTGGTGGCTTTGGTGGGGTTGGTGGCTTTGGTGGTCCTGGTGGTTTTGGCCCTGGTGGCTTTCCTGGGGGAATCCAGGAAGTGACTGTCAACCAGAGCCTTCTGCAGCCCCTCAATGTGGAGATCGACCCTCAGATTGGGCAGGTCAAGGCCCAGGAGCGGGAGCAGATCAAGACCCTCAACAACAAGTTTGCCTCCTTTATCGACAAGGTGATGAAGCTCTGACTGGACCCCATTTCTAGGCTGAGAACTTTGAGTATGACATTTAGACACAGTGTTTAGGATAAATTCTGGATGGGTGAGGCTGAGAGGGTGGGGTTAGGCAGCATTCTAGGGTCTGTGAACATGTGTAGAGCCAATAAGTTTATCCACATGAACATGTGAGTAGGAAAGATAGTGGTTCTCTATTTGGACTCAGACATCCCCAAGTCCTGCTTATCTGACTCTCTGCTCATGGCCAGGGCATTGACCACTGGCAAGGAAAGGTCTGACACAGAACTGGGGGCTTTTCAAACATAAGCTGTTCTCTGAGGCTTTCCAGAGGTCCTGTTCCCTCTATGTCTCCGTGCCAGGCAAAGGAGGTGGGTGCCCAAGAGAAGGGATTAAAGAGGCTTACATAGAACCTTAGTCCCAAGAGCTGCAGAGAAGCTGACAACCTCATCTGCACCCCTAATCAACCTTCTAGAAAGAGAGGGATGGTCAGTGACTTCCAGGCTAGGATAGCTCACTCTGGCTATCGCTCTCCTGTCATGATGATTATGGCATTTCAATCAGTATCAGTTCCCAGTGACTCGCATCCTTTGAAAACTGGAGTGTCAATGGAGCCCTAGATGGAAATGATGCTGCAAGGTTTAAGTACAGTTTTGCAGAGTGCAGTGTATTTTTGGAAGTTATGATAGAGTCACGAAATCCCTGGGAACACTGAAGGGTCATCTTTGCTTCTTTGTCCAGGCAGAGCTCATTTCAGTTTCCTTGTCCATCTTTCCTCCTTCTGTAACTTTCCAAACCATGCTGCATCCTTAGTAGCCTGACTGATGGGACTGTCTGATCATATCTTCTCCAGCTACAGGAGAAGCCTATCTTCATGTCCTTTCTAGGCCTTTGTGCTGGGATATGGGCAGATACAGACACCTGTCTTACCTGAGCTAAGGCCCCTCTGATCCTTTGCCTGATGTTTTCCTCAATGCATTGCAGGTACGGTTCCTGGAGCAACAGAACAAGGTTCTGGAGACCAAGTGGAACTTGCTCCAACAGCAGGGCACCAATTCCATCACAGGCACCAACAACCTTGAACCCCTTTTTGAGAATTATATCAGCTCCCAGCGAAGCTACCTGGACAGCATCCTGGGAGAGAGAGGCCGCCTGGACTCAGAGCTAAGGAACATGCAGGACCTGGTGGAGGACTTCAAGAAGAAGTGAGTGACAGGAGCAGGAGTGGGCAGATGCCATGGGCCAACCTGTCTCAGAGTCCCAGCCCTTACTGCATTCCTCCTGTCTGCTGGCCAGTAGTATCAGTCTATTTTCATCTCCTTATTGTCATAGGGGGTAGCTTGGTTCATTAGGTTCTCTTTTCACCTTCCTTCCTTAAGGATAGTCCTTTACAAATGAAATTGTGGCAAGCAGGATGAGTGTAGAGTTGAGAGAGCACTTCTTCAGGAGCCAGGTTGGGGAAGATCCTGGTTCTAGGATCTGGAGGATGCTGGGACAACTCATGGTGTGTTGACCAACCATCCTGGTCTGCCCAGGACAAGGGACTTACAGTGTTAAAACTGAGATAGTATGCATGGACAAATTGAATGATTGGCCCTCTTAACTATTAGGGAGGTAGTAAGAAGGATATGTTCATCTAAATGGGTTGGGAGAGGGACAGAGGGCTGGAAGAGATGAGCTTTCAGAGTTTCAGAGAATAGCGGTGTTTATGACTACCTCAAAATCCAACCTCAGTTATTTCTTTTTAACTCTTACAGATATGAGGATGAAATCAATAAGCGTACAGCTGCTGAGAATGAATTTGTGACCCTAAAGAAGGTAAGGGCTGTGTGTGAAGTTCCTGGGGCTTGTAGGTGCAGATTTCTGGCTGCTTTGGAGGAAATCTCCTTACTCCATTGCTACGGAGCCACCAAGTTCAGACAGTTGGAGAAAAAAAAAAAAAAAAAAAGAAACCAGGTTCATCTTAGTCTGGAAAGATCCCTCAGTGATTCAGTTCATTTGTTTTTAGTTTTTGAATAGGGTTGAACTTAAACCCCCCCCAGTGAGATGTGAATCATTTCTTTATGTGGAGACCAGCCTCAGACAAGGACCAATCAATCACCAGCCTTGGTCCTCCTGATTCTTTCTTGCTGTGATCATGGTTTGTTGTTTGGTCCTTGGGAGAATAAGGCCTCCATGCTTCTTTCTTTCTCAGGATGTGGATGCCACCTACATGAACAAGGTAGAGCTTCAGGCCAAGGTGGATGCCTTAATGGATGAGGTCAACTTCTTAAGGACCCTCTATGATATGGTAAAGATGTTTCTTACTAAGAGGGAGAGAGAAGGGGGGTGAGATGTTTATAGATTTGAGGCTCAGACATTTAGTATTAAAGCCTGGAAAGACTGAGCTTAGAAATAAAGTTTCTTGTTAGGGTTCTGCAGGATGGGCTGCAGATATGGGGTTTTCTGAGGGGCTAGGGAACATGATGGAGCTGGTACACATTCAGAGCTGAGTCAGTGAATGGGATTGTTAATCAAGAGTCTCTCTGGGCCTCTTGTTGTAGAGGCTCAAGAGTGAGCATATCTCTCTGTGTTGGCAGGAGCTGTCCCAGATGCAGAGCCACGTCAGTGACACATCTGTGGTCCTGTCCATGGACAACAACCGCTGCCTGGACCTGGACAGCATCATTGCTGAAGTCAAGGCCCAGTATGAGGAGATCGCCCAGAGGAGCAAGGCCGAGGCTGAGGCCCTGTACCAGACCAAGGTGGGAGCTGGGCACCTCTCAGAAGATCCATTGAGGGTCTCAGGGAGTCTGAGGCCTGTGGGGCTGCTGGGTGATGAGTTCCCAGTGTCACTGGGTAGACCCCTCTTGGTTCTACTCTCTGAAGACATCCCTCTAATGGTTGGTTGTTTAGCTTCTAGAAAGTGCTGCCCCTGGGGGAGGTGGTTTCACTGTCCCCTGCCATGACACATGGGACTGACTCTAGCCTGCTCAAGGACTGCAGGATAGAAGAACCTTCTATCATGACAAACTAGATGTTCTTTTCCCTGCTGCCTCAGAGATGTCTCTGCTGAAACATAACTCAATGTCATTTTAACAAATGCTTACTAAGCACCTCAAGGTTGGGTGGGTTTAGAAATAGAGAAACAAATCAGGCAAAACTGCATGAACACCTTCTTTTCCCTTCTGTTCTTCAGTTGGGAGAGCTGCAGACCACAGCTGGCAGACATGGGGATGACCTGAAGAGCACCAAGAGTGATATCATGGAGCTCAACAGGATGATCCAGAGGCTGCGGGCCGAGATTGAGAACGTCAAGAAGCAGGTGGGATGGTGATGAATGCTAGTGCCTGGGATGACTGGTGAGGGGTGTGGGCTCGAATATCAGGATTCACAGTTTGAAATGGACTTCTGGGTTCATCTCAGGCAGCAGTGGCTTCTAGGGAGTTCAAACACCAAGCCAGTCTAGATGGCTGGTAATCCACAAGAGAAATATCTCCATGGATGAATACAAGATAGAAGTGCTATCGAAGAGATGATGTTGCCTGACTTTAACATTTGCTCTAGGACAATCTATTCTAAGACTCAGAGAATAGATTATCTGGGATTCTCCTACTAGGCCCATCACTTCTACCTCCTTCTTTCTCAGAATGCCAACCTTCAGACAGCAATCTCGGAAGCTGAGCAGCGTGGGGAAATGGCTCTCAAGGATGCCAATGACAAGCTTCAAGAGCTGCAGGCTGCCCTACAGCAGGCCAAGGATGACATGGCCCGGCTGCTGCGTGACTACCAGGAGTTGATGAATGTCAAGCTGGCCTTGGATGTGGAGATTGCCACCTACCGCAAGCTGCTAGAAGGCGAGGAGTGCAGGTGGGTCTCCAATTCCAACTCCCCTGATCCTGCTGAGGGTAGATAAGTGACCAAGTATATGGAGATGAAGGACTGCTGTGTAGAGAGAGCCCCCCACTCTCACCTTCCACAGGCCTTGCAGAAAAGCACTTGTGGTTACTAGCCCACTCTCACCACGGTTAGTCAAAGCACATGTGTAATTAATGTGTATAGGGTCTCTTTGTTGAGGCCCATAGAAGGGTGGAAAAAGGGGACTGATCAGCTAGGCTTCTGAATTCAGTTCCAGTTGTGTTATTCATCACCTTCATTCATGGACTTGTTGGAAATTTGCTTTGCGATGGTGGAATTTTCTCTTGCTTTTTCATACAGGATGTCTGGAGAGTGCCAGAATGCTGTCAGCATCTGTAAGTAGCCAAAGTAACCCTGATAATGAGAGCTGATGTTGAAATATTAGTAATATTACAGGGCAGTAGCAACTAATTAAAATATTTCTATGGAAGTTGGAGATGGTGGAAGGGGCAATAGATATGATTTTGTTATTGTTCTGGGTCTAGGACACTATCAATAAGTCTGTAGAATGGGGAATATCCAATAGGTAGCCTGTTAATGGGAGGATAAATTATGATCAATCTCCAAGAGTGTCAAGAGTTGATCAAATGCAGAAGGAACCACAGGACAACTCATGATGTTTTAAAACTATGGGGCTGAACATCTATGACATTAGACTGTATTACAATGATCAATCATCTTGAGCCCAGAGGGTCATTAATTATAATAGTGTCCTGGGCGCTGATCCCTGTACTGTCCTCTCCCCTGCAGCTGTGGTCAGCAGCAGCAACACAACCTCGGCCTCTGCAGGCGGTTTTGGCGGTGGCTTCGGTGTAGGCGGGGGAGCAGGCAGTGGATTCGGTGGAAGCAGCGGATTCGGCAGAAGCAGTGGTTTTGGAAGTGGCAGTGGATTCGGAGGAGGCAGTGGATTCGGTGGAGGCAGTGGCTTTGGAGGCGGCAGCAGCTTTGGCTCTGGCTCCGGGGGTCACTGTGGGGTCAGTGGAGGAGGTTTCAGCTCTGGCAGCAACCGGGGTGGCAGCGTCAAGTTCTCCCAGTCCTCCCAGCGCTGCTCCAAATAAATAATGAGCATAGGCACCATCGCTAGAGCGCCTCTAGTCCCCATCAGCTCCTCCCCTACGACAGACAGCTGCTCTTTGGATTTAGAAGACTGGGGCCTCATGCTCCTCCATCTAGATCCCTGGCCAACTGCAGCCAAGGAATTTCACTCTCTCTGGCTCCAGTCTGGGCATGCGATTGTCCAGGTGTGGCCTTAGCTGCCACCTTCTGTTGCCCTTGGGGTCCCCTCCCTGGGTGGAATGGTCCCCACAGTTCTGAGGTGTCTGACACACAGACTCCTCTACCCATCTGTTCTGTCACCAATAAAGTGCATTGTGTTTCACTTCAGGCCTCTGAGTCCTCTCTGGAGGCCTTTCTCCCCGCCTGGACTGACTTCTCCATTCTCTCCCAGGGTGGGCTGTGTGCACCAAAACAAGGCAGTTGGTCCCCACTGTCCATTACATGGGATCCAAATGGGCAATATCTGACTCATTTATTCTTTGATCAGGGCGGAAGGGTGGGGGCACACTCCAGGGGGCCCTGTGGCCTCACAGTTCAAAGGGGGAAGGCTGTATCATGCAGACATCCATATCATCCTTGCTTTCTCTCATTGGGGGAACCGAAGAGGACCTTGACTTGCTGAGGGACTTGGGGACAGTGGATTTCTTTCCTTGGTGCTGCCCCCACTCCAGTCGACATCCTGAAAACTTTCCCTCAAAAGTGCACCCAGGAAAGGATGAGGTGCTAGAACTCCAGGTTGCAGGGATTTCTAAGAGCTAGCTACCTCAGAGTCTGACCCACAGAACCCCAGTCTGTTGGAAGCTCTGCAAAACAGGTTCCCTGTCCATTAAATCTTCCCTCTTTGGAGCCCATATCAGAGGTCTAAGAAGTCTTGTAGCAAAGAATACCTGTTAGCTACCTTTAACCCAGCATATTCCAAACGCCTCCCAGCCCTCTTCCTTGCAAACAACTACTAACCGCTCTCAGAAAACGTACTGCACCTGAGTGCTGTCTGCATGGATTCTGGGCTCCCAGGTGTATGCCCAGCCATGGGAGCTCTTGGTGTCTCCTCTGCACCAGGAAGCCCTGATGCAGCGTTAGCATGGGAGTGCTGTCTCGAAGGTCAAGGGTGGATGGGACTCAGGCACAAGGAAGCCAAAAAGTTCATTTGTGAACAAGAAGATTGAGGCCCCTAAAGGTGGAGTGGCTTGCTTAGGCTCTTCAAGCATCTGATGGTGTGAGCCGAGGTACACCCAAGTATCCGAGTCCAGAGCTCCTTCCACCTCCTCACACTGTTTCGGAGGCTGTGTTGTTGCCCTTCTTGCTTGGCTGGTTGCCTGGGGACCCACAGAACATGCAGGCAATAAAGTAGAAATGCTTAGCCAGGCCAGGACAGGGAAGCAATGCTTCCATCTTAGGCCAAAGCTGAATTTATCTCAGAGAAGAAGGGTGACAATTAAATAAGCAAAGAAAACCATGAATGGAGGCTGTAAGAAATCCGGGTGGAAATCCCATGTCCACATTTGGCAGAGCAGTGACAGTTCCACTCTGATCCCCAGAAAGGCTCTTTGAAGAAGATGGGATTTAGGAGTTGTTGCCTCATTGTGGGATGCCTTTTCTGGCTGGTATCGCTCTGTGGACAAAGAGAGGTAAGCAGGGAGAGTCA
The DNA here is from genome assembly GCF_028538775.1 of Myotis yumanensis. NCBI lineage: Eukaryota > Metazoa > Chordata > Mammalia > Chiroptera > Vespertilionidae > Myotis > Myotis yumanensis. Next base: position 162,596,129 of record NW_027223754.1, read on the forward strand.
ATGCCTGCCCCAGCTCAGAGAATTGGTCCTACAGGAATGTGCTGGGCCAACTATGGGATAGTTGTGTCACCCTGGATGAAGTCATTATTAACAAGTTCCTTCCTTCAACCACCATTCATTAAGTGTTCACTTGCTGGCACTGGGCTAAAAGGAGATGCACTGGTGAGCAAAAGTAAGTTGTCACCTCCAGCTCTCATTTCAGTGAGAGAGCCCAACAACAAAATGAATAAAATAACTTTAAGTTGTGATTGAGTGTATGAAAAAAAGAAACCAGGGGCTGAATTGGAGAAATGACAGGACTTGTTAATGAATTGGATGCTGGGGGTGAGGGTGTATAGGAGAGGGACGATTTAACCAGGATGCCAGTTTCCCAGTGAAAGCAAGTGGGGGGCTGGTGATTCCATCTACTGAGGTAAGAGGAGGTGGGATGGGTCTGAGGAGGAACCCAGGACCTTGCTTTGAGCTTCTCAAGAGACAGCAAATGGAGATACTGAGATTACAGTTGGAGATGTGAGTGTGGATTCATAAGGAAGGCTGGTCAGGTCTAGCGGCTCACATTTGGACATCATCAGTGTGAGGATAGCTAAGGTGGTTCCAAAAGACATGGAACTGGTGAGCTCTCCCAGAAAGGGAAGAGCAGGGTACCCAGGCTGAGCTCCAAGGAAGCCCAGAATTTAGAGTGAGGGAGAGGAGACAGCCAGCCAGGTAATAGAGCTTGGTCTGGGTTTTCCAGAATGCCTCCACCTAAGAGGTCAAGGGTTTCTAAATGGGTTCCAAGGGAAACCCAGAACAGGCCCAGTCTTCCTTGGGACACTGCCCACTCATCTCAAGGCACATATTCAGACTCGTTTTTGCTGCTCCTCCCTGTACTCTCACCAATGCCTACTGGTCCCTGTTCATTCTGTGGGGGTTTATGAGTGACTCCTCTCCCCCCCCCCCCCCACTACTTAAGTAGCCCTCTAGTGACAGTGGGGAATCCATGCAACTTCTCAAAGGAGAGAGTAGCCAGAGGTAGCCTGGCTCAAGAGGAATGGCACCATGGAGATGGCTATTTCTAGGAGGAGTTATCAGGCCAGAAGAATGGCCAGGCAGGTGAACTTGGTTCCAGAGCTGAGACTGAAGGAATTAATTCCATGTTTGGCTGGATATTCTCAGCCCAGCCCTGACCATTTCTAATTCAGGCTGAAACACCTCCAGGGAACTTTACCTGGTTCTGAGTGCTCTCTCTTCCTTTTACCTCAGCATTTACAGAATTTCTTTTTATGTCAGCTTTTCAAGTGCTCTTTAGCTTCTGGGCTTGGGTTTGCTTTCTTGTACTTGTCTAGACTTTTCATTCTTTGAGTAGGGTACAAGTTGGTGCTGTGTTGTCCATTCTTGTCCTATCCTATAAAGCATTTTTTTTTTTTTTTTTTTTTTTTACTGAGGTTGTTGAATAATGCTGACTTGTATGCCTGGGCCCTAGTCTGGGATTTGGGGCCATTGGCCTTTTGCCTCTCTCTGCTTTGTTCCATATCTCTCATCCTTGGGTGTGGAGTGATACATCTTCTTGTGATGACACAGAGGGCACAACTTATATCCCCCTATTCCTACCCCCATTCATTCCTCTCTGCCACTCCCCTCTTGAGCCCCCTCCCCCAATTGGTAAGAACACTGAAAACAGCACCTTCCTGTTCTATGAGCTTGTTGATGCACTGGTTCACCCATCCTTTTATGTTAAGGAGACATAGGTGTGTTTTAAGATTCAGGTTATTTCCTTCTGGGATGCAGGCTACACTACAGGCCGGAGCAAGTATCAACAGTGATGGTGACACAGTCATAAAAGACTCAGTTAAGAAAATTAGGGATTGTTTCTCACAAGAATCTGCCTATGGATAATCCAGCCACAACTGTTGATGATCGAAGTTTGACTAGACAGCTTTGGGTAATTTGTAGGTAAATCTCTATATGACCCTTCTCTGTTTTGTCTAGGGAAGGGTGGAGTTTTTGTTAGCCAATCACCAGAAATCTCATCTTTTGGGATTTGGGCTGCCCTTCTCTCTGCCTTCTCAGCACCTTAGCCAAAATACATTCTCTCTGCAGCCGAGACTAGGAATGTGGACACCTTGCAACAATCTTGGGATGACTAAAATAACCTCCAAACACCTCCTTCACTTATTTTATCTATATCCTGTACAAGCCCCTCTGGCATTCAATCTGCTTACTGAATATCTCTTTTGTGCCTAAAATCAATATAATCACCACCAACACTTCCACCTAGTCTAAAGGCTAAAGGCTAGTTGGTTATCCTAACCACTGATGGGGATATAGTGGGAGCAGTCTGATACTCTTGGAATCTATGGTGACATCACCAAATGGTGACAGCTTCATCAACTGCTAGAAAAGATGGGGCAAGGAAGGACAGCTCTAGGTGGCAATAAAGCAGTGATTCTCAGTGTGGCCATTCCACTCCCCCAGGGAACATATGGCAACGTCTAGTGACAGTTTTGGCTGTCACAACTAGAGCAGTGCCACTGGCATCTAGAGGGTAGAGGCCTCATTGCTACTAAACATCCTACAATGCACAGAACAGGCCCCACCACAAAGAATTCTCTAGTCTCAAATGTCAGTAGAGCTTGTTGGGAAACCCTGCACCCAAGCAAGAGGTCATTTCCTTTGCCCCTCTCCTTAGGCAAGGACTGTGGCTGTGATATTGGTTATAACTGAGCTGAATAGAAACCATTCTGAATTTGAGGGACGTATACATATTTAGAAGTTTGTTTGTTTTAAACTGGAAAAGCCCTTTTATTCTGGGCAAAGACATAGGAAACAAGCCAGGTGAACATGTGGCCTTATGGGAGTACTTTCAAGACTTGGGCCTGCAAAACTAGTGTGAACCCGGCTAGTTGATGCCTCCCTGCTTTTGATAAACTGTTCCCCTGGCCAGGAATACTCATTCTACCTTCAGTTTTTTTGACTAGCCCTGATTTCTCATTGACGATCACTCAGGCATTGCCTCTTGAAAGTGTTCCTGGACCTTCCACGTGGCACTGTATGTCTGTTGGTGTTCCCATTGCCCTCTGTTAAGCTCTTTGTATCACTCACTAAATTATATTAAAATAACTAGTTTCAGTGTCTGCTCTCCATACTAGAATGGAAGTGACTGATGTGCCTTCTTCATCTTTGTGCCTCTCAATGTCCAGCACAGTGCTTGGCACATACTAGACACTCTGAATGTCACTGAGCTAATGAGATATGTGAAAAGGACAGGGGAGACTTAAATGCAATTGCTGTCCTGACATTTAACAACATGATTAAACAACTAACATTTTTTCGGTTCTTAATGGTGCAAGTCATACACTGGACATTTTGCACGTCATTGCATTTAATCCACACAATCACCATAGGAGACAGGTGGTAATTATCCTCATTTTCCAGATGAGGAAACTGGAGCTTAGAGGCAGGATACCATTAACATGTCTGGCATCAGAAAGGAATTGGCAGATCTGGGCCTCACATCCAAAGCTTACACTGTAACCACTGTGTTATGCTGCTGAATGGGGCTGGCTGACTTCTTCTCCGCCCGCTGGATGCCCTCTTGTACCAGCTCTGGCACATGGTGCTAACAGCTTGCTAGAATCTTGAGGAGCCAGAAACCAATCTTGAAGTTCCTATATTAGCAGGAGAGGTTTCTCCAACTGAGGCCCTATGAGGATGGGTGGGCCACCATCAACTCCAGAGAGCTCTGATCTCCAGCAGAGAAGTCAGAGAGACTGGTCGGGGAAATACCTTGATAATGATAGGTGTTTCTCTTTGATGTCAAAGAAGAATTCGTAGGTTTAAACCTATTTCAGCAACACAGTTGATGCTTCAAGGCCCATCTGTCCACCATATTCTATGGGTGGACTCTTTAAATGTCAAAGTGAACTCCTCACTCTTGGATGATGTGCTTTGACTTGCAGAAGTCCACATAGATAAAAATGATCCATGAGTTTATGACAGGCTTTGGAGTTGGATAGTTTGATTAAAATCTGAGCTCAGTCAGCAGATTGATTTGGGGAAACTTAATAAACCTCACTAAACTTGTCATTATTTGTAAAATGGGAATAAAAGTTCCAACGTTGCAGTTTTTATGACAATTAGAAACGATACTAATTCAATGCCTGGTAAATGGCAGGCACTCAATGTCAGCCATTTTTACATATTTTTCACAGACAGGTGAAAGAAGCAAGGATTTGAAGGAGGAAATTATGTTCACTAAGTCCTAATCCCCATAATTCTGGGAAGTATGCAGTAGCTCAGTAAATATTTGATTGATTGATGGCTTGCATTACTGACGAGCCCAGAGTGGGAAACTGGCCTGGCCAGGTAGGAGAGAATGGCTTTTATGTAACTCTCTATTCAGAAGCTGTGATTCCTTACAATTTTATGCAGAAACCAGACTTCAATTCTGCATTGGCCTTAAACAGGGCTACCCCTAAGAACTCTTTCCTCCCCTGCAGCCTCCAAACTGACAACTTCTAGAAGGGCTTTGTACCTCACATTGTCATTATCATCATAAGGGCTGCTAAGTGCTGAGCACTGCCCTGTGTAAGGGCTTTCTAACACTACCTCCTGTAGTCCTCTGCTGCCTGATGAGGAGGCTATGTTAATTTCAATTTACAGACCAGAAAACTGAGGCCTGAGGGTAAAAAAAACTTCCTGGAGGCCATGTAACTGAAAAGTGCAGAGGCTGAGCTTTGAACACAGGCTTAACTCCAAGGACTCTATGTTTTCCACTCTTCCAAGTTGCAAGGAAAGAGAAGGAGGAGGTGTTGTCATTTGAGTTCCAGAAAATCCAGAATACCAATGAAAATGGATGAGGCCCCTTTCCCATGGTGCTCCCTGAAGGAAGGTCAATGACTTTGGGAAGACCCATCAAGATCCATGGCTGGTGAGAAATATACATCGATAGGAGAATTGGTCCTCAGGGACCTTCTTCATTTTCCAGCATCCTAGAGCCCTTCTCTCTGCATCTGCAACATGCAGGCCTTAGTCTGCTCTCAGCTTCCTCTGTCTTTCTCACTTGGGGCAAGTGCTTTCTCTATAGAGATGAAGCAAGTCTTGACCTTATGCCTTAACCATGACTGCCCTGTCTGCACATTCCCACTCTGGACATAGCAGTTGGACCAGTGTTTCTCTGAGTATATTCAACTGCATGTTAATAGGGGTCAAGATAGAATGGTTTTATTGTTAAGTTTGTTTGGGAAGCTCTGATCAAGTAAAAGTAAATGATTCTTTTCTACAGGAATTCTCAGGGCCTTTAATATGTAAATGAGCTTTATTAAAACCCTAAGAGAAAGCTATAGAATTTTCATTACCCAAATTTATTTGACCACAGAATCTTTTAATCAAGACAATCTTAGGGCATAGAATTCTGCTCTAGACAAGCCCCAGGAGATAATCTAGTACCAGATAAGGATTGAAGGGTGAGTTGAAGAGTTATTTTCACCAAGTCTGGAGAGAAGACCAGAATTAGAATAAATTGTTATTGCTAACAACTAAGACTTAGTAACTGAAGGATTTAGCTTACTTTTTAACAATCTTTAGTTATGAAGGGAGCTAGCCCTATACGTAATATATTTTTACAGTTCATTTGTTAAAATTATTTAGTTGTGATATGCTTTTATTTTAACATGATAAAAAGGAGAAAATAAGAGTAATTTTTAGTCCAGGGACAGCATAACCAGTATGATTGTTCATTTTTCTTTTTTGGAGAACAGATTAATAATGACCTAGAAAATTGGATCTGCGAATCCACACACATAAAGGAGCATGTAACTCTCACCCCTTCATCCTCAGCTCCAGGTGGAGAGGGATGTCTGCTTACTTTGACCTACAGGTAATGGCCACTGTCTGATGATACCTCCACTCACAATTACATGACAAACCACTCTTAAGTATTCTGACTGTAGTGAATACCAGAGAGCAATTTGGTTAGAGGAAATAACTCTGCATGGTGACAATTGCCCCTATTTTATAGATGAGGAAGTAGGGACCCAGAGCACTTAGCCACTTGGCTACCTTCACACAGAAGGTTCTGCAGGTGAGTGACTAGAACTCAGACTGTTGACAGCAGGCAGATCATTTAGACGCCACTGCTCCAAAAGATCCTGCAGTGAGTAAGAAAAATGCTGCCAATGATGCTAACTCTGTATATTTCCAGCAGTTTCAGTCAACTGCTAAGAAAACAACCCCAACCGGCTAAATAAGATGATGCTTTGGCAGGCTCTGGAGACATGGATTAGGAGAACCCAACCCAAACCATGTTTTTGTGATCTGCCCATCGCTTCTCTCTGTCCCTCTTCTCCAGCGTATGCTGGGGTGGCAGAGATGAGCCACACTTAGGAGGCTGCCACTGCTGCCTCAGCACTGCAGTCAAGGGAGGGGCGGGGCATCGGAAATACTGATGTCTGTCCTTGTTTGCTTTGGGCTCTCACCTGGGGCTTCAGGTGAGCCTGGTTCAACCTTTTTCCTAGGGAGGGCATTTGATCTACTTTTAAAGGAATTTTAAAGATTATGCATAAAGACCTCAACAAGAGAGATTGGCACTCCATTAATGGGTGGAGTAAATGTCTCAAAGAAGAACCCAACACAGAATCCCCTTCTTGGATTCTCTGGATGAATAGTGTTTTTAAAAAATCTAAACATTTGCTGCTGGACACTATTTAAATATCAAAACAATCCTGCAAGTGGGGTAGAATCCTCATTTTACAAATAAGGAAAGAGTGCCTTAAAGAAGCCAAGGCCCTTGTCTAAGGTCATCACAGAGCGAGAGGTAGACAAGGGGTATGAACCCAGATCTTCCGATGTCCATGATGACAGGCTTTCTGTTAGACCACAGGTACCTTACTCTTGTGTAGCTTTTAGTAAATCTTAAAGGACTTTCACTTATATTTATCCAGTGAGGCTCATCACCAACCAGTGAGTAGGAAGGAATTTGACAGGTCAGAACAGACTTGTGTGTTAAATCACAGTCCAAGGTCACCCAACCCAAATCCATCATAGCAGAGGTCTTGCTCTCTACTCTCCCAGCGTGGTTTTCTTACTCTGCATTCACACTCAGCTTCCTTTCCCTACCATCCATTCATGAGTTTCTCAAGGGGGCAAAATTGTTTTGAGAATAGCTGAGGCCAGACATGTTATTCCCTTCCCCAATCTCTCCAAATACTGAGCATTGATTTAGTTGTTTAATCCTCATAATAACCCCACAAAGTACATGCTATTGTCATCCCCATTTTATAGTTGAGGAAACCAAGACACATAAAAGTTAAATAACTTGTCCAGGTCAAAGAGCTAGTGAGTGGTGGAACTGGCTCTAGACAAACTGCAGAGCAGAGAATCAAGAATTAGCTGCAGAGTACTTAAAATTGCTTAACTTGGGGTTCTTCAGGGTATTTTAGACCTGCCCCAGACTATCTAGAAACCTTCCCCAAAAGACAGAGTGCTTGCTGCTCATCTGATTGCAGTTCTGGAGATATATCAACCACGTATTTCTGGGGAGTCTAGAATCACTCCCCTTTACTCCTGTCATACCTTATGAAGTCTCTATATATAGATAACAACCTGAGAATTTGCTCTAGCTATGTGTGGCATGGTTGAGTGTGGAGGTGGATTGCATGAGGATGATGGACAGTTGAGCTGTAGTAAGTTAGAGCAGCAATGTGTCAGTGTACCCACTCTACCACCAAGGGTCCTTCACCTCCTCCCCCCTCCCCCCCTCCCCCCACTTCCCGGCCCTGATGGAATACTCATAGTCTAGACCAGTGCTGCCCAAACTTCCCTGGTCATAGGGATTACCTGGAGTACTTGTTAAAAATATAGACATGCAAGCCCTTTCTCTGGAGATTTTCATTCCATAAGACTGGGGTGGGACCTGGGTATAAATATTTATATTCTTAGACACTGGTCATCAGCCAGTTACCACATATTTGTGTTATGTTTACCCTATGCAAGAAGCTGGAGGTTTAGAATGAATAGAACTCAGTTCCCTCCTTCAGTGAGCTCAGGGCCAAGAGGGATACTGACAAATGAAGAGATAAGTATACATTAAATCAGGGCCATGGTGGGAAAAGTACAGGGTATGGTGGGAGAACAGGGAGGGGCATCTAACTCAGACCAGATGGTGAAGGGGACAGGAGATCCTAAGGTCACCAGCTCTGATACAGCACACACTCTTATCTTAAGTTGAATGGGGTCTTTGAGCTGACTCCATCAGCTAACTAAAGGATGCTCACACTCTCTCCTCTCTTGCTTCCTGATCCAGAAATCATCTGCTGTTGATCTAGGATGGTGGTGGAGGGGTTTGGTCTGAGACTCCTCCTTGTCCATGTCTCCTTCTTCTTTCCAAGCCTCACACTTGCTTGCTTCGTACATGGCTCTCACTTTTCTCATGGGTCAGACATTTTATCTCCACTTCTGTTTCCCATGAGCAACACTTCTTAGCTCAAATGGTAGGCTGGCTTAAACAGATGTCCTTGGCTGAGATGGGCCTAGAGTACACCCTGTGGGGCCAGCGTACTTTTCATCCCCCTCCCCCAACCTCAAACCCTCCTCTGGGTATTTCTCTGAAGAGGTGGGCACAGATCACAGATGACAGGTCACTGGGCAGTGGCACTCTGGCACTACAGGAAGGCACTCAGCCCACCTGGGAAAGGTTGTCTCCTCCTCACTCTTGTGTCATGGAGCTCAGTGGCTCTTGATTCCCTGGTGTCAAAACTCAACTCATCCTGCTGGATCAGGTGTTGTTTGTGTTCCCTAAGACCCTTGAGGAAATCACATGAAGGGAGGGTGGAGAGCTCCTGTCTTTTGTCAACCAAGGCAGGTTTGGGTGATTAAGCTAAGAAAGCAAAGTCGTTTTGGTTCAGAGGATTATTTTTGAGGTGTGTTGGGAACTTAGAAATAACTTATTGCCTGGAAGGCAAACCAAACCCAAGATGACTCTCAGCTAATTGCTGGCCTCTCCTTCTTCCAAGCCAAACTGCTTGGTATATAAAGGCCAGTCTCCTCTGTTGTCCTCATCCTCTGTCTTCATCCCTCTCTGCTCTTGCCAAGTGATTGCTAGCTCACCTCCAAGCTCTCACCATGAACAAACAAGTCTGTAAGAAATCCTTCAGCGGCGGGAGCCAGGGCTTCTCTGGCCGCTCTGCTGTGGTCTCCGGTGGCAGCAGCAGGATGAGCTGTGTGGCCCGTTCAGGGGGAGCCAGTGGAGGAGCCTGTGGGTTCCGGAGCTGGGCAGGTGGCTTTGGCAGTCGCAGCCTCTACAACTTGGGTGGCAACAAAAGCATCTCCATCAGTGTGGCTGGTGGTTCCCGGACTGGTGGCTTTGGGGGAGGGCGCAGCAGCTGTGGCAGTGGCTTTGGAGGTGGCTATGGAGGTGGCTTTGGTGGTGGCAGAGGAATGGGAGGTGGCTTTGGAGGGGCTGGTGGCTTTGGAGGGGCTGGTGGCTTTGGAGGAGCTGGTGGCTTTGGTGGAGCTGGTGGCTTTGGAGGGGCTGGTGGCTTTGGTGGAGCTGGTGGCTTTGGTGGCCCTGGTGGTTTTGGCCCTGGTGGCTTTCCTGGGGGAATCCAGGAAGTGACTGTCAACCAGAGCCTTCTGCAGCCCCTCAATGTGGAGATCGACCCTCAGATTGGGCAGGTCAAGGCCCAGGAGCGGGAGCAGATCAAGACCCTCAACAACAAGTTTGCCTCCTTTATCGACAAGGTGAGGCAAAAGCCCAGGGACGTCATAGAGGGTTTGGGCCACCCAGGGGGTTGGTGTAGAAAGATGCAGTGGGATCTGCCTGGCTTAGAGGCAGGGGTGTGGCTTCTTGTCATGGTTCTGCCTTGGTCCCTACAAGACAGGGAACCTGCCTCTCTTGCTCTTTGGGTCCTTTTTTTCCCAGTGATAAAAGGCAGTAGGATTCTGACTCCTGATTTACTTCTAGGGCTAGGACCAGGAAAAATGAGGTGAGGGTCCAAATATGCTTTTAGTTCTTGTTAAGAATAGGGTATTAACTATGATACTATAATAGCTAATTTTCAATTACTCTTAAAAAGCAATTGTGAAAATCTAAACTGGCTGGTAATTAAGCTTGCATTAGTAGAAATCTTGGGACTTTCTCTCAATGACAGTATTGGCAACTGACTTACCTTCTCAATGGTGCTGTGCTTTAGCTGCTGTTAAATTGAGGGGTCCATGCTGGTACAGGGGAGGGTGTGCTTGGTCTGGAGGATGAACCTGGGATTGGAAGTTAAACCTAGATTACCGGTAAGTCTAAAGAAAATCCAAAACAACCTGAGAAAAGTTAGATCTCATTGACTGTTTTCTCTGCCTGTATAGAGGTGAATAAGTTTTTAATAATAAATAACTTTATTTATGCTGCCCTCCTTTAGTTGTATTCTGAAGGATCTCAATAGACTAGAGAAGTGCTTGGTTTGACTCTTAGCTTTGTGTCTTAGTAGCCACATCACTTTGGGCAACCTAATTAAGCTCAGGTTCCTTATCTACAAAATGGGGATAATAACATCCCCTTTATAGGTGGTTGTGAGGATTAAATGAGAGGAAATATGTGAAAATAGGTATAGAGTGAGCACTTAATATTCTAGCTCTCCCTTTTCTAAATCTTCATCTTTCACAAATTCCAAAAAAACCCCAACAACTCCAAAACCAAACCAAAACAAAAAACCCAATAAACAAAACAACAACAAAAACCCAGAAGCTATTGCAGTTAAAAAAAAAAAATGGGTTCATGCTCCTTATTTCTACCCTTTGGGATGCAGGTGCGGTTCCTGGAACAGCAGAACAAGGTCCTGGAAACCAAATGGAATCTGCTCCAGCAGCAGACCACAGGCTCCGGTTCGGGCCCCAACAACCTGGAGCCTTTCTTCGAATCCTACATCAGCTTCCTGCGCAGGCAGCTGGACTTGGCTCTGGGGGAGAGAGGGAACCTGGAAGGCGAGCTGAAGAACATGCAGGTCCTGGTGGAAGACTTCAAAAAGAAGTGAGGCCCCAACTGGACACTTTCCTTTCCTGGGGGATTAGCAGGGAGGACTGGCCCCACTTTGGGATTTTAATTGTTCCCGACTGCACCTTCAGGCAACACCTTGGATGGTTTATTGAGGAAAACATGACCAAGCGGAAGGGGGTGAGAGGGTGGAAACTGAGACTTCTAGGAGGTAATTATGACATGTTTTTCAGTCTCAAGGCAGGCTCCCTCCTATACCAGCCCAGATGCGCAGGAGAGCCTCCCAGAGTTTGAAGCTCTTTAGGATGAAGAACCCTACACACTTAACTGTACATAGGAATCCCCTTGGAAGTTTGTAAAAAAATGCACATTCCTGTGCTCTGGTCCTAGACATCCCGGATCAGTGGGTATGGGCAGGTCCCAGAAGTCTGAGTGCCCCACAGGTCCCAGGGATTCTGGGCAGACAGTCCAGGCCTGCTGTGGAAGGCACTTTCAGTGTGTGCAGTCCAACCCCCCATCTCTGCAGTTTCAGTCAGCTTCCTCATGCAGTTTGGAGCTGTAGTTGACACCCCCTGAGGTCTGTGAGAGGCAAACAGGGCTTTTCACAGACACCCTTGGGGGGTTAGGACCCATGGGAGTAGGCACACCTGCTCAGGGGAAGCCCCGGTCCAATTCAACCGCACAGACCTGGTGGGAACCCATCTGTGGCAGGCTGCGTGCTAGGCTCTGGGAGTCCAGTGACAACTCATATTCTCATCACTCAGAAACCTCTTTCCTCCTGGAATCATTCCAGTCTTTAATCTCGGCAGGAGATTTTTAATAGGCACAAAGCTGGTAACTTTGATGCATTCAGGAGACATGAGTTCATTGTTATCCCTAATTCCTATAAGAAGCAACTGTAATTAATGAAAAGAGAAACAGAAACACCGGCTCTGAGCAAATATCTCTCTAGGCCTCACATGTGCACTGGCTCCTTGAAATCTCCCTCCACCCCGTCTGCCCACACCTCAGCCTGTCACCCCGACTTGGAGGAGGGCAAGGAGAGGCCTCTAGACAGAATTGGCTATATAAGTTTGGGGGTTCAGTACAAAATGAAAATGCAGGGCCCTTGTTAAAATATTATTAAGAATTTAAAGATGGTGTCAGCAGAGCATTAAACTGGGTGTGAGCCCAGGGCCCCCTGTAGCTGGTCTCGTCTCTGAGTGAGGAGGTTCCGCATGAATGCTAGAGATCCTTGTCTTTTTTATTTTTTAACTTCTGAAATGTCACTGTCCAAGTGTGTGCCTCTTTCTGTCCCAGGTATGAAGATGAGATCAATAAACGCACTGCGGCCGAGAATGAGTTTGTGGGACTCAAGAAGGTAAGTGAGTTGGGATGGGCAGGTCGAGGCTCCGTTTCTGGGCACTGCCACCATGGGGAGAGCAGAGCCAGCTCTGGGCATGGCGACCCTACGCCATGTGTGGGGCTTACATTTTCCCTTACATTTTTGGAAAAGAGCTGATTAGTAATGCCAACTGATAATGAACATTTTTTTGGATAGAATTAATCAAGGTTTTTAGCCACAGATGTACTCGGATGTTATTAAAAGTAACAAACTATAAATACTTGTCACTTGTTTAGATCAGTTATCATAGAGATGGAATAGTGAGAAGAATACCTTTATTTCAATTCAGGAGGCTGTTTTTTACTGCTATGTTACCAAAGTCAAATATTAGAAAAATGTGCTTTTTCTACCCGTATCCCATGCCTGACTGATGTGGTTTATAGTGTGTTACTGCGTTGGGGTTTGACTGGTCAAAGCAATTATAAGGAAGAATACTTTTCTTTTCTTTTCTTTTTTTTTTTTTTAAAGTGGGAAGGTGAGAATTCACTGTTAGGAGGAGGGGTGGGTGAGGGGCAAAGGAGAGAGATGAAGACTTAGGAGAGAGCTATGGGTGGTAGGGGAGCAGAGGTCTTCTTTTGCTTTCTGACCACCCTTCCCTCTGCCCCAGGATGTGGATGGGGCCTACATGAACAAGGTGGAGCTGCAGGCCAAGGTCGACAGCCTGACAGATGAGCTCAACTTCTTGAGGACCCTCTATGAGATGGTGATTTCCTTAGTTTGCCAAGCTCCACAGCCTTCCTGCCTGCATCTTCCCAAACATGCTTCTCAAGTGTAACTTTAGGGGATAATCAAGTGGCAGAACACACACAAAAGCAGTGTCAGGGCTCAGAACTCAGCTCCACCCTACCCAGGAAATGCTAACTTAGCACTCCAGCCTGCATAGACCTGGCCCACAGGGCCAAGGTTCCTCTCTGTCAGCTTTACTTTCCCATTTTGCTCTACATCTTCCCTCTGGCTCCTATACGAGTATCACAGATAGCTCCTTCAGAACACTCTTCCCTATTGCAGTCCCATCGAAACCCACACAGAATGCTGCTCGCTGATACTTTCAGGCTGACCCGATTATATTTGTGTATTTCCTTTTCCTTTAGCATTGTTGTCTGACATCCTTTCATCTATAACCGGGCCTAAAATGCAAGCTTATTATTCTAACTGTCCCACTCCTGGCCCCATTGTTGGGATATCTCTGCTGATCAAAATTCTTGAACTTTTTCATTCCCAACATCCCCTGGGGCCAGGGGATAGTGAAAATGACCATCCATGTTCCCCACAGGAGCTGTCCCAGATGCAGAGTCATGTGAGTGACACATCTGTGGTGCTGTCCATGGACAACAACCGCTGCCTGGACCTGGACAGCATCATCGCTGAGGTCAAGGCCCAGTATGAGGAGATTGCCCAGAGGAGCAAGGCTGAGGCTGAGGCCCTGTACCAGACCAAGGTGGGAGCCCTCCTCCTATTCCCACACTCTAGTTTTAGGTCTTGCTGACCTTCATCAAGAATGCTTCCACACTTTGCAAAAACATGTTGGTTGGGTTCTCTTCTATCAGCTTGGGGAGCTGCAGACCACAGCCGGCAGACACGGGGATGACCTGAAGAGCACCAAGAGTGAGATCATGGAGCTCAACAGAATGATCCAGAGGCTGCGGGCTGAGATTGAAAATGTCAAGAAACAGGTGTGTCTGGGGTTATTGGAGATCCTGGAGATCTTCTGGGCCCTGGGGAGAAGGAGAAGCAACAGCTGTGCCTCTGCCACATGCTTTCTCTGTCCTTTCATGGTGTCACATGTGGAATAGCACCATCTCTGGGACATTCTGTTTCTCCAGATGTTCTTCATAAAGGCTGGGCTTCCTGATGGTCCCTAAGAAGAGATGGTTGCCCATTCTGGTTTTCCAAATCTTGCAACTGTAGGGGCGGCCTTAAACACTCAGCTCTCAGTAAGATCTGCTCTCTGTGACTATTTGTCACATAACCTTGACGACTAATTTGTATCACTGAAATGAAATAATTAGGCAAGGGAGTTTTTAAACAGTCTTACCAAAAGAACCACCCACCAGACCACTACAACCTTTGCCAGCAAATCAGTGTTCCTTTTCTTGATGAGACATGAGTCAATTTCAATGGGCCAGAGATGAATGAGCTACTTGCAAAACTGACTTCTGTTTTCTGAGCATGCCCCATTGAATCTCTAAGGAAGGGAACAAAGGGATGCTGGATGGGGAAGAGACCTCTCAGGAAAGTTCAGGTGTTTGTTTCCTGGTCACTATGCTAACTGATCTACTTTCCTCTGCCTCAGCATGCCAACCTTCAGGCAGCCATTGCTGAAGCTGAGCAGCGTGGGGAAATGGCCCTCAAAGACGCCGGTGCCAAGCTTGAAGGCTTAAAGGCTGCCCTACAGAAGGCCAAGGATGACATGGCCCGGCTGCTGCGTGAGTACCAGGAGTTGATGAATGTCAAGCTGGCCCTGGATGTGGAGATCGCCACCTACCGCAAGCTGCTGGAGGGCGAGGAGTGCAGGTGAGGGGTGGTGGGGTCAGCATTCTCCAGATATAATTTTAAAGTGATGTTTGATAGTGAAGAAAGAAGGCAAGATGACAAGGAGAGGACAACCCAGACAAAGGGTAAGGAATCTCCTGAATGACAGCGTTTAGCATTCAAGCACCATTATTTTTTTTATTAATCAACATCATCCAACTCTTCAACTTACCATGGACATCAATATTGTATTACATCCTTTGTTGATCCTTACTATGTGTGATGTGTAAGAAAAAGTGCTTTGAGACTATAAAAAAAGTTATAGTGGCTGTCTGGTGGAACTTTCTGAGATGATCAAAATGCTTTCTATCTGTGCTGTACAATACAATAGCCATTCGCCATTTGAGCACTTGAAATGTGGCTAGTGCAACTGAGGAACTGATTTTTACATCTGATTTAATTTTAATAAATTTAAATATTTTAATGTGGCTAATGGTTAACATATGGACAGCTCGGTATAGACAGTTCTGCAACCACCAATCCCTGAGCCTGAGTCCATATAAGGAGGTGGCTGATACATACGTACTCTGGAAAACGAACTCAATATCAAGCAGCAGGTTAGGGCTTAGTGAGTAGATATCAAAGGCCAAAAGTGTGTTAAGAATTGAGAGATCTTTCTGCTGACTAGATGCTTTAGGCAGCCCAGGTTCATAGCCTTTGTCCCTGGGCAGCTCCCAATCTGATGGAGAAAAGCAAAATGCAAGTGTGAGAAGAAAACGTAAGGATTTCTTACGAGTCCCTATGGAGAGAAGTGCGAGTGAAGATGAAGCTCTAGTGGTCGACACCAGGGGGGCCCACATTAGCAAGGTGTGTGGACATATTCCATGTCTACTCAGATATGTGGACATGCCTGCTCCACAAATAAGAACGAGGCATAGGAAGATGAGCAGTGTGCACAGGGCATTTTCAAATTCATGTGTTGTGTCAGCTCCTCTCACATTTTACCCACCTTGAACAACCATCATCATCACCACCCCCAGCACCACCCCAGGAGGGCTCATTGGGGAAGGTCTCCTGGAAGAGGAAAGTCAGAAATAAAAAGGCCAGGGCTAGGTGGAGAAGGAGGGCAAGGTGGGAAGAAGGTCCAGCAGCGGAGGAGAGGTGAGAATGGGTTAATCAAGTGGGATTTTCCTAGAACAGATAATCTTGGGAACTAAGGGAAAGAAGATGAGATCTGGAGATCTGGTCTGGAGGGTGGCTGGTAGAGTTTCTGGACATCTCAACCCCTGAAGAAGCCCCATTTCCTGGGGAGATCTGGTCATGGAAACAGTCTTGGAATAGCCTTTCTTCCCCTGTGAACTTGACCCCTTGTTGGGCAAATGGGAGAACATGGCTCCCAAAGTTATGAACCCTCAGCAGTGTGGCTAATGGCTCATTGCAGAAATAATCTACCTCTCCTTCTCTCCTTTTTTAGGATGTCTGGAGAGTGTCAGAGTGCTGTGAGCATTTGTAAGTAGCCCTTCAAAAACCTTCTCCTGGGTTGTAAAAAGAAGAATTAGAAACTTCCTCCCTGACCTTCAGGCAGGAGAACCTGACCCATGAAATGAGGCCAGGCCACCAAATGGTACCTCGTGTCTCAGACCATGGCCACACACACTTAACTTAGTGTAAATTGACACACCCTTAAGGTCTTGGGAGTTCCCCAGGTTGGAGAACCAGAAATTTCTGTGGATACTGCACACAGTCAAGGAGGGTGGAGCTGGGATATGGGCCTAGCCCAGTGGTTCTCAACCTTCCTAATGCTGTGACCCTTTAATACAGTTCCTCATGTTGTGGTGACCCCCAATTTCATTGTTACAAATTGAACATAATTAAAGCATAGTGATTAATCACAAAACAATATGTAATTATATATGTGTTTTCCGATGGTCTTAGGCGACCCCTGTGAAAGGGTTGTTCGACCCCCAAAGGGGTTGCGACCCACAGGTTGAGAACCGCTGGCCTAGGCCATTAGCCTGAATCGAGTGCCTCTTCTCCTATAGCGGTGGTTAGCAATGTCACCAGCACAAGCGGCAGCTCTGGCGGAAGCCGTGGTGGCTTTGGAGGGGTCAGTGGCAGCAACAGCAGTGGCTACAAAGGCAACAGCAGCAGCAGAGGCAGCAGTGGTGGCCACAGAGGAGTAAGCGGTGGCAACAGCAGTGGCTATGGTGGCGTTAGCGGCGGCAGCACTGGGGGGTTCCAGAGCGGTGGCACTGGGAGCTACCAGAGTGGCAGTGGCACCAGCACCGGAGGCTACCAGAGTGGCAGTGGCACCAGAGGCTACCAGAATGGCAGTGGCACCAGCACTGGAGGCTACCAGAGTGGCAGCGCTGGGAGCAGGCTCAGCGGTGGAGGCAGCAGCTCTGTGAGCCAGAGCGGAATTGGTTCCAGCTCTGGTGGCATCCAGACCACTGGAGGCAGTGGCTACAAGTCTGGCGGTGGCGGCAGCACCAATATCCGCTTCTCTCAGACCCCCAGCTCAAGCCAGCACAGCTCCAAGTGATCCTCCAGGGCCAAATCTCCATGTCCACCTGCTTCCCTCTCAGCCTGCAACAGCACTTCCCATTCTCTGGTTAGCATCAACAGATGCCAATCTCAACCTTGCTTTTCCTCAAATTCCCTGGAGAAGGGGCTAAACTTCTTTCTGGCTCCTCCATCCTGAAGACATCTCCCAGGCCAGGGAAGGCCAGATGCTAGTCTGGGATGTTGATGTCCCTAGATGTGACCTGGTGATGGCCCCTGACTTTGGACAGCAACACTTGAGCTAAAACCAGTGTGGACCTTCCCAGCCTGGCCTGTTCCCACTCTGGCCCACCTCCCTTTCTCCCTGGAGGTTAATGGTCTGAACCTGGCATGTTTCAGCCTTGCCTGAGGAGGGCCAGTGCTAGAGGGTGGATGGTCAAGATCTCTGGACTGTTGGTTCACAGGGTGCCTTCCCCACATCTGGGCATCATATCTTGACTTACTTCTGTCTCCTTAATTCCCTTAGCTGTGGGTCCTCTGGTGATGATTATGTCGTATTTTCTTTTCTCAATAAACTGCACTGTATTTCACATTTTGGTGCTTGACTTTCATTCAAGGAGTCACAGAATAGACAAGAGTGGAGGGAAATCAGGTGTGGATGGTGGTCCTCCAGAAGTTCAGTAGTGGGTAAACAGGACACTGAATTTTCTTGGCTTCTCCTTTACCCATTGGTTGGGCTTCTTGTGATAGGTCTGCCCAAGAGTACTTATGTTGTGTAAGTGGGGACACCCCCTCCCCACTCCCAAAGAGATCTTATTATCCATCCTCCTGCTCCTGTGAAGGCCCCTGTGATCCAGCCTTGGGAGAAGAGGGTTTTGCAGCTCATTAAGGGAATAGATTCCACTGGGACTTTGGTTCCTTTGCTCCACTCCTATGCCATCCAGACACAGATCAAATTTTCTTTCTGCAAACATAGCTCCTGGGATCTGAAGGGGTCAATATATAACACCCTCTTTCTATGACCAGGTTCTAAGCCAATTTAAAAAGACAAAGGAATGAGCAAATGGAGAGCCAATACTGCCTTTATTATCAACAAAGCAGGTATGGGAAAACATGGCTTATACTTTGGTGAAATCCATTTCCTATCACAGGAACTCAGGATTAGGCCAGATTTCCCCCTGGACAGAGGCAGCATAAGGCCATCATGATCTTCCCTATGGGGTCAGACCTCTCATGATAGATAAGAGAGCAGAATATAAACTTGCTGTGGACAGCCAGACCCTAAGAGATGGAGGGGCAGAGCAATGCATTCCCAGTTCTTCCTTCCAAACTCATTCAACAGGGAAGAGACAGTAGGAGTGCTACCCTAGTAAAGCTCATTTTGTTAGCGGCAGAAACACTGTACCTGGTGTTAGACCTCAGTAGTGGGTAAAAATCAATCTCAGTACTTGAGTTCTGGGTAGGAAAGAATTCAGAGCCAAGACTCAAACCATAAGAGAAAGTTTATTAGGAAGTCACAGAGGTAGAAGAAGTGAGCCATAGAAGAAATGGGCTCAGGAAATGAATTACAGAGGCAAAATAAGGGCCCTTGGAGATTAGGAAAGAGAGATATACTTGCCTTGAGATGAAAGCCAGAGGAAAGGCACAGTGTGCTCTGGAAGAGAGAGAAAGCACTCTGGGGAAAGAAGGTGTGTGTGTGTGGGGGGGGGGGGGGGGGGAGATGTGTGGGCATGCTCCACAGAGAGCTGTGCAGTGTCCTCCATGTTGAGGGCTTTTATTTGGAGGCCTTAGGGGAGAATCCCAATAGACCATTCATCAACTTTCAAGTGTGCCCCTTTGTGGTCTCCACTGATTGGTCGGCACTAGGGGTCATTAGTCAATGCAGCTAGTCCTGATGTCAGCCATGGCGTTACACCATCTGATTTTGCTGCTTCTCTGGGCCTGGAGCTGAAACACATCTGAAGCCTAGATGTCAACTTCCCAGAGTTAATGCTTAAAGGAGTGGTCATTCAAGGACTTATAGTTTTGCCCATTGCTAGGCACCCAGAGCTCTACACCCTGGTGACCTTCTGCAACTGGCCTATTGTTCCCACTCTACTTATATCTGTCTAACTGCCTACTACAATTCCAGATGGATGTAAAATTAGGAATGGGGAAGATGCATGCATGCCTAACCTTTCACTGGCATTTCCCAGCTCTTCTCAGAAAGCTGAAACCCTGGGGTAATGGTACAGCCGCTGAGGGTTTGTAAGTCATGGTAGATTATGCAACCCCTCCCCCTCCCCAGAAGTCATATCAGAGCTGGACTAATGACAGGGCATCTGTATTTGTCTGATGGTCCAAGGGGAGTGCCAGGACCTCGCCGCTTGTTCTGGCACTTTATCTAATTTCCTAAACTCATCCAATCTGATCTTCAAAGAATAGCAGTCCTGGTCTTAAGACTTGGAGAAGAAGCCATTTTAAAATTCCTAGTTTTTAGAGTTCAATAAATGCTTGCCCATCTTTTCAAGACCTACAGACAGGAGGTAGCTCTCTCTCCATTGGCACAGCTCTGGGTACTTTGGGAGTAGGGCAGGCTGTTCTGAATTGTTGCCCTGATTGGCTTTTATGGATGTTATAAGAAAAGCCACCAATCCCTAGGAAAATACCTCAGATGCTCTATGTTGAAAAGGAAGCTTAGATCAGGACTGGGAGGAAGAGAGAGTCTGTGTAGCATGGAGGAAGGGCCAGGTTACAGGGAGATGTACAGACCAGATTGCAGGAGAATTCCAGGATTAGCATCATGGTCCATATTCTTGACACAGGCTGGGACTAAATCATGTGTCAGTTGATCAGGGAAGCTTCCAGGATGAGGGCATCATGTCTAAGCCAGGCTAGGGGCTAGGGAGGAATATTTCTAAGTCTATGGGAGGCTGGCAATCCTGAACCTTGAAGAATCTCTCAAATCCATCTTCCATTTGAAGACAGCTGGGGAAGTCTTTGCCTTTGAAGGCAGCCAGAGTATATAGAATAAGTACGTACTGTTAGGGTTTTGGGGCTGGTGACTTGGGCTGTGAAAGAATTCACAACTAAGAGAAGAGATAGATACAGTGAGAGAGCGTTTACTTTCCCCCAAGGGAAAGGGCCAGTGCATTGCTAATCAATACAAGGGCAAGGAGCAAAAGCTGCACCCCCCCACCCCACCTGCTTTTAAAACCTTGGACAAGGAAGGGAGAGGGAGGTGATGCATAATCTACCATGATTTACAAACCCCCCAGACCTCAGGGGGTTGTCTTTGTTAGTTCTTCAGGAGACAATCTGGGCAGATGACCTAAGGAGGTGTCTAATCAGTATTTTTCTCAAGCCTGTAAAACATTCCTAGAGCAAAAGTTATGAAGAGTTTCAAAGAAGCTTGTTTGAAGAGGAGGGGGAAGGGAACTTTCTACTAATTATCCCTGGGTTGTAAACCAGCAGGAATGAAGGGTATGCAAGAATGTAGCCTTGGAAGTAGCTTATCTTGTTTCACAGTTTGAACAGAGGGACTGTATCAGAGGAGCTAAAAATCTTGGAGTTTGCTTCTCATAAACTGTGGAAGGCTGCAGCAAAGAAAAGAAAGGCCTTTCTTCTACCCTAACATTTGCCTTTGTGAAATAGTCAGAGGGGTGACAGGAACCTCTCCAAATTGATACTTGATATCCTATCAGCTATGTCTTTAGAATTAAATAGTCCATCTCCCAGTGGTGACTGCTTCTTTATTCTCCATCCTTTATCTTTTATTCTTTGTCCTTCACTTCTCCCTCTCCCTCTAAATCTCTTCCCCTAGATTATAAAAACAGCACACACTACAGCAAAACTGCATAACATTTAGCAAAGTTGAAGATCATTTATAATTTCACCACCCAGTGACATTTTTTTTGACACACACACACACACACACACATACACACACACACTCAAGTAGATATGCTGTATTTCACAGAGTAGAGTCTTACATACTGCTTTGTAAATTGGTTTTTTCATTTGACCTATTGTGGGATTTATCCATTTATTCATTCAACAACTAGATTGAGTGCCTACTATTTTCTAGACCATTGTCGGGCTCAGAAATAGAGGGGAGAAGATATATAGTGTCTGCCCTCATAGAGTTTAGTCTAGCTAGGAAGAAATTTACCAAATAATATCTTTCTATAACAACAAATATAGATGGAAATAAATTATGTTCCTTTTCAGTACAGAGTCCTATTATTACTAAAAAAAAAAATCAGAGACACACATTGGGAATTAAACTACTATTTCTTTCCCCTCTTTCTAGAGGTGTGATATACATGTTTTCTGGTCCAAAATGTTCTACCAAAAATTTCATTAAACCAAAGCTGGACAGAGGACCATTATAGCTCATCTCTCCCCCCTTTAGTCAGGCTGAGTTAGACAAATGGAACACCATTTTGGCAGGAAGATGAACAGAGTTGGAAGTGCAGAGCTTGTAGAGTTACATTTATACCAAACTCACACTCACCCCAACCACAACCAACCAACTAAATTATACAGAAAGGATTTAAAACAAACCAGCACAAATACTAGTACACTTCATATGCTATAAAAAGGATATTTTTAGTCTATTTCCAGCATATAGTGTATGTTTATTGGTGTCCATCAAAATAGTCACACCAATGCAGAAAGTATTTTTGCCTTCATAGCAGTAACAACTAAAATGTGCAACTATTTAATACTTGGATCTTTAAATGGGTAATCATAGACATCTTAAGACTAAGTCTACTAGATTAGCCTGAGTAGTCAGCTATAAAATTTCTTTTTTCAAAAAATTTTACTTAAAAAAAAAGAGGCTTCTCTCAAAAGAGTGGGACTACATCAGGCCTGGGAGACGAAGATAAAAGAACTGCAAACTCAAGACCAGGAGTTGATTTGCACATGTAGCTTTTGGGTAAAGGACATCTTTTTGTTTTTTTAGTTTATTCCCATAGACAAGACTAGTTCTAATTTTCCCAAATGGTAAGCAGAATATAAGAGTTTCAGAAATTTGAAGACAGGGCAACTGTTTAACACCCTAGGTAGGCACTCCCAAATAGTAAAAAACTGCACACAGGTGACCCACTGGGTTTGAAGCACTGAACTCTTACTCAAGCGCTGGGAGCACATGGACGATTCAGGCAGAGCCTGCTTGTGGTGTTTGAAACAGGCAGGGCTTGTCATGGCGTTATTCCACTTTGCTGACACAGGAACCTGTGTGCTGGGGAAGGTCCTTCAGGCGGAATGCTGCACATAGTCTTGCCCCAAGGCAGTCTGACTTGCAAAAGCACCCAAGAGAGGTGTCTGCTTTGGCAGAAGTACCAGGGGTTACTGAACACAAGAGGTGATTCAGGAAAAGCAGAAGTCCTGGGAGGGTCAGATCATTATCTTGTTGACCCACAGTCCCTAACATTAATGAAGAGCTGCAGACTTTCCAAGAGCAGGAGCCTCTCCCAGACTACTGAGTTCATTATGTCCAGAAGGTTCCCATAGCCTGGGGGCGGGAGCTAGTGTGGCAGACAGTTCTGTGAAGCCAGTTCAGAAGATGAAATCACCACTAAACCACTGCTTAAGTTCTCAGCCTTCTTTTTCTGCTCCATAGTCCAGAAACATCTCTTTAAATGCCAGAAAGTCCATAAATGTGAGCAGCATGTCAAATATGTCATCAGCCACTTCATCTTTATGGTGCTTAAACATTGTTGTGAAGGCTACCATGTTGAATCCAGGAATTCTCTCCAGCAGATTAATGAGAGGATTAATATATTTTTCTTCCAAAGAAAGGTAGTCATTAGCAATTGGCATGTAGGTGAGTTTATTCTCTTCTGTGTCTTCAAACTTCTGGTAGTCCTTGTCCATGAAATTTCTCTGCAGGGCCTGGAACTTGGCATCTATGATAGATCCAACCACAGTGTCAAATTCTGCTTCAGGGATGGAAGAGGTGGACAGCGCCAATCTCTCTTCTTTCAAGACTTCAGTCTCTTCTGCAGTATCCATCTCCCGAGGGCCAGAGGCTCGGCTTCCAGCCTGGGGCACCCTGGAACCTCCCATCTGGTCCCCATTACTGACTTCCAGGAGCCACACCTTGCCTCTGGTCCCCATGGCTGAGCTCATCATTCTTAATGACTGTACAATATTCCATTATATGGATGAAGCACATTTTGATACATGTGTTATTTCTACTTTTTTAAACTATAGTAAACATTGTTACAATGAACCCGCACATCTCTGAACATTTGTCTATTCATTCTTTAAGATAATTTCCTAGATGTAGAATGCTAAGCCACTTAAATTTTTTTTTATTTACACTAGTATTGTTAAACTGCTATACAGAAAGATTGTACCAATGGATACCGTTATAAGTAACATATAAGACTTTCTGTTTCTCCAGTCTTATGAATACTTAGGTATTCCTTTTAATTTTTGATTATTTTCTAGGTTTGATTTTCATTTCTTTGATTGTTACTGAGGTTGAGTATTATAAATGTGTTGATTTGCTATTTAATTTTCATTTTCTGTGAATCGCCCCCTTGTTCATTCAGTTCATGTTCTCTTTGGGTGGACATTTTGTTTTTCTCATTAATCTGCTCACCCAAGTCAAGGACTTCAACAGCACCTGAACCACTCAGAAGTACAGAATCCCTGCAATATTGATAATTGGGCCAGAATTAGTGCCCGTGGGGATGCTGTGAATAGTTGAACTGGAGTGAGGAACATAGAACCTAGCTCAGGGAGAGGGAGGCCAGAGGGGCTAACAGGACTGTAGGGAGGTGGGGCCAAGTTATGGGGAGGTGTCACCTCCAAGATCATGTCTCCAGTGGTGGAGGAGCTGGTGGAGTGTGGTGAAGCTAAGAGAGAAATAAGCAGGATAAGCCTTGTAGGATTTAGGGTCTGCTTCATTCACTCAATATTGACTCTAAGAACATTCCCAACACATTTCCTGCCCACAAATCTCCTTCTTAGAGGCTGTTTCTTGGGAATCTGACCTAAGACAGGGGCAAAGAGAGCAGCCAGTTGGTTGCTAGACCGGGGTTTGGATGCGGAGGGAAGTTGGGGAAGGGAATGCTTCTCTTAGTAAGAGCTAGACCCCTGGGGAGAGTGGAGAAAATCTCCAGAACCTTGAAGACCCTGGAGGTGAAGGACCAGGGGCAGTAGGCAGCACTCCACATATAGGAAGACTGTTAGAAAATTCTGCAGGGATTGGCAGTGGAGTGGGCATCTCTGGCTTGCTGCTATCTGATTAGGTGTAAACCTTTGCCCAGGGCATTTAGAAAAGCTGAGCTGTGGCTGGGCAGGGACTGATGTGCTGATTGGGTCTGTTTCCCCAGCCTCTCTTGCCTTCTCTATCCACTCTGGGAATTTTTTCTCCCACTGGTTGAGATCCTAAGGGCCTCACTCTGTCCAAGGTTACTGAAGAAATGACTCTCGTTAACTATTCCCTGGCTGATAGAGATAAACTATTTCCCTGCCTCTAGGGTGCTCAGGCTGACCACCCCCAAACCACCAACTGAGGAGAGCAGTTAGTAAAGGCATGCACTACAGCTCCTTTCTTACTCCCATCTTAAGACTAGTCACTGGTTTGTTTTAAGCCAGGTGGTCTGCCTTATTAAAGGTGGGGTTACTCACAGTCAAGGCCAGCACAGTTCACATTTGAATGCCCATACATTTATTTCATTAACTTTTTGCCCCAAGGAACTGGTGATTAAGATGCAGGGTCTTAACTGGCCAACAATAACACGTTGTGGTGGAAGTACAAAGAAAACCGAGACTTGAGGCATTCCTAACAGTTTTTTTCCAGCTTTGGATAATTATTGCTGTTCCATTAGAACTAAGTACAACTTTTAATATAGAGGTGAATCACTCTGTCTAGTTTTTCCATCCACACATGGCTGATGTCTGCCCCGATCTTCTGACAACACACACCTAGACACACATGCACATGTGTATGTGCACACACACACTCACATCCACATGCCTGCCTTTTTGGAACAGAAAAGCACTAAATAGCAATGATGGCAGCAACAACATCAACAACACACACGAAATCTGGAGAATGAGGACGCTGGTGATAAGAGGGTGTGATGTTTGGTTGATGTGCTGATACCACCTGCACAGATGTACATAGTGGCCCTGGTTTTCTGTCATTGTACATAAGGATGACACTGTGAGCTAA
Source organism: Myotis yumanensis (assembly GCF_028538775.1). Classification (NCBI taxonomy): domain Eukaryota; kingdom Metazoa; phylum Chordata; class Mammalia; order Chiroptera; family Vespertilionidae; genus Myotis; species Myotis yumanensis. The sequence goes on from NW_027223754.1 coordinate 162,621,623, forward strand.
TGTGGACTTAGTGCTTGTTATGCACCAGGACCTGTTCTAAAAATAATAGAACCCTCACAACACCATGTGAAGTAGATATTATTGTTACCCTCACCTTATTGAAGGAAACCAAGGCACACTGAGTTAAACAGCTTACCAAAGGTCATGTAACTAGGAGGTGGGGAGCCACGATTTGAACTCAAACAGTTTTTAAAAAAATATATTTTACTGATTTTTTACAGAGAGGAAGGGAGAGGGATAGAGAGTTAGAAGCATTGATGAGAGAGAAACATCAATCAGCTACCTCCTGCATACACCCCACTGGGGATGTCCCCGCGACCAAGGTACATGCCCTTGACTGGAATTGAACCTGGGACCCTTCAGTCCGCAGGCTGATACTCTATCCACTGAGCCAAACCAGTTAGGGCTGAACTCAGACAGTTTTACTACAATATGACTCCACCAACACAAAGGCCAGTGAGATACAGGGGAAGGGAAGATTTTCTAGCAGTGGTTTCTCCTCACCCTGAGACTCACAATGTCCAGCTCTGGTGTTCTGAGGTCTCTCTCATTGGCCTCTCTGGTCTTTTTGTGCATTGGAAACAGGTGTTCACCCTGTGCAGACACAGCTCCATGGGCATGTGACTTGGCAAAGGACAACACTTTGTGTAAAGAAAAGGTGACTGTCTCTGGATGGACACAGCCCATGCTACAGCACATAGCTTGGTGACCAAAATGTGGGCTGGATTTTAGCTCTCACTCACACTCTTCTCTGTAGGAAGGTAGGGCCAAGTTATGGGGAGGGGCCACCTCCAAGATCATGTCTGCAGTGGTAGAGGAGATGGTGGAGTGTGTGGTGAAGCTAAGAGAGAAATAAGCAGGATAAGCCTTGTAGGATTTAAGGTCATTCACTCACTCTCAGCATTGACCCACTCTTGTTTGGAACTCTTGCACAGGATACCACCTACACAACTGTACATGGTGGCCCTGGTGGTTTTGTGTCTGAGCCCTGAGATCTGGGGAGGAGAGAAACTATCCCCAATCCCTTGTTGACTCTCCTTGTTCCCCAGTTTCTGCAGCTGGCCTGCTGCTACACCTCTCCATGCAGGGTTGGCACTGCCTTTCTAGAATAAGACAGTAAGGACACCACTACTTCTCTCCAGTGGCTCAGGTTCCCACAGGATATTATGGCTTTAGATGCACTTCAGCCTGCAAGGGATGGGTGTGTGCTCTCATCAACAAGGAATGCTTTATCCATATTCCCTGACAAATCAGATCTATCTATGGTTTATCCACCATATCCAAAAGAAAGTTGCCAAGTTACACAAGAATGAGGACTTGTAACCTACTTATGTGGATTGTAGCCCTTTAAGGAATGTGGAGATTAAAAAAATATGTGCAAATTAGTGATACTGAAAATGATGGTTAATACCTAGTGAAAAAGCTAATACTACATTGTAACTTCAGCAGAGAGATCTGAGAGGATGAGACCTGGAGAGTATCTTTTGGGTTTGGCTTTTAGAAAGTCACAAGGAATGTACTCTCAGGGGTGTGGTGCCCATGATTTCATAGAGCAGTGATGGGGAAGTGGACAAGGTGAATTTTGGGTTACCCTTTGAGACATTTAGTTAAGAAGGGGAAGAGTCAGGATGATAGCAAGATGTCATGGGTCAAGAGAGGGACTTTAAGGATGGAAAAGACTTGAGCATAGAGGAGGCATTGAGAACATGAGAGGGAGGAGGTAACTGATGGAGTAAAGACCTAGAGATGAGTTATGAGGCTGTGTTGTAGCCTTGTACAAGAGGAAAGAAAATAAGGCAGGTGCTGAGGCAGGTAAGAGTGAAAACACAAAAGAGATGCTGAGGAAAGATCACCTATGACAGCTTCAATTTTCTTAGAGAAGTAGAAAGTCAGGTGATCTTCTGAGGGCAGGAAATGGGGACTGAGAAGGGGCTCAAGGAGAGTGGTAGAAAATTGTGACAGAGGTCAAGGGAAATGAATGAGAAGCTGACAGGACAAGGGAAAGATTGAGCACCCAGCTGAAGGTGGAGATCAGGACTCTGTTGTGTCTCAGATTACATGCTATGTGAGTCCCCCAGCAGGGCTCAGCCTCTGCAGTAGGAGGGGTAAAAAGGTTCTGGCCTTGACCTAGAGATGGGACTTTGATGGACTGAAGATGGAAGAATGGGGAAAAAAGGAAAGAAAGATGATGGTGAGAAGGTTGTTCAGGCAGTCACTAGACTGTTCCATGAGAGATGGGACAGCATTACTTTTGTTTACCACTCCCCACCACCTGGCCAGTGTCTGGCACAGAATATGTGCTTAAAAAGTATTTGTTGAACGAATGAATGACCTCCACACATTCCTGAGCCAGTGGATAGAAGGTCCAGCACACAATATAGGGATGGTGAGACTGCCTAATGGTGTGCCCTGTGTGTGTTTAGGAGTACAATCAGGTCCTGTTGGAATCCAATGACATATCTGTCATCCTCTCAATGGACAAAAACTGGCATCTGGACCTGGATGGCATCATTACTGAGGTCAAGGCTGAGGAGCAAGGTCAAGGCTGAGATGCTATACCAGGCCAAAGGAAATGAGAGTCACTGCATCAACCTGGACCCAAGAGCCTTTCCCAGGGCTCCTGCTCCTTCACCTCTAGCCCCTCCTGGCAATTTCTCATAGAATGCACATTTTATTCATTGGGAAATCTACTGAAATTTCTTTTACAAACCTGCAGTGTTTTCATTCTACTGCATAATATCTTTTTAAAAAATATATATTTTATTGATTTTTTACAGAGAGGAAAGGAGAGGGATAGAGAGTTAGAAACATCGATGAGAGAGAAACATCAATCAGTTGCCTCCTGCACACCCCCTACTGGGGATGTGACCGCATGCCCTTGATCAGAATCAAACCTGGGACACCTCAGTCCACAGGCCAACACTCTAGCCACCGAGCCAAACCGGTCAGGGCTGCATAATGTCTTTAAGAGCAGCCATGATTTTCAGTTAAGTGATTTTTTCCCACTCCTAATGTCTGGTGGACATTTATGTGATATTAAGACTTTCTAAATTGATTGCAACCCTATTCCCCCTTTTTATATGTACATGTTTGAGGTTTAAAGATAATCTCTCCCTAACCTGTTTCCCCACTTCCAGGTTGAGGACTTGCTGACCACAGTCATCAGACATGGCAATAACCTGAGGAACACCAAGAATGAGATTGCACCACTCAACAGGATGGTCCAGAGGCTGGGGGCCAGGATTGAAAATGTTAAGAAATAGGCAGGTGTAGCTCCTCAAAGCCTGAAATTGTAACTCTGATGATAGTGGTGCCCTGGGATGCCAACAGGGCACTTGGACATAGCAGGATGGGCAGCTTTTCAGGTCCTCATTGAAACCTTCAGTAATGTGGCATCCCAGGTGATACAATACAGAGCAAGGGCTTCATGTTACCTCTACCCCCATCCATCACCACAAGATGGAATTATCTGCTTTCATTTCAACGAGTGAGGCTCTAAAACTACATAAAATAAGTGGGGCTGAATTTCTGAGGTCTCAGATAATAGATTATTCCTTCCTAAGAGTTTGGGAAGCAAGTGACCGTTATATCTGGGTAAGGACTCAAATGACCACTGGAATTTCCCAGCATGGTGTAGCTACATGGATATGAATGATATGGGAAAAATAAGTTAGTATGGTCAGTTACACAGTACACAGGTTAGAGATTTTTCATTAAGGAGACAGATAGAGGCCTGTGCTCACCTGCCACATGTCCAGATGGGTTTAGAGATTCAGTCCTCTTCTCCCCTCTCTCACTTCAGAATGCCAACCTGCAGGTAGCAGTTGCTGATTCTGAGCAGCATGGTGAACTGACCCCCAGAGATGGCCATGTCAATTTGGCAGAGCTCAGGGAGGCCCTGCAGTAGGCTAAGGAGGACTTGACCCATCTCTTGCATGACTATTAGGAGCTAATAAACGTCAAATTGGCTTGGATGTGAAGATTGCCACCCATAGAAGATGCTGGATGGTGATAAGTGCAGGTTGATGAGGACTCTGGCCAAGGCAAGGACCCAACTTGAGAAACAAGTTTCATAGGACTGTATGGTCATTGGTTAGATGCAGTGGCAAAGAAGGGCCTCAACAAATCTTGATGAAATGCACTGCACTACACTCTCCCTTTTGGCTCAGGGATACAAATTTTATATATTTGCTAGAGCAGAACACTTAAAGTTTCCTAACAGACATACAACACATCCCAAAGGCTAGTGTCAGCCAATCTTGGTATGGTGGAGAATAGAAACTCTGCCTTGTCTATTCTCAGCTCTCTATTCCCTTTTCTTTGTTAAACTGTAATACATTATAGTACAATTGGCTTTATAAGTTTTTCAGATTAATAATGACCCAAGGTATTTGCTGAAACAGAGGGCAACACACTGAAAATATGGCCTGCAGAATGTTATGTTAGCAGCGATGTGTGGAATGAGTGAAAGATGAGAAGATAATGAGGGTGCTGAGGGAATCCTTGGGGTTAAGCCAACTCGGTCAGACTGTACAATCTGCCCGACTGCCATGATGTGCTTCACTCTTTCTGGACCCATCCCAAGGCAAGCCACACCCTGGGGCTGGCATACTTCTCATACTGGCTTCCGTGGCCCATGCCAAGAGCTCCAAATGGCTCAGGGACAGTTAACTCACTAACTGCAGTGCCCAGTCTGGGTCACCTCTGGGGCAGCCTTTCCTTATCTTCCCCCTTGGGATCTTTAGGTCAGGATGGTCTAAAGAATGTGATCAAAAGCTGCCCTATATCTTCATTCCTTATGATTCAATGGCAGCCACCCTCTCCCCCAGCAACACTTTTCTACAGCACTCTACCTTAAATCTTTCCCCTTCTATATCCTGAGATCTCAAGGTTCTAGAAAATCAATACATGAAGAAAATTCTTATTTACTAATTACTACTTGTCCAGACATTGTTCTGAGAATTTCACATGTAACTCATTTAATTTTCACATGTAACTCATTTAATTATACCGACCCTATGGGGTAGGTATAATTATCCTTATTTTACAGATGAGGAAAAGATGAAGGAACATAAAGGTTACACTGTGCCAAAGATCATAGCAAGTGGTAGGGTTGGAGTCAGGGTTTGAGCATTAGGTATTTGGACCCCAGAATTCATGCTTGTAACCTCCATACTATACCAATAACATGTGTAGTTTCCCCCCAACCCCCTAGTAAATTTGGGGGGAGGGAGGTGGTGGAGTGTCCTTGGTCTCAGAGGCTCACTTTATTTAGAACCCTGCTCTGTCCTTGGTGCTGAAATCGGGTCCAGATGCCTGAGGGAATTTTCTATTTTTGGAGGCTGATCCTGCTCCTGAGCCATGACTTCTTCCAGTCCCTACTTTAGCTCTAATCATTTGCATTTGCTCACAGATTTTCTGCTTTAAGATCAGGTAAACATTTGGTCTAAAGCTCAAATAGCTTTAAAATAGACTTCGTTCATTTTGTTGTGTTCCCTTTAAAACCAGGACCAAAATATATTTCTTTTTTATTTCTCTGTCAAAGTCTTATGGATAATAGAACTGAGCTATATTTGTATGTTTTCATTTTTATTCCAGATGCTGGGGAGTATTTGTCATTGGGTGATTAGAATATTTTCTTCCTCTTTATTATTTTTAATTTAACTCCTGTATTGGGATGAGAGGGATATAAAAATAAAGAAAATTAAAAAGCTAGTATTTTTTTATTGAAACTAAGCTCATGCTGGGCAGCATTGGAAACTGGGCACTCACAAAGAAAGAGAGTGATTTAAAATATTAGCTGTTAGTATTTATTAACATGGTAATAAAATAATATCTGGATGTTTCAAGGAATACATAAAATAATGTACTATGTAAAAAGAACTTTATAAAATGAAATATATTCATACAGATATTGCAGTACATGCGTGCAAATTTGATTAGAACTTAGAGTATAAATCCTTTTAAGAGAGGCTCTATCACATATTTGTATATTACATAATATTGGACAGAAAATGTGCACTCCATAGCACTTGTTGACTAATGAACTGATTAAATAATATAAGGCATGCTAGAGCTTAGCACAGATCCTAAAACAAGGTAAGTATTTAACAAATGGGAGATATTACCATCATTATTTCTAGGGTCACCCACTGCTGATTTCTGAGGAATCAGACTCTCAAGACTAGAAATGATCTCTGAGACCATAAAGAGAAACCCCTCTTAATATTTAGACACTGAAATCCTCCTCTCTCTCACAGAGGATGCTAAGCTGAATCCTGCCTTGTAAATTTCACTCACTGTCCCAGTTTTTCCCCTCTGTGGCCATAGGGAGCAACCAAACCCTAAGTCACCTTGTGCATGAGAGTCTACAATGTTATGGAAGGTTTTCCCTTTATCAAATTCCTTCTCCATGTGGATACTTCCATTTCCTCCTCTGCTTTGGGCTTCTTCATGGGTGCCCTCCCATAGATATCCTCTGGATGCCTGGAACCCAATCTAACCCTCACTAGCCCAGGAAAAGGGGTGGGGAATGGGGCTTCTCTTTATGCATCCTCTAACCTTGCAGGTGAGTTTGCTGAGGACTCATCAGGAGCTTGTGCCATTTTGTATTAGCCATCGTGAAACTGTCTCCCACAATTAACTACACAGCTGTTTTATTTTAATAGATGTGTAAGGTTTTAACTTACATTAATCTCTATTAACTCTTTCTTGTTAGATTTGGCTTAAGCTCTAAACTGTTAAATTATTTTTTTGAATTCTGCTTCTGCCATCCAACTTCCTGTTACTCTGACTAGGTTTAGGCCAGGTATACATTTGTGCTATCTGCCAAGGTGCCCTCACTTTGGCATACTGGAAACAAAACTCTACTTAACTAAAAACTTCTTATTTGTAATAGAGAATAAAGGTGTCATACTTAATCTCAGGGGAAGTATCTCTTTAAAAACTTCGTACTTGTGGAAATTTTAAAACAAATATAAAAGTAGAGAGAATAGTGTGATGAAATTCTCTGTATCCACCACCCAGCTCAACAATCAATCCATTATCTCATTTCATCTCTATTCTAACAACTTCTCTTACCTCTGCAGATTATGTTGAAGCAAATCCAAGATATCATGACATTTTATTTATAAGGATTTTTTGTAAGGTTTTCTAAAAAGATAAGGATTCTTTCAATAACAAAATCATAACAACATTATCATCCTTAACAGGTTAAACATTCATTCTTTAATATGATCAAATATCCAATTCCAGTTCACCTTTCCCATAATGTCTCATGAATGTTTTCATTAAAATCACTTGTTTGAATCAGGGTCTCCCCTGCAACACTGTGACCTCCTTGAGAGCAGGCAATGGTTCTTTGTCTTTGTGATCCCAGCACCTGGCAGTTCTGGGCCCAGAGCAGATACTAAGTAAATATAGAATGAGTGAGGGCTGAGGACAGAGCAGTCCTTCAGGGGTCACTGTCCAGCGCAGAGTATGGGATTCATCCAGACACAGGTGTGTCTAAAGGTGCTCTGCTCCCTCCAGATATTTCTCCATCTCCTTCATGAGCAACCCAGTTGGCATCTTGCTGGGACCCTGTTTCCCTACATCTATAGTATCCTCTGATGTACCAGGCAAGCTGCCCCCAGTAACAACGAGATAGTTAGTCTGTCATAATGTGCCCTTAGTAAAGCCTTGCTGGCCGCTGAAGAACTCTCCAAAGTTATCTTGAACACGTGTCCTGCAGCTCCTGGCTCTCTGTGACTCTCAATGTCCTGGGTGTGCCTCTCGCTCTCCTCCTCAGATGGGGAGTTCTCTGTGAACAGGGAACCTTCTCCATGTTCTCACCCCCATCCTCCCATTCAATGCTGTATAGGTAATTGGGAAGGATGTGAGTTGGAATTCTCTATTTGGTCACAATGCAATATGCTCATCCCTAGGAAATGCAACACTATTATTGAGTAGTGTCTGCACAGCAAAGTCAATGCCGAATCCCAGTGGCTGGTGCAGAGTGAGAAGGCAGAGTCGATCCGGTTATGATAAATTACTAATGACGACAAATCAGGCCACTTCTCCAGCATTCTTACTAATTCCCACCAGAGCTGAGCATTCGTTTGGTGATCTGGGTGGTTTTGGCTCTGTTGAATCATGCAGGGAGCTGGCTAGGGGGGAAAGCCCCATGGATCAGGGTAGAGAATTCTGCCATTGTGGCAGTGTGCTCACTGTCCAGAGATAAGGAGGGTTTGATTCAGCAGAGGACTCCAGGGTCTCCTTTCCTGAAACTCTTCACTTCCTCTGGGGAGGAGCAAGAAGATGCCAAGTTTGTCCAGCATGTATCCTTCACCTTGTGCTCTTCCACCAGGATCTCGCTCTGCTCACCTACTGACTGCACCCTAAGGTCTCCAGGGACTGCATCAAGCTCCACACTGTGGCCTATTTTTGTTATTTTCTTAACCTTTTGAAGCTCTGCCACTGTTGTTCACCCCTTTCCTCCTTATTTTCTTGTGCCTCTCTTGCCTTGTCTGCTCAGGTACTTCTGTGGTCTTCTCTTCCTCTGTCTACCATTAAATGTTCGAGTTCTGCAACGTTGAAAAAAATGTCCAAAAAAGTCATTGTTTTTGGACTATAATATACATACAGAAAAGAGCACAGACCTCATGTGTTCAGCTTGATGACTCTTCATAAACTGAACCCACCCATGTAGCCAGCACCCTGAGCAAGAAACAAATATTCTCATGATCCAGGCTCCCCCACCCTGGCTCCCTTCCAACCACTCCCCAAACCCACCTCACCCCAGGAAACTGCCATTCTAACAGCAAAGGTAAGTTTTAAATGATTTTGTACTTCATATACACAAGATCATACAGTTTGTATTTGTACTATTTTTTCTTAATACAATATAGCAAGCTTCGTCCAAAACCAGTTGTGCAGGTGTACACCATTCATCCTCATTAGTCTGCTATTGTGTGACTAAGCCCCAGTTTATTTACATATTCTATTACTGATGTACAGACATGGTTGATTCCTGTTTTCAGCTATTATGAACAATGCTGCATTGAATAACCTAGCACATGTCTGGTGAACACGGGCATGCACTCATTGCTTTGTGTCTACCTAGGAATGGGATTGCTATGTCCATAGCCTTTGGGTATGTTCAGCTATAGTAGATGTTCCAAACAGTTTGCCAAGGCCGTCATCCTACAGTGTAGGAACGCTCTGATTGCTTCACATTCTTGTCAACACTTGGTATTTTCTTTCTTTTGTATTTTAGCCTTTTTGGAGTGGGTACTATTATATATCTTTGTGGTTTTAATTTGCATGTTCCATAGTGGCTAATGATGTTGAGCTCCTTTCATATATTTATTGACCATTTGAATATCCTCTTTTGTGCCTGTCTTATGCCCATTTTTTTTTAATTGGGTGGGTTTTCTATATTTTTCTTGCTATTTTACAGATTTAAAAAAATATATTTTTATTGATTTCAGAGAGGGAGAGAGAGATAGAACATCAATGATGAGAAAGGATCATAGATCTGCTGCCTCCCACATGCTCCTCCTCCCCCCACCCACTGGGGATCAAGCCTGCAAACCGGGCATGTGTCCTTGACCAGAATAGAACCTGAGACCCTTCAGTCCGCAGGCCAACACTCTATCCACTGAGCCAAACCAGCCAGGGGTTTATATGTGTTTTATAGATATGAGTTCTTTGTCAATATATGAATATTTTCTTCCACTTTATGGGTTACCTTTTCACTCTTTTTTTTGTTTGTTTGTTAATCCTCACCCAAAGATATTTTTTCCACTGATTTTTAGAGAGAGTGGAAAGGAGCGGGAGAGACACTCAGAGAGAAACATTGATGGGAGAGAGACAAATCAATTGGTTGCCTCCCATACACGCCCCGACCAAGGCCAGGGATTGAGCCTGCAACCAAGGTAGGTGCCCTTAACCAGAATCGAACCTGTGACCCTTCAGTCTGTGAGCTGATGCTCTATTCATTGAGTCAAACTGGCTAGGGGCCTTTTTACTCTCTAGTGGAGCTTTTAGATAAATGGAGTTACTTAATTTTACTTAGTCAAATTAATCAGATTCTTTGTCTTTTGTTTGGTACTTTTTGTGTCTTGTACTCTGCTCTATACTTTAATGTTATGAAGACATTCTCTGATGTCTGCTAAAGGGTTTACTGTTTATCTTTCACATTTAGATCTTCAGTTGACTTATGTGTATGGTGTTTTTCCACATGGATCTCAAATTGGGGATTCTATAACACTGTGATTATTAAAAGAGAGATGGCCAGCTGGTTGCTTAACCTTGGTTGTGAGCACATAGGTGTTTGTTATGTTATTTCATGTATGGATGAAATATTCTATAATAAAAAATAACATAAAAACTATTTAAGCATTGATGTTCCCTTGGGTTCCTTCTTTGATCTATTGTTCTTTTCATGCTACGCATTATACCTGGGTGAGTTTACCTACTTCCATTCTATTCATCCATTTATTTAAATTTCATTTAGCACTAATTCAGTCCATGTATCAATAGCTTGCTGACTACAGAGATGAATATAACATGGCTGTCCCCTTAAGGGACTTACGGTCTGGTATATATAGGGATGAATAAATATAGCAAAGTTCCTAGGAATAGCTATTCCAAAGAACATCTTAGAGCTCGTATTATCTTTAATATGAATATTCTGTCCTAGCTGTCTCCTCTTCCTGTCCTCTCCCTTTTTTTTTTTGCTTTCTTTTTTCCTGCCCCCTTTTAAAAATAAACCTACGTGAGGTATAATTTGCATACAACAACAATGCACCCATTTTCAGAGTACATTTCAATGAGTTCTGACAAATGTATGCATTCTTATAATTGCAACCACTTTCAAAATACAGGGTATCTTCCAGAATGCTCTCCCACACCCCTTTGCAGTCAATCACCCACCAGCCCTGAGGCCCAGGCTGGGGCTTGCTTCCTGTCACTTTTGCCTCTTGTAGAATTTCACATAGATGGAATTTCACATAGATGGAATTTCACACAGAATATATTATTTTTGTATCAAGCTTCTTTCACTCATCATGATGTTTCTGAGATCCACCAGTTATATGCATTGCAAATATTTTGCCTCTGGGACTAGATAAAACTCTACATCTGGTTTGAAGACAGGACTAGTGACTCTTATTGTTCCCCCAGTCTTTCACAAAAATGTGGAATTTTCCTCTTTAAATTAAGTTACTTACATTATAGGAATTAGTTCATCTGAATTAATTATAGGAACTCGTTCATCTGAATTAAAATGTAGCGTTAAAAAATACAGATACCTGGGCCACATTCCCTAACATTCTGATTCAGAAGGTCAGGAGTGGGGCTTGAGGATATGAAGTTTCCTCAAAAAATTAAAAATGAATTGCCTTTTGACACAGTGATCCCTCTCCTGGGAATATATCCTAAGAGTCCCAACACATCAATCAGAAAGAATATATGTATCCCTATGTTCATACTGGCGTTGTTTACAATAACCAAGATCTGGAAACAGCCCAAGTGCCCATTGGTAGATGAGTGGATAAAAAAGCTGTGGTGCATTTACACATGGAATACCACATGGAATGGAATATTACATGGTTGTAAAAAAAGAAAGAACTCCTATCTTTTGCAACAGCATGGATGGACCTGGAGATTATTATGCTAAGCAAAATACGCCAGTCAGAGAAAGACAAATATCATGTTATCTCACTTTTATGTGAAATCTAATGAATAAAATAAACTGATGAACAAAATAGAACCAGAGGCATGGATACATGAAACAGAGGTCAGAGGGGAGGGGGAATGGGGGACTGGATGAAAGAAGGTGAAGAGATTACCCCCAAAATATATATGCATAACTCATGGACACAGATAACAGTGTGATGAAGGCCAGAAGGAGAAGGAGCAGGGCCTGGGTGGAGGTGGATAAAGGGAAGGGGAATGGGGGATGTCTGCAAGTGTAAACAATAAAAAAGAAAATACTACAATAATTAACGAATAATAATACAAGAATCTAAAAAAGCTGCCCAGTGGTCCCGATGTGCAGCTAGCATGGAGTCCCAGTTCTGCGGCATTTCACAGAGAGAACATCATAATCAGTTTCAACCTACACCTTCAGTTCCTCTCCCATCACCTGTCCTCCTCTTCCTTGCCCCCTAGTCTGCAGGCATGTGGGATCTCTCACAAACACCCACCCGCCTCATCCATATTTGAAGTGTTTTCCTCTCCACCCAGTGGGCCCACTCCTACTCATCTCTCAATACCCCACTCAGAATTACTTCCTTTATGATGCTTTCAATAGCTGTTCTTCTTCTTATGACCATAGTACTTTGTTTGATCTGCTATAAAAAACACTGACTTGAATGGGATGTAAGAAGTTGTTCACATGCCTAACTCCTCCCAACAACTGTGAACTCCTCCAGACCATGGACGCTGTCTTGTGTATCATCGTGTTTCTATTGGCTAGCCCGGTGCCTGACACAAGTTGGCGCTTAACAAATGATTGCATGGATGTTTGGAGAGATGACTGAATAAATTGTGGTCCATGCTGTGTCCCTTGGGGGAATGAAGTCCTAGGAGAAACAAGGGCTGAACACTCCTGCCTGAGTTCTCTGAACATTGTGCTTGACCCTCACTCCCTGCTCTAGTTTTCATGCCTTTTGGCAAAAAGCAGAGTCATTGGCTAGGTTGGGGCAGCATCTACCTTCTGGCTGCATTAGATCTTAAACCAGTTCATGCTTAATGCTTTTGTCATTTTCATTTGTGGTCACAGGTTGTGTGAAGTATTTTGTCTATGAGTCATAAGAGGGTGTGTGTCTGTGTGTGGAGTGTTTGCCCATTTGTTTGTTGGCTTAGATAAGTGAAAGGGTTTTAAAAAGTTGACACTCCACAAATGTCAGATATGATTAAATGTTGGCACCTATGCTTGTGAGGCTGTGGCTTGGCTTTTTTGGGGAGCCAAGAATTTCCCAAGTTTACAAGGCAGGCTGGGTGCTGGTGCATGGAGGGCTGTCCCAGGCCTGAGGCCTGCTCTCCAAGGGCTTCCACACTGGTTTAAGGGAAGAAAGACATTCCCATTTGACTAATGGGCATGGTAGGGGCAATGGGTGTCCCAGAAGTTGTAGGACAGAAGAGCTCAAAGGGCCAGGATGGTCACATAAGCATCATGGTAGGGCTGGGCTGCTTGCTGGTTCCTAAATGATGGTTGGTTTGGGGTGTAAGGAAAAGGGGAGAAGGGTTTTAAGTCAGAGGACTCTTCCTGATCATTAGGACAGAGGGAGAGCCAGTCAGAGAGGTCAGTGGAATGCCCAGCACAGATTGGTGCTCAGGAAGTGGTGGCTGGGGGACGAAAAGGGGTAGGAAGGAGTAGCTTCGTAGTAGGGCCTCATTTACAGGCTGGGAGGAGGCAAAGGTCACGAGCAATGAACTGCTTAGTGTCATGGTTGTTCGTAGCTCTGTGGTTCCTCAGCTTGTAAAATCAAACCCACGACCCTGACAGGAAAGCAGTGAGATGGTGCAGCACAAACTTTCCTGTCTGCTCGAGAAATAGTGCAAAGTACTCTCCTGGGGACCATGCTTGGACAGGTGAGGGTCCTATTTGCGCCTCTTCCTCCTATTCAGCATTCTTTTTTCAACTGCCATTTCCCAAACATGATCCAATTGGAGTCAATTGTTCCGAGTCAGGGCTCTGGAGAGGAACAAGCATGGGATCCTCTGTGGGGCCACACAGGGGGCCTTTTCCAGACACCTGAGTCTTGCATATCTGCCCCACAAGCTTGGGCTCCTGATTGGGGCAGAACTGAGTCAGAGGACCTGGCCTGGCTTTTATATGAGTATCAGGATCTGATGAATGTCAAGCTGGCCCTGGACATTGAGCTTGCCACCTACCAAACCCTACTAGAGGATGAGGGGTGCAGGTTAGTGGGAGTCCCTCTGGTTCCCAGGAGACCCAGATACCTGATGGCTTTCCTGCCTGAGCCTGCTGCCAGACACTGTGTGTGTGCTTGTGAGTGCTGCTGGAGGTGGTGGTAGCCCTTGGCAGGCCCAGCTCCTCATTTTAAGGGCTTCAAGATGCTGCTAGACATCCAGGAAAGTTGTTTTCTGTGCAATAGTGACCCCTTCAGAATCTTATCTTGGATAGATTTCCCTACCTTCATGCCTTATGTTTTAGCTGTAAAACATGTCTGCATAAATATTATTCTCAGGTCACTTCTTTTTTTTCATTGAAATAAAAAACTTTATTTGATAAAGATGATTCACCCCTACAGGAGTTGCTTCATGCTAGATAATGCCAGTCCTCTACAATACTCTGAGAATTGCATCATTAGCTGTTGTTTTCCTTCATTGCTATTTTGAATCTTAAAGGGCAGAGAAGGAGGGTACTGAGACAAACACGAGACAAAATGCAATCCAAAGAAGCCTGACAGAGTTATTACCAATAGTTATAAATGCAGTCTGACTGAACTATCCAGCCACCCAGCCCAGGCATAGCTGCGGATACTGCTCCTGGGTTGGTGAGAGGTTGTTTTTACAGCTCAGTGAAAGATCTACACTAGATGAGAATCACAGTTTTAAGGATGCATGTTTCATAAATAGTTACTGCACATACATATGTAGTGTCTGCAAACACTAGAAATACACATTAGACAGAGTCCCCTCAAAAGTCGGGCACAGTTAAAACAAAAAGAAAGAGGAGGTAACGTGAATCTCAAAGTCCACTCTTTTGCCTAAAGAGTTCAAACACCTCCAAGGATTCACTTTCCTTGGGAGGCAGAAAGGTATCTCCAGGACCCTGCGGGTTGCTGGCTTTCCGACAGCACCTGCCTCTTCCATAGCGCAGCAGGTGACACTCTTCATCTGTCGTCATTGTCCCGGTTGGTGTGGGTCTCTAGCAGATAACAGAACTCCTGAGTAAGCCACGTCCTTGTTTAACATGCTCTGGAGATACCAAATCTACAGCTACTCTGACAATGGGATTGCTGTTGTGAGAAATGCCACGTCTCAGGAACTAACAACCCAGCCTTGAACTCCATGGTCTTGATGAAGACGCTTCCTTGTTGCTCAGGATAAATGCCAGTTCTGATCATCCTATTGGTGATCAGAGCTGGCATTTATCCTGATCACCAGGCCACTTGTTTATTATTGGTTTGATTGTAGGTTTCTGAAGAGTGGGTTCCTGTAGGCTGGCACTTGAGTATAGGCTCTGGCACATGTGGGTTTAAGTAATGTTTGTTGAATGAAGAGGATCATGACAAGTGAGGAGAGGTTGGGTTGACCCAGAAATAATCTTCTGGAAGAGTGTTAGGGGAAAAGAATAATCATGTAAGTCTAACCTTACCCAATAGAAAGAGGGATATGTGTCATGATTATTTGAACACCTATCCAGTATATTTCTTTTTAAAAAATTATTATTATTTTGTTAGTCCTCACCTGAGGATATGTTTTTATTGATTTTTATCGATGTGAGAAACATCCATCTGTTGCCTCCCCTACATGCCCTGATATGGGATGGAATCTGCAACCTAGGTATGTGCCCTGACCGGAATTGAACCTGCAACCTTTTGGTGTAGGAAGAAGCTCTAACCAACTGAGCCACCTGGCCAGGGCCCAGGTAAAGTAGGAAAGAGTTGGGGGACCAAGGCTTTCACTGCTGTTGACCTAATCAAGGTGATTTAGGGAAAGGGAAGACCTGGTGCAGATTGCTAACACTGAGGTCTGGTTTTCCACCAGGATGTCTGGGAAGGCCAGAGTTCTGTGAGCTTCCATGAGTACTGGGCTCTTTCTCTGGGAAGGAGTTGCTCCTCTTGGAATAATGTGGGTCATTGTTGGTGTTAGATCAGACACCTGCAAGCTGGGAGGAGCTTTGAGTAGTGTCCAGAGTGTAACTCAGTGGCTCTGGGTCCCAAAGGACCAACCTCCCTCCCCCTCTGGAGGCCTGCTCTACCCACCCTCTGTGGAATCTCAGTGGGCAGTGCCCAGGGATGGTAGGGAGCAGACGTGGGAGGCTCCCCGGAAGTGGGGGGGGATGGGGCCTGCTGGGAAGACCTCCCACGGGTTCCCTGACCTCAAATATTCTTTGCAGAGGTGGTCCGCAACACCAAGGTGGCAGAGGCAGCGGCACCCTGGGAGGAGGATCTGGGGACCGAGGAAGCCTGGGCAGCAGAGCCCTGGGCAATGGGGGCCACAGTAGCCCTGTCAGGCGCAGGGGCCTGGGCTCAGGTGGAAGCTCCGTGGGGCGCAGTGGCTTCTCCAGTTTCCGGGGCTCATGTACTGTCAGCAGGGACGGCAGCAGCAGCAACTCGGTCAGGATCTGGTCAGGGTCTCACAAAACTCCTCCCAGAGTCAGCGATCTCACACAAATTCTGAATGTGGCGCCCACGGTGTTTCCAGGTCTCCAGTCCCCTTCCCCGCCTGCACACCCAGCTCTGTGCGCTATTCCACAGACCCGTGGGACCCTTTCCCAATTCTTCTGACCTGAGCCCTGAACGCACCTTCACAGAAGGCTCACAACCCAAAGGATGAAATCCACCTACCCCCACAGAGTCAGGAGCTTGGCCCTGTCACCACCCCAACCACATGCCCCACTGACTTATGGGAAAACCTCAGGTCTCCCTGGCTACCACCTTTTGCTTGTGATTTGATTTCCCCACTAGCGCTACTTGCCCCTTCTTGGCTTCAAGAAAAGAATTCTCTGTTCTACATCTTCAGTAAATGGCATTGTGTTTCAAATGCAGTGGTAGAATTTTCATTCCGGATACCAAGGTCATTAGGCCTGACTCCACCACTAGTCCTTGTCACACACAGCTCTGGCCCGAGGCTGGATGGCAGCCGGCGGGGGGTGGGGGGTGGGGTGGGGGGGGTGGGGAGTTCTGAGTTCCCAGGCAGGAGGGGAAGGGCCTTTTCATCCCCTGGACATTGTGGATGGCATAGCTCAACTTCCTTGATAAGTAAGATTTTCAATTCATAAACATTTCATTATAGTTGAAAAAAGTTGTAGGTTTTGCCCTAACCGGTTTGGCTCAGTGGATAGAGTGTCGGACTGCGGACTCAAGGGTCCCAGGTTTGATTCAGGTCAAGGGCATGTACCTTGGTTGTGGGCATATCCCTGGTGGGGAGTGTGCAGGAGGCAGCCGATCGATGTTTCTTTCTCATTGATGTTTCTAACTCTCTATCCCTCTCCCTTCCTCTCTGTAAAAAGTCAATAAAATGTATTAAAAAAAAAGTTGTAGGTTTTTTTTTTTTTGCTTTTTAGTAATTCTAAATATTTCTGAAATTGTCCATTAACTGCACTTAATCATAATAAAATGACTTGCTGCTAGGCAAATATTTTCAAAAGAAATGATAAAAATTCAAAAACCATTTTATAGCAAAAATGATTTTTGCAGAGGGTATATTTGAATATGTTTGATATGATGTGGGATGGTGCCTTCACATAGGAAGAGTTATGAGAGCTGACAAGGAACTCAGGATGACCCATGACAGGTCACTCCCACCCCTACCCGGGACACAGCACAGAATCAAGGCAGAGCCAGAAGGACTGGATAGAGCATGGGTTCAGACCAGGGCCAGGAGGCCCCTCTCAAACAAGGGACACACAGGTTGGGGAAGCAAAATAAAAGGTGGAGGAACATATGAGTACGTGCATGAGTACCTTTTTTACATAGCCTGGCCCTCATTAGCATCAAAGACTGACAAAGGATGTCAGATAAACAGAGAGGACACACCTGGTGATCACATAAACACATAGCTGAGAGATAGCCAAATGCTCACCCCCTAGAAAAACACGACATACAATTGCAGCTTCCACAGAGAATGTTCTAGTTCTAGAGCAGGGGTGGGGAAACTTTGTTTTTGTGGCTATTTGTGTATTTATAACATCATTCTCAGGCCATACAAAATTATTTTAAAAATTTGCCTACTATATTTGGTCAAACATTTAATTAACTCACTCCTAATGCCTTGTGGGACCAGACCAAATGATTTCTTGGGCCTTATACGGCCCGCATGCTGGATGTTCCCCACCCCTCCCTCTAGAGTGAAACGCTTACTGGAATAGTCTAATTCAGAGAGAGGGGAGCCTGGGGCTTTACGCTGCAGCCTGTACTGCATTGGGGCTACAGCCTCGCCTGTCAGAATCAAACCCACTGTTGTGCACACATCCCCCTTGGGCAGTGGAGGGCCTTTAGCCTAGTGAGATGCTTTTGATTTGTTTCAAACTTATCAAGACATTGCCGTGTTCCTTTGAGTAGATGATTATGAAAAAGCTTTTCTGCATCTTTTGTGTGACTTACGGTATCGTACAGGGCCATGTTTTCCTGCTCACAATGACTTACTGATTTGTTAAGGGAAGTTGGGTGAAAAATACAGTTTGGTTAATGGAAACTGGCATATATTGGGCAGCAATATAATAGTCACTAAAACTGATGCTCTCTTGTGATTTGCCTGGCACTGTGCTAGCAGCTTTTTGTTCATCAGCTCTTTTAATCTTAGGTAGGCAGTGTTGTTACCTCCGTTTTACAACTGAGTCACAGAGAGATCCATGACCTTTAGGGTCACACGACTAGTAAGTGGTAGAGCCAGGATTCACACTCCAGCAGCCTCACTCCAAAGCCTCAGAAAGCAGGAAGTGACACAGTATATAAATGGCTTTGGAACTAGGCTGCCTGGGTATGATCCCGGCCTGCCACTTACAAGCTGTGCAACTGTCAGCAAACTGCTTGACAACCCCCACCTGTCTTACCCCCCCACCCCCAAATCTCATCAGTAAAATGAGGTTGTGTGAGTTGAATGATGTCAGCTGTTTAACTTCTGGCACATTGTAAGAGCTCAATAAGGGTCATTACTATTTATGGCCAACATTTCAGGAAACTACCTATTCTTTAAACGGAGGGCATAATAATAAATTGTTAATGCCTCATTTGTAAAGTGGAGGTATAGCATTTGAATCTCTCCCACCATGGGCAGGGTGAGACTTGATCTGAAAATTTCTCACAGGTCTTATTTCTCCCACATCCCCCTCCCCACACCATTAATTTCCAATTCTGGTCCCCACCCCACCACATATAGCCTTGTAACCTTGAGTTTGTCCTGTCTCCCTTTTTGATCCAACATAAAAGATGACCCCTGTCCCCTGCTGGGGCCTTGCACTTTCTCTTGGAATTCAATCCAAGTCTACCTGCAGCCTTATTTTCCTTTGGACCCTTACCTGCGCAGCTGCTCCCCTTGCCTCAGAGACTAGAGCGAGCTACCTGCTCTGTAAGTGGTTGTATAAATAATCATGACTTTCAGTATGCTGGATGGAAGAGCCTAATATGGCTGGAACAATATTATCCCTGGACCTTGGCCATGAGAATATGCAGGGCTGCTCTGACACCTTGCGAGGCCTTCTCGCCCAAGAGCATCTATTAGATTTAATGTCTGATCCTTAGTTTCCAGGTGGATACTAGAATTCTAGTCAAAAGGATATCCAAGGTGTGGGCCTGGCTGGTTTGGGGCCTGAGGAGGAGCTCAAAAGCTTAATTGTTGCATCAAACACCCACCCTATCCCAGAAATGAGAAGGATTTACCAGGGTGTTCCTGTGTGCCAAGCACCTTCCTACCCTGCAGGCACGGCATGTTAGGAATTAGAGCGGGTGCTCCCCATACACCATCTCTCCCAAGCTGCAGGAGCACAGAGGCTCCACATTGTAAGAGCTCAATAAGGGTCATTACTATTTATGGCCAACATTTCATAGACCCCACTCTGTTTTGGATTGGGAGGGAAGATACCTAACTAGTCCTAGCTGCTCCACCTTGGCCAAGTCCTTTCCTCTTATTTATTTCCTTTTCATAAAATGAAGGTGCCAGGCAGATGGTCTCTGTCACTTGTCCAGGTCTGACACTCTTCTGTGGGGAGAACAGTGGTCTGAAGGTGTGGGAAGCAGGGCTAGAAGCTTCCATTTAGTTCCAGGAGGCTGCTTTCCCTGATCCCTGTCACATTACTGCCTTCCTCTGATGTCCAGGGGTCTACAAGCTCCCATTTCAAGGAGATTAAAGGCCCCCATACCTACCAGGGCTGCAGCTCTTCCCTCCTCCGCAGGCAGGGGATGGTGAGTGAAATTCTTGTTCTCCTTCTTGTTCTCTGCCCAAGGGGCCCTGCCTCGGCCCCACACCCCTGCCACACTTCTGTGCTGCCCACTGATATCCTCCTCCAGTCCTGGGTGATGCAGGGTGAGATGGGGAGCAGCGGCTGACCCTGCCAGTCACACCAGCAACTCCTCTCCAACCCTGCCTCCCACCACTGTGATCTGGTGGCTGATAACTGCCCTGGGCCTCACCCTCTTGGCAGCTCTGGTTTCAGGACCTGGGAGACAAGCAGGGCAAGCTGGAGCCCTCAATTGACCTCCCCTTTTCTTTTAAAGGAGAGCAAGTGGGGAGAGATGTGGAGAGGAGAAAAGGGGCACCTCTCTCTCCATAGACCCACCTCTTCCGTAATACGCGTGGGTTATGGAGGAGGGGTGCCTGGGCTCAGATCTCATTCCACCACTTTCATCTGTGTGTTCTTTTTTTAATAATATATTTTTATTGATTTCAGAGAGGAAGGGAGAGGGAGAGAGAGATAGAAACATCAATGATGAGAGAGAATCATTGATTGGCTGCCTCCTGCACACCACCCCCTCCCCCCCAACCCCCCCACTGGGGATTGAGCACCCAACCCCAGCATGTGTCCTGACCAGGAATTGAGCCGTGACTTCCTGGTTTATAGGTCGATAATCAACCACTGAGCCATGCTGGCCGGGCATCTGTGTGTTCTTCAACAAATTATTTTTCCAAGTCTCTTTCCATCATTTGTAAGATGAGGATAATAATAAGAATACCTTCCTTATAATTCTGGTTTTTAGATTGAATGAGACTGTTCGTGTAGACCTAGTGCAGTGCACAGCTCACTGAAAACACTCAGAAGAGGCTAGCTTTTATTATGATGATAATTATTATTCTTTTGTCCTCAGACCCAATGGAATCTCAAGAGGCCATTTCATTCATCCTTCTACCTCCTCCAGGCCACTAGTGTTCAAACTTCTCTGCCCATTAAAACCATCTGCCACCTTTCAAAAATCCGAAAGCTCAGACTATGCCCCAGGCCAGTCTCTAGGGCTAGGCCCTGCAGCTGTGGTATTGAAGCTCGATAGGTGATTCCAACGTGTTACAAGTTAGAAACCATTGCTCTGAGCTGTCCAATCAGTTGAAGGGTTTCCTTTAGGGATAGAAATTTGTCCTAGAAACCTCATCTGCCATCTAATATTGACTTGGGTTAAGTATCTCTTTTGGGGACAAGTAAAATCTCTCATGCTTCACTTTAAGCCAATTTCTTCTTGTTATGAGGAAATAAGGAATAGTTATCACCCTACACCAAAGGCTCAGTTAGTAGGATTTGCTGGGCACCCCCCCAACCCTTAAGGGAGTGAAAGCAGCCCCCCCCCCCCAGGCACCCAGATGACAGGAGTGTTGGCATTGGATGGTAGCAGCAGATCACAGCCAGAGACCAAAGAGATTTTCTAAATTCTGCTGCCTGAGGCTTCTTTTATTTTATCACAATTTAATCATTCCCCACATTTAGCATGAGAGCAAATAGAAAACTGGGTGAGCTTCCTATTTATTTAGTTGGCGGTAGAGACATATGTGAAGGGGTTGATTATTTGTATTCTTCATAACAGGGGTTGAAAGTGATACAAAAAAGTGTTGCAGCAGATGGGAGGGAGGTGGGCTCACATGGTCTAGAGCAGGGGTGGGCAAACTTTTTGACTCGAGGGCCACAATGGGTTCTTAAACTGGACCGGAGGGCCGGAACAAAAGCATGGATGGAGTGTTTGTGTGAACTAATATAAATTCAAAGTAAACATCATTACATAAAAGGGTATGGTCTTTTTTTTTTTTTTTAGTTTTATTCATTTCAAATGGGCCAGATCTGGCCCGCAGGCCTAGAGTCTTCAGGGAGAGCTGCAGGAGGTGGACGGGAAGGAACCTCACTTGTCTGACCTTTGGATGTGCTCTTTCATATTTGATCTCAGCTACTCATTCTAGTCACCACGTGAAGCTGGTATTATTATCCTTATGTTATAGGCCAGGCAACTCAGGCTCAGGGAGTTAAGCATCTGGCTAAGCCAATGGGTCAGGAAGGGGCAGAGTCAGGATTCAAACCAGGTTTCCAAAGCTGAACCAAGGATCTTTCATCACCCTCTGTTTTCTCTGCCTCTTCTCTCAACTCTGCCTGGCTCAGAATCTTTGACTTCAGGCAACTCTCTTACATGGGCCCATCCCAATCCCTAGCTCTACTTCCCTTCCCTTCCTCTCTCTTTACTGGTTTTCTCCTATTGTCTCCTGTACCTGGGAGTTTCCCTCTCCTACTAGAAGCTCCCTGAAGGGATTAGGGTCAGGACTAGGGCTGTGCAGACCTGAGGTGCCAGGACTGGGTAGCAACTGTCTTGACTTTCCTGGTTTAAGTACTGAAAATTCAGGCAAAGTGAGACAGTTGGTCATCCTATCAGGATCTGAAAGTAGCTGTATTCATGATTGTTTAGTGTTCTGTGCTTTGTCACATGCTTTACAGCATTGACTCCTTGAGAAATAGATGCTCTAATTTCTTTAACTATCTGAGGCTCTGGAGGAGGCGACTTGCCCAAGATCACATGTGGGTAGAAGTAGGGCTGGGAGCTGAAACCAGCTCTTGTGACAGTAAATTTCAGGTTCACTCTCCTGGTGATGGTCCACTAAACAGTTACTGAGCAGACAGGAAGGCGTGGAGGCTCGAGGCTGCCCACAGAGCCCCTCCCAGCCCTAGGATGCCTTCTCCTCACCGCTGCTCCCCCACACCTCTCTTGTTCTCTCTCCCCACCCATCTTTTCCCACCTCTATAGTTGTTGGCAGCTGTGATTTCAGCCCCAACTTTTACAAAAATATTTACTTATTGCTCAAATATAAAGGCAAAGGACATTTAAAATATTAGGAAAAAATCCTTCTATAATCTTTAATAAATCAATTTACTTTCTATTCTACTTTTAAAGCCTGGCTTATCTGCATTATTAATTTTTATGAGTTCATTGTATATTTAGCTTTATTTAACATTGTATCACAAGCATTTCCAATGCTGCTATATGGTTTCCATGGTGATGATTTTATTTTGCTTATGTATTTATTTTTCAATATATTTTATTTTTTCTTTTTCAGTGGATTTATTTGGGTGACATTGATTAACAAAAATTATATAGGTTTCAGGTGTACAATTTATATTGTGTGTTCACCATCCCAAGTTCCAGGATGATAATTTAAAATAATTGTCTCCAAGTGAGCAAGCGATCATTTTTCTGAGTGTGGACATTCAGGGCTTCCCCCCTAGATTATTTGTTATTTATCATCATCATGATTAAGTTTCTGATGATAGTTACCATCTGTTTGAGTCTAAAGCACAAGCACACATTTTCACTGGCTGAAACGGATGATTCTTGAATGAACTTCACCCTCTGCTTGCTGTCTGGGTTAGTGCTTCCAAGAACATGAGACACACACCAGCACTGGTCCAGGGAACTTTGTTACTAGTTTGAGAGGAGATAAATACAGAATTTGAGAATAAGTATTTAGGAATTTAATATTTTTTTTCCTTTTTACAGTAGAATAACTTTATGTCTGTTGGATCTAAAATAAAAAATTGGGGCTTGTATTTCGTATGCTTAAAAAATCTCCTTTTAGAGATAGTTTGTTTTTATTCTATTTTATAAAAGCATTGGGAATGAAAAGAAAAAGAGATTTGGGGATAGTTTGTCTTTTGGTCTAGAAGACACTATTAGATCCTGGTAGATGTTTAGCAAGTCTACAATCACAGGCCTTTAGTGCTACAGGATCTCATCTATTTGTATTTGAGGAGCTTGAGGTATAGAGAGAAGCAGTAATGCATCCAGCACAATGTGGGCAGTCCTGGACAGGGTCCCCTGGCTTTCACTTGCACTCAATGACCATAATACCATGTTTCCATATGATTAAAATGTGAGGTGTGCATGGTGATGATAACAATGGGGAGCAAAAGCAGGGGGTAGGGACCAAAATTTTGTCCCATCATAACTCCACCCTTGTCCCAGCTGTGGTCCCTAGGCATCTAGACAACCTCTAGCTTTGCCTTAGATCTCCCTGGCACCTCCCCCACCTCCCCCCCCCCCCCGCAAACAAGCATCTCAATGGTGGAGTTTCTTAGGAAGATATGAACTAATAATTTGGGGGAAACTTGTAGAGGAGTTTCCAGCAACTTGATCCTGAGAGATTACTGCAGTCTGATCTCAAATGGCAAGAGATGAATGATAAATGATCAAGTTGGGGAAGTTTGTCTACAGTGCAATTTCTGCAACTCATAGGTATGAGGTTTGAAACAGATGGTGCTGGCAGGCAAACTGAACATAAATATTCTCCTCCCAGAATTTGAAAAGTGCCCCACCCAGTCCATGCCTGTGTGTATATATAGAGAGTGAGCCAGATCTCTTGCAAAGGAGTTACACTCCTTTCCACCCTGGTCTCTGCCTCCTTCCAGCTGGGCCTTTGCTCTTGTCTGCTTACCTGGATGCTCCAGCAACCATGAGCCGCCAGTTTAGCTCTCAGTCGGCGTTTAGCTCAAGGAGCAAGCGGGTTTACAGCCTTGGCTCTTCTGCAGGCTCTGGTGGTGGCAGGTTGGCTGTGGGCTCTGTGTGTCAGGCCCGAGGGAGGTGTGGTGGTGGTGGTGGGCATGGAAGCCATGCAAGGGGGTTTGGTTCTCAGAGCCTCTACAATCTGGGTGGCAGTAAAAGCATCGCATTTAACCTAGTGGAGAGAAGCTCCAGTGGTTTCCGCCGGGGTGGGGGAGTTGGGGGGGGATTTGGAGGGGCCAGGAGCTTTGGCGGTGGTGGCTCTGGAGGTGGCGCTTTTGGTGGTTTTGGGGGTCGTGGCTCTGGAGGTGGTGGCTTTGGAGGTGGTGCCTTTGGGGGTGGTGGCTTTGGAGGTGGTGGCTATGGAGGTGGTTTGGGGGGTAGCAATTTTGGGCTTGGGGGCTTTGGTGCCTCTTGTCCCCTGGGGGGCATCCAACCCGTGAGCATTAACCAGAGCCTGCTACAGCCTCTTGACCTGGAGGTGGACCCTGAAATTCATAGGGTCAAGACCCAGGAGCGGGAGCAGATCAAGGTTCTCAACAACAAGTTTGCCTCCTTCATTGACAAGGTGAGTGCCTTAGGGGCAGGCAGAGCCTCTGGGCCCCCGACTGAGAGGGCATTGTGCCCTGCTGTCCCTCACCGCATTGTGCTGTCTTGGTTTGGTGGTGACAACCGCTTCCAGATGTGTATGTCCTGGGACCTTAAGAAAGCAGTTACCTCATTTAGGCCTCAGTTTGACTTAATGAGGGAATTTGTCTCTATCTTTCTTTTTGGCAGAAAAGCAGATAAGAGGTGTGAAAATTCCCAATAGACAAAATACATGGTATAGTAATCGCATTCTCATTCATGATTATTCACTTTCCATCCATCCATCCATCTATTCATATATCCTTCCACTCATCCAACCCATAAACATTTACTAAGCATCTATTATATCCCAGACAATGTGCCACAGGGTGACTCCTTGTCCTCAAGGAGCCATGACAGAGCCTAGGTGAATGCCCTGGCAGGTATCACTGGGGGCTAAAGTCAACAGGATACTAAATAGAATTCTGCCTGAGTTCCTCATTTTAGGTCATCAAGGGCCAAGAATGAGCCAGATGAAGCTTTTGAAGACCTCCCCTTCCCCAGTTTCCTGATTAAACCCATGTTGAACACCTTGCTCCAGCATTTCCGTTTGTCTAGAGGTGGAGGCACAGTGGCTACTGTAGGATCCCCAGAAGGTTTTTTGTCCTTGTGGATGTATTGGAAAGCACCCTGGAGTACAAAAGATTCTGGATTCTCAGGGACTTTCCTTCAGTCTCCATAGGAGTTCTGTGTTGAGGCAAGAGCTTGACCTGTGATCTAACAGCAGAAGTGCCATGGCCAAGGTCCAGTTTTGGGTTGCATACCTGGCCTCTAATATCTGGGTAAATGCTGGGGGTGGGACAGAGTGTGTGAGCCAGGGGAGGTGGGGTAAGAGTGTTGAGGCCTAGAGATAGCCTCAACAGAGTGCTATCTAAGTGCTTCTGGCTACTTCTGTTCACCTTGGATGGGAAATTTGGTCGAATATCATCACACCTCAGGCATAGGCAGGGACTGGGAGGGCTTGACTGGAGCAAGGAGGTGACAAGTGAAGGAGACACTACTGGGAGGTCAAGGCTAGACCAAGGGAGGGGCAGGAACAAGAGCAGGTTGGGGAAGAGGGTCAGTGAAATGACCATGGGCTGCTGGCAGCTGATCTCCTGAGACTCATTTAATTGTGGTTCCTGCCATTAATAGGACATCTGTTCAGTTTTGCAGTGTGGGGCTGTGCCCAGAGGCCAAGATTCAGGAAACTATGGCTTCTTCTCCTTCCCCAAGGGCATGGCCTATGATGACCATGAAGAGAGAGTTCTCATCCAGGAAGGCTCTGACCTGGCAGGGAGGGAAAAGGATTCTACTGCAGTGACTTCTGACACTAGTTTCCAGCTTTCACCCTTAACCCTTTTCAGCCTATTTTTAAAAAATACATTTTTATTGATTTCAGAGAGGAAGGGAGAAGGAAAAAGAGATAGAAACATGAATGATGAGAGAGAATCATTGATTGGCTGCCTCCTGCACCCTGCCCACTGGGGATCAAGCCCTCAACTCAGGTATGTGCCCTGACAGAATTAAATGGTGACCTCCTGGTTCATGGGTTAACACTCAACCACTGAGCCATGCCAGCCGGGCGGTCCAGTCTATTCTTAGCACCACAGGAGACCTATTCTTAAAAATATCACATCACTCCTCCACTTAAATCTTCCATTGGTTTCTTGCCTCATTTAGAATAAAAGCCAAGATTATATAAGATCCTGTATAATCTGCCCCTCCAACCCACAGCTGCTGCTAACCTCTGGCTTGCATTTGTGAGAATTAGGCAATTTTGCCACCACCAAATGGAATAGCTCTCAAGCTGCAAAGTTTAGTAACAGAGTGAGGCCTGGAATTTAGCTCCCCAGGGTACAAACTCACTGTCTGCAGTGGCCCTACACCCCTTCCCTGCCTCTTCTCCAGCTTTCCAGCACACTATTGCTTCTTGCAGTCTCCAGTGCCCCAAGCATGGTCCTACCTCAGGGCCTTACCCCTTGCCATTTTCTCTACTTGGAATTCTTTCCACCAAAGAGTGGGCTGGCCTCCCCCCTCACCTCCTTCAGGTTTTAGCTCAGATGCCACTGTTTCAGTGAGGCCTTCCCTGATGTCCCTATTTAAAATAGCACCCTCATCCCAGCATCCCTATCCACCATCCCTGTAGTCCCTGCAGTCATTTGGCACACTGTATATTTTGCATTTCTTTACACTTGTCTCTCTGAATAGAATGTAAACTCCTGGAAAACAGGGGTCTTGTCTGTTTTGTTTATTATTGCATCTCCAGAATCCAGAATAGTGCCTGGTACATGATAATTGCTCAATAAATCTGTGCTGAATGAAAAATGAAGTCAGCCCTTCATGTATCAGGCTTGTCTATCAGAGAGTAGGAATAGAGACAAAGGTTTTTTTTTTTTTTTTCCCAATGACTGAAAGGGGCCTCAGGAAGAAAAGGGGGGCAGTCCAGTTCTCTTTATTCAGCTGACCTTGAATCCTCTATGCTAGGCAGTTCCAAAGCCCTTAGCATTTCATTAGTCGGTGATACTTATAAACCGTTTTCTCTGTGTTGGGCACTGTGTGTCCATGGTCTCAGCACCTGTGTTCACTGGAGAACAAAGCAAACCTGGAGCTGCCTTCCTGGGACTCAAGGCTAGCAGAGAGGGCCACGTTAACCCAACACCAAAAGACTGCAAATCGTGATAGATGTCATGGGGGAGAAACAGGCTAATGAGGGGGAAAGCAGAGAGGAGAGAGAGACCACTTTAGTTGGGACCTAAAGGGTGAATAGGAGTCTGCCAGGCAAAGAGTTGAGAAGATCTGGGCTGCTGAGGCACCAGGAGGTCTCTGTGGCTGGGGTGTCATGAACAGGAGGGAGAGGGGCATGAGAGGTTGAGTGGGTTGTGCTTTTTCCAGTAAGAAGGTAAGCTCAGTATGATGCTAAATTTTATCTGTGTTAACAGCTTTCCGTCAGTATTGCTGATGGGGGACACAGCCCAGGAGTGTTTTGGGGAGCCTGGGGAAAATTCACAATGGCTTTCATTGATTTTTCTAGTTAAATTCCATTAAAATTGCCTGGCATTCCCTGAAGTCAGCCTCTGCCTTTGCAGTTTGTGTGGCCTAATGAGAACCACAGTTTCTTGGACCCAGGGAGACTCGGGCTAATCCCAAAGCACTCAGAGTTGTCTGACTGTACTCTCATTGTTTGATGTGGAGATTCCCTGTGGGACCATAGGGTTCTTTCTTTTGGTCCCCACAATACAACACGGGGCTATGAACAAGTGTTCAGTAGATTTCTCCACCCGCTGGGAGTGCCGCCCGAGTGAAAATAGGCCAGGTGGCAGAAATTTCTCACGTGTTTTGAGCTGTGCTGACAAACCTGTGAGAGCTAGTTTGCCTTATCTCTTGCTTTCATAAGTCAAAAATAAATGAGCCACGAGAAACAGTGTTCTCTGTGCACATTTCCGGCCTACAGTCAGAACCCAAAGGGAGTTAACAAGGGCTGGACCCTCCGATGGGCAGTCTCCAGGTGGGGATGCTGGGCACTCTCCTTAGTGCAATATTGTGTGTGGGGGTCTTCAGGGTTCTGACAGCACAAGCAATGGGATCCAGGAGAGAGAGAGTGTGTGTGCTCCTGATCAAAGCATAGTGGCATCCATGGTCTTCACCTAAGACATGGGACGGGAGGCTCCATCTGTAGGCAGCAGGCTGAGGTAAGGTGAGGGTTGATTATTATCATGCAAAGGATGGCCCATGTACTTGGTCTGTACAGTCAACCAGCTCTCTGGACCTTATACCTGACCTTAGTGTCCACAGTTTTGGGAAGAGGTGCTGAGAGTATTGGACAATGTCCACTTTTGATTCTCTGTGTGAATGAAGGAAATAGCAATCTGGGTGGTTTCCAAACACTAGACAGCCCCCAAGTCCTGACTTTGGGGCTCTGGAATGCATTTCACAACATGAAAAAAATGAGAACATTTACTTTTACATTCTGTCTGGGTTATGAAAGCATTTCAATGAGGTGACCTTCCTGAAAACCATACCGGCAGATAGCAGAGGTGGTGGGGACACCTAGTATGTTGGCTCAGGAATCAGGTAATATTCTAAACCAAATTTTTCCTTCCCTCTTCTTATTTCCTTTTTCGTAGTCACTTAAAGCGTCAACCACAAAGATTAATGCACCTGGGATGTGCCATTGTTTCAGGTGCCAGATCACTATTTCCTAATGTTGGTCCAGATCAACTGAGTGGGGCAGTGACTGCTGTAAATGGAGGTAGTTAAAGGAAATAAGGGCTCAGTTGGAGGGATTTACCTTCAACACCAGAGTTAGCTTAGAGTTCATTTTAGGCTCATTGATTTTACAGCCATGGGCCAACCATCAGCAACCACACTGTGCTCATGTGTCCTGGTCCCAAAGAAAGGGAAGCCCTCTAACCCTGGAGGGGCCATCCTGATTCTCCGAGTTCTGGGCATGCTGTGAGACTGCCCAGCCTCTTCTCCATGGGGGTGTTTCTCACACCCACGACCTGGGGTGAACTCGGAGCTCTCTTGTTTTAGGTGCGATTCCTGGAGCAGCAGAATCAGGTGCTACAAACAAAATGGGAGCTGCTGCAGCAGTTAAACACGTCGACTCAGCCCTTCAGCCTGGAGCCTGCCTTGGAGAACTACATCAGCGAGCTGCGGAGGCAGGTGGACTTCCTCAATGCAGAGCAGATGCGCCAGACCTCGGAGGTCATGAACATGCAGGATGAGGTGGAGACCTACAAGAACAAGTGAGGCGCTAGGCGGGCGGAGCGCTCAGGGGGAAGCACGGCAGGGAACTGATTCATGGGGCAACACATTCTGCTTCAGTGTTACTGTGGAAGGGGTAGGAGCAGGGCCACTCTGCACAGCCACACAGGCTCTGCATTGCACAGCTGCTGGGCACCGTTTGCATATGGTAGCCCTGGCACTGCCAGTCAGCCCTCAATTGTATTGCGTGGGGACGGGGAAGACTAGCTCCATGGATGTTGGAGCCCGATAAGCTTAGTTCTGGTGTGGGATTTGTCACTTTCTGGTTGCCTGCAAGCTCATCTATCCATACCTGTAGTTTTCACATTAGTAAAGTGGGGATAGTAAGTACCCTCCTTGTTAGATTGTTGTGAGGGGCAGATCGTGGCTCTCGAACTTTAGTGTGCATCAGCTTGTTAAAATCAGATCCATCAGGTAGGTCTGGAATGGGGCTGAAGTGTTTGATTCCTAATATTTCCAAGGGATGATGATGCTGGGAGACTGGAGGCCACATTTTAAGATCCACTAGTTTGGTTGAAGTTATTCTTAACAAGTTCGTAGGATGTCCTTGCACCTACTGAGCATGCAGTTAGCATTAGTTATTATTAATAATAATGGTAGGGGTGACAGGACTTGTCTAATTCTACATCAGCTGCTCCTGCACCCTGCAGATAACTGAGAGGCCTTACCCTCCCATGCTGTGGTGCAGGGTGCTGCTCTTAGCATCACCTTGACATGCTTACTGCATGGGGCCAATAGAGCATCAAGTGTGTGTGAATTGAAAAGGGAGAAATGATCCTATTCCCACTGAAGGGGGCCAGGGGTGGGGGTGGGGGTCAGAATCATAGGTGAAATCTTTTTCTCTTTAAAAACTTAGTAAAATTGGTTACTTTAAGTTCTCAATTAAAAAATGATTGAGATTGACAAGCTTAGAAATAAAATGTGGACACACTGGGAGTATTCTATGTGGCTCTGGGTTTTCCACCTTAGGTCATTGTTCCCTTTGTTAACCTGGAGAACCAGGAGCCGGCTCCAGCTGCTTGCCAGTGAGAGTGGCAAGCTCTGGAGGGGGAAGTCAGAGTCCAGGACAGTACAAATTTAAGGAATTCCGAACCTCTCCCTGCAAGGAGAACCCTCAAGGAGCCGTCAGCCCCTGTAGCCTATGTGTTTTTTACCTTCCCCCCACAGATATGAAGAAGAAATCAACAGGAGGACCAACAATGAGAATGACTTTGTCATCCTAAAGAAGGTGAGGGATGGGAGTGCCCAGAGGGGGACTGCGGGCCCAGGAGCTTGAGCAGGGTAAAGAATTCCTGTGGATGCTGTATGACCGAGGGATGGATAGGGTGACCTTGGGGTTCAGCTTGTTGCCCAAATGCTGGGGCCCTTACACTGAAGGGCCAAGTCTGAAAGTGATGCTAATATGGATCTTTAGAAATCCTTGGGTTTTTAACCTCTCCAGAGTCCAGAAAGTGAAATTAAATTAACTGACAGCTTTGAGAATTAGCTATGTATGGCCCTGGGACCTGTGGAGGGACCTAGGGTGTTGTGTGTGACTGAGCAAGATGAAGAGCTTGGTGTCACACTTCCTTCTGGACAGGAAAGCCAGAGTTTGCAGGTCCCTTATTTGAGTGGGGTGAGGACATTTGTAGGCAAGGAAATATACCCAGAGAAACCCTGCCACTTGCCCAGGCCACCCAACCAGGTGGTGGCAGGCAACATCTGGGCAAAAAGACTGTCTTTGCTTGCTGTTCAGGACGTGGATGCTGCTTATGTAAACAAAGTAGACCTACAGTCCAAGGTGGACCTTCTGGTTGCGGAGGCCAATTTCCTGAAACATATATTCGAGATGGTGAGTTCATAAGAAACCTTTGTCTTTTCTCACATCTTATAAGACGTATGGGCTGTAAAGTGGGGAGGACTGAAACCAAACGTTGTCCACTAGGGAACAGTTACCTCAACTCCTTAAACCTAGTGCTCAGGTTCCTGGGTGGGCGCCCTGGAGATGGGAGGCAGGGAGAGTCCCGAGGAAGGAGAAGGTGAAGTTGGCACTACTTCTGTCTGGGAAATAAGGTTAACACCTGGGATGGTCAGGGGCAAAACCCACCATAATCTTTATCAGTCCTGGAAGTCAATGGGGCTGTTAAGGAACTCCATAGGAGAGGACATATGGATCTTAAAGGGAATGAAGATGAAGACAGCAGTGGTGAGGGATAATATGCTCTCACCACCCTTGGTCCCACGGTCGCCCATGTCTAACTTGGGGGCACTGCTCTGGGCCCAATGCTGGCATATTTCCATTATACAAATGAGACAACTGAGGCATTGAGAGAGTAAATCACCTGCTCGGTTACCCAGCTAGTCATGGTAGAGTCCAGACTCAAAAGTTAGTGTGAGTGGCTGCACAAGTGGAGTTCTTTCTACTGCCTCTGAGAGTCCCAGTGCTTTCCATGGAGCAAGTCTGCCTGTCAGAGGGCCCAGCTCAAGATGGTGGCCAAGCCAGAGTAAGGCAAAGATACAGGGCACAGGAGTGGCATGATGGGCAGGTGGGAACTGCAAGCCTCTGAGTTCAGGCTCTTTCTTCTCCCTGGTCTGAGTCCTTTATGTTTAGTCAGGTACTTTTCAGTGCACAACAACAATTTAAAGAACTTCCCCCCGAATGTCCCATCTGGCCCAGGCTTCTGGCTTTCCCAGAAAGCCTTGAGGGGGCAGAAAAGGGTAAATGAGGCCCCAGGCAGACAATAGAAGGAGTCAGCCTGTGGTCCATGCTTTCAGGAGCTGTCCCAGATGCAGACCTACATCAGCGAAACCAATGTCATTGTGTCCATGGATAATAACCGCTCCCTGGATCTGGACAGCATCATCGAAGCCGTGCAGATCCAGTACGAGATGATTGCACAGAAGAGCAAGGAGGAGGCCGAGGCACTGTACCAGACCAAGGTGAGCCCTGCTGCCCCACTACTGGGCTCGGGACTAAAAACTAAACATACCTCCCGGAACCTGTATTGTCTTTCTCTTATTTCTAATGACAAACATGTTTTTTATAGAAAACTTAAAAATTACAGATAAAGATTACTCATCTCCCTCTACCGCTATTAATATGTCAGTATATTTTCTACCAATTCTTCGTAGCTAATATTTATTGAAAACTCATGTGTGCCAGACACTGCACTATGTACTTTATAAGTTATTTCATTTATTCCTTACAACAACCCCATGAAGTGTGTGTTTTATTATTCCTATTTTACATATAATAGAATAGGAGATTTACCTAATTTCTCTAAAGCAGTGGTTCTCAACCTGTGGGTTGCGACCCCTGTGGTGGTTGAATGACCCTTTCACAGTGGTCGCCTAAGACCATCCTGCATATCAGATATTTACATTACGATTCATAACAGTAGCAACATTACAGTTGTGAAGTAGCAGCGAAAATAATTTTATGGTTGGGTCACAACATGAGGAACTGTATTTAAAGGGCCAGAAGGTTGAGAACCACTGCTAAAGTCTTGTGGCTGATAAGTGGCAGAGGCAGGACTTAGTTAAACTCAGGTATGCTTTATAGCAGCCCATGCTCTCAATCATTATAATATTTTATTTTTTCACAATGAGGTCTTTTAAAATATAATTTTGTGCTTTTCTCTCTTGCTTATCACTTTGAATGCCTTTCGGTGATATTACATATTCTACATCATCTTTAATAGCAGTGTGGTATTCATGTTAAGACTAGACCTTCCCTTTCAGATAAACATCTCTGTATTTAAGTCTTTGGGCACATCTTTGGTTACTTCTTTAACATAAACATGACCTGGGCCTTTCTGGAGGGTGAAGACTCTGTAGGTAAGGGTCAAAGGCTAGTCACTAAATTCTAAACAACTGGCACTTGAGATCCGCTTTGTAGATGGATTACCTGTGGCCAACTCCAATCTCGTTGACCTCTGTCCCACTGTCCTTCAGGCAGATGTTATGACTGGCATGAATTTCAGCAACAGACTGGGGAGATAGCCAACAGTGAAAACATCAGAATGTAGAGATTCCCTTGAGTCAACCCTCCTCATTGCTTCCTTCAGAGTCATGGCCTGTGGGTAGAATTCCTATTGTTGGGACCATGTAGACATGGAAAAGGAGATAGAGAGGAAAATGCAAATAAACATGGAGCATGCTGAGGGCCCCTGAGGAAATGAGGGCCTGGCTGCTAGGGAAATCATTCTGGAAAAGGGTAGGAAGAAATATGGCAGGGTAGAGAAAGTGACGTGGGTTCCAGTCTGGGTAAGGACCAGTGCAAAGGCTTAGATGTGGGGAAAAGGAGGTAAAAAGGGTATCAGGAACTATCATTGCCTGTCTGGGATGTAGGGCTGGCCGAGACACTGGTGGGAATGAGAGAGGCTTGGTGTGTGTGTGTGTGTGTGTGATCTGGGAACTTTCCCAGGGCAGAGCATATTTAGGTAGGGGCTGGGAAGGCAGATCCACTCTCCCCTGGAGGGACTCATGGTAAGCAGCAGGCTGAGTGTGATGCCGCCTTTGACCCTCAGTACCAGGAGCTCCAGATTGCAGCGGGAAGACATGGAGATGATCTGAAGAACAGCAGGATGGAGATTGCAGACCTCAACCGCACCATCCAGCGGCTGCAAGCTGAGATCAGCAGCCTAAAGAAGCAGGTGAGATGGGAGTTCAGGGTCGGCTGCCCAGACATGCCACTTCCCATGATGCCCTACTGATGAGGCTTCTGAAATTCAACCTTTGCTTGCTTCATCTCTGTGACCATCTCCCGAGCAGAATGATCAGATGCGCTCGCTCATTTCGGATGCAGAGGAGAAAGGAGATCAGGCCCTCCAGGACGCAGCGCAGAAGCTGCAGGGCATGGAGGAGGCCCTGCAGCAGTCCAAGGAGCATATGGCCCGGCTGCTACGTGACTACCAGGCACTGCTAGGAGCCAAGCTGTCCCTGGATGTGGAGATAGCCACCTACCGTAGGCTGCTGGAGTGCGAGGAGAGCAGGTGGGCCATCTTTTGGGGCCAAAGTATAGGTTGCGCTGCTGGAGTAGTGGGACTGACTATTTGGAGAGAAAACCATCCCAGCTTTTCTGGAAAGGTTGGTAGCCCGGGGTGAACAGAAACATTCAAGGCAGAAACAGGGGATGTGTGATTTGGCCGGTAATTGTCATCATTCTCCTGCCTCTAAGCAGAATGTTTCTGTATCCCAAGCCAAGTCACAGCAGCCAGGTGGTGACCCCGCAATGCTAAAAACCTTCAAGAAAATGTTTAAAATCCTTCTGGCCCCATTGGCCCCCTGACCTCACTGCCCATGCGCACACCTTTCCTATAACAAGGCTTGGGGACAGCTCTCTCTCCCCATGGGCCCTCTTTGCTCCTGTTGTCTCCAGGCTGCTGCATGCCTTCCTTTGGGCTTTGCAGGTCCAGCTAATGTGTGCTTTGTTTTTATAGGATGTCAGGAGAGCTGCAGAGCCACGTGAGCATCTGTAAGTAGCAGAGCCCCGGGCCTGGGCTGGTTGTTGCTAAGGGGAAGAGGGCTCAGCAGGTTGCCCAGCAGGGAACTGGCAGTGGGCATTTTAGTTTCCAGTCCCACACAAATGAGCTAACAACTGCAAAGCCCGGAGAAATTCTTTGAAATAAATTATGATTTCAGCTCTTCTTTAATTTTTATGATCCCTAATCATCAGCACAGCTTAGAACTCTTCAGAGTATATCAATAGTGAGAAGGTACCCTTACCTCCCTTTATAGCATGAAGAATACTTTGAAAACGAGAATACTTTTATCCAGTGTATCTTTCTGCAAGTCAGATGCTGCCAGTGATGAAGGATGTGGGAGGCTGCCCTGGGGTGGCTACAGGTGGGGACCCCCTGCCCAGTCCTTCTGACCCCTGTCTGGGCTGCCCTCTCCCCACAGCTGTGCAGAGCAGCCAGGTGTCTCTCAGCGGCGCAGGAGGCGGCGGTGGTCGAGGCTCTGGAGGTTACAGCAGCGGTGGAGGCGGCGGTGGCAGCAGCAGCTGGGGCTACAGCTCCCGTGGGGGTGCTGGAGGGGGGTACGGAGGGGGCTCCCAAGGGGGCAGTGGAGGTGGTTATGGGGCCAGCGGTGGAGGAAACTACGGAGGGAGCAGCAAAAGCGGCAGAAAGTTTGGGGGCAAAAGTGGCGGCTCCTCCAAACTTCAGATCATCCAAACCTCTACCAACACCTCCCACAAGCACATTGTGGAGTAGGGACGAAGGTTTCTGTGACCCTTAGCTCCTGTCCCCTCCTCATGCCCTTCTGATCCCCTCTTACTTACCTTTTCCTGATGGGTCTCAGCAGTTTTGCCAATAAAATCATCTTTAGATGGGGAAGTAGGTGGGTAACTCCAACAGCCAATCTTTCGGGCACTAACTGGCAGTCAGAACACAGACAGTCAAATTCTCAACTCAGACTCCACCTAGAGGGCCCTGTTCCTGTCCCCAGATGCCCAGGGCCTAGGTTAGCCATGGAGTAAAGAGCATGGACAAGGCTGACAACGGAGAGGTCACCTCAGGCACACCAGGTTCCTCAGTCCCAGGTTCCCTTTCTTGCATCTGGGCTGCTCTGGGGGCAAGAATCCACCCCTCAGGGACCCACAAAATGAGGCCTTTGGATGAGTGGCTGAGGACAAGGCAAAGCTTGGTAAGGGGCTCCTCTGTGCCAGGGACCAATTCCTACTTCTTGGTCTGTAGCCTCACACTACCGTGTTGATGGAGAATGTGGATTGGCTGCCCGCATCAGACACCCATGCCATGTCTGGGTCTGATTCTGAATCTCTGTCTTAAGAAGCACTGTCCCCTGGACCAACAGTCCCAGGTGAGAGTATATCAGAAGGCCTGAGTTTTTGTCCACAGGGAGGACTGTAGTGAGCAATGAATGGAGGAGTTGATGGACAAGCAATCAAGTTCTGTTCTGTCCTGTCCCTCCTGACAGCTCCATTCTTTGGAAGCCTGGCCCTTTCTGAAATCTGGTCTATAGCAGCCCTCCTGAGAATTGTCCAATAGGTTGGGCACATGCAGCCCAGGTCTGCTATGTCCAGGTGCCCAGGCCTTGAGCAGTTTGGGGATACGACTTGAGTCTTGGGAAGTTCAGTCTGAACCAGGCTGTGAGCTTCCCTTTATTTGCAAGGTAGCTTAATGCTCTTTCCCAGATGGCAAAGTCCTTTCTGCCTCCTGTTCTCTGTGACTGAGCACTGTGTGAGAATTGACTCTTCATCTTGGTCCTTAACATAAGATGCTTGAGATGTGGTGAAGGGGACAAAAAAGGGAAAGTATTGACCAACTAAGGGGCCTTGAGAGAGGGAAAGTGGCTTTACTTCTAAGATCTGAAGTCACCTTCACTTGCTCGCTAAGTCCTAACACAATGTCCAAGCTCATGATTCTCTTGGAGCATCTGATGTGCTCAGTGTGGATCACTTGGGGAGTGCTGTGACGTCATCATTTTCTGGTTGAAGGTTGTACCTTGAAGGGTTTGACATTTCTGGTGTTTCTACAATAAACTTTTCTGTGATCTCAAACTACTCTTTGGTCAGGAGATGAATGATTTCTTCTTTAATTTCTGCAGGCCTCTGAAATTATTCATATTTGGGAAGTAAAGTTTATTATTGTTATTATTTATTACTGCACGAGTAATACATCATCTTGCAAAACCTTACAGACATAAATCTTTTTAGTCCTTAAAGTGATCATTCAAAAGTCAGCTACACATTTGTTCAATAGGCATTTATTTAGCTCTTACTGTGTGGCAGCCGGTG
The DNA here is from genome assembly GCF_028538775.1 of Myotis yumanensis. Taxonomy (NCBI): domain Eukaryota; kingdom Metazoa; phylum Chordata; class Mammalia; order Chiroptera; family Vespertilionidae; genus Myotis; species Myotis yumanensis. The sequence continues at coordinate 162,659,375 of NW_027223754.1, forward strand.
GCCTAGGCACTGAGAATGCAATGTTGAATGAACACATTTCTGAATCTGAAGGCTGCTTACAACCAGAGGAGGGGAAGGTTCAGAGGGAGGAGAAATCAGAGTATATGTCCAGCACATATTCTGCTTAACAGCAGGAACAGTGGGACCTGCAGCAGGTGTCAATGCTGTGGAAGGGAAGTCCCAACAGGTTCCTGGAGGGCTGGAAAGTGGAATAGGGCTGGGAAACAGAGACAGGGAGGGTGTGGGCAGGAGGTCAGGGAAGGGCCCTCCAGATAGTCTGCTCAGAGACTCAAAGATCAGAGAAGGTGAATGTGTGTGAGTCAGAGGAGGCAGCCTCACAGGAGAAACTGAGCTGGGGAGACAAGAGGCTGAGCACCTTTCATTGATGCTCCTAAGGGAAGCGTAGATGCAGAAATTCAAGAATGGAGCAAGTTAAGCTGTCACCTCATCCTACGTGATATTTCTGAGTCCATATAAAGAAGTCACATAAAAGATATGACTTACTTTCTCATTCCCCGAAGGATTACAGATGGAACTTGGATATGAGATTCACTCAAATATGACTGCAACTCATATTGATAAGACATTGTGTTCTCAGACACACCTCTACATTCTCTCAGAAAAGTTTCTCCACATCTCATCTGTCTTGGTGGCAGGCCTGTGGGGGGAGAGGTTGGGAGAGGGAAAGGTGGGAAGGTGGCTGCCTAAAAGGAAGGAGAGGTGGCAGACCCATGCAATTCCTACACTTGAAGTCAAAGACCAAGGGCACTAGGACAAGGACAGGAAGACAGGGATAAACACTAGTGCATGTAAACATGTTTTAGAGTATTCAACTGACAGTGGCAACATATGAGCCAACAGGTGTGATGGCTGTTGGGAACAGGCATGGGGACCAAGAAGAGAGCGTTGTGCAGAGCCTACTTGTTCTCTTCTGTAGTCAGACCACTCTAAGAACACTGCTAAATAAGAGCCACACAGAGAACAGTGGCCAAGACGGTGCTGATGGGGAATCAGAAGCCTGGCCACATGAGGACCATGCAAGATCCTGGAGAAGAGAAGTTTTTTTGGGGGGGGGGGGGGGGAGATATGATGGCTAATTGCACACACAAAGATTTGAAGAGCTTCCGTAGCAAAGAGGGGCTGACCCCAGCTGATGACCCAGATGGACAAGGTGGGAACTGCAGCATATTTGGCTCAACATAAAAGCACTGTTGTATTTATCCTGAGATGGGAGAGGGAGAGGCCACATTTCAAGCACAGGTTGGTTAACCATTTGGCAGGAGGTTGAGGGAGGAGTGAAGGATGGGTGGGGATATGTGAATGGCAGTATTTCACATCTTTGCTGCCCTAAGAATTCATGTGATGAAGCCTGAGAAAAAAGGAATTCTACTTTCTAGTTTATATTTGGGAAAATTAAGATCAGATACCAGAGGAAGATCAAGTCATGGAGAGGCCAAGGGCTTGAGCCAGGATTGTAAAGTGAACCCAAGTGTTCTGGCACCACCAGAACTATTACAGGGTGTGGACTTGATTATCCCTGGATCATACTTGTGTGTATGATATTATTAGGGAATCCACATTGGCTCTGGGGTAAAACACAAGGGCAAGGCCAACCCAAGGGAACAGGCATGGCGACCTCTCCTTCCTTTTAGGCAGCCACCTTCCCACCTTTCCCTCTCCCATCCTTCTCCTTCTGTGCAGAAATTGGGTTGTCCCAGAAAACATGGACTTGTCTTTTCTCTTCAAAAGTCTTGCCCATCTTAGTCCTGGTTGAGGAGGGAACCATGTGACTGAATTCTAGGAATATTGGAATGGAGATTCCACAGAGCAGGAGCATGAGAAATGAAGGCCAACGAAAGGACAGTTAATTGAGGAGGACCTCAGAGTCTAAATGAGAAGTCTGAATGTGATATTCTGAGCCTGAGCAATGGAGTCTAGCATTAAAGACACCAGAAGAGGTTTCCTGGGATTGACATTATTCCTGTTAGACAAGAAGCAATCCCATTGGGAGCAATGGGCAATTTCCTAGCTCTTTATTATATACAAAATGCATGATCTCCTATGATTCTCCCTGGCCCTGGGAGAGGGCTGGGGAGACCACATGTGGGGGCTCTGTGGTCCTTCTAGAAACCAGAGAGCACTCATCCCCTGTTTCTGGTCAATGCTATTCTCATGAGGCAGATACTCAGAGGGAAAAGCAAGCAGATCCATCCATTTAGCAGCAGAGGGGCAGCAGCAAAGAGCACAGCACTCAGGGCAGCAAGACTCCCAGGGAAAGTTTGCCAGCTGCTCCTCCCTCTGAGAGGCCGTGGCTGGGCGGGGCGCTCTGGGAATCTAAATTTAATTCCACCAGCTTCTCATCTACATAGATTTCAATCTGGGGACATGGTAAACAGGAGGAGCAACCACTGGCTTAATACAATTCCAACTCTGTTTGACCTAGGACAAGGTGTGCATTTCTGGGCTGGGAAAATCCTTGGTCTAAGGAAGTCTCTCAAGAATGTTGCCTCACCCTCAATTACCGACAAGCTGGCCCAGGATGTATCTTCAAATTATAAGCCATGTGCTTTGACAGTTCCTTTTCAAGCACAGTGTAACCCCCACAGTTTTGAGGGACCTGTTGCTCTGGTTTTGTCAGCTTTCTGATCAGGACAGGAAACTGTATGCCTTTGGGTCGATCAACACTTGTTACAAGGCTGAGCTGGGAACGTGAGATGGTGGGAGGTTCTTGAACATGGAGGGTTGGTGCTGAATGTCTCAGTGCCAGGCCTGAAGGGAGGGTGGGGGGTCTCTGAGTGTGTGGCCTGGTTGCCACACCTGTCCCAATGTGCTTAACCTCAGGGATCGTCCTCACTACAGAGCAGGCATTCCACAGTGGGAGTAATTCCCAGTCTAGCCTCACTTCCGTCCACTTCAGGTGTGCTCAGCATTCCTTCCTGTATGTGATGGACCCCTAGCTTCCCTGGTACAGAATTATGCCCCCTCCCTAGGGATTTCTCCCACAAGATGGCTTCCTTTCAAGAACCCAAACTTCCTTTCTGGGTCTTTCCACTGTTTCTAGTGAAGCAGGAGCTTGTTCTAAAGCTTTTCCTGATTGTTATGTAATCTTTTGGGTTCTCCAAATGAAAGGGTGAGAGAGAATTCCCCCCCTCTCTGTCTATCATTTACTACACTTCAGTTTCCTTCTAAGTCCTTATTTTACAGATGAGGAAACTTAGGAGGCTCAGAGAGGATAAATGATCTACCTAGAGTTGCACAGCTACAAATTTGCAGTCCAGAGTGGTACCTGGTCTGGCTGACTCCATGCCTCAATTTAGATAACCTGCACCATCCTTTCCTACATACTCACCTGTGCCTTCCTCCTTTCAGGCCCCTACTTTGCTCCGGCACAAGCTGGTAGGTAACTCCTGGGGGCCTCCTTCTTTGCTCTGTGTCCTGAACAGGCTGCCCCTAGTTCTGCAGCTCTCCCTCCTGTATAAGAAGCCTCAGCCCCTCCTCTGTTGGCTGCCAGCTTTCAACATCTCACCCCGCCTCCCCATTGTTTGTGATTCTCCTTTCTGCCTCCCAGGCTTTGCTTTCCCCCTCCCCTGAAATTTCCCTCTCCCACGTTCCTGGTGGAGTCCCGCAGGGCTGGGTGGCTTGTCATTGCATGTTTCTCATCAATTCTTTTTCTCAGTCCCATCCCTCAGAAAGCTCTCAAAACATCACCACACCTGCCCCTGCCATAGCCTGTCTGTGGCATCCTCATCTCTGTGATCAGTTCTGGGGTGTGTGTGTGTCCTTGGGGTTGGAGGTGCTCTGGCACTCTGTTATCCAGAACTGATGGTGGTACCCTTCAGGTGCAGGCTGGGAGGAGAGGGGTTCTGGGAGGGCACCTAAAGACACGGAGGATTTAGTCTTGCTTTTATAAGGCTTATAGAACAATCAAAAGATCAGCAAACACACACGCACACATATGTATATGTGTGTGTGTTATATGTATGTGTGTGTGTGTTTGCTGATCCTTTGAATATATATATATATATATGAAAATGAGCCAGTCTATATATCAATATGCACTTGAATATGGCAGCAACTGAGCTTAGATAAAGAAACCAATGGAGCAGTTGAGTGGTGTTAATTAAGGAAAACTCCATGGAGGAGCCAGCCTGTCTGCTGCCCAGTGGAGCAGAGGAGATGTAGGCATTTGTCCTCAAGGCCTGATGGACCCAACATCAATTCAGGCCCAAATGCTCATGAACAGAAACCTTAGGTACTTCAGAGATAGACTATGGTAGGACTGTGAAGGAAATTGCCGAGGCAACTGGAAGACCTTTCAGAGAAGAGAAAAGTAGGCTTGGAAGATGGAGGGGAATAGAGAAAAAGGGAAGAAGAGGACTGAATAGTCCGAGCAAAGCATGGGAAGTGGAAACCTCAATTGAGTGGGTGATCAGGAAATCTGTAGGTGATGCTGGTGGTGAAACAGGCCAATGACAAGGGGAGGCCCATGGGCTGAACCTAGACATGTGCTCAGAGTTGAACAAACTTGGTTTGTGAGTTGCCACCTGGGGAAACTTGGGCAAGTATTTAAGAACCCAAGTTGTCTTTTCTTTAACATGGGGCTAATGGCTGCCACCTCATGGACTTCATATGATGTTTAACTGAGATATAGCTCCTTGCACATAGTCAGTGCTTATGGTCATTAGTGCCTCTTTTCTCTTTAGTTTTGTCTTTATTTTCATTTTTCCTTTATTTTATAAATTTGGAGTACACAAATAAGCCAGGAATGAGAGTGTGTGATTAGATTTAATGTCCCACTTTTTAAAAAAAATATTTTTATTGATTTCAGAGAGGAAGGGAGAGGGAGAGAGAGATAGAAACATCAAAGAGAGGGAATCATTGATCGGCTGCCTCCTGCACGCCCCACACTAAGGATCAAGCCCACAACCAGGGCATGTGCCCTTGACCGGAATCTAACCTAAGACCTTTCAATCTGCAGGCCGACACTCTATCCATTGAGCCAAACCAGCTGGGGCTAATGTCCCACTTTAATATCACCACACAGCCTCCAGAGTCCTGGGGACATCACAGGGATCGATGAAGTTGGTTAGCTACCAGTAGGGAAGTTTCCAGCCTTACTGGGTTGCCTCAAAAGTCAGCAGTGGAAAGAGAGTAGGAGTCCAATTCAGAAATTGGAGGATGCCCAGGCACTGATTGTATGACTTGGAGCCATTTTTGACTTCTTGAGTCTGCCTTCTCACATCTTTGATAGGCAGGTTAGATGGTGGGAGGTCTTTGAGTTCCAGCAGATGGGAATATTCTGTGATTCTCTGTGCACTCATTTATGGAACCAGTTCCATTTGCCTCTCCTTGAACCTCTTCTCCAGTTTAGCAGGAAGAACACTTGAATTGAAACCAGAAAACTCAGGTGCTAGTCCCAGATGTGTCTTTTCCTAGCTGGAATGCCTAAGCAAGTCATTTAATCTCTCTGATCCTCAGTTTTTTTTGTTTTGTGAAAACAGCTTGACTGCCTGATTCTCAAGGCTCTTGTTAGAATAGTGTTAGTGTATGTTTTTGTTGAGATGAACTATGCAAATGTAAGCTGATGTTGATTTTTATGTCTTCTTGTTCCTTCTAGTCCTTGTCTCTCTCCCTCCTCATGGTGGCAGCTAGAGTAAGTTTCTCAGCTCTGTAAATTGTATACCAATTACTTGACCATCAACCTCTAATTTCCCTCTCTGTTAGTTTCTTAATTTGTGGAATAATCGCAAAGTTCTGTTGTGGAAGCATGAATCACTGCAAAGATCTGTTGTTGGCTGGTAGGGGTGAAAGGATGAATACACACATGCAAATACACATGCATGCAAACACATATGCACACCCCTCCAAAGTGCTAGAAGGAATCAGTTGCACAGAGTAATATGGCTCATAAGGGAGTATGCTGAACTAAAAGGATTTTGATTGCCTGTCAGAAGATTATTAGTCAACAGTCATTACCACACAAGACCATCCCAGTCTCATTGTTCCTAGTCAAGAACAAGATCTGATTACTCATTCGCTATCGAGAGGGTTGGTTTAGCAGCCCAAGGATGTTAGTGTTAAGGCAGTTTCAGACAACAGTGCCATGGAGATGGCACAGCCTCCTCCTCCCCTGCATATCTTGTATTACACAGTGGAGACTCCATCTAGGTCTGCAATGGACCACTTAGAGTTGCTCAGAGCCAGCTGAGGTGAGCAGTGGCTTCTCCTCACTGAGTCTCCAATTCTGTGTTTACATTCAAGTGTGGGGAGCATGCCAGGCTTCTAAGAGTCTGAGAATGAAAGTCTGTGTGGGGTTTGGGTCCTTCCAGATCTCAATGCCACTACTACCTATTAAGGTTGATCAAATGCTGCTCTCCAGGAAGGATCATAGGCTTTCTTGGCCCATTGTAGTTGCATGCTGGGCACCCTTGCACCTGGACAGAGCAAAATCTCCCCATGAACTCAGTTCCTCCAATCTCCTCTTCTCAGAGTGAATTGAAGAACATTTTCCAAGCATGTGAATGTGTCGGGAGCCAAGAATTCAAAAAGATAAAATGGGCCTCCTGCTGCTGGAGCTCTCTGCAGTGAGAATGCCTCCCAAGCTATCTGGTTTTACACAAAGTGAGGAGCACAGCCCCAATTCAGTGATGTGCTGTCATACAACATACTGGTTAGGATCCTGTGCATGGTAGCTCAGTATCCCCTGTTCATGTTCCAGCCATGCCACTTACCATCTGGGTCAACTTGGAGCAGGCTATTCAACCTCTGTTTCCTCATTTTAAAAATGGCTAGCATAACAGCATCTATTTCAAAGTTGTAAAAATTAAGTTAATACATATATGTAGAACAGTGCCTGGCCTGAGGTCAGTTTTCAATACATGTTAACTATTATTATTATTATTATTATTGTTATTATTACTATTGCCATTACTGTTATCCAGAAACAATTTTGGCTTCTAAGATCAGGCTTTCCAGACTCCTTTCAGATCTACATTCATCTCTCCCTATAGTCTAGTGTGAGACTTGAACCACTGGTCAAGTCCTACTTCCACCCCTTTGCTTTACAAAATGTATGAAATAGCTTCTATCTGCTACCTCACTGCTTTATGTGCTTTTCAATGGGCATGCACATGCCATCTGTTTGCAACTGTTTTTTGTTGCTGGTGTCTCTGTCTCCTGCCCTGGCCTATCTTTGAGGAAAAGGAACAACTGAAAAACTGAGAAAGGACCTGTCTTTCCCTTCTGGTCCTTCCAGATCACTTACCCTCCCTCCCCCCATTCTTTTCAATGACAGCTTCTCTTCCTCTAATATGAATGCAGTGCATTTATAAAGCCAACATTTAATAAAAATAGCTTCTTTTGATTGATCACTTATTCAAGCCTGGCTTGGTGTCAGGAGATAAAACTTGGTGAGCTCTGGAGTTTGGAGGGCAGATCTCAGAACCGGGCTGGAGAGCTCCTTCTGAGACCAAGAATGGGGAACTGCACCTGTCATGCCCGAGAAGAGTGCCTTAGCTTACAAGGGCAAGGCAAGAATGGGAACTTGCATATTTTTGTGAAAGGAGGTTATGAAATCTTATCAAGAAGCACCAGGTAACAGGTGTAAGGTCCTCTTTTCACAAAGTCGAAAGCATGTGAAGAAAGATTTTGTCCGATAAAATGATTGCCACATGAGCAATCTTGCAGGCACAGCAATTTTGAGAGCCATTCTGGGAGTGAGCGGTGTAGTGTTTATTGTATTGTTGAGGCTCGTAAAAATCTTGTATGCCTGCAGGCAAGCCAAACCCTTGAGTAGCACTGCATCCCGCTGACTCGAGGACCAAGCCCAATCACTCCCCTGTATATAAGGGGAAGTTTCTGTGCTTTGAGTAGAGGAGTGTTAGCTCCTTCCCTTTCTCTACTTTGCTCCTACTCTCTTTAAGTCAACATGAGTCGCCACTTTAGTTCCAGGTCTGGGTACCAGAGTAGAGGAGGCTTCAGCTCTGGCTCTGCTGGGGTAGTCAGCTTACAACGTAGGGGCACTAGCTGCTCTGTGCGCCGTAGTGGAGGAGGTGGTGGGAGATTTTCAGGTGGAGGATGTGGTGGAGGAGGCGCTGGTGGTGGCTTTGGAAGTCGAAGTCTTGTTAACCTTGGTGGCAGTAAAAGTATCTCCATTAGTGTGGCTAGAGGAGGTGGACGTAGTGGTTTTGGTGGTGGCTATGGCAGTGGTGGCTTTGGGGGTGGTGGGTTTGGTAGTGGTGGATTTGGGGGTGGTTTCGGCAGTGGTGGTTTTGGCAGTGGAGGTGGTTTTGGTGGAGGTAGTTTTGGGGGTGGTTTTGGTGGAGGTAGTTTTGGGGGTGGTTTTGGGCCCGTCTGCCCCCCTGGTGGCATACAGCAAGTCACCATCAATCAGAGCCTTCTGCAACCCCTCCATGTGGAGATTGACCCTGAGATCCAAAAAGTAAAGTCTCAAGAACGGGAGCAAATCAAGTCACTCAACAACCAATTTGCCTCCTTCATTGACAAGGTGAGTTTACCTGCTCTGTGCACTGGAAGAGCTGCTCCTGGTCCATTTGAGAGTGGCGCAGCCAAGATGTGTTTGGGTTTGAGCCTCAATTTTCTGTGTTCAGATAACTAAAACAGTGTTTTGTAGAATTGTTTTCTACGAGATGTGTTAGAAGTATGCCTGTGAATGATGCTAATGACTAAACTCTCTCTTGGATAAAGAGGTCTGGGGTCTACATAAACATGGGTCAATTTGACATCACCTTCAAGTGTTTTTTAATTCAACTCCTGGGCTGAATTGGGACTCACAAATGCTGAATGAAGATAACAGAAATGGGGCTAACTCAACCTTCTAGGGTGCAAATGAGAACCCTGGAAAAGTTTTCCAAACCATAAAAAGGAAGTTGAGTGTAAACAGAGGCATTGGGTTTTATAGCAGAAGGTATGGAGTCAGTGCCAAGCATCTTTTGCTGCCAGAAGGGGCGGTCCGCCCTCTGAGAATTTTACATTGGTACCATATCAAGGGGGAGATTTTTTTGTACTTATATTTCCAAGTATCTGCTCTGAAAAAGAATGTAAACCATTTTTTAAAACATTTTGCTCATTCATCAATAATAATGTCAACGCAAGTTATCCACAATAGATTTGAAATTCAATTTGGGATTTTTTCCAATATACATTTGAACTGTGTGTATGTTCAGGGAATGCAAACCAATTTTTATGGTAATTGGCTTAATAATTGGAAGGCAAATCTCTTAAGTGTCATGTATATCTTTCAAAGGGCAGTTGCAGTAATTTTACATGTGCTTTGCTATTTGGTTTTTGTGTAGCTACTCTCCTAAAGTTCCAACTGAAATAGTACTATGATTGCCATTCTCAGGGAAATTAAAGCTTCACTGAATTAACAGTGAGTTGGGTTTTGTTTTGAAGATGATGCTAACTTGATCATCTTTTTTTTTTTCTTTCAATTTTTCTGTTCATCATGGCCAGGAAAATAAGAATCACAGTTCTTTCCTAAGTGAGGTTTGGGCCTTGTTATGTGGTAGCCCTTGGTGCTCAGTGGCCAGAGGCCTCCACTTCTGTATCAGTGAGTAATGAGGTTTTGTGTTCTTAGGTGCGGTTCCTGGAGCAGCAGAACCAGGTGCTGCAAACAAAATGGGAGCTGCTGCAGCAGATAAATACCTCCACCAGGACCCACGACCTAACTCCCTACTTTGAGTCATACATCAACAGTCTTAGAAAGAGAATGGACCAACTGAAGAGCGATCAATCTCGAATGGATTCGGAATTGAAGACCATGCAAGATCTGGTGGAAGAGTACCGGAATAAGTAAGGAAACCTGGCTGGGCAATTTTTGACTTTTGCTTTAAATATTTCCATCAAGTGGCAAGCTAAGACTATGAAGAGAATGTAACAATGTCTTTTCTTAGGTGAGAGGTAAATCAATTTGGCATTTTCTGAAATCTTCATTTTCTTAGAATCTGGAAATTCTTTAATGGTTATATTGCTCAGAAGAAAGGGGTGGCCAGAATGTCCTAGGCTAGTAACAGAAAAGCAGTGAGAAGCAGCGCTAGTTTTAGTCTAGAAAGCGAAACTTCAGGCCTCTCTCCTTCTCTGAATCTCCTATTCACTTCTGATTTCCTTGCAGATATGAGGAAGAGATCAACAAACGGACAAATGCAGAGAATGAATTTGTGACCATCAAGAAGGTCAGTAAATTCTGTAGGGTGGACCTTACATCTAAAATAAACAATAGAATAGGGTCTCTAATCACTAATCAGAAAGGAGCCACGATGTGGAGAAGCAGGTAGTGGGCCTGATGACTATCTGAAGTAGAGTTTTCCTTCCACATTATCATGGTCCTGGACTTACTTAGATTCCCTGCTTCTCCAGAGCCCTCACTACTTCATGTTTCAAGTGGGGAGGCAAGTTCTCAGCAAATCAGGCAAGCTCCTTTGTGATTGAGATCCCAGGGGTGGGCAATTTAGGGATTCTGATCCACCTGTGATATCAAGGTGTGGAACAGACCCCAAACACCTTTTCTGCTTGGAAAATCCCCTCACAGTTAGTAAGAGGGATTTGCCCTGGAAAGACTATGACTTCTTACTGCCTATTGCTCCTCTAGGATGTAGATGCTGCTTATATGGCCAAGGTGGAACTTCAGGCCAAAGTTGACAACTTGCGCCAGGAAATTGATTTCTTCACAGCACTCTACCAAATGGTAAGCCCTCTAATTTCAACCACGTTTACCAAGTGGAGAACTTTAAGCCTGAACCCACCTCTATCCAGAAGAATAGAGATATATTTTCCATCTCTTGAATGCTCCCTCTGTCTAAGTTGTTCTCTGTTTTAACACTATAAGACTCACTGAATTATTATGTCTTGCAGGAGCTGTCTCAGATGCAGACTCATATCAGTGACACCAATGTCATCCTCTCCATGGACAATAACCGCAGCCTGGACTTGGGCAGCATCATTGCTGAGGTCAAGAACCAGTATGAGGAGATTGCCCAGAGGAGCAAGGCTGAGGCTGAGGCCCTGTACCAGACGAAGGTGAATGGGCTGGATGTCTGGCCAGTTTTCCTGAAAAGTCTTGTTTTGTTATCCTGTGTTTTCTCTTAATATTTGTGTGCATGAGCCAGTGTATATGCTCTGTCACATTAATTGACTTTGCCCATCATCTTTAGTATGAAGAGCTCCAGGTCACTGCTGGCCAACATGGGGACAATTTGAAAACTTCAAAGATGGAGATTTCTGAGCTGAATCGGCTAATCCAGAGACTTAGAGCTGAAATCAACAGTGTAAAGAAACAGGTACTTGCTTATTCTTTCTACTTAAGAGGTGGTGAGAGAAAAGGCAGCCAAGAGGTTTCAGGCTAGGCATTTAGAAGAATGCCAAGGGGCAGAGAAGCCTTGACGCAGGGCCAGGAGAGGCTGCTGCATCACCTTTAAGGGCTTTTAAGGAAAGCAACATGGTGATGTGCTAGCCAGAGGCAGGGGAATGCATGAAGTGACTTAAGTTCTTGTGGTTCTGTTGGATCCAGAGTACTGGCCTCAAGGGGGTGGAGAGTGCATTTGAGATAAGAAGGACAAGGTGGGATTAGGTGTTAAGAGAGTGTGTAATGTGCTGGATTCTGCTTCCTCAGATCTCTGGGCTGCAGCAGTCCATCAGCGATGCTGAGCAGCGTGGTGAGAATGCCCTCAAGGATGCCCAGGGCAAGCTGAATGAGCTGGAGGACGCCCTGCACCAGGCCAAAGAGGACATGGCCCGGCTGCTGCGTGACTACCAGGAGCTGATGAACACCAAGCTGGCCCTGGATGTGGAGATTGCCACTTACAGGGCCCTCTTGGAGGGAGAGGAAAGCAGGTGAGAAAGGGACCCTGGGCAGTCTGGCTTCTTCTGTGCTTCCGCCCTGGCAAGTTGACTGCTGTTGAAAGATGCCGCCATGTGACTGCAGCTTGTCCTGAGCATGGGGACAGGAAAGGCACACCATGTGGAAAGACTTGGTTTCACTTTGGGAGCCAGAGTTCACATTGAGGGCTATAGTGTGGCAAGAAATGCTTTGAGATGGAGCAATTTATTCTTCATCTGGGCGGGCTCAGCTGTCATCCGGCCAAAGTCAATGCCTTTAGAGTAACCAGCATTAGCTAATTAGCTCTTGTCTAACTTATACGGAGATTTCTTCCTGTTCATGAGAAAAATGAGAGTTGTGGGAAGCCAGCGAGGATTGGATTCGTTTCAGATCAAAGAGGAGACCCAGTGGGGGGCTTTGGGTCAGCTGAGAGGGCCTGGGGAGGCGCTTGTGAAGCCGGAGGGTAATGAGGACTTGGCTTTTCTTTCTCTTCCAGGATGTCTGGAGAGTGTGCCCCGAACGTGAGCGTGTGTAAGTACAACCCAGGGGCCTGTGCAAGTTCGGCTGGGTGGGAATACGCCATGGGATTGAAGGTAACTGAGCGTCCTCTTGCAGCTGTGAGCACCAGCCACACCAGCATCAGTGGAGGTGGTGGCCGAGGAGGAGGCGGTAGCTACGGTTCCGGAGGCGGCTACGGAGGTGGTGGAGGTAGCTACGGAGGCGGCTACGGTTCTGGAGGTGGCGGCGGCGGCGGCAGCTACGGTGGCAGCTACGGCGGAGGCGGCAGCAGCGGGGGACACAGAGGCGGTTCTGGAGGGGGCGGCGGCAGCTCTGGTGGCCGGGGTTCCAGCGGTGGTGGCGGAGGCGGGAGCTCCGGAGGCCGGGGATCCAGCTCTGGGGGCACGAAGACCTCCGGCGGCAGTTCCAGCGTGAAGTTTATTTCTACCAGCTATTCCGCAGGGACCCGATAGAGCGGTGTTCTTTATCCTGTTAGCTCTCCCTCTCCATCACTACCAAATATGCTTGCAAGACCAAGGGCCAGCCTTACTGAAGAAAAACACCACCGATTACCTTGGTTCAGCCTATCTCCCCAGCTCTTTCCTTTCTCTCTGCTTCCCAAAGAAGTTTTAGAATCAGTGATAAGCTCAGTTCCTGCTATGACCTTTTGTGCTTTATCTCAGAAACAGTTCAGCCGTCACCACTGCACACATTACATTTCAATGCACCTCCTAAGTCAGCCAGAGGTGGGCAGGCTGGTTAGACCCAGGGCTTCTCCGTCATGCAATGAATGCACATGCTCTGGACAGCTCATTTCTATCCTCTCTCTTGCAGCAAGTTCTGTGCTGCTTTGGTTTTTTATGTACGGTGTCAGCCAGTTGATTGACTTTTGTGGAGAGGTCTGAAACGCCCGTTTCCTTGTGTTGCTGCAATAAACTGAATTTGAAATTCTCTGAGTCTCCAACTCCTTTGTTCCTGGCACTGACTATCCTGGATGGGTACTTTGTGGGAGGGAAAGAAGGCCCTAGATCCACACGGCATATGGGGAAGTTGGGACACACGAGGGGAGGCTGGTCAGGCAACATGCGACTTTAAAACATTTAACATTTTACTGGACAAGCTCTTTTCCAGAGGGTAGACATGTCATGGAGAAACAGAGACTGGGGTAGCAAGTTTCATTCATCTGAGAAGGTTTTCTTAAAAAGGGCACTGAACAAGCAGGTTGGGAAGGAGGGGTTTGGCACTGAGAAGAGGGGAAAGTACTGCATGGAAAAGTAATTGTTCATGTGGAAAGTCAGTGATAAGAAGGGAGTGGGTCACGCAGGGTCAAGAGCTACTACAGGCAGAATACATACAGATTTTGGCCTGGGGAGTGCAGGAACCAAGAGTGGTAGTGGAGAGGTGGATATCCATTCTCCTTCTCTTTCAGGCCACTACCACTATCCAAAGCTCTGCTTAATCTAAGATCATTTGTGGACACATACACGGTACTTATGAAGTAGTACAATGGGATAGCATGGTGGTCAGAAGCATGGACATTGGGATTCACATATGTGTGGATTTGGGTCTTATCATCATTTACTAGGTCAGTGGAAATGTACAAGTTATAGACTTCTTTGCATCTCAGTTTTATTATCTCTAAAATAGGGATAATAAGCCTCCTTTGTGGGAATTATTGTGCGAATTGATTACAATGATTAGCACATAGTAAGCACTCAGTGAGTCACCATTTCAACCGTAATGGTGGTGATGATGATGATGATCTGTCAGTTGTAACATTGCTGTTTGGTCTCCAGGCCATTCAGTAGATGTTGCTCTAAGGGAAAAATGAACATCAGCTTCCCAATACTTTTATGACCATGCAAGAGTCAGCTTCTTGAGGATCAGTTTTCTTGTTTCCAATTAGAAAAAATATTCTTAGCTTCAGTGTCAACTCAAGGGGAAAAGAGGATATAGATCAACAAGAGTATTATGTAAGTACAACTTGGTGAGCTCTCTCCCTCTCCAGCCACTCCTTCATCAGAGCTGCTTCCTGTCTGGGCTGACGTGAGAGTCTGGACAGCATGATAGTGGATAGAAAGATGGTGGACAGCAAGATGGTGGATTGATTCAAAGTTTCATTTAAGGGGCAGGCAAAAGAAAATAATACACAGCTTAAGGATGTGTGGATCCTTGGACAAGTCACTTGACCATTTTGAGCTCGGCTTTCTTGTAGGTTAAATGGGGAACAGAATATTTGCCTCTAGACATCAAGAGGATAAAATACATAATGTGAAAAGGTTTTGTGAACTCTGAATGTGTTATATAGAAGTAGGTAAGTAAAATTTAAAAGGAGTGATAAAGAAGTGAAAGGCAGTGGTTGGCTGTCAGGGGCCACCAAGAAGGAAAGGAACTTTATCTGGTCACTGTGGCCCAGTGACAGCTCCATAGGGACATGAAATTAATTTTCTTTTTTAAAAAGTAAAAGCATAGCATTTCTTTAAAAAATGTCTTTATTGATTTTTAGATAGGAAGTGAGGGAAGGAGATGGTTTACCTTTTTCATAGGAGAGTAAACCTTTGGGCCACCAGATACAGCACCTGGGACACTGTTGAATGAACAGTGATGCATTCTAGTACTCTGCCATACACATTTTCTAAATTCTTTCTAAGGTCACAACTTTCTTTAGTCACATTTCAGTATTGGGAATATCCATGCTCTTCTTGTTTGGCCTTGGGTTTTCTTTTCTTTTTTCTTCTTTCTGTTAACCTTCATCTGAGGATATTTTTCCATTGATTTTTGAGAGAGAGAGAGAGAGAGAGAGAGAGAGAAACATCGATGTGAGAGAGACACAGTGATTGGTTGCCTCCTGCACATGCCTTGAGCAGGGCCAGGGATCGAGCCTGCAACCGAGGTACATGTCTTTGACCGAATTGAATCCAGGACCCTTCAGTCCATAGGCCGACACTCTATCCACTGAGCCAAACCAGCTTGAGTGGACTTAGATTTTCTTGATAAGGTCAGACATGAAACAGAGATCACTATAATTTACAGCGAAACTTATCAAAACTTATAAGGTCACTAGGATCAAATGAAAACCCTGTATAAGTCAGTATATAATGTAAAACTAAATTAAGATCAAATGACCAAATACATTATTAGAAATACAGTAAAGGAAAAATATTGATTCAATTCAGTTCAACACATGGTTTCTGCACACATACAATGTGTCAGGGGTAAGGCTGAACATTGGGTACTATGATGAGTGTGACATGGTCTTGTTCTAAAAGAGCTTAGTAACTTGGGTGATGGAGACTATGTAAACATGTTATTATAAGGCACATGACCCATGCAATGACAGAAACATACACAAGGCATAGAAATGGTACATATTGACATGAGGGTGATTAAAAGTGATGCCCGGCAGGGTTTTAAAGAATAAATAGGAGTTTGTCATGCAGACAAGGACATTTAAGGCAGAGAAGGACATTTCACACAGCAAGAATAATATATGTAAAGACATGAAAGAACAAAACTACATAAAGTATTTGTCATCTGAAGGAACCTGAGTAAATGCAAGAAATGAGGGTGAAGACTCAGATCCAATTAAAAAGTCTTTGTAGGCATTCATTGTGGTCTGGACTATAATGTGTGCATCAGAAGTTCTCAGAAGGGGTTTTAGGACTTTACTGGCTTATTACAACCTTTATATACTGGGTCAATGAGAGGGAAGGGGATTGCTTCACTCATAGTTGAATAAGAATTGAGCATGAACCACAGTTTGGCTTGTACTGGAGTATTCCCGAAGAAATTTGGCCTGCCTATGGGAGATCTGCCCAGGGAAATTTCATTTTTTCAGGCATTTTTATGGCTGAAACAGCTGTGATAGGTGAGGAAGAGCCAATAAAGGAATTTAATAGAAGAGTGACTTGGTCAGATTTGTGTTTTAGGGGGATCATTCAGGTCAGATTGGAGGAGTCCATATTGGAGGTAAAAGACTTCTTAGGAGATTATTGCAAAGGTGCAGGCAAAAGGTGATCAAAATTTGCACTTCTGTTCAAGTCCTTAGAGGTGGTAGAGTGGCCAGAAATGAGAATGAGGATATACATTCTAGAGATAGTTAAGAGTCAAATCATTAGGTTTGGTGATGGATTGAATGCTGGGTGGGTGGGGTGAGGCAAAGGGAAGAGTCTAAGGTGGTTCCATGTTCCTGGCATGAGTAATACCAGAGAATATAGCAAGAGGGCTTGTGGGGATAAATGATGAGTTAGTTCTTTTGAGGTGTCTCTTCTCTATTCATATAATTATTGGCGTTAGACATGTACACTGAAGAATCACCAAAAATTGAAATTTAGAGTAAACCATCAGATAACTCAGGAAAAAGAGGTAGGGGGAGAATTGGAGAGAACTCAAGTAAGAAATCCAGAAATATATGGGAGAAACTTGATCAAGTGGAAAACATTTAAAGGACATGAGACCAATGATAATTCTTCTGGAGCTAACCAGCCAAGATACAGTACTGAGGTCCCTCAGATTTGGTGATGACTTCTCAAAATCTTAAACTCCAATATGTCATCCTTGGCTTCCCAGTATAGATTTGAAGCTTGGTGCTTATCCAACTAATAATATTCTGAAGTAGGGAAATCCACAAGCAAAAGTATGATAAAATTTTCCTATCCCCCAACACCGAGTTCCATTTCTCTGTGACAACCATAGTTTCTTGGGTACCCTTCCAAAGGTATCTATATACATGCAAGCAAAAATGTGCACATGTATTTATTATCCTTTCTCAGTTGTCCTTCCACCCTGGCCTTCCCACCCCAGCCGACATGACTGTCTCCACTTCATTGGGATTTGAATTGCACATTCTTCAGCAGATAAGCCTTTGGAATCTGGCTGTGGCTTCTGCCAGCACGGCACAGCCTATGACCCAACCTCAGAAGTTTGCCCTAACTTTAAGATATCTGCACACATCTCTTTTCCTTGGGTCTAGAAGATCCATGTGTCTCTCTTCTAGAGTCTCAGCTATAAGGATAGAATTCGTCTCTCCACCCATTGGCCTTGGGGCTCCCTTTGGGCTGTTCTTCTCCCTTGAATGGCCACAATGCTGCAGCCATCAGTTTGGTGGCCAGTCTTCCTTCTATATCTTGCCAAAATTTCTTTCCATAACTGAGAGATCTTGGATCCATCTAACTTTAGAGAAGAACAAACTTTCCACCTCCTTACACACTAACTGTCTCCTCTCCCCAAATTCCAGGCCCAAGACAACCATCTAGTGACCCTAGGAAAACAGTTAAACGACTGTTCTGCAACTCCTCCTGCAACCCTTGCTTCTCAGATCCTAGGCTAGTTTAGCTCAATTCCACCATCCCACTCTTTCCCTTGGGAGAGGGTCTTCTCTCGGCTTAAGGGCTGTTCACTAGCTCATTGGAGAGAGAATTCCAGGAGATGATCTTGAACGAGAGCCTATGGTTTCATATGGAATTTTAGGAACCAAATCCACAGGACAGATGCCACTGGAATGGGAAACTTCTATTGGTCCCTTGGAGGAACTATGAGGAAGTCTCATATGATTGCCCAATTTTATAAAAAACATGTATGAAAATTTTAACAGGGACTTTAATGAATGGTTCTTTTAAAAAGGATATTCTTTCTTTAGGTCTTGGTTCTTTAGGTATAGGTCAGTAATTCTAAAGATATCAGTTTCATTGACCTGTTTTATGACAAAAATTAAAGTAACACCCTTTTACTGCCAAGAAAAGAAAAACATAGATAGTATACCTTACAATCACATATAATTTAAAAATACCAACACAGTGCCATAACTGCAATATAAAGGAGGCACAAAAGGAAAAAATAGTGGTAATAATATTATATATATTTCATGTTGTAAGTTCTTAGGCAGGACTGTATTAGAAAACACAATGAAGCATCAGATGTTTGCACTGACAGGTACAATTACCATGTGTTTAATTACTAATGCAGGCTGGTGCAGATATGCTGTATTGGCAACTTAAATACAATGAACAACTTAGTCACTGATGACATAATTTTCCAAAAAGGTAAAAATCATGTAAAATTTCTAATGAAAATAAAAAACACTCTTCTCTTGATGTACACAGTAGTTGCATTTCTCAGCAACTCAGCATATATGAAAACTGAAAAAAATACTTTGCATGTATATGTGGTATGGATTTGGGTTCTGGGCTGAACCTTATAAGTGGTGGGGCTTTCAGAAGTTGTGCAGGGGGTCAAGAATAATCTGGATCTAGCTCAACAAATGTCAGTAACAGTCACTACCATCCCCCATATCACAGAGAAAAGCAAGGAAGTCTCCATAGAATCCAAAATTCCCTTTGGAAATACTGCTGTTTTGCCACATTTTGTGGCTAGGGACATTTTTAGAACATTGAGGTGAGACTACGAAGCACATATTTTCAATTATACACTTTTCTTTCTCTCTTTCTGTGTGTGTGGGGTGTTGAGGGAGAGAAGTTAGTTGTGGAAAGGCCATATCTCTGATAGTATATTATGTGGACCCCTGAATTGTATAATTATTTCCATTAGTCTCTGTTTCATTTGCCATTAAAGAAACGAGAGAGAGAGAGAGAGAGAGAGAGAGAGAGAGAGAGAAGAACCAATAACAGAATCCCAAGACCACTCTGCCTAGGACAAGACAATGACAGAGAAATCAGTAGAGTGTAGAGCAGATTTATGGAGGATGGAAGTAGAGAACATGGTGCCATGGAAACCAAAAAGGAAGCACATTTCAAAAGCAGCCATGAAAAGAAGTCAAATGTGAGTGGAAGTTCCCTGCAGGAGTTACACTTTGAGAAGAGTCTAGAAATATGGTCAGGATTCAGGCAGGTGGAAGGGATGAAGTGGGCACTACAGGCTTCTTTCCTTGTGAACAGGGCATGGCAAACAGACCAACTACAGTTGTATGCCAGAGATGTCCTATATAATAAAGAGATAGTATGCAAATTGCCCCTCACTCCATCACACCATCACAAGATGGCTTGCGCCCACAGCAGAGGCAGGGTTCCCGTAATGAGCCATAATGAGCAATCAGTAGGGACCTGAGGCTGTGTGGCACCGGGCCAGGGCAAGGACCTGAGCTGCACCCCTGCCCGGTGGGGATGGACAGGGGACTTTAGGCCATGCCCCCCGCCCCAGTGCCAGGCCGGGGGACCTCAGGCTGTGCCCCTGGCCTAACAGGGCTTGATGGGGGACCTCAGGACGTGCCCCTTGCCCTGGTGCTGGGCCAGGGGACCTGAGGGTGTGCTGGGAGATCTGAGGCTGGGCCCCCTGCCCAGTAGGGCTTAAAGGGGGTGGGGCTGGCCGGGTCTGAATCTCGCGTGATTTCAAGGTGCACATGGGTGGGCAGGGACTTGACTCTGGGTCCCGTGGTGTGGCCCAGACTCTGACAGGAGGAAGATTTTCATATACATTTTACTAATTTTCTTTCATCTCTGACACTTCTATTATAGAGAAAGGGCAAATAGCAATATTAAAATAGTTCCTCTAATTAATTCCCTTTTAATGTGCACCAATTTCATGCACTGGGCCCTAGTAGTCTATAAAGTTGCTTCCTGGAGCTGTAGTTGGATGGCATCTTGTGCCACAGGAAAGGGAGGGTAGAGATGCCCAGGAGACATTTGGGTGGTGCCAGCAAATTTTGGTTGTTTGTTGGAAGTATGGATATCCAAGATGTATTGGGATGCTCTGTGTCACTATGCTTGCCCCTCCCATATCTGCTGGAAGGAATGTGGCATTACTTGCTAATCCATTATCAGAAAAATGGCGCAGTCTTAGTCAACTTGTGACCTTCCCAGGTTCACATAGGGTTATTCCCACCCCTCCCTGGTGCCCACGCCCAGTTTCCAATCTGTCAATGGGCCCAGTTAGTTCTGTCTAGACAGGATGGAGTGTCCTCTGCTGGTACAAAGGCTCCTTTACACACAACATTGGGACTGATATTGGTCATGGCAAGGCAGCAGCAGCTCCCAGGGACAGTGAGAGTGAAGAAGGTTACTTCTGAAAACATTTTGAGAATAATTTTTTTTAAATTGATTTTTAGCAAGAGAGGGAGAAAGAGAGAGATATCAATGTGAGAGTGGAACACCCTCCTGCACACCCCCTACCAGGGATCAAATGGCAACCTGAGCCGGGCCTGTGCCCTAACCAGGAATCAAACCTGCAACCTTTTGGTGCAGGGGATGATGCACAACCAGCCGAGCAACACTATCCAGGGCAGGAATAATTAAAAGGAAAAAGACTTTAACTTGTTTCCGTTCCTAAAGACATAAGGAAGCAGCTAACTCCCTCTTGGTACAGAGAGTCTCTTGGTACAGGGGAAGTTCTCTCCCCTGGGTGTTGAACTCACTCCTGAGCATTTGAAAAGTTCCGAGTGACCCATTGAAAAGCTAGTGTGAGCTCAAGGGCAAGAACTGGGGCAGAGAGGGGACTTGGAAGGAGATAAGTAAATGATTGAGGGTGGGTGTAACAGTCACGTTCACTGAAGATGGACCATACCATTGTTGTACAAAAGAGGATGAGGACCGTTTTTACTTGGAAGTGACAGGGGTCACCCTAAAGAAGAGCTTCTACCCAGGTCTAGTGTCCGGTAGAGGCTGCTCTGTGAGATGATGAGTGAGTTTCCACTGGAGACACACAAGTAGACTGGCTTTTTCCAGGAAGGGGTGCTTCAGAAGTGAGTCAAACCCTGGATGAAACCACTTCCAACTAGCAATCCCATGATCGCCTTTTCCCCCCCATAATCTTTCCAAATACTCCCTAATCTTCTCTTTTTCTGCCCCAAGTCTCAGATTCAACTTGCAGAATATTTTGACAATTATTTAAAAAGTATAAATTTTGGTCTTGGTTTGAGCTGATCTGACAGGTTATTTGTAGAATAGTTTTGTTTGTTCAGTTAAGAAAATGCCAGAACTTAGTCCTTGAGCTTGGGTTGTTCATGAGATGAAGACTGAGGCGAGGCCATCATGCCCCTCCTCCAGCTCCAGGTCCTTAATTAATCGCAATTATTTGGAAGATGGAAGGAGTGTGTGGAGGGGCAGGTCCCTGACTTAGCTTTCTGGATCCAACAACCCAGACATTCCTACTCTTCACATTCCTACTCTGTCCGTAATGAGGTAGTTTATTTGTCCCTTTTGTTATCAACCGTAAGTTTCTCCTGTTGTCAGCACAGTTGATTTCCTCTTATTCTACACCTGGTGGAGCTGGAAGAACATTCTGAGCAAGTGGAGAGCATAGTGCAATATCTCTGTGTCCCTGAAGGGAGCATTAGATGGTACTTCAATTTAAACCATCCCTTATCAACATTCACAGGTAAACATTTGAGATATATGGGGAGTGCCTTGTTTTTGGCTGCCTTCTCTTCAGTGATTTTCTCTCTTGTTTTGATAATATATAAACAAGGTTTCCATAGTGAGGACATCAGGCTATGAGGCAAGGTGGTGTGGCAGGAGTCTCATGCCACCTCATTGGCACTTGTGACCTGCCACGTGTCACCATGAAGAGGTGTGCACTTGGCATGACCAGGAGAAGAAATGCAGTCCATCTAATGGCAGGACAAACATCAACATGTGGCTAGTAAGAGTCTGATGGAGCAAGGGTTGGATTATCTTGCTTCTGGACCCAACGTATTATGTTATTCCTTGACCACCCACAAGCATGTGAATAGAAAGGAGCAGTCTGTTTGATACCTAACATCCTAGGAGAATTGTTGCAATGAAAGATTTAGAAGACTGGGAAGGACATAACTCCTGTTTACTTCCTATCTTCCATCATCATTGTGGGTAATTGGGTGTTGACTGTGGTATTTATTAAGCCCCTGCTGTTAGCCTATCTGAGGCCTTTTCTGGCTCTGAAATTCTATCCTGTCTGGTGGTGTGGTTTGGTGGCAGAGCTGCTGGGCTGTGTTCCTACTCTGCCACCCTTTAGTCACAAGACCTTGACAAGTCACTGAATTCAGTCCCTTTATCTTAAAAATGAAGGTATCAATCAGAGTGGTTTCTGATATGTTTCTGAGCTATTAGTATAGATTCCAGATTGGGGTGGAGAGCCTTTCAGAGGGGCAGATCACACTCATGGAATCTCTGTGTTGAGAGCAGGGATTGGCAGACAAGAGTGGAGTGGATATAAATGGGGCTCACGGAAGAATGTGAATCCAGAGAACGTTGCTCCTAGGTCTGCCATGTGCTCATCTGTTGATCTCAAACAGGTCTCGTCATTCTATTAGAGGCTCAGTTTGCTCATGTGTGAAATGGGCATAATAATATTTGCCCGGAGTTCAGCTCCGGCTGGTTTCCGAGAACGACACGGACGTGCTCGGGGCCTAAAGCTCCTACGGAGGCGCCTTGGAGCTGGGATCTGAGAGCGCCTCACCCGCAGCCCACAGAGGCCGCAGAAAGAAGCAGCTCCGGGGGCTCCACAGTGTCCTGATCTCAGCTAGCCGTTAAGGAGGGAGATGATCTGATAGTAGGAGGCGGAAGCAAGATGGCGGCGATATAGGCAGACGCGTCCCAGGTCTTGTCCCGGAGCAAACGGAGTAAGCAGCTGAAACTAATAACACCCACCCCGAATTGGCAAATTTACTCAGCTGGTGAGACGGTTTGCAGCCGGGAAGGGCAGACCTCCCCTGGAAAGGTTAAAAACCAGGGATCTGGGCAGGAAAGTTTGCCAGACCTGAGCCCAGAGGGTCGGAGGGAGACCGCATGGCAGACAGCCGCGTCTCTTGGGACAGACACAGACCCTGACCGGGGTAAGGAGTTCCGCGGGTTTGCTGGCGCCAGGAGATTTGAGATTTGGATTTTGTGATTGCGGAGAACTGAGACTAAAGGGGGCATCCTGAGGAACTGATCAGACCATGCAGTGCCCATAAGAGAGGAGCGTTTCCCAGACCATGCAGTGCTGGTAAGAGAGGAGCGTTTCCCAGACCGGTAAGAGAGGAGCGTTTCCGCGGCCGGCCGGCGTTTGTCTGTTTCTTTGTTTTCACTGAACCCTGCTCATAGGACAGTTCGGATACAGACACTCACCTGTGCTGAAGAGAGGGTGAAGGTGCAGACGAGGGGAATCTGGGGAGAGGCTGAGGAAAGAGGGGGAGCGTGAGGAGGTGGCAGCGAATTGAGTGCTGAGACTCCCCTGGGCCCAGGACTGGGGCAGCCATTCCTCCAGAGGGTGGAATTCCTCCCCCCAGCCCCCCAGGCAAGGAGCACAGCCACACCCAGATTCCACCCTGTATGAGATAAAGGATTAAAACAAGCTGATTAGTCCCTGGGAGTTACCAGGGTCTGGCCTATAGAGGGATTTTCAGTCCCACCAACAACACAGAGCAGGGTAAGGATTAAAAAAGGATAGAGAAGCTGTATAGCCTCAGAGGCCAACCCAAAAACACTGCCACCCAGAGGCTGAGCCACAAACTGACTCTTAGGGGAATACAAATTAAGGCAGAATGGATCACAAATACGGCCTGCTTTAAAATCAGGACTGTGATTTACAACACGGAGGAACAGTGTAATGCAGGCAAATTCAACACTCTCCTAAATACCTGGCAGGACTAAGGCGAACCAGGCTGAAGAGTAGAAGAACCGAAAGACCATCACTACTGCAAATTTTTTCTTTTTCTTTTTCTTTTTAATTTTTTCACCTTTTTACTAAGAAACCAATTTTTTTTCTCTTTTTCTTCTTTTTCCATCACCTGATTTTACCCTTTCAATTACCACATTTTTATTTTTAACCAGTATTATTACTGCTACCATTTTACCATTTTTTAAAGTGCCATTTTATTTTCTCTTTATTTTCTTTTGGGATTAGTGTTCTCCATTCTATTTTCATCGTTCCTTTAGCATTAATTTTCCCTATCTCAATTTCACCTCTTTGCTAAAACCCTCTTCCTTACTTTTCCTCTTTTGGTGTCCTGTTTCTCTTACCCTATTCCTGCTCCAGACTTTCCCAATTCCCTCTTTTTACCCCCTGTCTAATTCCACCCTACTTATATATCCTATTTCCAATCTACTGCTCCAAATCCTTATACACCTATTCTTTATCCTTCTTCACTTTCCAAACATTTTTTTCTCTCTTATCTTTCTATTGTTTTCTTGATTGTTGAATATATTGGGCTTTTTTGTTTGTTTGTTTGTTTGTTTGTTTGTTTTGTTCTGTGTTTTTTCTTCTTTTTTAGGACTGGTTGTGAGGTTGTTTTTCTTTTTCCTTTTTTTTTTTTTCTTTTTTTTTTTTTTCTGCTGGTTTTTCCCTTCCCTCCCCCACCCCACCCTGGTTATTTTTGTGCTTCTGTTTTCCCTTACTCCTCTGGATATTATTGGTGGTTTGTAGTTTGCATTCATCTCCAGGGATCTGTTGCTGGAATTTGTTGAGATTAGTGGCAGTTCTATTGGAGTTTGCTCCTCATACCAATAGTCTCTTCCCCGCTTCTACTTCATTCTCTTTTTTCGCTCTCTTTTTTTCCCCCCTCTTTTTTCCCAATTCTATTTTTGCACTCCTTTTTTGTTTGTTTTTTTCTTATTTTTCTTTTCTGTTCTCTCTTTTATCTTCTTCTCTTCTTTCTCCCTTATCCCCTAATTCTCTTAATTCGGGTGGTCACCTTTATTTGGGGTTATTAATATTGTGAATATACTTGTGTTCAGTGCCTGGTACGTTGTGCCTTGCTCTGTTGTATTTTGTGCCTTTAAATCAACGCAGCAGATCCAAGCAACAGCAGCCCCCTGATCACCGCAGCCTCCTGATCACCACAGCCTCCTGATCACCACACCCTCTGTCTGTGGAACAGCAGCTGTACGTGAAGCCTCCCCCCACCAGCCAGAAGAGCCATCACAGCTGTGAACAACATCCACCAGAGGAGCTGCTGCCAACTGGAAAGCAGCTGCTACCGCAACCGTCTGAGCAGCAACCACAACCCAAGGAGCCCCTGCCACCCAGGGAGCAGCCACTGAACATCTCAACATCTACATATGTCAGCGAGATCAAACATGGGTAGGCAAAGAAACCCCCAAAGGAAAGAAAAGGAGGACTCGCCAGAAAAGCAGCTAAGTGAGACAGAGATATGCAACATGACGGAAAAAGAATTCAGAATAAGGTTCCTAGAGTACATGCACCAGATGTTCAAGAAGCAAGAAGAAACAGATGAAAAACTCAACTACTTATGCAAGAAGCTAGAAGAAACAGATGAAAAAATCAACAACTTAAGTAAGTCCCAAGAAGAAATGAAGAGTGACATAGCTTCAATAAAAACTCCATTGAAAGTATCAACAGTAGACTGGGAGAAGCGGAGGACCGAATTAGTGAATTAGAAGACAAGGAAGCAAAACACACTCAAACTGTACGGCAAATGGAGAAAAAAATTAAAAGACAGGAGGAGAGCCTAAGGGAGCTTTGGGACAACATGAAACGAAACAACATACGAATAATAGGGGTGCCAGAACAACAGAAAGATGAACATGGATTAGAAAACCTATTCGAAGAAATAATATCAGAAAACTTCCCTGAGGTGGGGAAGAAAAAAGTCACACAAGCCCAGAGAGTCCCAAACAAGGTGAACCCGAAAAGACCCACACCAAGACACATCATAATTACCATGGCAAATGTTCAGGATAAAGAGAGAATCTTACAGGCTGCAAGAGAGAGACGGAAAGTAACATACAAGGGATCTCCCATTAGATTATCAAATGATTTCTCAACAGAAACACATCAGGCCAGAAAAGAATGGACGGAAATCTACAAAGTGATGCAAAGCAAAGGACTGAATCCAAGAATACTCTATCCAGCAAGGCTATCATTCAAAATTGAAGGGGAAATAAGAAGCTTCACAGACAAAAAAGGGCTAAGGGAGTTTATCACCACCAAGCCAGCCATGCAAGAAATGCTAAAGGGACTGGTGTAAAAAGAAGAAATATCAAGCTCAGAAAGAAAACAGCCACACACACACACACAAAAAGAAATGGCTACAAACAAGTACCTTTCAATAATAACTTTAAATGTAAATGGACTAAATGCTCCAACCAAAAGACATCGAGTGGCTGAATGGATAAAAAAAATGACCCATACATCTGCTGTCTACAAGAGACCCACCTCATTAGAAGGGACTCACACAGACTGAAAGTGAAGGGATGGAAAAATATCTTTCACGCAAATGGAAAGGAAAAGAAAGCTGGGGTAGCAATACTTATATCTGACAAAATACATCTCAAAGTGAAGGCCATAACCAGAGATAAGGAAGGCCACTTCATAATACTAAAGGGATCAATACAACAAGAAGATATAACCCTGGTAAACATATATGCACCCAATGCAGGAGCACCCACATACATAAGAAAACTTCTGGAAGATATCAGGGGAGAGATCGACAACAATACAATCATAGTAGGGGACTTTAATACACCACTGACATCACTGGATAAATCCGCTAGACAAAAACTGAGCAAAGAAACAGCAATCCTAAATGACTCACTAGATCAGATGGACTTAATTGACATCTTCAGAACACTTCACCCCACAGCTGTGGAATATACATTCCTCTCAGGTGCTCATGGGACATATTCAAAAATAGACCACATATTGGGTCACAAGCAAAGTCTCCACAAATTCAAGAAGATTGAAATCATAAAAAGCTTCTTCGCAGACCACGATGGCATAATGTTAGAAATAAACTACAATAAAAACAACCCAAAATACTCAAACACTTGGAAGCTGAATAGCATGTTATTAAATATTGATTGGGTTACCGATGACATCAAAGAAGAAATTAAAAACTTCCTGGACACTAATGACAATGAAAACACAACAATCCAAAACCTCTGGGACACAATGAAAGCAGTCCTGAGAGGAAAGTTTATAGCTCTACAGGCCTATCTCAAAAAACAAGAAAAAATGGTAGTCAATCATCTAACTCTACAACTCAAAGAATTAGAAAGAGAGCAACAAGAAAACCCCAGAGTGAGCAGAAGGAAGGAGATAATAAAGATTAGAGCAGAAATCAATGAAATAGAGACCAAAAAAACAATACAGAAAATCAATGAAACCAAGAGCTGGTTCTTTGAAAGGATAAACAAGATTGGCAAACCCCTAGCCAGGCTCACCAAGAAGCAAAGAGAGAGGTCCCAAATAAACCAAATCAGAAATGATAGAGGCGAAATAACAACAGACCCCACAGAAATACAAATGATTGTTAAACAATACTACGGGCAACTCTACTCCAACAAACTAGACAACCTGGAGGAAATGGACAAATTCCTAGAAAAATACAACATTCCAAAACTCAATCAGGAAGAATCTAAAAACCTCAATAGGCCAATAACTATGGAAGAAATTGAAGCAGTCATCAGAAAGCTTCCAGCAAACAAAAGCCCAGGGCCAGACGGCTTCACAGGGGAGTTCTACCAAACATTCAAGGAAGAACTAAAACCTACCCTCCTCAGACTACTACAAAAAATTCAAGAGGAAGGAACGCTTCCAAGCTCATTCTATGAAGCCAGCATCACCCTAATACCAAAACCAGGTAAAGACATCACAATGAAAGAGAATTACAGGCCAATATCCCTCATGAACATAGATGCCAAAATCCTCAACAAAATCTTAGCAAATCGGATCCAGCAGTACATCAGAAGGATCATACACCATGACCAAGTAGGATTTATCCCAGAGATGCAAGGATGGTACAACATCCGTAAATCAATAAATGTGATACATCACATAAACAAATTGAAAGAAAAAAACCACATGGTCATATCAATTGATGCAGAAAAAGCATTCGACAAAATCCAACACCCATTTTTGATAAAAACTCTCAGAAAGGTGGGAATAGAAGGATCATACCTCAACATAATAAAAGCCATATATGACAGGCCCACAGCCAACATCATACTCAATGGACAAAAACTAACACCATTTCCCCTAAGAACAGGAACAAGACAGGGATGCCCACTCTCACCACTCCTGTTCAACATAGTACTGGAAGTATTAGCCATTGCAATTAGGCAAGAAGAAGAAATAAAAGGCATCCAAATTGGAAAAGAGGAAGTAAAACTGTCCTTATTTGCAGATGACATGATATTATACATACAAAACCCTAGAGACTCCATCAAAAAGCTACTAGACTTAATACATGAATTTGGCAATGTAGCAGGATACAAAATTAACCCCAAGAAATCTGAGGCATTTCTATACACCAATAGTGAACTTTCAGAAAGGGAGATCAGAAAAACAATCCCATTTACCATCGCACCAAAAAAATTAAGATACCTAGGAATAAACTTAACTAAAGAGGTTAAAGACCTCTACTCAGAAAACTACAGGACGTTGAAAAAAGAGATAGAGGAAGACATAAACAGATGGAAGAACATACCATGTTCTTGGATTGGTAGAATCAACATCATTAAAATGTCCATACTACCCAAAGCAATCTATACATTCAACGCACTTCCCATTAAAATACCAATGGCCTTCTTCAAAGATCTAGAACGAACTCTCCAAAAATTCATCTGGAATAAAAAAAGACCCCGAATAGCTGCAACGATCCTGAGAAAGAACAAAGTAGGTGGGATCTCAATGCCAGATATCAAGCTGTATTACAAAGCCACTGTTCTCAAAACTGCCTGGTACTGGCACAAGAACAGACATATAGATCAGTGGAATAGAATAGAGAGTCCAGAAATTAGCCCGAACCAATATGCTTAATTAATTTTTGAAAAGGAGGCATGAACATACAATGGGGCCAAGATAGTCTCTTCAATAAATGGTGTTGGGAAAATTGGACAGACATATGCAAGAAAATGAAACTAGAGCACCAACTTACACCATACACAAGAATAAACTCAAAATGGATAAAGGACTTAAATGTACGACAGGAAACCATAAAAATTCTAGAAGAATACAAGGGCAACAAAATCTCAGACTTATGCCAAAACAATTTCTTCACTGATACAGCTCCTAGGGCAGTTGAAACTAAAGAGAAACTGAACAAATGGGACTACATCAAAATAAAAAGCTTCTGCACAGCAAAAGAAACCATCAACAAAACAACAAGAAAACCCACCTCGTGGGAAAACATATTTGCCAACGTCATATCTGATAAGGGCTTAATCTCCAAAATTTATAGGGAACTCATACAACTTAACAAAAAGAAGATAAACAATCCAATCAAAAAATGGGCAAAGGATCTAAATAGACACCTTTCAAAAGAGGACATTCAGAAAGCCAAGAGACATATGAAAACATGCTCAAAGTCACTAATCATCCGAGAGATGCAAATCAAAACAACAATGAGGTACCATCTCACACCTGTCAGAATGGCCATCATCAACAAATCAACAAACGACAAGTGCTGGAGAGGATGTGGAGAAAAAGGAACACTTGTGCACTGCTGGTGGGAATGCAGACTGGTGCAGCCACTATGGAAGGCAGTATGGAGGTTCCTCAAAAAATTGGAAATGGAACTCCCATTTGACCCTGTGATACCACTACTAGGAATATATCCCAAGAAACCAGAAACACCTATCAGAAAGGATATATGTAACCAGATGTTCATAGCAGCACAATTCACCATAGCTAAGATCTGGAAACAGCCTAAGTGCCCATCAGTAGATGAATGGATTAGAAAACTGTGGTACATCTCCACGATGGAATACTATGCTGCTGTTAAAAAGAAGGAACTCCTACCATTTGCAACATCATGGATGGAACTGGAGAGCATTATGCTAAGTGAAACAAGCCAGTCAATGAAGGAAAAATACCACATGATCTCACTCATTCATGGATAATAAAGACCATTACAAACTTTTGAACAATAATAGATACAAAGGCAGAGCTGCCTCAAACTGATTGTCAAACTGCAGTGGGAAGGCCAGAGAGAGTTGGGGGGCAGGAGGGAGGGGAGTAAGAGATCAACCGAAGGACTTGTATGCATGCATATAAGCATAACTAATGGACATAAGACACTGGGGGGTAAGGGAGGGTAGGGGTTTGTCAAGGGCGGGGGGGGGGGGGGGGGGAAAGGACACTTATGTAGTACCCTTTGTAATACTTTAAGCGAAAAAAAAAAAATATTTGCCCAACTTATTTCAGAAGGAGATTGTCAAAATGAGATGACACCTGTGAGAGTGGTCTGAAGTGTTACAGAAAGACAGCTATTGTTATCACTGTTGTTCTTCCTTGAGAACATATTGGAATGTGGGGTGGGGCCAATGAGCAGAGGCACAGCTGGGGTACCCAGGAAAGGCTGCTTCCTTGAGGACCAAGGTGGAGTCCTTTTCTTCATTCTTTCCTATGACTTCATTCTTGTGGGTCTTGAAGCATTCAAGAATCCTCCTTTTAAAAGAAATAGTCATTCATGTGGGAAAGGCTCATATCCTAGAACCATTACCATGAGCTTTGTAATGAGTGGCTGGTTAATACCTGTGCAGGGCTGAGCTGATTGCCCACTGGGACCTGGGACGAGGAAGGGACCAGAGCTCAGGTACATGGTCAGGTGGCATGATGCAGCCCAGGAGCTCCAGGAGCTGATGTTGTTTTTATGTTATTGCCACAATGTTGGAATTTCTAGACATTTTCTGCAACTGAGATAATGGGAAAGTAGAAAATTTTGCTATCTCCTGGAAGTTGTGCTACATGTATGATTTCACTTATTTTTCTACTAACTCTCTGAAGTGAATACTATTATTCTGCCCACTTTACAGATATGGAAGTAGAGGCTACAAAGAGTAAGCTAATAAGTGGTGAGCCCAAGATTCAATCCAAGTGTGTGATACAAATCCATGCCCTTAACCAGCATGGCCTTTGATTACTGCAAGGGTAATTTGTCATTATAGTGTTTCTCCCCCTCAACAGAGAATCCTGCAGAATCTTTCTGTTGAGATACTTAGTCACTTTTTACACTGGGATAGAGGGCAAGGACAAGACCGAAGGGACAGGAAGAATCCCAAAGGCCTAATGTTTGAGTCTGTGGTTTTTGTAACTCAGGCACAGCAGGGTGACTCAGCCTCAGACTCTGGCCTCAGAAGGCTTCCTTCTCACTTCTTTTCTCCACCAGGATCCTCTCAGAGGAGGATGAGGACCCATGTTCTCTCAGTTCTTGAAAGTGGCCCTGTTTGCCCTGGCACAGGGGAGGCCTCTGTCCCCAATGCAAGGCAGAGAGCCGAGTGTGGCTGCTAAGATGCCATGAGGAAACCTGGCATGCCATCTTCCTTGTAAGGATAACCTAAATCCCACCCCCCACCCCCGCCCCTCACTGATGGCATTGCTCCTTCCCCAGCTCTGGGGGAAGCAAGTGGAGACTGCTCACCTCTTGGCAGATGGTTGTCCAAGTTTTAGGGCAAAGGAAAAGGGTGCTTTTCCAAGACCACGTAAGCTGCCAACCTGCTCAGGTATGATGTTCCCAATTTTGTTGTCTGGGAAGCAGTTTTCCCTAGAAGGCCCAGGACACCAGCCTCCCACCAGGGTCTGGGAGGGGGTTGGGAGGGTAGGGCCTTCTGCAGGAACATGGATTGGGAAGAGGCAGTGTGATCCTGGGGATCCAGCAGAGCTCAACCTCCCAGCTGCTAATCGAGATGTAAAATAACAGGAGGATGGTGGCTGGTGAGTAATAGATCAAACCTTAAGGGTGTGGGAGCCGTGAAAATACTGTGCAGACAGCCTGGCGCTTCTTTCAACATCACTGAGATTATCAGCAGCACGGGCTCCTCACTCTCCCTGCCTCCTCTCCACTCTGCCAGTCCTCCCAGGGGCATTCAGCCCAGTGTCTGCCCCTGGATAGCCCTCCAGCCCCCAGGACACTCTAGCTCCCAGCCTTCCGACAACTGCGGAAGCCCCCCTCCCCGAGGGAGGTTGGTGATTCCTGTACAGTGTGGATGGCTACTGCCCAACTGGCATCCTTTCACTTCACTTTCCACTGCCCATGGAGCAGGGCTTCCAGCATGGGGCAGGGTGGGTGCCTCTCTCGCTACTCTTCTTGTCACGGCACACCTGGGCTCAGTCCGAGCACTGCTGTGCCAGCACATCTGTGCCCAGAGAGAGCCGGAGGAGGGCCTCGGAAACTGGTTCTTACCCAGGCCCCTGGAAACTCCCTGCTGTCTCCTGCAATGCCGTACCACAGGGCCTGCCGGTGAATTCACACTTTGCATGGAGGGGGAGGATGCCAAGATTCATCCCATCTTTTCTAGTTGGTGACATACAGATATCCTGGGACATGGGAGAGGGAGGGGCTACCTCTCTTTCTCACACTCAATCTGATAATCTATCATATTTTTTCTCCTCCCTGCCCTCCTGGACCCACACCCACAGCAACTTCCCTGCCCACCATCTCCACCCTCTTGGGTGTGAGCAGAAACCCAGAGCATCCTAATACTGTAAAGGCTCTTTTCTGTGGCTGCCATGTGTGGCCAAAGCAGTGGCCAAAAAGGCAGAGTCAGTCAGCAAATTTGTGGCAATGAGGCAAGCCCTTTGGGTAGTCAGGACCTAGGCCAGGTGGCAAGAAACACCAGGAAGTGAGATCAATTCAGGACAGTGCTGTGGAAGCCTATTTGGGTCATGGGCCCCAGGGAGGATCTGTAAGAACTTTACTACTTCTCCCCAGAGAAATGGCACACTCCCGAATAAGCACCCCACTCTGCAAGAATTGCCCAGGGTCCAGCCAGCGACTCTCCCTGGACTCTTCATCGAATGCCGTGGGAGTGTGTGAGCCAACACCCACAAACATGGCTCTCCCACTTGAGAAAGTGGAGTAATAAATCAGCTAAATAAGGGGAAACAAAGGCACAGGTGTGATAGTCTAAGGAGCATAGAGTTAAGGGGGAACAGGCACCCCGTGTGATTGATCTAGAAAAGGGGGATTCTGAGCAGGAGAGGCTTGAAGAGATGAAAAAGAGGGAGGGTGTATAGAGAGGAGCTGGAGAGGGTGGTGGTTCCAAACCATCGGCCCTCTGGTATCTGGAGAGATGTTGTGAATCCCTGTGACCAAAAAACAACAGGTTTTCTGGGCACAATCCCTGTGTCATTATAGCAAACCCTTTGATGACTCTGTTCCCCACCTGTAATAATTTTCACCAATTGTCAGCAGATTAAAAATGAGAGTGAGGATGTAAAACAAACACTTAGTGAAGGACAAAGTGCTGTGCAAATGGGAAATACTTAAAAAATGTTTTTATTGATTTTTAGAGAGAGAGGAAGCAAAAGGGAGAGAGAAACATCGATGTGAAAGTGGAACATTGATTGGCTGCTTTCTGCATGCCAATTATTGGGGATCAAGTCCACAAACCTGGCATGTGCCCTGATTGGGAATCAAACCAGCTATCGTTCAGTGCACAGGTCAAGGCCTGATCAATTGAGCCACACTGGCAGGGCATAAGTGGCAGATATCTGAGGTTCTGCCAAGGAGACCAAACTAGTGAACTGTCCCTTCCCAGCATCAGTAACTCCAGATGCTGTGTCCATTGTCTAAGTGGGAGGGGGCTCCTAAGAGTGACCTACTTGGCCAAACTCGACACTCCTCTCTGCTGGCTATGGAGGATAGTGCTTGGTTAGTGTCTGCATAGAGCAGGGCAACAGAAAATGTCAGCCACGATTGGGTGTCATGGACCTGCCTTCACAACCCTACCACCCACCCTGCTGCCATAAAAGTGTCTCATTATCACCCCTCTCTTATGAGGAAGCATTATCCCTGCTTGATAGTGAATGTCGTGGAGTTAAACCCGCAGAGAAGTGCAGGCACCATCCTCGCTCTCTGAGGACTTCCAAAGTATGGATACAAGTCAGCTGCATGGGTGTAGTGATGGGTCTCTAGAGGACTGGCCTTGATCAGATGGTGTGGCTGTGTAGAGGCTGACCTGAAGTATGGGGGCAAGGGAAGCCCTAAGTATATTTGTTCTAGTATTTAGGTGCCAGCTGGAGTGCTGATTTGGAAGGCTGGTAGGGAAGATAGGGTCCGCACAGACTCTGCTCCTCCACCTCTGCCCTAGGATCTTGCTTGAGAGGCTCCACGACATTCCCATCTTAGGATGTGCTTTTGGGGTTCAGACATGTGCCAGACACAGCCAAAGTGCTTCTGCCCGAGGGAGGGGAGAAAGCCTGGAGATGTGACATCCCAGAGACCCCAAAACTCAGACAGACAAAGTTTTGTTCTATTTTTTTCTCAAAGGCTAATGTGGAGCCCGAGAAGAAGAGGTGAAGTTCTCTGCCTGCTCCCAGGTCTGCTGGTGAACTCTGATGCCAAGAAAAAAGGAAGAATAAAAGGAGAAGCAACAGACCCAGGTCCTCCATCTGCCTTGCTGCTGCCATTTCTTCCTTTGTCCTTCAGTGAGAAAATAAATGAAAGCAGAATCTGGGTTTGATCGGTAGTTCAATGCCTCCATTTTGCAGATGAGAAAAACCAAGGCTCAGAAAGTCTTGAGGGCTGAAGTCAGTTGGGCACAGGGCTGACCCTCATCTAATGTTGCTCCTATTCCTGTTGGTTTGTAAACCCCTCAGTCCACAGGTAAGGAAAGGTAGGCTCAGCAAGAGGGGTGACATGCCACGGTCACATGATAGGTGTCTGACTGAGGGACTTGACCTTTACAACTAGACATGTTCTTCCCAGTCTATCATGCAACGTCCCTTATAAAACAATGTACTGCTAATTAGAGACAAATACACTGCTTTGAATACCTGATGGGCTATGAAGTGTGCCTACAGTTCATAAAAATATAATTGAGTGTCATAAATTTGGCATTTCCCAAATAAATGACTATTAAACATTCACTGCTTAATTAACATTTATTTCACTTGCTTTTTTTTTTTTTTTTTTTTTTTTTAGAATTTAAAAGGCTTTTAAAGAAGAGTTTGATCCTGGCCAGTGTGGGTCAGTGGTTGATCATTGACTCATGAACCAGGAGGTCATGGTTCAATTTCTGGTCAAGGCACATGCCTGGGTTTTGAGCTCAATCCCCAGTAGATGGCTTGTAGGAGGCAGCTGATTAATGATGTTTTTCTCTCATCGATGTTTCTGTCTTTCTATCCCTCTCCCTCTAAAAATCAATAAAAATGTATTTTTAAAAAGAGTTTGGAAGACCCATGATTTTTGATGTAAAAATAAACTGTTCAGAGAGTTTTCAACACTTTTCTCCTCCTCTTCCTCCTTCTGCTTGGAGGCGGGTGGATAAACATTCCTGTAGCAAACAGATCATTCAGAATCAAGCCCTTTAGCCATTCCTTCCAAAACAAGGCATTTTTGGTACCACAGGTCCAAAGGCATCTTGAAGAGCTTTGTTGCTAGACTGTGGAACATGAGACTCTTGAAATAAGAGACTATTTAATATTTTAAAATTTCATTTGTTTTCAGGCTTTTCTCTCTCTCATTATTTTTTGTGGGGTAATATTTCTCCATCTGCCTCTTCCTACCATTATCCTCAGCCAACACAATGCAGGAAGCCTTGAAAGCAATAAAGGAGGTCACGTGGGGGCAGCTGTAAGTGATAGGGCAAGGTGAGGTGGGGGCTGAAGGTGGGAAGAAAGTGTGGACTGAAGCATCTGATGGGACTTCCGGTGGGCACCTGGCATGGGGACACAGCTGGAGAGATAGCAGGTGTCCTGATGGAGGCACGGACTGACTTATATCTGTGAATGTCGCAGCTCAATGTAGAATTAGCAAGAAGGCTCCCCAAGAGTGAGAGGCTGGGTAAGAAGTCTGGGAAAACCTGGAGGAATCTCTAACCGTGAGGAAGGCATAAGTGATATAACTATGATGACCTCATTTCCCTGAAATCACCAGGATGGGATAGCATATTCGATAGCTGTCTTGTCTTTCTATGTTGGGGTGACTATATGGTAACGGGCGAGAGTGAGAATATTGGTGCCTGGAACAAGGGTTGGGGCTGGGAGTGGCAAGAACTTTTCATGGGAGACCCCTTTGTGGTTCTCTCTGTGTGAATGCAGACATATGGGCGAAAACACCCATGCACATATGTCAGAGTGGTTTCAGTAGCTAGATAGCATGTTAGCAAACAAGGCAAGTGCCCAGTGTGTGTCTGTAGCCATGACAGGTATGGAATTCATTCAGCTGTGGATTGAACCCTTGCAGAACCAAGCTAGGATGTGTAACTTCCCACTGCCTGGGTCAGAGATGTTGGGGCCCCATTAGAAAATTAGATCTACATATGGCTTTTTGGCCACGGCAGTGAGAAAGAAAGTGACTTGTGTGGAGCCACTATGTGCCACGTATGATGCTGGAGGCTTCCTTTGTTGGTTGCTTGATTGCTTCATTAGTTCAACCAACAAGTGAGGACGCCCTATTGTGTCCTGGCAATGTCCCTGCCCTCCTCCCTTCTCTGTTTTTGCCTTGTTCTGAGTAGTGGGCTTTCCTGATGAGTCCAGGATCTCTGCATTCAGAAATGAACTTCTGCACAGTGGGGTGTTGGGCACTTCATACGGTGGGTGGGCCAGACTGCCCACAAGCCTGACTTCTCAGTTAAAACCAGTTTGTCCAGGGCACTGTAAAAGCAGTAGCCATGGGTTTGGTGGTAAGAAAAGAGACTGATTGGAAAAAAACATACACACAAAACACAACTAAAAAGAACATGTTTGGTAAGAAAGGAAGAGAGGCCCAGGGCTGTGATGGAGAACTGGGTCAGGGGCTGGGACTGAAGATGAGTGAGCAGTTTTAACATACTACTTATAAAGAAATGTCCCGGAGGAGATATTGAGCAAGCGATTCCTGTTGGGAGCCTGGAAGTCTCCTGTCCCACCTTCCCTGAGAGCCGCTGGAGCAGTTCTGAGGGAATGCACCAGGCTCAGCAGGCAGCGCGGGGACTGCGTACGGTTGCCTGGGGAGGTTTCTGCTGCAGGCCAGCCTGTGGACAGCTTGTTTTCAGCCTGCTGCTGGCCATCCTCTCTGCTTTCTGAACTGCTTTCTTGGTGTTATTGGACGTATGGGTGTCGGTCCTTTGAGCAGCCTGATCTCAGCAGCAGAAGCAGGAGGAGCAGGGTTTGTTGCTTGCTTTGTTTTGTATTTGAAATCTAAAGATTGATTTCCATTCTGTGGCTGTGTGAACAGATAGCCGGAGGGCTCAGCAGCTCTGTTCCGCTGATGCTCTGAGTCTTCAGAAAGGACTCACCTCAGTGGCCTATGGAGGGAAGCCCGGATTTGGGGTGGGGGCAGGTGGGATAGAAACCTGAGACAACGCCAGGTACAAGGCAGACTGTGGAAACTCAAGCATTGCTCACAACACATTGCCATGTCAGGGAAAAGCTGCAATTCCAACCCCTAAACCCTAGAAATGATGTTTAAATCATAGGCTTATTCCCCAAGTGGCTGCTCTGCTCTAAGGGAACAGAGGTCTAGGGTTAAGATAAACATGACCTGGGCTCTGACCAGCAGAAATCCAGGGATGTGGCTCATTGCAATACTACAAGGAGGACTGTGATGAGGTCGTCAGGGAGGTACACACGCTGCTGAGGGAGTAGAGGGAGGGGGAAACTAATTCCTGCTGGAAAATCTGGTGTTAGCATCCACATTTATTTCCCATGGCTGAAACACTTCACCCCCTCTCTGCTTAACACTGTGAGCTTACTTTTCTGCTTCTCTGGCCAAGGGAGTTATCTGGCCAGGGCCAAGGGAAAACCTATGAGGAAAAGCATTCATGGCCTGGACTTGCTGGCAGCTGGTTGAAAGGATTTTGTCCTTTAGGATTGCTGTTCTGCTCTCAGGGATAGCAAAGCTAAAAACCCATTACACCCACAGATCAATATCCTTGTGGGACAGTGGAGATTTAGGATAATGTTCCCATTTTATAGATGAAGAAATTGAGGACCATAGTGGTCCAAGGGTCCAAAATTACAGCTGGAACCAAGGGTCTTAACTCCCATTTCACTCCTTTAAAGAATATTGAACTTGTTATCTAGACAAGCACATTGACATTATGTAAAAGGTAAAGATGAAAAGAAAAAGGAAATAAAATGTTATATAACATTCACATTGCATTCTTCCACCCTCCATGTCTTGAGAGAAGAGGAGGACTCTCCCTCTTCAATTTGACTTTCAAAAACTGGCAATGGGTCTAGAAAGGGGAGGTACCCAGCAGAGACACTGGAAAGGGAGATGCTGTGTGAAGAGCAGAGTTACAGAGCACTAAAACTTGCCGATTGTGGGCCTGGCACAAGTCTGACGCACAGTAGATGCTCAATAAATGTTCATCCCTTTCTTCAGTCACAGAGGGGTTAAGACCCCTCCTCCCCCGAAGCTGGCGTGGCCTCAGCACAGTCATGATGGAGTAATGGACAATTAGGGCGTAGTTCAGATATTCATAGATAATGACATTTGACTTTGAATTGAGATTCTCTCCAAAGATTTTAGCTTTATAATTTATTTGCATACTTAGGATTATATAAGTTCAATTGAGGAAAGAAATAAAGGAGACACACGGATTTGCTTCCTTCAGCATTCTCTTATTGCAAAGCAAACCTCTTGAATAACTAGCTCCCTGTACTTTACCCTCATTGCCTCCTCACCACATAGTTAAGACAGGATTGGAGACATGAAGGAGGTGGTGCAAGAAAGTAAATCACACTGAGTTTCTGCTATTAACTAGGAACTGTGCTTAGCACAGGTTTTTATTATCTGGTTCTGTTTTTACAAAGTCTTAGTCTTCTTACTATTCACTTTCCATAGATGAGGAACTGAAGCTTAAAGAGGACTGTGAATTATCCAAGGTCATTTAACTAAAATACAATGAAACTGGGACTTAAACTTGAAGCTTATGTGTTTTACATGATTGTATGCTAACTCTGTCCTTGGATCTGAGAAATCCTGGTTCTGTAACTTAGGTGACCATGTGAAGTTCATGGTCACAGCACATGAAAAGAAAAGGAGATCCCTTTGCTTCACCCAAAATAACAACAGCTAACATTTGTATTGTGCATCATGGTCTTCAAAACACTTCAGATGAATTTCCCACTTTATAGCTAAGAATACAGGACGGAGTTTAATTCAATGTCACAGAGACAGTAAAAGGCAAAACTGGGACTCAAACAGATTTTCTGACTTTGAATTTAACTCTGGTTCTCCATAGTGCCTCTCCCATGTATTTGGCCACATGGATAAAGGAAAGACTGGGCTAAGTTTAGGTGTGGGTGCTCTGTGCACTTGGTGACTTCTGATAGCCATCCAACCCTGGGTATCATTGAAGAGCCCAACTTTCTAATTGCTTAGCATACTCACCAACTGACAAAATCAAGGTATACTTGCATCTTGGAGCTGTGGAAAGTCTTTGATTGTGCCCTAACTGGTTTGGCTCAGTAGAGAGAGCGTCAGCCTGCAGACTCAAGGGTCTGAGGTTCGATTCCGGTCAAGGGCATGTACCTTGGTTGCGGGCACATCCCCAGTCGGGAGTGTGCAGGAGGCAGCTGGTCAATGTTTCTCTCTCATTGATGTTTCTAACGCTCTATCCTTCTCTCTTCCTCTCTGTAAAAAATCAATAAGATAGCCGAAACCGGTTTGGCTCAGTGGATAGAGCGTCGGCCTGCGGACTGAAGGGTCCCAGGTTCGATTCCGGTCAAGGGCATGTACCTGGGTTGCGGGCACATCCCCAGTAGGAGATGTGCAGGAGGCAGCTGATCGATGTTTCTCGCTCATCGATGTTTCTAACTCTCTATCTCTATTTCTCTCCCTTCCTCTCTGTAAAAAATCAATAAAATATATTTTTAAAAAAATCAATAAAATATATTTTAAAAAAGAAAGTCTTTGATTGCAACCTCTTATTGGGTGCTCAGAGTGAGACAGACACAGACGAGGAACTTTCCTTAAGCCCCTCATCTTCTGGTTTTCAAGTAGAAAAATGAGAGTTGATGGTTATAAAAACTTCTGGTTACAGGAAAGAAAACTCTCTCATCAATGCCTGGCTATTGTGCATCCCTGCTGTGTGCAGGAAGGAAGAGGCAAGCTAGTTTGAAGAACAACTATTTTGTAGAATCCTAGGTCAGCTTCTTTCTGCAAGAGGATGCCTATTTCCCCACATCACCTGCAAAAGCACTTGCTAGAATTCTTGCTGGGGCAGAGGGAAAAGTAAGGAGAACGCTAATGCTGATATTGAGGGGCTCCCACAGTCTCTAAACCTGCTATCTCCCTGATTAGTTGAACTGGGTGGCGAGCCTGCACAGGCCCGAGTGGTAGCTGGCCTCCCATGGGTTGATCCAGGGCAGGGAGCAGCATTCTGCAGAAGGTC
Organism: Myotis yumanensis; assembly: GCF_028538775.1. Classification (NCBI taxonomy): domain Eukaryota; kingdom Metazoa; phylum Chordata; class Mammalia; order Chiroptera; family Vespertilionidae; genus Myotis; species Myotis yumanensis. The sequence continues at coordinate 162,699,905 of NW_027223754.1, forward strand.
CCTTTTCAGATTGAGAAACCCACATTCTGATCTCTCTTTTGATGATTTTACAAAAATCAAATTGCATGACAGATGCCTAGATAAACCAGAGAAGTCTGCAATCAAAGCAAGTTCTGGGATGGGGCTGATTGTAGATTTTTAATGGCTATTAGCTTGATAATCACACACCAAGAATAGCTTCCAGGTAGACCAAACCCTTGCATAAGTGGGCCCACACCCATACACACCAACACCCAGTAGCAGAATAAAAGGGGACCCTGACAGTCTCCCAATAGCAGACTTGTGTCTCCAGCTTTAAGTCTTCTCAGGAACCTTCAACTTCCCTTGCTGGGCAAAGGCATCATGAGTTGTCAGATCAAGTGCAAATCTCGAAGATCAGGAGGTGGAGGAGGCTTTCGGGGCTTCAGCAGTGGCTCAGCTGTGGTGTCTGGTGGGAGCCGGAGATCAGGCACCAGCTTCTCCTGCTTGAGCCGTCATGGCGGTGGCGGAGGTGGCTTGGGCGGAGGCGGCTTTGGCAGTCGGAGTCTTGTTGGCCTTGGAGGGACCAAGAGCATCTCCATTAGTGTGGCCAGAGGAGGTGGCAGCTTTGGCTCCGGTGGTGGATTTGGTGGCAGAGGAGGTGGCTTCGGAGGTGGCTTCGGAGGTGGCTTCGGAGGCGGCAGTGGCTTCGGAGGTGGCAGTGGCTTCGGAGGTGGAGGTTTTGGAGGAGGCGGCTTTGGTGGAGGCCGCATGGGAGGTGGCTTTGGAGGTTTTGGGGGTCCTGGAGGTTTTGGGGGCCCTGGAGGATACCCTGGAGGCATCCATGAAGTCTCCATCAACCAGAGCCTCCTGCAACCTCTCAATGTGAAAGTTGACCCGGAGATCCAGAATGTGAAGTCACAGGAGCGGGAGCAGATCAAAACTCTCAACAACAAATTTGCTACCTTCATCGACAAGGTGAGTCATGAGACGCTGGCTCCTTCTGATGCTTAGGATGCCCTGCTTCCAGTGCTACCTGAAAACCAAACCACAGAAATTTGTTTCTGTCAGGGACCATCAGTGTGATCTGACAAGCCTGAGTTATTAGCAATATCCTAATGGGAAAGGTGCTGGCTTCGTGGGCTACCCATCGTGCACAACAGTCTGCAGTGAGGAGTTATTTGTGCCCAGGGATCTATTGTTTTTGCCTAAATAAATAAGATTTATGGAAAATGCTGAAAATCACCGAAAATGTGATATAGATAAGTAACGAACTGACGGGTGCAGGCCATGGGACAGCAGGTTCTGGAAGGGATTGGTAAGACATCTCCTGAGGTCGTCTTTCCTTCCCTAGAAGTTATTACTCTACTGAATTCTGGGAAGCTGAGTCTGAAATATCTGCTTGGGGACGAATGAAATTCCTGCCTTGAAGAGAAACATTCTCAGTTTTGTGACCCATAAAGTCTTTATTGGTGTCACGTTGGGGTGTTATAGGGTTTTCTTCTATCTCAAGGCAGTTGAACCTAAGGGATTTACAAGGCTCTTAAACACCAGACTGAGGAGCCCTGCCTTCCTGTGCTCTCACATTCGTCACCCCTAGGAGCAGTGCCAGTGGATGCCTGCTTTTGGGTTTTCCCCAGAATATATGGGACCTTTGCCTGGAATTAAACTAGAAGGGGAGGGAAATGACCTAGAGTCTTGGGAACAGTGGTAAACAAACCGGTGGATGGTGAAGTAGGAAGAGCTCTGTGCATAGAGAATGCTCAGTGTACTATTAGGCATCTGTAGAGCTTTCCCGGTGTGGAGGCAGGGACCGTGTAAGCTCTGTCTGGCATGATCCGGCCTCCAGCTCAGGAGGGTGAAGCTGTGTAGGCTTCTCTAGGTCCCAAAGGAAGGCAATCCAGAGCTCACGTCCTCTCCTTCTGGCCATGGCAGGTGCGGTTCCTGGAGCAACAGAACCAGGTGTTGCAGACCAAATGGGAGTTGCTGCAGCAAATTAACGTCAGCACCCGTTCCACCAACCTGGACCCCATCTTCCAGGCGTACATTGGCCAACTGAAGAAATATGTGGATTCGCTCACTGCAGAAAGAACATCACAAAATTCAGAGCTGAGCAATATGCAGGATCTCGTTGAGGATTATAAGAAGAGGTAGGTGGCAGAGTAAACACTGTGTGGAGATAAATATTGATCTGAGCTACCTGATCATTCACCTAGCAAGCTACTCATCTCCCAGTTGCATTTGTGGTGATAAAGGGGAGAGGCATCAGGATCTTTATCATTTTTTGTGTGAAAAAAATAGGGCTTTAGAAATCATCTTTTTTACATGTTTGAGAGTTCATTTATAGGAAAGCATCCTTATTTAGGATATCATAGTTTCAATTTAGACAATTAAAGAGTGCTTAATATTCCAAGAAAATCTTGTATTTTTTGGTGAATCCACTAGAAAAAGGAAAAGAAAAGTAAACAATATAGAATAGTCTAACAGCTATGTTCTTTGGGTCTCAACAGGTATGAAGATGAAATCAATAAGCGCACAGCTGCGGAGAATGATTTTGTGACACTCAAAAAGGTGAGCTAGAGAATGTCATGGCTGGGGTGGGAATGAGGGTGCTTTAGAAGCCTGTGCTCCAAACAGACAGGCTGGAAAACAACTCTGCTTGAAAAGAGAGTGGCCAGGGAAGTGGGTGGGCATGTCTATCCCTGGTTCTCTTGGAAACAAAAGTGTTTCTGTAGTTCAAGCTTCTGGAGACAATTTTCAAAGATGTGCAATTTGCTAGAGCCTTTCCCATCAGTAACTTACTTAAAACCTATATTAGATCATGAAAGATGCAAGCACAGAGAACACTTAATTCTCTAAAGAGCTGAGGAAGGAATGGGACTTCCCTGCTGAAAGAAGCTGCAGGTGGTGCCGACAAAGGTTAGAAGGCAAAAGTGTGAGTTTTCAGCCTGGTTCCTACAGAGGCTTTGGTATACAGTCCAGAGAAATTCAGGAGAGATTGGAATAGACAGACAGGATGGGAGAGTTGGGAACTATTAAAAACCACAAAGGTCATTATGTTCCATAGTGTATCAAGCAAGAGAGAGAGAATGGTTGACAAAGCTTGGTCCTATCAGAGCTCTGATGGTCTCTGGGTGTATGTGTGTGTGTGTGAGCAGTGACCATGGGCATGGAGCCCCCAGGAGAGGCACACAGTGGACTCCATGCCCAAGAGGTCTCATGGGGACATGGCTCATCTGGAGGTACCTGGGATATTGGAGAGCAGCTAACAGGGACTGGGTGGAGTGAAGTGTTGAGAGGGGGTGGGGCCCATACCCAGAAGGCTACAAGGTTAGTAAGTGAGTGGAGGCATGAGTTTCACCAGAACCCCCTTACCTTTCTTACAGGACGTGGACAATACCTACATGGCTAAGGTGGAGCTGCAGTCCAAAGTAGACGTGCTGAGTCATGAAATTGAGTTCATGAAAGCCCTCTTTGATGCGGTAAGGAAGCTGCTCCTGGATAGAATCTTACTTCCCCGTCTTCCCACCAAAGGAAAGTCATTCCCAATGGTTGAAAAGGTGGTTTAGGTGGGGTTTATAAACTGGCTGACTTCAACTTGCCATCACTCCTTGGCACCAGGAGGCTTCTATAGTGTACGTCTTGGAGGAGAGAAATTTTCTCTGATGTCACAGGAAATAAGGCTCAGGAAACACTAGGACAACTTCCCCTTACTCCATTCCCCAGCGTTCATCTCCCTTTAGGAAGAGACCTGCCCTGTCCCTATCCTGATGTCTAGTATACTTCGGAGGTCAAATGTAACATATCTCTCTGCTCCCTGCCCAAGTGAACATACATGACTTCTGAAACATGTATTAAGATATAAGGCATTTGCCATCAACCAGCTTCTTTCTGGAGGCACTAAACAAAACTGCATAACTGGTGAAGGCTGTTAACTAGGAGGCTCAGAAATACAGACCCCTCTCCTAACATTCTCAGGGCAACTTTGGCAGGGGCCGAGGAACAGTGGTTATAGCACTTTAACTCCCATGCAGAGTCTGAATACCGGGGAGGGGGTGCTGCCTCACTGGGCAGAGAAGCCATGGCCAGACTTCCCGTGTGTTGCAGGAGCTGAGCCAGACGCACCAGACTATCACCGACACCAATGTCGTACTGTCCATGGACAACAACCGCAACCTGGACCTGCAGAGCATCATTGCCGAGGTCCAGAGCCAGTATGAGGAGATTGCTTTCAAGAGCAAGGCTGAGGCTGAGGCCCTGTACCAGAGCAAGGCAAGTACTAGGTGCTGAGGGAGAGCCACAGCTTCTTCTACCAGCCAGATACTGTATAAGATGGTCAGTGTTTTTTATCTAATGGAAATTAGGCATCATTCCCCAGAAAAAGTGTCCACCGTACCCCAAATGCCCCCAATTGGGGTTGGCATGGAGCCCTTCTGGGGGTGTGAGATGGTCCCCAACCTCTCACAAATGCAGCCATGACATCTGGCTTGGTTGACTCTCCCTGGACCAGTATCAGACTTTCCTTGGCTCAAGCCAACCTTCCCCTCAGGTGCAACTGTCTTCCTCTTCCCGTATAGTATGAGGAGCTCCAGATCACTGCTGGGAAACATGGAGACAGCATGAAAGAGATCAAGATGGAGATCAACGAGCTGAACCGCATGATCCAGAGACTGAAAGGGGAGATTGAACATGTGAAGAAGCAGGTGGGGACTGGCCCTGAGGACTGGTGCATCTCCACTGGTTAAGTGGGGCTTGGGGAGGGAGGGTGTGTATGTGTGTGCAAGTGTGTGTGTGTGTGTGTGTGTGTGTGTGTGTGTGTGAGAGAGAGAGAGAGAGAGAGAGAGAGAGAAAGAGAGAGAGAGAGAGGGAGAATCTGAGATGTTCTAATTTAGCATATGCTGATCCCAAATGCCTTGAGTTTAACATAACTTAAAACTTATAAGAATTTATTAGAGTGGCCTAGGAGACATTTAGAGCAAGGAGTAGTGCAGGGAAATAATTGTGCCCACTTTTTGATTGCTTACACCAGTGAAAGGGAATAATAACAAATAAAGCAAGAGGTTGTCAGACTTGCGTGGATTGTAGCCACAGCTTCCCACTGCGGCACAGCCCTGAACAGAGCTGGCTGCATGGTGAAGGACAGGGAAGCAGGGAGCCGTCATAGGGCGGGACATTAGCTTCAGAAGGGATGATGTGGGGCACAGAATTTGCTCCATAAATAACAGGATTGGCGAAGCAGTCCACATCAGATGTTTCCGTAACAATTTTGACCCCGTATTGTGAGGATCAAAGGCCTTCATGGGGAATTCAAAAGGGTACAGTCAAAGGTGACTTGGGAAGATGATGCTCCCGAGACACCTGCAAGTCTTAGCACAGTTGTTTGTAGCCTGCGTTAACTCTGGGGCAAGTCCACATTGCCTGAGCCAGCGATTCTGGCTTCCCACACCCTGAATACCTCTGTTCCCTCTCTGTCAGGCAGACTCCACTCTCTAGGGCAGTGATGGCGAACCTTTTGAGCTTGGCGTGTCAGCATTTTGAAGAACCCTAACTTAACTCTAGTGCCGTGTCACATATAGAAATTTTTTGATATTTGCAACCATAGTAAAACAAAGATTTATATTTTTGATATTTATTTTATATATTTAAATGCCACTTAACAAAGAAAAATCAGCCAAAAAATGAGTTCGCGTGTCACCTCTGACACGCGTGTTATAGGTTCGCCATCACTGCTCTAGAGAAACCTTTTCTCCTTCTCTCCTAGTGTAAGAATGTGCAAGACGCCATTGCAGATGCTGAGCAGAGGGGAGAGCACGCCACCAAAGATGCCAAGAACAAGCTTCTTGACCTGGAGGAGGCCCTGCAGCAGGCCCGGGAAGAGCTGGCCCGGCTGCTGCGTGACTACCAGGAGCTCATGAACACCAAGCTGGCCCTGGATGTGGAGATTGCCACCTATAGGAAGCTGCTGGAGGGCGAGGAGTGCAGGTGAAGGGCACTGGGAGGGCTGAAGGGACCCTGGCTACCCTTCCCTTCTCTCTTAGAGCCAGGGCTGGAGGCCAAGGCAGGGAAAGCAAGGATGGAACAGGGCCTTCTGATGGCTGAGAGCTGACATCACGATGATCCCAAGCAGAGATTCAGGACATAACGCATTATTATACAGTGGTAGATTTATTGATATGGAATGACTAATAAGGCAGAGTAAGCTACTTTAAGCAATACGTTAATTGTAGTCTTTTCTGAAAGAGAAAGCAAAATGCTGTGAAACCAGGTTAGTCCCAGACATTTTGAAACCTTGCTTTCTGGGTCTGCGGGGTGCATTGTGATCTGGAATAAGGTTGGGACATGCGGACTGGCTGGGGCATGCTCACCCAGAGCAGGCGCCAAACCTAATTCTTTGCAGGTTTCTGGAGGCATAAACAGAACCATTTGCTAACCTCCCTAAAGAGAACCTTTCTCTCCAATGTGTTTGGAAAAGTTTGTTAGTGCTGTTAGCACCCCCAGTGATTTCATCTGGCTATAAGCAACTGGAGGGGGAAAGCTGCCTGGGTCCTCAGCGAGCCAGTATGACAGAGAGGGAGCTGCTGGCTCCGGCTGTTGCTCTGTGCCTGTCTGTGAGGCCAGGCTTCCCACCCGCAGCTCCCAGAGGCAATGGGAAAGATTCCAGATTCAGCAGAGGGGGGTGGGGCAGAGGTGGGACTGGGAGCTGCAGCTCTTTCTGAACTGAATATTCACACGGTGCAGCCTCCTTTCAAAAGTTCTGGCATGGCTTGGATTTTGAATATCAGACTCCCTAAAATGGATTTTTAAAAATGGGGTGCAAAATTTGCCCTTTGATCATTTTTATTAGAGCAGAAAACTTAGACGGATCAGGATGCCAGGCAGTGTGAAAACGTGGGGCTGGTCCCATCTCTGTGATCTGGCAGCACAGAAGAGGGTGGACTCTCTAAGGCTCTGGGGGCCGATGTTAGAGGCTCCCTGCACATTTGTAGGTGGCACTTGGGAAGCAACATGTATGCAGAACCTAAGTGCTCTGCCCTGAGTTCTTTTCTCTCTCTCCCTATCAGGATGTCTGGAGACCTCAGCAGCAACGTGACTGTGTGTAAGTGGGTCCTGTCCTGTGGGTGGTGTGTTGGGTGGAGGCAGGCTGAGGCAGTCAGAACTTTTTGTGGTAACACCGTCTTTCTCTGCAGCGGTGACAAGCAGCACTGTGTCTTCCAACGTGGCAGCCAAAGCTGGCTATGGAGGCGCTGGTTCTGGAGGTAGAGGATATGGCTCTGGAGGAGGAGGAGGAGGATACAGCTCTGGAAGCGGCAGAGGTGGCGGTGGAGGAGGCTACGGCTCTGGCTCCGGAGGAGGATACGGTTCTGGAGGAGGCTCCAGGGGAGGCTCTGGAGGAGGTTATGGTTCTGGAGGAGGCTCTGGAGGAGGTTACGGCTCCGGAGGAGGTTACAGCTCTGGAGGAGGCTCCAGAGGAGGCTCTGGAGGAGGTTACGGCTCTGGAGGAGGCTCCAGAGGAGGCTCAGGAGGGGGATATGGCTCTGGAGGAGGCTCTAGGAAGTCAGGGGGAGGTTCTCAGAAGCTTGGCTCCGGTGAAGGTTATGGTTCCAACGTGAGCTTCTCTTTTACATAAAGATGGAGTCCTGCTCTTGATTCTCCCACTCCAGAATGTAGAAGCTTGTCTCTGTACATCTAATTGACAGCAAACCAAACCTTGTCATCCACCTCTGATAGCATTTTGGGGGAAAGGGATGCCCACATAGAATTTTTGAAATATCTCCTCTCCAAATAAATAAGTTGAAACCAGTGACACCCTCTGTCCCCTGGGGAAGAATCTGCATTGCCTAGGTTTGTGCTTCCAGCCATCCTCCCACTCCCGGGCTCCCCTTGCATTGCCCATTTGGTGGTCCTCCCCCTCTTCCCACAAGTATTCTGTTGAGGACCCATTTCAAAGCCTGCACCTTTCCCCTGGCAGTGCCCCCAGGGAAATACGTTTCTGTGTATATAGCCTGTTTTGCTGGCTCTGCATCTAAAGTACTGTGGTCTTGGTGTCTGCACAATAAACTTCATTTGCAACTCAGCATGTGGTGTGTGTTTCGTGTCAAGCCTTGGCAGAAGTGGGTAGCCGGGAGCTATTACTCATTGCTGTCTGACTTAAGACACCAGAAAATGGAGAGATTTGGAAAGGGTAAGGAAGAGGCTACCTGGGAAGGAACGTGATGCCCTGAGGCAGCGTGGCTGGAAGAGGCCAGAAGAGTTTTCCTTCTGGAAGTCTTCAAGGGCAGTGATGAAGAAGGCTAGCCCTGGGGTCAGGGGGTGAGTGTGATGTTCTCAAAAAGTATTTTTCAGACTTGGGCACTGTCATATTGCCAGGAAGTCGATATGGGGATTTGTGGAAAATTCTCTTTTTCAGAAAAAGCCACTCTTCTTAAGCATTTCCCACAGACTGCCCCCAGCCCCCTCTCTGAGGCCCCTTCTCCTCAGGGCAAACCAGCTGACCTCCCAAGGCTCCCATCCAGGCTGTCTGAAGCTCTGGGCTTCCAGGGCAGAGTTTCCTCAGCCTTCCTAGGTCACAGGCTCTCTATGTGCCTGCAGTCCTATGTCTCTGCGGGGGGCTCTCAACGAGGCTGAAGGGGACTATCTGGGCAAGACTCTGGGACTATCAAGTGGCATCCAAAACTAAGAGACTGCTATTTTCAAGAACATCCCCCTCCCATCAGAGAAGTCTCTCAACACATTCAGCAGATGGTGGGCCCTTCTTTTCTCCCCTGTCCCGCAGCCCTCTGGGAGCCTCTGTCCCTGGGTGTCCCAAGCAAGGCGGCTTCTCCTGTGAGTGTGCAGATGATTTCAGCTCCTTCCCCCCAAGGCCTTGCCACCTGACCAGGACCTCCTTGGGGGCTCAGGAATGGCCGGGAAGGTGGGATGGGCTCTTGGGGCTGGTACTAGACTGGCCAGAGTTGTACAAACGGGAGTTGGTAGCTTAGGTTGGGTTAGATGCAGCAGATGTGGCTTAAAACAATTCAGAAAAAGACACCGAGGGATTCTTTTCTCTTTCATTCTACTCTAGCTTCAAAACCTTGGTGAGGCCTTTATTGAGTCTGAGAGCCTCTTCCTGTTCCTAGAAATTGTAGAGACAGTTCTGAGAAATGCAGGGGGAGGCATTGATCGACAAGCTTCACCTGTCGTGTGAGGATGCCGGGCAGGAAGTGCTCTGAAGGCTGCAGGTGGCAAGGTGACAATACACGAAGCTGCCTATTCTAGGGTGATCTGACGCTCATAGAAGGGCTCTTGGTCAGGTGGGGAGGTCTGGGGAGGTGAGGGCATCGAATGGGAAGAAGTGCGAGGGCCCGGCTGTTGTAGGGTGTATATACCATGCAAACATGAACATGACCCTACACAGGGACGAGTGTCCTAGACATTTAGGGCTGGAAGAGAGCTTTAGCAGTCAATGAATTTGAACCTCTGATTTAGGTCAGAAAACAGGTAAGACCCCAGGTGGGCTCCACCCCTGATTCATGCACTGTTTGGAGGCTTCATTAATGGTGAGCCCTTTGAAAACTTTCTGAGGGGAAAGAAGGAAAGGCAGGCAAGATGGCAGCTTTTACTCCCAACTACCTGAATTCCTGAGACTGTCAATGGTGTGCGTTTCCTGTGGCTCATAGCTCCTCACTCCTGCCACACTGCAACACAACCCTTCTTTTCAGATCTACTCAGACACATGTTACTTTCATGTCAAACCCCAAGCAAAACCAGCCTTGTGGGTTAACCTGGGGATACAAGCCTGAGGCTGGAAAGAGATCTGGCTGTAAGCTGGTCATGGAGGGAGGGGCCAGTTCGAGGAAGAGATTCTCCTTTCCCTCCTAAGAGCCCCAAGAGACTAGTCTGGAATCTGGGTCATGCCCCCCTCTCCAGGGCCTCTGCCCATCTTCCTCCCAATCTGGTAACTGAATTGTCAGATCCTGGGCTTAAAACATAGATGGATGCAAGCAGAAGGGTTTTACAAGCTCTACTTCCATAGGCAACTGGGTTAATATTTATATTCTGATGACGTTGCAGAATAGTTGGGACACACTCCCTCTCATGGTTCCCTCCCTTTCTCTGCCTTGGAGTCCTAGTGAAAATTCAAATAAGCTTCTTTCCACCCCTTCACCAAACTCTTCCCTGTCAACTTAAATGAGAGTACTTGGACAGCTCACCTCCTCCAGGAAGCCCTGTTGAATGGAGCACTCATGCTTTCTCTACCTGCTGTGAAGTGGGGAAGTTGCACTGGGAGTTGAGAGACTTAAATGCTGACCTTCACCTTGAGGGTGGGGGGAGATTATTGTGTGACATTACACTTATCATTTCTTCTCCCAAGGCTGATTTCTGTATCAGTTAAAGAAGATGGGATGCGGTTGTCTCTATGTTTCCCCCGAGGCTCTGGTGAAAAAAGCCCTGTCTGTGCTGTTGGGTGGGCTCATTCATTAAGCCTCCCAGCCTGGTGGGGGATTTGGGACACAGTCCGGAGAGAGGCTTAGAGACACAGTGTGTGGATGGGCATGAGCACCTGAAACTCTGTGTTGTTTTCATTCTATTTCATGTTATGTATTTACTTATTATATTTTTAAAATTTGAAGACCTAATTGACTTTATCAAATGATTCTTGAATTGAGCAGCATCCCATTCAGCAAGTAGAAAGGAGCCCCTCATCCCATTTCATTTTAGTTCAGTGATTGTCTGAGGGACAATGACTGTGGGCAAGGTACTGCCCTTGGCTATTTTGAGGGTACCAGCACTCACAGGATATTGCATCCCACAGGGAGCTTACATTCCAATTAGGGGATGGATGAGAAATTTACAAATAACTATTAATATAAGAGCTATTTTGGGAGCAGAAGTGGTGCATTAAGTCACCTAGGGACCTCATTCAAAATTCACATTCCTGGTTTCAACAGACTTAATGCTTTTCCATTAAGATTGGGAACAAGCAAAAACACCTGTTGTTACTACTTCTATTCAGTATCACACTAGAATTCCCAAACAGTGCAATAATGCAAGAAAAGGAAATAAAAACATACAGATTGGAAGGAGGAAATAAAACTGACTTTTTTCATATATGATGTTATTGTTTATGTAAAAGATCTCAAAGATTCTACACAAAAGCTACTAGAACTAACACATGAGCTTAGCAATGTTACAGGCTACAAATTAGCAATACACAGTTGGAAATTAAACTTAATAAGGCAGTATCATTTACAATAGCACCGTGAAAGCATGGCATACTTAGATATACAGGTAAAAAAATTTGTGTATCATGTGTATGTTCTTGTTTCTTTTCAACTGAAAAAAAAAAAAAAAACAACAACAACAATGAAAACAATAAAAAACATCTAAGTAGGTGGAGAGAGACACCATGTTCATGGATTGGAAGACTCATATTGTTAGGATATCAATTCTTCCCAAATTGATCTACTAGTATATGTTTGACAAAATCTCAATCAAAGTCACAGCAAGACTTTTTTGGGGGTAGAAATTGATAAGATTATTCAAAATGTACACAGGAATGCAAAGTACCTGGGCTAACCAAATAATTTTGAAAAAACTGTTGGAGGACTCAGACTACTTGATTTCAAGACTTACAATAATAATCAGGATAGTACAATGTTGGCCCAGCCAGCATGGCTCTGTTGGTTGAGAACTGTCCTGTGTCCTGAAAGGTTGCTGGTTCAATTCCCAGTCAGGGCACATACAGAAGGCAACAAACATCCTACATAGACCTTTCTCTCCCTCTCTCTCTCTCTCCTCTCTCTCTCTCTCTCTCTCTCTCCCCCCCCCCTCTCTCCCTCTCTCTAAGTATGTCCTCAGGTGAAGATTAAAATAAAAGAAAAAGCCCTAGCCAGTTTGGTTTAGTGAGTAGAGCATCAGCCTGTGGACCAAAGAGTCCCAGGTTTGATTCCTGTCAAGGGCTCCTCCCCAGCCCAGGCCCTGGTTGGGGCTCATGCAGGAGGCAACCAATTGATGTGTTTCTCTCACATCAGTGTTTCTCTCTGTCTTCCCCTCTCTCTTCCACTCTCCCTAAAAATCAATGGAAAAATATCCTTGAGTGAGGATTAACAAAAAGAAAGAAAGAAAGAAAGAAAGAAAGAAAGAAAGAAAGAAAGAAAGAAAGAAAAAGTAAGTATGGTGCTGGTTAAATTATAGATATATGGATTGGTGAAATGGAATAGAGAGTCAGAAATGACTATACACACTCTAGAAAAAGCAGCAACAGAAATTCTTTGTGACCTTGGGTTAGGCACACAAGCCATAAGAAAAAAAGATTAAAAAACTAATCTATATCAAGATTAAAGAGAATGAAAGTTACTGTAAAGAGAATGAAAAACAAACAAGCCATAGCAAAACACAGAGGAAATATTTGCAAAACACATATCTGATAAAGTACTTGTATCTAGAATGGACTTGTATCTAGAATATATTAAGAATTCTCAAAACTCACTAGTAAGCAAACAGACAAATTAATAAAAATGAACAGAAGATTTGAAAAGACACTTTTTCAGAGGAGAGATAGAGATAGCAAATAAACCTGTGAAAAGATGCTCAACAGCATTAATCACTAGGAAAATGCAAATTGAAGCCATGATGAGATACCACTGCAACCTATTGGAGTGTCTAAAACAAACAAACAAACAAACAAACAAACAAACAAACAAGTGCTGGAGAGGATGGGGGACAACTGGAATCCTCACCCATTGCTGTTGGAAGTGCAAACTTGTACAGATACTTTGGGAAACAATTTGGCATTTTGTTATAAAGTCCAATACACACTTACCAGGTGATCCAGAACACGCAGTCCTGGGCCGAGGGAGTGCGAGTTTTGCATCTCCACCAGCAGTGTGGGAGAGTTCCAGCTGCTCCCCCTCCTCTCCAGCAATGGGGATTGTCAGTCTTTGTCATTCTAATGTGTATGTATGTTATCTAATTGTGGTTTTAATAACAATTTTTCTGGTGACTAGTGATGTTCAACATCTTTTCCTGTGCTTATTGGCCATTTGTACATCTTTTGGGAAATGTCTGTTCAAATCTTGTGCAGATTTTTAGTGGGTGGCTTGACCTACTGAATTGATATTCTGGATAAGAGTCCTTTATCAAATACATGTATTGAGAATATTTTCTCCCAGTGCATGGATCATCTTTTCATTTTTCTGAATGGCATCTAGCAAAGAGAGAAAGTTTTTAATGTTGATGAATTCCAGTTTATCAATACTTAAAAATATTTTGGGCTTTTGGTGTTCTATCTAAGATAACTTTGCCAGCCTAGTGGTCACATACTTTCTCCTGAAATTAAAACCTATGAAAGAAAAGAGAAAATAATAAAGAGGGTTGCACGATCATATTCTGCCTCTGCCTGGGAACCCACAGCCTCTCCTCCTGTCATGTTGGTCACAGTTAATCTCTTCAGCCTTGACTTGGCTGTCACTTTCACCCTTTAGTTTTCTGTGACCCCCTCTTTCCCAGCCCTCACATCTACTGGGGCTCCCCAATGTCTCTGTAAACACCGTCCTCTTTCCCTGCTTCCTCCTAAACCTGCTTGAAGTTCACCACCTCAGCAGGGCTCCTAATCCATGTCTACTTGATAATTATGGATTCAACTCAACATTTATGTATCAAGTTCTAGAGTCAGTCAGTCTTGATTGAAATCCTATTTCTAGTACTAAACCAATTGCATCATTTGGGTAAAATGCTTAATCTTTTGAAACTTAGTTTTCACTTTTAAAAAATGAAAGTAATCATAGAGCTGTTGTGAGGTTTAAACAAGATTGCTGCCAGAAAAAAGATGTGGCTGAAACATTTATCTTTGTAAAATACCAATGGTAAAAACTAACATTTATCTTCATTCTCTTGAATGGTTTATATATCACCCTGGTTAAGTGTCAAGGACAGGTGTCATTATCACCCTATTTGACAGATGACAAAACTGAGGCTGAGAAGCCCACCGATAAAAGACCACAGGAAGCAGTGAAGGCAGAATAAAAAAAATCAAGGCTATCATCTTACATCCCAAACCATTCCCACTATACTCCACTCTGTTTTCCTCCTCTTCCTGTATCTTTCCCAGTGATGGGATTGAGGTGTTCGTACAATAGGTGGGGGCTGCTACTGAGGCCGGGCTGAGCAGGCAAGGTACAGGATTCCAGGTGGGGTGGCATCCCAGCTTCTCTGCTTGGTCTAGAAAAGGAGACCAACTGAGAGAGTGGCTGAGCCCTGCCGGTGCACGTGTGCACGCACAGTTGTACACAGCGACTTCAGCCAGGCCTGCAGCTTCAGCGGGAAGAGGAGGATGAAGGGCCTGAGATGGGACTGCTAGTCAGTGTGGGACCCGCATTTTCCTGGCCTGGGTGAAAGGTTGTGAGAGGAGCTTTGATCCAGAATATTCCTTCAGGAAGCTGCCCTCACAGTTAGGGAGTGACCAAAAGAAGGGATCAGGGTCCTTGGGCCATCTGAGTTTCTAAAAGAAGGGCTGCTCTCACTTCCCTGCAGAGGAGTTTGCAGCCCTACAGAGCTTGGCTGCTTCTATTAGGAAAGTAACGCCTGCTGATGACTTTAGACTTGGAAAAATAGAGAGAGAGAGAGAGAACATTAAAATATTTAGCTTCAGTCAGTTTTTAAAAAGAATATAGCTATGTTCATACAGTATCTCCAGTCTTATTGTAAACCTTCCATTCTGTGCCTTGAATTCAGTGGTCTTGCTGCTTAATCAATTTTGATTTCTCCTTTTCTCACTTAATATTAAAACACAAACAAACGATGTAATTATCATTTTTATTAACTATATCCATTGATGGACATAGTTTATTTAATCTCTATTCTTTTTTGGATATTTGTTTTGGGAAAAAGATTTTTTTGGTAGGAAGCAATTCCCATGAACTAGAGAAAACTCCATTGCATGTTCTCTCTTGATAACAGTTTCTAATTCATCAGCATCACTATCCTAAAGCTTCTGGGACAGCGGTTGCTAACCTTTCGGACCTCATGGGCCACTAGTGGTCTGCGGACCACTGATTGGTGACCTCTGTTCTAGGAGATGTATCTTGAGTTTCAGTACCAATCTGGTAGAAACTAAAAATGTTGAAATATGAGCAATCTCAGAAAACACCCTATCTGAAAGTTTTTTGTGTATAAATGCATATATGTCATATTGCTGAGGCCAGCTGATAGTTGATAGGTAAATAATAATAAGAAACCCTGCTAACTAAGCAACAATTATTTGACCTATTTGCCAAGTAGATGGTGTTATTTATTTTCTTGTCACTTTCAGGGAGCCAAACCCATGAACCTATCCTTGGCCCGCTGCCAACTCCAGGAAATATATTCTGGGAGCCTTCCACACTCCAGCAGGGAAACATTGAGACACCTCTTCCCGCCTTCTCAGTGTCACTCACTCCCCTTGAGTCAGCATTAGCAGGCAGATCTATGGCTTGAAATGCCAGAGTAGAAGTTTTGGCAGTGGCTCAGCCATCCCGCCAGGAGGGTGCTGGAGATGGGCAGGAACTTACTGTTGTTCCGAAAGAGCAGCGGGTGCTGCCAAGGTTATGCTGGGTGGGGAGGCTACAGTAGCTGGAGTCTCCTTAGTCTTGGTTAGAGCAGGAACATCTCTAGCAGTGTAGCTGGAGGTCTGGCTCATGGTCAAGGGGGTGGATATTTTGGGGTGGGCAGCCTGGGTGGCATGGGCTTTGGCTTTGGTGGTGGTTTTGGGGGGCTAGGGTCAGTAGGTCCAACAGTCTGGTCTGGGGGCATCTAGGAAGTTGTAATCAACCCAAGCTTGTTGGAGCCTTTGGGCGTGAAGATTGACCCTAAGGCACAGGAGGCGGAGCAGCAGTGGAAGCAGATTAAGAACCTTAACATTTTTGAGAACATTAAGAATCTTCATTGACAAGGTGAGTGCTGATGCCTGGAGACCAGACAGCCAGGCCTGGTAACTCCAGGGAGCTGCAGACAAGGCCTTTCAGCCACAGTGGAAATGTGGCTAGTGGCTACCCTGTTGGACAGTGCAGGTCTGCGTTACCCGAGGTCAATTAGTTCAGGCCCTATCTCTTAAAGCTGGTCCTGGTGGAAGGTGCCCACTTGGTGTTTCATGTTCTCCAAACCTCCACAGGAGACTGGATCTGAACCTCAGCAACTTGTCAAACTTGGGGCCTTCCAGTCCTGCCCTGAAGTAAAGATGATCCCTCCTGCAGGAACAGTACATCGGAATGGGATGAGAGGTCCAGTTTGAAAGGAGTCAGAATGGTCAGTGGGTGTCTTGTAAGGGACACTTTAAGACACTGGCAGATGGTTTCTTCCCCATAAGTTGCCATGTGATTCTGAGTCCAGGCGTTTCTCTCTGAGCAAACTGGCATTTTTGCTCCCTCTCCCTTCCTCTCTGTAAAAAAAATCAATTATATATATATATATATATATATATATATATATATATATATATATACTCTTGCTTTGGGAAAAACTAAACTGTGTTCTTCCTTCTCAGGCCTCAGAGGACTGCTGTGCTGTGAGCTGAACCGAGCCATCCAGAGACTTCAAGCAGAAATTGCCAACCTCAAGAACCAGGTGGGGCACCTAGTTGTAACCTCTGTGGGGGTGGTGGTGATGTTATGATAGGTTTTTCTCCCTACTTTTCTATATTCTCACACCTTCCACAATAAATTATGAAGGTGGGCAAGAGAGAAGCCCAGCTAGGTACAGGTAGGTACCTGATCTCTTGTGCCTCCTTTACTGCCTGCAATTGGCCCTTGAAGAGCACTGCCCTGCAAGATACTATTGTGGAGGCCCAGAGTAGAAGGGTGAGGTGGCCTATAAAGATGCCCAGGCCAAGCGGGCTGAGGTAAAGTCTGCCCTGCAGCAGCAGAAGGAACATCTGGCCTGACTTCTGGGAGCCAAACTGTCCCTGGATGTGGAGATAGCCACCTACTGCAGGCTGCTGGAGGGCAAGGAGATCAGATGGGGGACCCAGAGGCTAGAGAACGGGCAGGTGTCCATCAGTAGTGACCCTGCAACAGCATTCCTATCTGTATGATGAGACAATTAATTAATGCATTCATTATTCCTGAAATGAAACCTGAGTTTTGTTAGTGGTGATGGGGTATGTGTCCAGTCAGGGCCTTTGTCCAAAGTATACATGATTAGCATTGATGACCCTGGATCCTGGATCCTGACTCTCCTCCGCACTATCTTTCTAGACCTCTGGACCATAGGGAAAAGTGGATAGATTTCTCTTCCATTGAGAAAGACAGAAAAATAAGGCATAGCCTTTCTTAACTTTGCCCAGTCCAGAATGAAATGACTGAGCCCTGGCTGAGGAAAGGGAGCAGAGGGACTTGAGGGCCAAGGGGACCAGGCAGCAAGAGCAGTGTGGGAGTCTGGAAACAGTGGTATTGATCTTGCTGTGTTGGGACCATGGGCCCTTGTTATTCCCAGTGGGAGCTGATGCAATTCTGGGACCCAGGTGTTTTCCAGAGTGAAACTGAATTACAAATTATGGATCAGATGTAGGATATCTTTCTTCTGGAGTTTATCTTCCTCTGAATCTGGGTCAGAGGATTTATTGATTATTCTGATTGTTTTCATGCCAACAGGCTGTCTGGAGAAGTCAACAACAATGTGAGCTACTGTAAATAACAGCGGTTCTCCTTCGTTGGCCAGTCAGGAGTCATCTTTCCCCTTGCCTGAGCTGAGGAGGGAGGCGAACTCTGCTAGGAGGCGAGGGGCTGGGGCCCTTGCATCACTCTGCAGACACTGGCTATGTGGTCTTAGTCACTTCTTGTCATGTAGCCCCATGGAGGGATTTGAGTAGGACGTTCCAAGGTTCCCATTGCACCCAGGATCCCATGCTCACCTCCAGGCAGCCAGGAACCCCTGAGTTCTGTGGTAGAAAGGTGGCCCACATGGATGGGTGGTGTGGAAGTCACTGTTTTTTTATAGGACACTTCAGGAAGTTGCCCCTCAGTGCCCTGTATGTTCAGCGACCTAGAAAGCATGTGGGATGCCCACAACTATTCTGATCCTCCCTCTCTGTCTCCCCACAGTGGTGGTATCAAGTACAGCCCCCACTTCCAATACAGCCATGACTGGCTTTAGCTCAGGGGGCAGAGTCTCTGTGAGAGGAGGTAGGCCCCCACCCTAAAAATTCAATGTAGCATCTGGGTCTGCAGCCAGGCATGTGGGCTCTGCAGGGACAGGAGGGGCTCCCAAGGACTCAGATTTCAGTTTGGGAATTCTGGAAACACCGGTTCTGGTGAGGGAAACGAAGAGTCAAGTTAAACAAGAAACCAGGGCCCCAGCTCAGGGCACAGAAACTTGTAGGTTTCCCTCCCAGAGGCAAGGCTGAGTCTCTGGCCCTGATCTGGTGGCATCTATCTTGAGTATTTCACACAGCACCTTTGGCAATTTGGAGACAGGCTCCCAGGTCAAACAAGTTCTTTTTTTTCATACATTTGAAGGTTGGGGCCCCGTGGAAACCCTTCCCGTGCAGTCTCAATGGGCAGATAGGGCTGTCAGTCACCTTTTCCCTGCCTGGCCCTGCACCCCTGTAGTGTTATTAGTCCAACTGTCCCCTCCTGTTGGGCAGATGCCAAAGTTCTCCTCTATCTTGTTCCTGAAGCACAGATATACACACCTCCTTTTCTATGATCACTATCAGTTCTGTTATCTGCCTTCATGTGTGTCAGTCATTATACTCATAATCTGCAGCCATGGGTTATCAAGAACTTGTTCCAATTTGATTTTCTAAAGCCCCATGTAATCCAGTCTGGGGTATTAGGACTCCGCCTCCCATAGATTCACAGAACATGGGTGAATTTATGAGAAAGACATCCCTCTACCATGGGACTCAGGGGGCCCTGACAGCCTGAAGGTGAGCATAAGATCTTAGATGCAAAGGGAACTTTGGAACTTTCTCAAATCCCCTCCATGAGGCTACGAGAAGCAACTTGTCTAAGACCACACAGCCAGTGCCCACAGACTGAGGCCAGGGCCCCAGGCTTCCACCACAGAGAGGAGGGGAGAGAGAAGCCTATGGGGATCTGGAGGGTGCAGGCATGCCAGCCTGGCCCCACCCCTTTTCCTCATCCTGGGAAAGCCAGTGTGCATCATTCACCTGAAAACAACGTGAGAGGGGGCTGGGTTCTTGTGTCTCCCCTTCTCCAGGGATGAGGATAAAAATGGAAGAGAAGCAAATATATGTTAGGACCACACTCCTGATGTAGTTCAATTTGAAATAAATGTCCAGTGTGACCTGCTGAGCTACAAGGGCCATCAAGAGAGCCCTGGGGCCCTATTCTCCATGGAGAAGATGTTGTGCCCTGTTTCTTCATTGGAAATTCATCCATTTGGGAATGTGTATGCACTGACCAGGTGGGCCATGAATATTGTTCACTCCCGCTTGTCATCCTACAACACACACACATATACATACACATGCTCACTCACTGTTCTCCCCACTCAGTTATCTTGCTGGTGGAAGGGCATGTCATTTCTATTTAGCTTTGGGAGGTAGGCAAAAATGACCCTTACTTTTTCTCTTTATTGGGAAAGATGCATTTTTAAAATAACTAACTTCAGGTTCTTGAGCTCTACTTGGCAGCCAAGCTGGAATCATTATTGCCTAATTAAGGGGTAATAGTGTAGCTATTGTTATAAGGATTATTATCAGGTAAATGGCCAGAGGGTGTTTAGTGGAAAAGGAGGTTGACAAGATGGCTCTTGTGGGCTCATGCTGGGAGGGCAATTCTGCTGCTTTGTCTCCAGCTTCACCCAGAAAGCAGTTCCAGCCCAACACACCATGGAGTCCTGCGGTGCTGGATTGGGAGGGGTCATCAGTTCCCTGTCATGAGCACTTAGAGGAAAGAAGGTGGCTAGGGAGGGGATGGGCATAGCTACTTGTCTGAGCCAGCCCTAAGCTCATTCAATAATCATTAATTGAGCACCTAATATGTGCCAGACTCTGTTCTCGACACAGGTACAAAAGGTGACCTAGACCTTTGTCTACCAAGAAGGCAGGCCAGTGAATGTGCAATCAGAGTGCAGTGATGTAAGTGCTATCTCTGGCATGTCAGGAGCAAGGGCCAGACCAGGCAGATGGGAAGACTTCCCTGATGAAGAGCCTTGGACGCTGACACCTGAACATGGAAAGATGAGGAGGAGTTAGCGTGGGTAGGGAGTGTTTTAGATAGAGGTGCTCTATCCCCTGTGAGGAAGTCACACCCAAAGTAGGTGGTCAATAACTTGGTTGACTAAATGAAAAGGAGGTTGACAAGATGGCTCTTAGGGCTCTTTTGAGGAAGTGAGGCCTGGCAGAGCTTGGAGAGACAAATAGTAGGAGAGGTGGGTTGGGCCAGATCTTGAGATGAGAGCCTTTCTGTGTAGGCTGACCAACTTGTTCGGTTTTTCTGAGAGGGGGGTTAAGGGGGGACATTTGTAATACTATCAACAATTAAAAAGAACTCTGAAAGTCCCACATCCTGAGAACCCACTCAGTCCCAGGCAAACCAGGATGGTTGGTCATCCTGCTGCTGTATTATCTCAAGAGATTTGGACCCCGTTGTGTAGTTTTAAACAGTGGATGGATGATACAGGGACAAGGGTGCTTACCTAGCAGACAATGTTCCCAAGCCTGCTGTTCGTTCCCCAGTGTCCTTTTTCCTCTCTTGCTACTGAAATAGAAATTGTAGATGAGACCTGGCTACCCACCTAAAGACTACATTTCCAAATAATTCTGACCATGAAACTAAGTTCTGGTCAATGGAATGTGAGCTGAAAGTATTTAATGCTCCTGACTGTAACCTTAAAAGGCAGAGCCCCTGAGAGTGGGTTCAGGCTCCAAAGAAAAAAGTGTGAGGAAGGATTAGAAACTCTATAAGCTCAGGCCCTGCCCCAGACATTTTGAATAATAATCTCAGAGTTGGGGAAATGGATTATTTTTTTTTTAAAAATTGCAGGCCACAGTGGTTAAGTGCATGGGTTCTATAGTGGACTGCCTGGCTTCCATTCCCAGTGCCCAGCTGTGTGACCTTGTCCGAGTAACTTAACCTCTCTGTGCCTCAGTTTCCTTACCTGTAAAAATGTGTTAATTGTACCTCCTTGATAGGGTGAAGATTAATAAGGGCTCACCTGGCATCGAGTCTCTCCGCCCCCACCCCCCCCAGGCCTAGGAGAGCAGTGGCAGGATGTGAAATGTAATGGCCCACTATTTTTAAAAGTCACTTAAGAAAGTTTTAAACACAGTTGCTAAGGGTTCTGTCCTTAGAGGGGATGATTCCAGCGGGCTCCTAAGCGCCTTTTGTACCCTCGAAGACTTCCTGAGAATCCCTCACCCCATGGTTCTGGGCAGTGGGTAAAAAGGACTAGAGGGAAGATGGGACTTATCCTCAAGAAACTTCTGGGCTACCGGGGAAGATTGGCACACAGGTGGAACACACGTACAGACTCTCAATGAGTGCAGAGAAATGGTGCAATCTGGGGAGGCTGGGCAGATAGAAGTGGCTGGATTGACAAGTGACCAGAGGTTTCCAAGGTGCCTTGTAGCAGGTTCACAAGGAGGGAAGGCCAGGGTGAGAGAGGGGAAGTGAAGGTCATGTGGGGTGAGGGGCTAGCTGCACGTTAACATTCACACAGCATGCTGCTGAACTGGCCTTCACCACATGAGCACCTGCTTTCAGCCCTTAGGGAGCGATCTGAAGGCCTGGGACGGCAGTTTGTAGTTCTGCAGAGACACAGGTCTGACTCATGTCTCCCTTGACTCTAGTGTGTGCAAAGAACCAATTAGGGAGTAATTCTGGCTGGAACAATCAGCATCGTCATCACAGCACAGCTTTGTTGGGCTTAACTTGTGCCTTAGGGAGAAACTGCAAAGGGACAAATCCTTTGTAAAAATCCTAATGTAAAAATTCTGAAAAGATTGCCAAGTGCCATTGCCGGTAGCAAAATTGAGACTAAGAAAATGATTATTCTTAATTTAAAATAGCTATTTTATATTTAAAAAAAGAAGGGAAGGTTGAATTTGGCAATTGTTTGGTACAACAGTATTAGAGGTAATGTTATTGTGTTATAATATACAATACTATGGGCTCGGTGCATGAAATTTGTGTACTGGAGGGAGAGGGTCCCTCAGCCTGGCCTGCATCCTCTTGTAGTCCAGGACCCCTCAGGGGATGACTGCCTGCTGACTTAGGCCCATTCCTGAGGCCTAAGCAGACATTTGGAAATCCCTCTTGCAGTCTAAGACCACTCGCTCCTTACCGCCCACCTACTCGCCGCTGCTCCTTACCACTCGGCTTGCTGCTTCTTAGCGCTGCCATGGAGGCAGGAGAGGCTCCTGCCACCACCACTGCACTCACCAGCTGTGAGCCCTATCTTTCTGTGTAGTTGTCTGTGGGCCAACCACTCTCTTCCTTCTCATTCAGGGCGAGCAGCATGTGAAGGCAGAGTGCACTGTCATGGAACGCAGAGGGCTGCCTGGAGCTGAGGGGAGTGGCTGGGCCCACGGGGTGAGAGGTGGACACAGAGGATGCTATCTCACCCAATTGTGGGGTGAGCTGGCCGGCCTTCATCTTCCTGATCCCACCAGGGAGGGACCGAGCAGGGTGTCTGCCTCTCCATTCTCCATCCTTCCATCTGTGACACCTGTCACCCTTGCCAGGCTTCCCCCAAAGTGAGTTCAGCTCAATCCCTGAATGTAAAAGGGCACGGTGGGGGGCCTCCACTCCAGTGCCCCCTGATTCCCAGCGACAGGACCTGATCTCAGGATGGTGGCCACAGCTGCAGAACATAGATCTGTTTCAAGAAAAGTTGGGAATGCAGACTTTCGTATGAGCCCCTATTCCAAAAGGTGGCAGTGTATTCACATTGTGGCAAAGACACCTTCAAGAGTAACATAAGTGGGTAAAATCAGGGCCAAACTGGGCCATTTCCTCATCCAATCTCTCTGAGGTGCCTGGGCAGAACCAAGTTTCAGCTCTTCGCAAGACACTTCCGGTTTTTTTTTTAAGCCTAAAGGACAGTAGTCTGTCTTCATTCTTGTTCTTTGGGATTTTTTCATCATCAGATGAAAGGATACGTACATTGGGGCAATCCTCTCAAGATACAATATTCCAGTTGCTCTAGTGTGTTGACGACAGCACCCCTCAGAGGGAGGGAGCCGACAGATGGGGAGCAGGGAATTCTGAAAACCAAAGTGATGACAGAGATGCTAAACCTTTCCTTCACACATCTGACACCCCTCTTCAGGAGGCCTGCAGGCCAGGCGTCTGCTGTACCTTAACCACTTGATGTCCTGGCAAGCTGCCCTGGGCCCTGCTAGGCAGTGTGCAGGGCTGCCTGAGCCCAGAGGGGAGTTGCCCTCTTCCCCCAATCCCCCACAGCCACTCCTGGTACAGAGCCTGCACATGGGCGCTTGTCTCTGGGGGCCACACCGGGATGGCAGAGTAGATGCCTTCCATCTGCTGCAGCAGTTCCCTGTCTGCATGCCCTCCTGGCCTGGGCCTGACCCCTGCTGCTTAGGCATTCCGGCTGCAGGCCAAGATCTCCATGAAGTGGCAGGGGAACTTGCCCCTCTACAGCTTCAGGACCACTTCTGGATGTTCCAAAAGCCAGTCTCAAAGCACAGTAGAACCTCTCCGTCCCTTTCAAGGGTGACCTCCTGGAAGTCTTTGTTCCTCAGGATGTGGTAGGTGAACACCCCCATGTCCTCTTTGAACAGCTCCTTGGCCATGTGCTTGAAGATGTGCACCAGGTATCCGTCGGAGCTGGTACCCTTGTGGACCCTCACCTCCTCCTCCTTCATGTCTCCAAAAAGAGTGTCCATGACGGTGTCATTCGAGGCAAGGTCACTTTGCTCCATTATCTGGACAATTTCACCTGAGGTTAACATGCACTCAGCACCCCGGGAACTATGCAAAGCTGTGGGAACATCTTCTCAAAGGGCCTCCAGTTTCTTGTCATAACAAGGGGCCACAATGACGTGGAAAATCTTGTCTGGGGACAGGTTCTGCCATCTGGCGAAGTAATCCTTCACCAGAGAGCCTATGATCTGCTTGGGAGACTTGGCCTTGAAGAGATGGGGGGATGATGGGGTGACCTAGAATGTGCTCTGCATATTGGACCCAGCCAGGGCAGGAGGAGGTCAGCATGGGTACCCGGGGTTCTTCCTCATGGTGCTGGCAGTACCGACACACAAATTCCTTCTGACTTTCCAGGATGCTGAAGTCCGCAGCTATCTTCATGTCAAAGACAGTGCGCCCCAAGGCTTTTGAGGAAGCTGCAGAGCCTTTTGGATTCATCAGTGACACTGAGGCTGAATTTAGCAGCGAAATAAGGCAGAGACTGAGGACACACAGACACTGCCAGCACCTTGTGCTGTGAGGCGTCACATTTCTTATTAAGGTTCAGAACATGGAAGAAGTCCTTGGTGTTCTGTTGAGAAACTTGGAGTCCTTCCTCTGCAGCCACACAACTGTCGCACACCAGGCAGTCACTCAGAAATATCTTAGCATCAGCCAACTTATGGAATTCTCCCTTCTCTCCATTTTCCTGAGTTGGACTCTGGATGTTGACTGCAGCATTCTCTTGGTCATCAGTTTTTGTTTTTTTACTACATTCCTTCCGTGTGCAGTGCTCACACTTCATCTGGAGTGGGGTGGGTGGGGGCCCGTCTCGAGTGACCTGGAGGAAGCATGGGGAGAGCAGTCAGCACTGGTCGCCCCTGGTGCTGCTGGTGGTATCCTTTCTTCCTGGTGGAGTGTCTAGGGAGAGGAAGCGGCCGCAGTGCCTGAGGCCAAGTTCCAGGAGGCCAGCAGTGCTGTTGGGATCATGCCAGCAGCGCTGGTCTGTTGGTGCCTGTCCTGTCCTCTGGAGATTGAACCTGCAGCACTATTAAGGGAGCCAGTCCCCAGTTCCGCCCCACCTCTGCCACTGATTGATTGGAATCTGAGGGCTGGGAGGAGGGACCAAGTGGTCTGCCTTCCACCTGCCCCCCCCCCCCCCCGCTCACCAGTCACCATGCCACGATTCATCAGAGCCTGAGGGAGCCTGGTTCCCCCATTAGCCATCCCTTGATCAATGGAGCCTGCTGTTCGATCATCCATCTGGTCATTTAGGTCATGATGGCCCCTGGATTTTTATATATTAGGATACTACAGGATGGGGTCATCATCTCTGCACAGAAATAGATAAGAGGGATTGGAGAGTTGTTCATTTAAGCACTCTGACTAGTGAACTAATTGCATTTTTATGGAGGAAATTATGTACTATGAATATATTTGGGTTTGGGGAATTGTGAATACTTTGGTAATGTCAAGGATCTAATGAAATTTAAGTGTCTTCCCTCATCCTAGAATTGTAAACTAGGTTACTGTCTTGTAATTTATGACCCTAGACCGTAGCATAGTACCCTGGACAGAGTCAGACCTCAAACAAAGTTTGTTAAATGAGTGGATGGATGAATGACTGAGGAGGTGAATGGCTGTCTGTCTGTTTGGCCAGACAAGTAAGGCCTGCATGGTAAGGCCCCTCTGAATGTGGAGACAGAGACCATCCAAGGGAATCCTCAAGGCTGGACCTAGGTTTTGTGGGAAATTTGTATCCTTTGAGATTCTTACAGAGAAAGAGCTCATGAAATGTTCGCTGTCTTCAACTATCTGAGCCTTGGTTTTCCCATTTGTGAAATGTGGATCATCAAGCTCCTCCCCAGGTCAAGTGGGTTAAGTGAGCTTCACACAAGGTGGGACTTTCTGGAGAAAGCCGAATGTAGAGTCCCTTCATTCTCCCAACTTCACTGTTCTTGGAGGCTCCCAGTTGAGGCAGAGGGAGACAGGCCACCTCTTCAGGAGCTTTTTTTTTTTAATGCTGTAAAGCACTGCACCAGTGTCAGCCACCATGAATGGTGGCAATACCATTATTTCAAGGTCAAGGGTGAGGGCAGTGGGAGAGGCAGGAGCAAAGTCAGTCTGTGCAGGGCAGCCTAACCAGCACAGAGCGCAGGAGACATGCCTGGGAGGCCACAACAGGGGCTGGCAGCCAGAGGGCTGGGTTGGATTCCTAGTCCTGGCTCATCACCCATCGTCCTGGCCACCATGAGAACTATCTCTAGGAACCCTGGGAAGCTCGGTCATGGAATCTCCTCCTAACCACATGAAAGCGGTCCCTGAAGAAGCCCATCTGATGGCTGGTACAGTCGTGAGATCTCTCACAGATGACACTGTCAATTAAAGGTCTCCCCTCTGCACCCCCGCAATCCACCCCTCCCCTTCCCACTCGCTGGGGAAGGGCAATTGAGTCTGTGACAAACCTCCCAGCCAAGATCTTTCTAGGGGTAATTTGGCCAGGCTAAATACCCCAGGTTGATTAGATAAGACTCAAATTACATGAGCAAGGCTTGCAAGCCCATCACTTTGGGGGTTTTCAAGTTATTTACGTGGCATCTCTGATTTTGCTGGGAGAAAATGATTTCTTGCTCCCAGGCAAAATAAACCCACAAATTAGGGCAGTGGCTCCTTCTCGAGCCCTATATAGGGGGAGACCAAGATCTTAGGCTTGTGAGTTGCATCTCAGCTAAGACTTAGCTTCTTATTCCAGCTCTCTGGATTTTCTAGCATGAGCCGCCAATTCACCTACAAGTCGGGAGCTGCTGCTAAGGGGGGCTTCAGTGGCTGCTCCGCTGTGCTCTCAGGGGGCAGCTCACCTTCCTACCGGGCAGGGGTCAAAGGGCTCAGTGGGGGCTTTGGGAGCCGGAGCCTCTACAGCCTGGGGGGCTCCCGGAGCATCTCCTACAATGTGACCAGTGGCAGCGGGCGAACAGGGGGCTATGGATTTGGCCGGGGCCGGGCCAGCGGTTTTGCTGGCAGCATGTTTGGCAGTGTGGCCCTGGGGCCCGCATGTCCGTCTGTTTGCCCTCCAGGGGGCATCTCTCAGGTCACCGTCAACAAGAGCCTCCTGGCTCCCCTCAATGTGGAGCTGGACCCTGAGATACAGAAAGTGCGTGCCCAGGAGCGGGAGCAGATCAAGACTCTGAACAACAAGTTCGCCTCCTTCATCGACAAGGTGGGACTTTCTGGAGAAAGCCGAATGTAGAGCCCCTTTGTTCTTCCACCTTCACTGTCTTTGGGGGCTCCCAGTCTGAGGCAGAGGAAGACAAGCCACTTTCCCAGGATGCAGACACCACCGAGGACTGGGCAGGGAGGAACTGGATGAATCCTGGACATCAGTGTTGAGAGGTCAGGGTGGCCAGAGGGGCAGGAGGAGTTAGAGAGCTTAGTCTGGGAAGGTCTCCTGGAGGCAGGGACAGTGGCACGCTTTGAGAAGTAGGAGCGTGATGGCACGTGAAATTTAGAAGCCAGACAATGGAGAGGTCCATGGCAGCCTAGGATGTCTAGAATGCCATAGGGCCTCTTAGGGGACCCAGACCAGCTCAGACACTGGTCAGAAGATAGACTCAGAGCCTGTAATACATCCAAACGGACATGTGGGCCCCACGGCGAGGCACCTGGGAATTAGTAGTGCACTGGAGTAGAGGTTCCCAAAAATGGTCCCTGAACTGGCAGCATCAGCTTCACCTGGGGACTGATTAGAAATGCACATTCTCAGGCTCCACTTCGTGCCTGCTGAACCACAAACTCTTGGTGTGGGGCCTTGGGATGTGCAGCTCTAACAAGCCCCCAGGGTGATGCTGATGCACACTAAAGTTTGAGAGCCACCGATGAACAAAGAGGTAGGAGCATCTTGGGAAGCAGACTTCTTGAGCTTTGGGGAGTAGGGGAAGCTTCCCAAAGATGACAGCGGGGTAGGGTGGTCAAACCTGAGTAGGAGTTTGCCAGACGAAGGTGGGGAAAGGCAACATAGGAGAGGGAGCAGTCACATGCAGCATGAAGGACTTATCTGGAGAGCAGGACACCTTGGGTTGTGTGAATGTTAGGTGAATGGCAGCAGAGGGGCTGGGCCCATTATGAAGAGCATAAGAAGGAATTTGGACTTGACTCTGTAGGTGATATGGAACCACCAGAGGGTTTTCTGCAAGGAAATGATATAATGTTTATAAACTGCCACTTGAGAATGCTGGGGAAATGCTCTGAGATCATAGATTTGGACATGAAAGCAACATAGGAGGTGCTGAGACCCCAGGTCAGTTGAACACCAACCTCTGGCTGGGCTGGGAAAGGCCATGACCTATAAGACAGAGAGTAGGCAGAGCACAGGCCAGGCTACTGGGTCTGAGCTGAGCCACGCAGGAGCATGAAGGCCAATACAGGTCAGTTTACATATTTAAGGTCAGCACTGGCCAAGGCTGACCACTGACATTGGTCCAAGCAGGTTTGGACAGATACAGAGGAGCCATATCTTGATAAGAGGGAAATGAAGATGTTGAAGCCCCTCCTGATGGTGTCGGGTTCTCGCAGAAAGAGAACTCCTCAGTCAGACAAAGGGCCTGGGTGGGGAGGGGCATGAGTCTTACCCTTTAAGCTAATGCAGCATAAGAGAACACAGCTACCATCCAGAAAAGGAAACACACAGCCTCTCCCCATGACTGAGTGTCTGTTGATCTGGGTTCCAGGTGCGGTTCCTGGAGCAGCAGAACCAGGTGCTGGAGACCAAGTGGGAGCTGCTGCAGCAGCTGGACCTGAACAACTGCAAGAACAACCTAGAGCCCGTGTACGAGGGCTACATTAGCAACCTGCGGAAGCAGCTGGAAACGCTGTCTGGGGACAGGGTGAGGCTGGACTCGGAGCTGAGGAACATGCGGGATGTGGTGGAGGACTACAAGAAGAGGTGAGCAAGGATCCTGCACCCAGATTGACCACCTCCTGGGCTGGGTTTTCCCAGCAGACACTGGGACATTTGCCTCTGGTCTCAGGAGCACTGAGCTCAGGTGGGAGTGAGCCAGCTTGAGCTCTTCTGCCCGGGCAAGATGACAGCTGAGCAAGTTGGACAGGGGACAGCCAGCCTCTTGGAAAGCGGCAGGACTGTCCTCACAGAGACTACCTCCAGGCATGTTCTCTCTTTTCCTCACTCGACAGAGTTCATATGTGCCTGCCCCACAGCCTCTTGGTTCCTGAGTTGCCTCTAAGTTCCAAGGAAATTCCTCTGCATGTCAGGGAGCTTGGATTTCTGTTGGGCTTCCTTTCTCATTTTCCTCAGATCATGCTTCTTCTTCCTACCCCAGGGGACAGTGCTGGCTGCCTTGGAACTCATGCTTGAGGATGAGGTGGAGTTATTGGTAGGGGTGTCGGACACAAGAATCATGGCTGAAAGACAGTGTCATGTTCCTGTGATTTGGACACTGAATGGGAGGAGGAAGAACCTACTCATTCTCCAGACAGCAGAGGAAATTCAGACCCCAAAGCATCTGGTCACCTGGTGCAGGAGGGGATTGCTTCAAACCCTGCCCACAATTCTGACCAAATAGTCTTAGTGAGTTGGACAGATTTGCAAAGATGTAGAATATTACCTATTAAAAGATACACAACATGAGCACCTCCTTTCTCTTTTCATAATGAGAACACACACACACACACACACACACACACACACACACACACACCCTGCTCACTGTGATGCTTTTCCTGCAGGTATGAGGAGGAAATAAACAAGCGCACAACTGCTGAGAATGAATTTGTGGTGCTTAAGAAGGTGAGGAGGGGGTGCATATCCCTCGGTTACCCAAGTAGTGGAGTGTGGAGGGTGGGTGAGATGACATCAGGGAGGATACTGAAGTCTGTGCTCCCTACAAGGGCCTGGAGCCAAGGCAGATGGAGGTATTTGTTGCTTGGGACATGTTGGGACACCTTGGTGTTTATCTAGAACAGCTTCGTGTTTTGTGTAAATGGGCAGGAGCCTAGACATGGATAGTCAATCCCCAGGTCATACCCACTTTGGCTTTGGGAATAGGATATGCTTTGAGAGGAGCTATAGGTTTGCCTCCCAACTCTGCCTGCCTCTGGCAAATTGCAGTCTGAATGACAGACTGTGCATGTGTGTGTGTGGGGGGGGGTGGGGGGCGGGGTAGGGCTCTCTCCTGTACCTTCTCTTTGAGAAGTAGAGGCAGTAAAACAATTCCATTTTAGGATGGGGCAGAAGGAGTTCCAGAGTCACTGAGAACTTGTTTAGGGTCTCACAATGAGTCCTGGGTGGAAGTCAGGTTCTTGCTCCCTTGGTCTTGACTCCATTCTCTGAGGCAGCTTGTCACCGAGTCAGTGCTGGGGTGCCCGTTCCCAGGAGAACGCTGTCTGGACTTGAAGAAAAGTGATGTCAGGGGGTCCCTGGATTCCCTTAGGATGTGGATGCGGCTTACATGAGCAAGGTGGAACTGCAGGCCAAGGTGGATTCCCTGGATGGAGAGATCAAGTTCTTCAAGTGTCTGTATGAAGGGGTAAGGCTCCCCCATCCCACCCCCAACTCTGTCTTCTAGAAGGACAGATGTAAATGAGCAGTTATTTACTCATCAGTAACTTTAAGAGCCCAAGTCTCTAGTATTGGATGCTGGGAACTTGGTAGATCCAAGGCAAGAGTGAAATATACCATCGCACTTCCAAATGATGTGTGCCATCAGCCCCAGGCTACCTCCAGTGGCCTGCTCTCACATTCTCCAGGAAGTCAGGGTGACAGAGATAAAACAGGCAAAAATGAGAATGTGCTCTGCTGAAGATCACATGCCATCACTCTCTTACTTCTCAAAGCGTGCCACTGTCCCTGCCTCCACTGATCTTCCTGTCACTTGGGGCATTTCCTCAGGTCTTGGTCAGAAATCCTTAGGGATGGAGGTGGGGAGGCCTCAAAACTTTTCTACTGACTCTATGACAATCTGGCTTCAAGCCTCAGCCTGTTGGCCAAGCATCTGTGGGCTGTGGTGTCCTTAGTGTCTCTTGTGTGGTGTCCAGCTTGTTTCCTCCCCACCTTTTCTACTTCTAACCAGTTCAGGTGACAGACATGTGGGCTGTTTTCTACTTGGGCTGCTTCAAACCCACTCAGCAGTTTCTAGGTGTGGTGTTGGAACCTCTGGGCTGGTGAGGTCCATTTTTATACGTTTTGGAGAATGCAGCTGCATCTGTTTTTGGAGGGTTTGGGGGCTCCCCTGCTGGGATAGGGCCATCACCTTGGCACTTTCCTCTGCTCACAAAAGACATTTCATGCCTCCTTGTTTCCCATGCAGGAGATTGCTCAGATCCAATCCCACATCAGTGACACATCTGTCATCCTATCCATGGACAACAACCGGAACCTGGACCTAGACAGCATCATCAATGAGGTCCGCACCCAGTATGAGGAGATCGCCCTGAAGAGCAAGGCTGAGGCTGAGGCCCTGTACCAGACCAAGGTGAGGCTGCACACCTTCCAGAGTCAAGGGTTCTAAGACCTCTGGTCCAGTCCCATGACCCACCATGGCCCACATACTAGTTGGGATCAAGACACTCTCCCTGACACTGGTGAAAGCCCAAAGGGAGGGGAAGATGAAGCTCTGCCCTTAGGGTCTACTTAGAACATGACAGCCATGGGAGAACACACACAGCTGAGTGCAAACAAATGTGGCACAGAGTCATGAATGCAGAGGAGACAGAGGTTAGGGAACTAGGATCAGATGGGGCAAGTCAGGAACAATTTCTGCACGCAGAGTTTTGAACTGCGTCTGGGAAGGAAGAAAACATGGGCAGTTAGCATCTCAAATCCCTTGTTAATTATAATAAATTAGGGGGTCTCTTTAGTGTGATCTGAGATTAGGTAACTCCTACCTTTTCATTCAAGTCCAAGTCCAAGAATAAAGGGGCTGCTTGAGTCCCTTAGATCTTAACTCCTCTAATGGGTTGTGGGTGGGAAGATAATTCTTTAGATAATGTGGTTTCTCAGATCTAAATGGCAATTTCCTAATTGTTCCTTGCTATTTATCAGGCTCCTTCTCAAGGGAAATCAGCACTCTCTTTATCTTGTTTATCCCTCCCCCCACCCACTCCTTGCTACCCTGGGAACAGAAAGATTTGGCCTGCAGGGGTGGGAGGAAGGGAGTCTTTCAAAGACTGGTAGACACCACAGTCCAGGGCTTCTTGATAAAGGTTCCAACTCAGGTCCCTAGGCCCCAAATCCCTCTACTTTTCTGCTGCAAGCTAGGGTCAGGGATGGCTGTGTGGTTTAATCACTCAGGAGACTGCATGGGCCAGAACTGGGGGAGTCAGTGCCTCTCTCCCAGCTAGAGTGTGGGAGGTTGTGCTCACATAGCCTTGCAGAGAAGCAAGAGAAGGCCACCTGTTCTGCCATAGTGTTTTTTTTGTCCAAAGATTATCCCCAAAAATAAAACACAGGATCATAGAGAGAAGACCCTTGCCTTCCAGAGTCTCAGAAGAGGAATCCTGAATCTAGGGCCATGCTGGGGCCAGATATGAGAGAACTGGCAAAGCCAAGCACCCAGGGACAGAAACAAGCAATGCATAGACACTAGAGGTCTGAATGTCATATGTTTTTGTGTTTCCCTTCAGCCAAATTATGGGGTAGAAATGGAATACCCTCTGTTGACTATCCAATCGATGACATAAAATCCAGGAATAATCCCCAAAGAGTAGATGATCCAAAATTCATGACTAGTGTTAGATACAGTCATTTTATCGCCACCACTCATATACAAAATGTTCCTCCATGCCCAGCAAGATTACCAGTAGCTTGGGGCCCAGCTGAACTGTGAAGGGAAGGAAGCCACAGGAAATATAGATGGGCAGCTCTTCAGCTCCCTCTTTGGTTCATTTACTCATTCATTCTTCCATCCATCAGACCTCTTTGAACACTAGCTAGGCTCTGTGCTAGGTACTAGGAATTCAGAAATAAATAACAATAATAAAAAGGTGCCTGCCCTCTAGTCATTCTGAGTCTGATGATAAAGATTTAGAAACTTGTGATCACAGTACAGTCCATAAGAACTATGGACTGGTGTGGCAGGGGCTATGGTGCACCCAACCAGGGATCAGGGAAGGCATCTGCAGGAAGTGATTCTGTGCTGAGTTGGAGCCAGCTAGGGAACAAGAGAGAACGGATAGGAAAGGGTTTTCCAGGTGGAGGGAGAAGTTCATGCAAAGACTTAGAGACTTGAGAGTATGTGGCATATTGAGGAAACAGAAGTATTTGGCACATGTGGAAAGCTAGGTAGGTGATGGGCAGAGGCTGTAAGAAATGAGTATGGAGAAGCTGGTGGATGCCAGATCTCAAAGCACCTTGATGCCATACTAGGAGTTTGAATATGACCTTGACTTTGAAGGGCTATAGGCAGAAGAGTACCATAATTGGAGTTGTGTGTTATAAAATTTCAGTGTGGAGAGAATGAGACTTCCAACAGTCCTTATGGCCAAATCTAACCATCAGTGAGAGCAACTGTGCTTAAGGAAAATAAATAAATCCAATTATTGAGTGGGAGGCTGATAGGCCTGGTGAAATTGGAGACCCCTACCCATCCCTGAGTCAAAATCCCTGCTTTGGCCCATCTCCCCCTAGTTCCAGGAGCTTCAGCTGGCGGCTGGTCGGCATGGGGATGACCTCAAACACACCAAGAACGAGATCTCAGAGCTGACCCGGCTTATCCAAAGGCTGCGCTCGGAGATCGAGAGTGTGAAGAAGCAGGTGAAGGGGACTTAGGGGCTCCTGGCTTACTCCCAAGGGAGGGGTGAACTGCCCATCACATACACTCCCCCTTGCTTCCTCTCCTTTTCTTGGTTCTCCATCTCAGGACGCCACTCTTCAAATAGAACCCCTGTTCTCAACCCCCACACTTAGCTCCCAAATGAAGTCTGGGAACAACTGGAAGCATCTTTTCAGAAAGCCAAGTGTCTGAGGATATCACCTCTCACAGCCCCAGATTGACAAGCCCCAACACCATGGGGGTGCAGCCTTTGCTCTAGGATGTGGGCAAGGACAGAGGAGGGTTCAACTACTGTGAACAGATCAGGGGGAGGCGTGAAGTGAGGCTCAGGGTGCCTTAAAACTCAGGGGGATGCTACTTCCTGCCCCTCAGTGTTCCAACCTGGAGACAGCCATAGCTGATGCCGAGCAGCGGGGTGACTGTGCCCTGAAGGATGCCCGGGTCAAGCTGGATGAGCTGGAGGCTGCCCTGCACCAGGCCAAGGAGGAGCTGGCCCGCATGCTGAGGGAGTACCAGGAGCTGATGAGCACAAAGCTGGCCTTGGACATAGAGATCGCCACCTACCGCAAGCTGCTGGAGGGCGAGGAGTGCAGGTGGGTGATGGGAGGGATCTTAGAATGTTAGAGGGGGAAGAATTTTTGAAATCCTCTGACTCAGTTTCCCAGAGTGTGGGGTCAGGCTGATGGAGTGGCTGGAGATGCTTTTCAGGTTACCCACATAGCCTTAAATAGCACAGGATCCGATGAGACAGAGATTTCCTTTATAGTTCTTCTCGTTCTAGTCTTCGGACTGGAGAAAATCTCTGGATGGTGCTATTACATCTCTGCCACTGCCCTGCCACTTGTAAATACCCCTATTAATAAAGAGAATAGACCCAGGGTCAGTCTCTGGGCAGACAACACACCTAGCCACAAATTTTTTAAAATTGTTTAATTTTTATTATTTTGATTTTATTGCTACTGCTTTGTTCTTGTTTGGTCAGGTAGTAGGTACTGGTTGTCTATTTATCCTGGTGATATAACACTTCCTTTTAAGAGAAATGCATTTTTGTATAAAAAGCAGTCAGTGAAAATACTAGCTATATAACAGTATGAGTTGTACATGGTCATAACAACACTTGGGAGGGTGGTACCTGAAGCACTGACATTTAAAAAACCCTGTTCTACCTCAGCACCATTTTACACAAAAGACTCAGAGAAGACAGGTTACTGGTCCTAAAAATCATACAGTTAGTCTACCAGTGGCAAATCCTGATGCTATTTCCACATGTACTTATCTAGGCCGTAGCCTCTCAGTAATGAAAAAGTGGATTAAGGAGAAATTTGGCAGGAGGGTTCCTGGAGCTAGTGTTGCTACTGGGGGCTCCAACGCTGCAAGTTCATAGTCTCTGAAGTGGGGAGAGTAGACTGAGGATGGAGAGGGAGGTGCTTAGAGATACGCAGGTGCAATGTGTGCCTGGACATGAGCTAGTCTGGCCGAGGCTTTCAGGCTGTGGTGAGGGTAGCACGGATTCCATGTGAGGGAGTCTCCTGTGCTTTTCTCCCCATGCAGGATGTCTGGAGAATACACCAACTCTGTGAGCATCTGTGAGTATTTCATGACTATGGGGGAATGTTTTTAGTCCATTAACAAGCACAAACTAAGTGGGTGCCTGTGACCGGGACCCCCATGGAACAGCCCGAGCTCCACTGTCATAATCACCTCCCAGCGGAGACCTGCTGTTTCTGTTCCCATCACTTCCTGACCTTTCACATTGGTCCCTGACCCCTCCCCCGCACCCCGAAATCTCTCCCATGCTGGGATGAAACTCTCAGCATTTGCACATGATGGAAGCCTGGAAGCCTGGAAGCCGGGGGCAGGAAGAATCACACCTACTCACTGAGAGTGGAGATCAGGCATAGACACACTGTGCACACCAGCTCTAATGCTGGCCCTACAGGCTTCAGCTCCATCTCCTTCTAAGACAGGCCAGCAAAACTCCCCTATATGAACCAATCAGGATATTCTTTGAAAAAAATAAGACTGGATTCTAAAGTTAGATGCAAGACTTGCTTGGGCATCATCTGTCCTTCAGGGGAAGTCCTTGAAGAGAAGGAGAAGTTTCACGATTTGGGGGTTCTATGGGATCTGCTTCTCCTGGTGCTTGAGCTGCTCAGGAATTGAGTGTGTGTCACTCAACTCAAGTCCACAGTTGATGTGAAGTATTTGCTTAAAGTGGAGACTGGGAATGTTAGTTGGGACTGGGACGTTGGAGGGGACTCAGGGCCACTCCTGCCCTGGGACACACACTTATCACTTGTCCCTCCATCCTCCTCAGCAGTCATCAGCAGCTCCACGGCCGGGACCGCGGGCACAGGAGCCGGCTTTGGGTTCAGCGGGACGAGCACCTATGGCTACCGACCCAGCTCTGTTGGCTACAGCATGCTGTCTGGAGGCTGTGTCACTGGCAGTGGGAACTGCAGCCCTCGAGGGGAGGCCAAAACCAGGCTGGGGAGTGCAAGTGAATTCAAGGATCCCTCTGGGAAGACCTCAGCTCTGAGTTCACCTACTAAGAAAACTACAAGATAAAGAGAAAGACAGTTGTCTGCCTCTCCCTGGTTTCCTCTGGACTCCCTTCTCCAGGAAACTCCTCTGTCACATTTTCTTTTGGTTTTCTTTGCCACTGACATCTCCTCTCTTCCATTTCTCTGCCTTAGTCTTTCTTAATGTAGAATTGGGATTCTAGAATCTAGCCCATCCTCTGCCTCTGTACCAAGAGACCTCTTAACTGGGCCTCTCCTTCCTGAATCCTTCTCTTTGCAGTAGAAGGATTTTTTCTCAAAGGTAACCCCCATCCTCATACTGCCCCTTCCATGCCCTGGTTTAGGGAGTTATTTGGCCATGTGCTCCATGGGTACATATGATTGAAGGTCCACTGAGAGACCTGTCTCCTGTGAGCAACTCCAGCTCAGGGGAAACATCTGGTTATACATTGTACCTTGCATGGTCCCTGCAGATTTTATAGCTGGGAGTACCCCTGCAGGCTTCTCCCATCAAGGAAGGCATTTGTGCTGTTAATATGTGAGCTCTTGTCCTTGTTCAGACCTCGCCTCCATGTTTCCCGTGTCTCACCAATAAACTTATAAAACTCATGCAGGAACAGGATGCTTCTCTCTCCTAAGGGAATCCTCATCTCAGGCCTCATGGAGGTCAATGACCTGGAGTCTGGAGCACCTGAGGTCCAGTGTGTTCCAAAGAGTCCCAAAGTATCTTTAGATCCGAGTGAGAGAGATCCTTGCACAACTGCCAGATCCCACCATCACCTCTACTGAATTTTGTGATGCTCAGGATTCATCTGTGTTCCCCATCACCCCAGCAGATGCACCTTCTAAGTCATGCTTTCCTCAGACCAACGCTCCAGTGAATGGGTAATCTTTAAGACCATTTAGATTGTCAGCAAGGATAGGGAGCCAATACTTGTGGCAAGATTTCAAACTGGTCAAGAGGTAGCAGAAGGCCAGTTCCAGAAACCTGGGCTCCAGTTATAACTGTCATTCCAGAAAAGGCCAAAGGTAGATTTTCTTTAATGTAATAACCAATGTTCTCTTGGTCCTTGTTGCCGTTTCACTGGGTTGAGTATGGATGTGAATGTATAAGTGTCTGAGTTGTGTTTAAACATAAGGCCATCTCTGTTATACACACCACTCAGCTTCCAAAACATTCTGTGCTCAGTAGACTTCTCATGGGTCCCAGGCCATGCTGCTGCTGCTGCCAGGATGCAACATGAACAAAAGGCAAGTGAGAGGCTGGCCCACATTCAGGCTGTGCTCACAGAGGCATCTGAACAGGATCACGGTGGGTCCAGAGAGAGTCCTAAACTTCAAGTCAACAGCTTTGAATTCAGATTCAGATTCTACAAGTAACTGGGGATCATGAGCACAGCTTGCAATCAGTTGGAGCCTCATTTCTTTAGCTATAAAAATGGCGGAATAGTACCCCCAGATCATTGTAAGGCTAAAGTAAGACGATATGAGGATGTCTTGTGCAATGCCTGGTACAAAGTTCATGATTAATAAAGGTTAGTGGAAACAGAATCTTGTCCTCAATCTTTTTGGTTCAAAGACTTGACTTCAGAAAAGGGAATCTTGGAACACTATTGGTGGGATTGTATATTGGTGCAATTAAAAATTAAAAACAGAGTTGCCATATGATCCAGCAATTCCACTTCTGGGTATTTATCCGAAGAAAACAAAAACACTAATTCGAAAAGATATATGCACACTTATGCTCATTGCAGCTGTACTAGTAATAGCCAAGACATGAAAACAACCTAGATGTCCATCAATGGTGAATGAATAAAGAAGATATGGTTGCCCTAACCAGTTTGGCTCAGTGGATAGAGCGTTGGCCTGAGGACTCAAAGGTCCCAGGTTCGATTCCTGTCAAGGGCATGTACCTTGGTTGCGTGCACATCCCCAGTGCGGAGTGTGCAGGAGGCAGCTGATCGGTGTTTCTCTCTCATTGATGTTTCTAACTCTCTATCCTTCTCCCTTCCTCTCTGTAAAAAATCAATAAAATATATTTTAAAAAAATAAAAATAAATAAAAAAGAAGATATGGGGCGTGTGCATGTGCACACACACACACAATGGAATATTATTCAGCAATAAAAAAGAATGAAATCTTGCCATTTGCAATAATATGGATGGACCTAGAGGGTATTATGCTGAATGAAATAAGTCAGAGAAAGACAAATACCATTATGACCTCACTTACATGTGAAACCTAACAAAATAAAACAATGAATAAACAAGACAGAAACAGACTCATAAAGAACAAGCTGATGGTTGCCAAAGGGAAGGGGTGGGGGTGTGTGTGTGGGTATTAAAGAAAAAAACACATGAGGGGAAGAAAGAACATGAATCAGCCACAAGCTGCATTGTAGATGTGCTACAGGTAAAAAAACAACAAAAAGCAAAATTTAACTTCATTAGCTCACTGAAAGAGATGTTTAGCTGCTAGCAAAGCAATTCATAAAATTCAAACTTTAAAGAGAACATATTATAAACTGGAGGCCCGGTGCACAAAATTCGTGCATAGGTAGGGTCCCTAGGCCTGGCCTATGATCAGGGCCAATTGGGGCCTTCCTTTCCCTGACTGCCGGCTGCTGGCCAGGGCTTTCCTTCATTCTGCACTGCCCCCTGGTGGTCAGTGCATGTCATAGTGAGCGGTCGAACACTCGGTCAGTCGAATTCCCGAGGAGACAATTTGCATATTAAGCTTTTATTATATAGGATAATATGCCAGTTGACTTATTGCACAAAGGAGAACTGGTTGGCAGAATAACTAGTTTCAGGGAATACACTCTTGGAGCCAATGAAGAAATTGTGGTCAACTCAATGAATGTTACTGTCATCTATCATGTACATGGCATGAGTTAATGCTGGGGAAACAGTGATATATAAACTTGGTCCATGCCCTTAATGGAGACATAACTATAAGAAATGTAACTTCCACAGTGAGATATTGGCAACAAAAGAAGATACTGAAGCAGAGGAGAGTGGGGCTCTTCAGGGAGGTCCTGGACAGAGGAGGTCCATGTGCAGCGTTTTCAGAGGATAAAGTTTATTGCCTAGACCAGTGGTCAGCAAACTGCGGCTTGGCAAACCATGGCTCACGAGCCACATGCAGCTCTTTGGCCCCTTCAGTGTGGCTCTTCCACAAAATACCAACTTCTGCGCATGGGCCATGAAGTTTCAATCGCACTGTATGTGCACGCCCGCACATGGTATTTTGTGGAAGAGCCACACTCAAGGGGCCAAAGAGACACATGTGGCTCGCGAGCCACGGTTTGCTGACCACGGGCCTAGACTAAAGGAGGGAGTGGGCATTGTAGCCAAAAGCACTAGCATAGTGACAATAGGTCAGATTGCCGGGGTGTAAGGTGGAAGGTGAGGAGGGTTAGCAGGTGGAGAGGGAGGGTAGCACCTGGAGCTGGCTCCCCAGGAAGCAGCCACATAAGAGAGGCCCTTTCAAGTCTGCTGAGGAGCTGGGATTTTGTGTTGTAGAGCTTGTGGGAGAAGCTAACATCTTGGGTATCAGATGGATCCAGGTTTCAGTCCTCCTCTGCCACTTATGAACTGTAATTTAGGCAAGATATTTCTGCTTCACAAACCTCAGTTTTCCCATCTATAAAAAGGGGTTAATAATAGTAGTTCGTCATAAAGTTGTCATGAGAATTAAATTTAATGAAAGAATATATGAAAATTATTTAATTCAGTGAATGGCACATAGTATACTATTAACCCACTAGAGGCCCGATGCACAAAGATTCGTGCAAGAATAGGCCTTCCTTCCCCTGGCTGCCAGCACCACCTTCTCTCCGGCCTGGAGCCACCTTTCCACATTTGCTCTGGTCCGGAGCTGCCTTCTGCCTTCGTGCACTGCCCAGAGGCCCGGAGTGACTGGGCAGGGCTGAATGCCTGCGTCATCGCCATGGTGATGATGCAAGCATCCCAGCCCAACTGCCGCCATCTTTGTCATGAAGTGATGGTCAATTTGCATATTCCATCTTTATTAGATAGGATTGTTATTATCATCACTCTTCGTATTACTAGGATAGAGTATTCTTTCAACAGCTAAGTGAGAAGGGAAGTAGAGAAGATCTAATAGTGATCAGAAGATTATGCGATGGACATGAATTAAGGATAAAGAGCATTGGCTACTAAGAGATACTTCTACCCTCCAGCTTCTATGCTTCGATTCAGATGATTAACATTGACTGCCTCAATGACAAACCCTGAAATCTCATGGCTTAACTTGATATTTCTCACTCATAGTCCAAGGCAGGTTGGGGCAGCTCTCCTACATGGTTCTCCCAGTGGGTGTCTCAGGAACCTGGCTCTTCTCTCTTGTAGTCCCACTACATGGCCCACATGGCCTGCAAAGCTACAGCAACAGGGGAAAGAACAGAGGAGGCACATGGGCTAACTGCCTCACCCTAGAAGTTTCCTATATTTAAACACACAACATCTAAAAATATGAAGATCTAAGTATAATAAATATACTGTGGCTCTAGCTGGTTTGGCTCAGTGGATAGAGCGTCAGCCTGTGGACTGAAAGCTCCCAGGTTCTATTCTGGTCAAGGACACATTCCTGGGTTGTGGGCTCGATCCCCAGTAGCGGGTGTGCAGGAGGCAGTCGATCAATGATTCTCTCTCATCATTGATGTTTTTATCTCCCTCTCCCTTTCTCTCTGAAATCAATAAAGAAATATATTTTTAAAAATAAACTGTGTAGTCTGATCAATACCACTCACATTTAACTGGACCAAATCCCCCACTGAACTTCAAAGGAGGCTGGGAAACAAGGAGGAGAACAAGGACACTTGGTGAGCACCAACAGTTTTGGGCACAACCTTTTCTTGGGTAGATACCAACATCGGTTACCAGCCTGAGAATTCTTTCTCTTTGAGCAGAGCTGGGACGATGCTGGCACATGCTCTCAAGTCCAGGCAAACACCTTCCCTTTGGTTTTGATAGGGTATCCCTGGGCATATTGCCATAAACCAGATCAGACTGCACAGTATATTTATTACACTTAGATCTTCATGTTTTTAGATGTTGTAAGTATGTTTAAATATAGGAAACTTAAGTTGATTTAATGGTGAAATGGAGATAACTTGCTCAGTGTTTCTTAAAGTATATATTCCTCTCTTTCTGATACTAAAACAGCCTTCCTTTCTTTTCTTCTCTAGTTTTTTTAAAAACATAATTGATTTATAAATATACAGTGTTATATACTCATATTAGAGAGTGCAAAACTATTAAAGGTAGAAAAAAATAACCCTTATTCACACTCCCGCTTCCAGTCCCTGTGTGTGGAAAACACTGACTTTGGCAGCACCCTTTGCATAGCAGAAAGCACTAAGCATGTTAATGAATCTAAAAAGTCTTGCAATAAGTCACTGGTTTAATGTTTTTCAA
This sequence comes from Myotis yumanensis, assembly GCF_028538775.1. Classification (NCBI taxonomy): domain Eukaryota; kingdom Metazoa; phylum Chordata; class Mammalia; order Chiroptera; family Vespertilionidae; genus Myotis; species Myotis yumanensis. Next base: position 162,741,451 of record NW_027223754.1, read on the forward strand.
CCCATCATGGAATCCACCTGTACACATTTCCCAAGAGCTAGTGTTCCAGGGCAAAAAGACCCAATATAAGAAGCAATGCATATGCAAACCCTCACTGACAGGGGTTTTCTCCATCTTACATGGCTGAGCTGTGGTGTCAGCAGGTTGCTTTCACCCAGAATGAGTGCAGAGGCGGTCACCAGGCCGAGGTCACACAGCAAGCTGCTGTCAGAGGCAGGTGCAGTGCGGAGCCCTCCTCTCAGACTCCAGCCACCTTTTGATCTGCCCACACATCTGATGCCTCTGGAACCTGGATGTGTCACTTCTGTCTCCTCATAATCTGTGAGGAAGGTGAGCCCGGGTTGAGGGTAGTGAGGAATTCCTGATTCATGCAGCCAGTCAACCTTTCATGGGAAGATAAGAAAAGGTCATCTTACCTGTTCCCTAATCCTGGGCAGAAGTGGGGAGGTCCTAGATGGATGGCTGTCTCAGCTCCTTAGAAAGTTTCCAGAAAAAAGGAGACTTCAGAGGCTCCCTTTGACAGCCAATCCTATGTAAGCTTCCCCTGTTCCAATTTTAATCCACTTCTTACTTTTGTATTATCAATGACCAGAATTAATAAACCCTTCTGGCTTGCAGAAAAAAAAAACTGGCTAAAATTATGAGTCAAGGGGGAAAAAATCTTATGAAATAATGGAAAACATAACCTTCAGCTTCTTAAAGGGCCTGCTGGTCACCCAGGCTTACTGCCATTGCTCCTCCACCCCTCAGACAGCACAGAAAGCCCACCCTCTTCCCCATGCAGGACACCCCAGACTCCTCTATCTGCTCATCTGTGGCTGGTGCCAACTCCATTATTCAGGGATGCCCCTACAGCCTTGTTCTCCATGAGGTAAACACCTTGGTGGTTATTATGCTTTGTGATTGGTTCAGTGGAGGCTGAGTCAACCGATTACCCCAGGTACCTCCTGGCTACTCCATGAGGGCCCCGCAGAGAGCCCAGGCTCCAAGGTATAACAGAGGGCACAGCAATGAGCCTCGTCCTAAGCACCAATCTCTTTCACACTCATCCTGAGTGTCCCTGGTGCCAAGGCCTGGGCTGAGCATGGGGGGAGCAGGGGAAGGGAGGATTAATCTAGGGACCTGTCAATCTGAAGGGGGAACTGGGACACATACCGAGGACCAGACTGAGAATAGAATGATGAAGTAGAAACCTACCCGGGGCTGTTTCTGAGAGAAGAATTGAAGGCAACTTAGGTTGGAGAAAAGGAAATTGGGTCAGAATCAAAGAAGGATACTCCTATGCTTATATGGAATAAAGTTCTAGAATCTGGTTCTTAATTTCAGATCTGAAGAGTCTTCCTCAGCCCTTCTTGGCCTTGTTCCTAATAGGTGGTCACATATTGCTCCATAATCAGAGACACGAGGGCAGGAAATGTTCTGATCAGAGGTTCCTTGGATTGGATAAATATCCCTCTTCTCTTATTAAAGAACTCAGAACTACCTCCCCCCGTCCCCCCCAAAAACCAACAACCTCAGGAAAGACCATCTTCCTAAGCTTCCCCAGGCCATCTTCTTCTCACCCCCCAGCTAGTATCTCCCCACTCTTATTCCAGAAATGCTTTTCTGGAGAAACATGTTAGCTCTAGACCCAAGTCACCCCCAGCACTTGTGACCAGGGCTGTCAGTGACCTAAGTCTCTCACTGTGTCCTGCCCCCCCCCCCCCCCCCAAGCAGACTGAAAGTTCCTTGCAGATGGGACAGAAGTCTCAACTCTCCCGGTTTCCTTCCCATACTCAGGGCGGAGCCATCCTCCTCCAGACCCCAAAGGAAGCAGCAGGGGACAGGCTAAAGATGATTCTCTGGAATATTCTTGACCCGGGTCATGTCCTGAAGCAGAACCGGCCTGGACGTCTGCTTCCCTGATCCTCTCTCTTCCCCCCACACATCCAGAGCCGCCAGACCCGCTGGAAGCTTCCACAGGAGATGTTGGCTGTGATAACCCCAGTAATTGGATGGCAGCAAGTGGCGATAAGGCAGCTAAATTATTATAATGCAGGAGGTGAGCAAAGCAAATGCAGGGTTCTGGGGCATTTTATGGGGGGTTTATGGGGGAGTTCAGGGAGGAAGAGACAAAAATCTCAGATAGGGGATGGTAATTTCCTAAATGAAGAACCCAAGAGGCCCCCAATAGCCTAAATGATGTTTCAGACCTACAAATTAGGCTGACTCCATCCAGCAGGCCCGCGCTATTTAAGGGGTGAGCCAGGATAGAAAGTCCAGTGCCCTCTGCTCCCTCTCCTGCCTCCTGCCTGCCCCGCGCCCCACAGCACATCCTGCAACCATGAGCCGGCAGCTACACTCTTTCCCTGGCAGCGAGCGCCTGGGCTTCAGTGGCTGCTCAGCAGTCATCTCAGGCAGGATGAGCAGCAGCTCCGCCTCCTTCAGGGCTGGCGTCAAGGGCACCACCGCCTTTGGCAGCAGGAGCCTCTTCAGCCTGGGGGGCGGCAGGCGCCTGGCTCTGAGCGCCTCCGCTGGGCGGAGCGCCGCCTTCGCGCTGGGCCACTGTGCGGGCACTGGCGGCCGCCTGGGGGGCTTTGTGGGCACGGTCTTTGGCAGCGCCGGGCTGGGCCCTGCGTGTCCCTCTGTGTGCCCGCCAGGTGGCATCCCCCAGGTCACCGTCAACAAGAGCCTCCTGGCCCCCCTCAACGTGGAGCTGGACCCCAAGATTCAGAAAGTGCGTGTCCAGGAGCGGGAGCAGATCAAGGCGCTGAACAACAAGTTCGCCTCTTTCATTGACAAGGTGGGTCCTGGGACATGTTCCTGCGTTGGTAACCGCTGTACACAGGGACGCTCCCTCTGCCACTGACAGCTGCGTGGGAACTTGGGCGAGTTAGCTAGTCCTCTGAGCCCCCCTTTCCTTATCTGTGAAGTAGGCACAGGAGTGGCTCTTACCCAGTAGGGTTGTGATGAGGATGATTGGTTGTCCTTCGAACAGTGGCAGGCATTCACTCCCCATAAACCAAAGCTTCATTCCTTCTTTGCAGGAGAAGACCCTGGGAAGGGGGTTGGTGTCTGGGGCAGGAGGAGAGTGGAATGGCCATCTGAGGGCTCTCAATGTCAGACAAGAGGGTGGGGACACACATTCAGGACAGGGTCACTAGTGGGACAGAGGCCAGTGGGTGTCACAGGACATGATGCTTGGTGAATGCGGAAGGACTTGGAAGGTAAGAAGTGGGATATAGTTGTAAGCTAGGATGGTTTTTAGAGGAGACGTTTGAAAAGGCCCAGAAATTTGAAGGGTGAGCCTGAGGGAGAATATTTAGAAAGAGGGCATGTCAAGTTATATGTGTGTGTTCTGTATGTGTGTGGAGGGTACCCAGAAATCCGGTGATAGGAAAGATATCTCTGCAGATTCTGAGCTAGTGACCCGAATGAATGGGGAGGAGATGGGGAATGGGCTTCTCTTCTCTCCAACTGGAGCAGGAGGTCTAGGGCATGAGTGATGGTGACATAATACTAACAATCGCTGACACGCTTCAGTGCCCGGTGCTGTCCCAAGTGGTTCTTGTTTATCAACGTGCAACCCATGATTCTGTTATCCTTCTGCCACGCAGATGAGGAAACTCAGACAGAGGAAGGCTAAGAAAGCGCTCCAGTTGCTAGAACAGGCAGCAGTAGAGCCTGTCCCTCACCACTATGCTCAGGAAGAGGAAAGAAGTAGTTAGAGGAGAGAAGACAGGAGTAGAAAACACAGAGCTACCATCCCATTTTCTTCCTCCAAGCGTGTTCTTCCCTAGCATATTTCCTTCTCTCCTCCAAGCTAAAGAGATAGGTGAGAAGAAGAATGCTGGTGAGGAGCGGAGTGTCTGAGCTTATTTAGCCCCCAAAATGTGAAACCTTTGGTCGAGTAGGAAAGAAGCTTGTAAAGATGTCATAGCCCACTCTGAAAACCAAAGAAACAAGCCAATCAAGAGCCATTTAGGCTGTATAAGAGATAGAACATACTAACTATGGGAGTAACTTTCCAATGCCATCCCCCCATCATTGTTTCTCTCCTGCTTCCCATTTCCTTCCACTCTGAAAACACCAGCATTTATAGCAAAAGAAGCTCCCTCAATCACATGATAACCATGGTGGCAGTTACAGCATTGCTTAAGAACACTTCCTGATTTCTCTTAGACTGGATCTTATTTCTTGTCCTAGAGACCCAGATAGGCATGATCCCCCCCGGACTGAATCTACTCTCTAATGAGACTTGCTCTTTCCTGCCCCACCCCCATACTAGAATGACTGCATCTGATTTCTGGAGCCCTCTCCCCACTTTTGAGAGTCAACAGCATGGGGATTCTGGGTCATGACCATCTTTGGGTTTCAGGTGCGGTTCCTGGAGCAGCAGAACCAGGTTTTGGAGACCAAGTGGAGCCTGCTACAGCAGCTGGATGTGAACAGCTGCAGGAAGAACCTGGAGCCCGTGTACGAGGGCTACATCAGCAGCCTGCGGAAGCAGCTGGAGACGCTGTCGGGGGACAGGGTGAGGCTGGACTCAGAGCTGAGGAACATGCAGGATTTGGTGGAGGACTACAAGAACAGGTGAGTGGAAAGGCAGAGGTTATGCCCCTGGAGGGTCTTGATTACAGATGGGGTTTTGATTTGGATCTTTTGCTGATCCTATTGCAATTTTCTTTCCCGTAAGGGAGGGAGAGAAATTCAGACAGGAGGACAACTATTTCATAACATAAGTTGTTAAAAAAAAGTTTTCAATTATCTTTTGAATAACACACATGAAATCTGAGATAAATCATATAATTTGTTTTCTGTGTTTTATCCAGTGTAATTAGAAAAGTCTGGCAGTTTTAGAAAATATCGCATTCCCACTCACTAACATGTGCTACTTCAGCCATCCAACAAGCCTTTTCTTCCTGGCAGTCAGTGATTTGCCTTAGCAAGTAATAAAAGCTGAAAAGATGTGCTCATGTTAAAGTGTATGAAAAAAGCCATATTCTAGTATTAATTATTTTTTCCAAAGTTCTATGTTGTTTGCTCTCACAACTGTCCTATCATACATTCTTTGACAATAGTAAAGGATGAGATAGTGAGAACTTTAAGTGGAATGATCAATACTCTTACCTGCCCAATCCACAATATATCTGTATTAAGAACATCTCACCCCATACAAACACCTGTTTCCAAGAGCTTGCTGCACCTGGAACAGGGTATGTATAGGAAACAGGTGGGATAAGGTTTTGTTTGGTGTCTATGAGGTTTTGCACGCTGGGCTAGTGCACATTACTAAGGTGCCAGATGGAGGAGGGTCCATCTTTCTGCTGTCTCAGGGAGGGGCAGCTATGAAAGGGAGGTGGGACAGTGGGACCTGCATGACATCTCCCTCATAGATCTCCCCGGCAGCTCTATCTTAGGGCAGACGGCATATGAACTAAGGAGCTAGAAATTGATTCCTTTAGCCTGTCCTTGTCACATTCCCATGAGGAAGGCTATGCATGCCCCAGGGGTACATGACCTCAGTTTGAAGACCACTTCCCTGCAGCTCTCAGCACAGAGATGATCACTAACTGCTTAGTGAGCATTTGCAGAACTGAATTATCCAGTGGCTGTGCTCTCTCCTTTCTCTTGCTCCACGCAGGTACGAGGTGGAGATTAACAGACGCACAACTGCTGAGAATGAGTTTGTGATGCTCAAGAAGGTAAGGGGAGCAGGAAGGGATGGAGGAAGCCTAGAGGGCTCTCTGAGGACTTGGCTGAGGAAAAGGAACCTTAGTCCCTTGGGCAGGGATGACTGGGATTCTAATTTTTCTGCTCTTTTCACCAAGTCTTTTACATGCTGCACCCAGAATCCATTCGTTTGAAACCCCAGCATTTGTTACCCTTCTGGTGCACCATTGCACTGCATATTGGTTGGCTTGCTCTTAGGGATGGGGCCTCCCTGAGAAGCATGGGGTAGGGGAGTGGAGAGAGTAGGGAACCTGAGGCTTCTTATGGCAGGAAGGGAGGAAGAAAGGGAGGGAAGATGAGAGGGAGGTGGGTCAGCTGGCTGCTCTCTGTGTTCCCCAGGACGTGGATGCTGCCTACATGAACAAGGTTGAGCTCCAGGCCAAGGTGGACTCCTTGACAGATGAGATAAAATTCTTCAAGTGCCTCTACGAAGGGGTAAGGACCTCACTGACCTCCTTCTCGTGGTCTGCTCCTCTTACAAGTGGCTTCTGGCCCTTGGCCAAGATTGTTGTGTGGACCAAAGGCTGGCAGAGAAGCCTTTCAACTCGGTGCAGCTGAGGCCCTACTATGTGCGGACCTATGAGATGGGTTTTGTGGAAACCATAATGGAGAAAAAATTATTCTTGTCTTTCAGGAATTCACAGTCTCAGAGATCTGAGCTGTGCTAAAGCAAGAGGGGCCTAGAGAAGGGAAGGTCATTGGCAACCCCCTAGAGCACTCTGAGTTTAAACTTGATTGCATGGGTGGAGGGTGGATGTTGCTGCAGAGTGTGAAATAGGGGTGGGAGCAGTCCTGAGTCCATGGTGGAGAGGATGGTCCCACACAGGCTGAAAGCCCAATGTGTTCATCTCACACCCCGCAGACACTGACCCTGCTGGGCTCTGCTAAGGAAGGGCAGAAAGGGACAGCGACAGTTTTACCAGGGAGGATCAGGAGACATGCTCCCCTCAGGGGGAGCCTTTAACTGGCTCCACTCCCCTAATTGTTCCCAGGAGATCGCTCAGATCCAGTCACACATCAGTGACACATCTGTCATTCTGTCCATGGACAACAACCGGGACCTGAACCTGGACAGCATCATTGACGAGGTCCGTGCCCAGTACGAGGAGATTGCCTTGAAGAGCAAGGCGGAGGCTGAGGCCCTGTACCAGACCAAGGTGTGCCCAGTGACCACAGGTGCTGCCCTCACATTATGTGTGCATGTATGTGCATGCATGTGTATTTAGGCTGGGTGGAGACCTCCTTCGTCTTGCAGCTGGGATTGTGGAAATGCCTTCCTGTGGATCAGGGAGGCCAACTGCAGTTAAAAAAATTATTGATTCCAGAGAGGAAGGGAGAGGGAGAGAGAGAAACATCAATGATGAGAGAGAATCATTGATTGGCTGCCTCCTACATGCCCCGAGCTAGGGATTGAGCCTGCAACCCAGGCATGTGCCCTTGACCAGAATCAAACCCAGGATCCTTCAGTCTGCAGGCAGATGCTCTATCCACTGAACCAAACTGGCTAGAGCCCAACTGCAACCTTGGCATGAGTTAGGGATATATATGGAGCTTAGCCCTTCCCCTGCCATGACCCTTACTGACAGCAGAGGCCACACCAGCCACAGCTCTGACATGACTCTGATACCATTTCTGTGGATAATCCAGATGCCTTGGCTTTTCTTCCTGTCCCTAACTTTGTCAAAATAAGGACCGGAAATTTGAACTCCACCAAGGCTCTCACATTTGTGAGCCCAAGGATTCTGCTGATGGGGCAGGACCTTTCTATCCAGAAGGAAAAAGCTGTCTTTCTCCCACTTCTGTCCTTCCCTTCTGCCATCTCTCTCCCCTCCTCCCTCTTTCGATTCTATTGTGTCTATGATGCTTGGATAATGAGAATGGCATGTGGCCTTCCCTCTCCATGCTGAACACCCTAAAAGGTGGATGCTCAACTGTCCTGTGTTCCTCTTCTCTTGCCCCCAACTTCAGATCCAGGAGCTGCAGGTCACAGCGGGTCAGCATGGGGATGACCTCAACCTCACCAAGGCTGAGATCTCAGAGCTCAACCGCCTGATCCAGAGGATCCGCTCAGAGATAGCGAGTGTGAAGAAGCAGGTGGGTTCTATGCAGTGAGTCAGCTACAGGGTTAACTGAGCATCAATATCTGTATAGGACCAAATATGGAAAAGGTCCTTCCTTCAGGCATTTGTAATTCATCAGGAGAGAATAGTCTGAGCCAATATGGAAGGAGGAAACATCCACCCAGTGTGCTGCACACCCACTAAGTCCTGTAGGAGTCCCCAGGGGCTGGAGCTGCCTGAGGGGGTGGGATTACACTGGGATGGGAGGCAGAAAGGAGAGGGGAAGAGGTGCCTTCAAAGCCGGGCAGTGGGGTTTAGACCCAGTGCAGTAGGTAGAAGGAAGGCATTGGGAGGTTTCATGTGATGAATCTGCTGGAGGAAGGAGAATCAGGCAGTGGATGTTAGAGAAGAGCAGGGATTAAAAGCCTCCCACCCTCGCCTTGGCTTAGGGCTCTGCTCTGGGTTTGCCTGCCCCACTTCTGAGATGGGACATGTTATTTTCTGGCTGGGCAGCTAGGTCCTAGGTGTCTCTGCTGCGGCTGTTAGCCACTCACCCAAAAAGCAATGGGTGTTTGCCTGGCTGGGGGCCTACCTGATAGAGGAGAGTGACACCAGATGGACAGCAGGCCAGAATTCCACATGGCCTTAGGGTCAGCTGCTGTCCTTGGGGTAAAACAAATGTGACTCCAGAGAAAGGGACACACCAGAAAGAGAGGCCAGACACTTAGATCTCACCAAAACCTTAGCCAAGCGACCAGAACACACACTCAAGACTAAAGGCTCCGGAAGCTCCCCATCCCGTGCCACCCCCACCTCCCCAGCTTTCACATGGACGCTTCTGAACCCCACCTACAGCTTCTTTCTGCAAGTTACATTTCCACCCAACCGCAGGTGTCTGTCAGCTTGTAAAACCTGCCAGTTATTGTTTAAGGCGTTGCCGAGTAGCATGATTGCCTGCAAAATTTTGGAGGCCAGACTCTCAGTGTTTATTGGACAGACATTTTATTAATAGGAACTTTATTAGTCCTCAATTTTTTTTCATGATTTACAGGATCTCCCAAGACAGCCTTTACACTGTGAGGCAACATTGAGGTCAGCTACCCAGAGACTATTCTGGGTTGGCATTAGAATCATATAGCCCATGTTACAGACCAGGAGGGAGAGGGCAGGGTCCACGTGTCTGGTGCCCACCTTCTCAGTGCCCTTTCCCTCCTCCATCCAGTGGTAGAGACGCTCCACCTTCACATGCCACAGCATGAGTTAGGGTGCACTGTGCCTGACGTTGGGGAAGGACAGATTCTCCTCTGGCGAGGTCCAAAGGTGGAGGAACCAGGACAACCTCAAAGCATTTACTGTCAGTCAGGACCCAGTGAGGGGAGGTTGTCTGAGTAGGATCTCAAATGAATTCATCTGCCCCTCAGTGCTCCAACCTGGAGACGGCCATCGCTGATGCCGAGCAGCGGGGCGACTGTGCCCTGAAGGACGCCCGGGCCAAGCTGGACGAGCTGGAAGCTGCCCTGAACCAGGCCAAGGAGGAGCTGGCCCGGATGCTGCGCGAGTACCAGGAGCTGATGAGCACAAAGCTGGCCCTGGATGTGGAGATCGCCACCTACCGCAAGCTGCTGGAGGGCGAGGAGTGCAGGTGAGGGCCAGATATCTTTTGTCTGGACCAGTTATCGCTTTGCATTAGTAGGAAGATTGAAAGCAAACAGTTTGGTTTTGTTCAGGTCCTACTGAGGTAAAATCTTATAGAAAATGGGCTTTAACATGCTGCGTAGAAAAGACAGCAAGAAGTTAGACAGCAAGAAGAACTAAGTTATAAAATATCCCAAAGAAGTGGGAGCAGAGGAAGTACCGATTCAGCAACGTTTGAGAAACAGAGCACCACTTGGCCCTTCGTGGTGCAGGATGACCTCCAAGAGTCATTCACTTTCAAGGTGACTCTAGCAAAGTTGGGGCCCAGTGAGGATGTGCGCTCCTTCCTCTTATTTGTCTAAGACCAAGGGCATAGCTAGAAGGCAGTGGGGGCACAATTATCTTACACATCAGGTAATCTCAAATCCACTTTGATGGAGTGCTGACTCCTTGTGGCAGATTTTTCATCTTGGTTCTCCATTTCTGAAGAGGCCCCGCTGGGGTGTATGGGAAGAAAAGTCTGGGATGGGGTGGAAGGTGGGATGTTCTGAGAGGAGAGGCTCATTCACAGGAGACTCCCTGGAACCTTGGGGTGATGGTTTACTGAGGGTTTATCTGTTTTTCTTCTTCCTCTTCAGGATGTCTGGTGAATATCCAAATTCTGTGAGCATCTGTAAGTACCTACAGGCCCAGTCCTGCCCTTGGTCACCTACCACAAGTCTAAGTTCCTTTAATTCCATGACACCAAAGAGAAGTCAGAATACTAGAGTGGGTCAGGGCCGACTTAGAGACACAAAAAGGGAGCTGGCTTTAGTCACCAACGAGAAGCAGTGGATGGAGAAAAAGAATAATATCATGAAATACAAGTATAGCCTTAGAAAATCAAATAATACTCAACAGTGTATAATCCAAGAGTCTGTTGTAAGAATAATGCTTAATGGCTACATTATATTTCTACTGATGCCAGACCCCCAAAAAAGCCCTGAATGACAGCAAGAGGTTACTGAGGGAAACCTGAAAGGGAAATGATGAAAAAGAAAGCTAAAATCTCCTCCAGATTTAAAAACTAGAGAAAGCGAGGGGAGGTGCTGTCTTATGACAGGCAGGAACACCCTGGCAGCCCCAGACCTCCAGGAAGGCCTTTCTTCCTGTGGCCCTTCCTGTGGGCAAATTCACTGGTAGAACCTGCAGAAGCTTAAAGTCAGATAGTGACTGAGTGACACACCTAACAGGAAAGGCCAAGTGCATCAAAAAGGACAGTGCTGATGAAAATCTCCCAGTTCACTAAAAATGTACACAGAGAGAATCTGTCTCAATGTGAAGCCACCATAGGGAAGAGAACTAAGGGAGGGCCCCGGATGACGGGGCTGGGTTCTCCTCTCGCCCATTGCAGCTGTCATCAGCAACACGGGAGCCGGAGCTGGAGGGGCTGGCTTCAGCATGGGCTTCGGCGCCTCCAGCAGTTACAGCTACAAACCTGGGGCCGAACTCAAAACCAAAGGCAGCTGTGGCAGCGAGTTCAAGGATCCCCTCACCAAAGCCTCCAGCAGCAGCTGTGCAACCAAAAAGAAGGCCTCCAGATGAAGGGCAGAAAGCTGTGGACCCCATCCATCTCTTCTCCCTCTGACCCTTCCCAAGTCAGGAAGTGCTGCCCCTGTAACCACAATCCCAGTCCCCTCCCCTCTCTCTGTGGTCCTGGGCTGGGTGACACACCTGTGCAGGAAGTCTAGTCATGGGTGCGCTCGGCAACCTCCTCCTGGACCACCTCTCACTGGGTCGCTGCCCCAAATGCAGAGACAAGACGCAGACTCAGCATGCTTCCTTGTGGCCAGTTGCCAGTCCCTCTGTCCCCATGTGCTTTCCTTGAGACTTCATTGCCCAGGGCCTCTTTGCCCTCTGGTTGGAGTCGTGTCCAGTTCTCTGCCTCCCCTGCAATAAACGCTCAATGCTGTTTGATTCTCAGTGTCAATCTGTTGTCCAGGATGCCAACATCTGCATGGCCCCTTCTAACTTCTCTTGGTCTGACTCTTGCTTTCCTGAGTCCCTGACACTGAAGCCTGGCTTCTCCATCGGGTTTTCAAAAGCACCCAGTGTTCCACACAACTGCCTCTCGTTGCTAGGAGTGGTCAGTCCTTCTTTTCCTTCACCTCCTCGCTCTCTGGCCAACCTACCTGCCAATGCTCCCCCACAATGGCCCTTCTTCCTGCCAAGTCTTTCCACCCAGTTTGAGGCCTGCATGTATATATAATCGTATGGATGCGTCTGTATCTATTATGTACACATAGTAGTGGCTCACTGCACAAATCCTTAGTGAGGCAGGCATTGCTCAGGTCCTGGGAATACTACAATGAACACACGGGCGCAGACCCTGTCCTCAGAGAGCTCACAGTCTGGCATGCAGAGTAAAAATAAGCAACCAACACGGGAATACATAATATGTGTCAGTAGTGATAACTACTATGAAGGAAAACTAATGGGGTAAGAAGGGTGCTCTTTTAGGTATGTGTGTATGTTTCTGCAACAGTGTTTGTTTTCTCAGAATCAGCACAGGTGACTTGAGCAAGGTGCTAAGGAGCAGAATCCTTAAGGGTGAGACCACCTTCCAAGGATGAGAGTAGCATTCAAGGTGCCCATGACCCCTTCTTCTCCCACATCATTCCTGTTCTTTTACTCCAGTCTTTCTCCAAGCAGGCCAGGACTTTCCATGCCCATGGACCTTTGCAAATATGATTTTTCAATCGCAGAAATCATGTCCCATTTTATTGAAGCCTGCTCATCCTCTGTGGCCCGGCTGAAATGCCACCTCCCATGTTCCTGCATTTTCTGGTCCCTCCAGGTGGGCTCTATGAAATCATCAAGCTTAAATGCAAGGGAACATTAGAGCTGCTGGCTCAACAGCTCTCCCCTGTCCCTTCATTTTATGGGAGGCAAACAGAGGCCTGATGGCTAAGTGCTTTTCCTAGGTTCACAGCCCTGCATGCCCACAGCACCGTCCTCAACTGTGTTAAGTTGGTGTTTATTTTCCTAGTGTCATGTTAGCTACACTCATGTCTGTCTCCTCCCCACACCCCCTATCAGCCCCTTGTTCCGGGGTCCTCAAGTCTGGTGCACAGTCAGCACTCAATATACCTTCTCCGGGGAGAGAGTTCAAGGTACACGCACATCCCGATGATTTGGCATGCAAATGACAAAACAGATTTGGGTTGAAAAATTTGTGTTTCCTATGCATACACATGTGTAGAGTTTATGTAATTTATCAACCAAACTTTTGTTCTGGACACATGCTGACCTGGATCCTCAGACAACAGGCATAAGCCAGTACCATCTCAGGCAGGTGGCCCCCTGGGCCTACCACTGGCTGAGGAGTTGTGTACCTGGCTTCAGATCCTGGCTCTTCCAATGGCTGCATGTGGCCTAGTGCAGGATTCTGTTCTTGTGAAAGAGGATTGATGCAAGCTGGTTCTTATTGCCAGATACTGTCTCAGCACCAATTCTCCTAAGCACGCTATGTCTGGAAACTTAATTAACTCTTCCAATAACCTGATAGGCATTATTGCTATTGTAATAATTCCATCTCACTACCGAGGATACCGAGGCTCAGAGAGCTTACCGAACCCACCCAATGTTACATGGTTAGTAAATAGCAGAGTTGGGACTTGAACCCCAGTCCAATTCCATAGACCACACTTCCAGCCACTACACCTCATTACCTATCAAAGTTCTCACTTTAGAGGAAAGTTGAGAATGTGAAAAGGGATAATGGAAAAAACAGTGCCTGGAACTCAGTTTGCAGCCAATACATGTTAGTTGTTCTAATAACACTTGTCATTGAAGCGTGTTTGTGAAGCCCTCTGAGTTTGCCGGCCACGCACTGGTTCACGACCAGTCGATCCACAGCAGGACTGTGCCCAGAGCCCTGGCTGAGATGGGCTAAGTGCAGGGCAGAGGGCGCTGGGTCTGTTCATTGACACACATCCCCATCCAGTCACCAACTGCTTATTTCCAAGCAGGTAAAATACAGGGTGTCCCCAAAATATATACACACTTTAACAGCTGAAAGCTCAATTGATGTTTCTTTCTTTACAGATTTAACCCATTGGAATTAATAATTATTCAAAGTGTGCATACATTTTTTTGGGGACACCCTGTAACTCCTTGGTGTCTGTATTTTGTGCATACACTGCCCTCTGCCATCAGATCCAAGTACTGCACCTTCTCTCTGTGTGGCCCAGGGGGAGACTTCCCCACAGTAGAGAAGGTGTTGGATGAGCTGTCAGCAGGAAGAGAAGCTGTTTCTCTCCCTAGCCTGCCCAGGCTAGTCCCAGCCTCCATACTGCCCAGGCCCTGGCTCCTGGCCCCCCTTCTTCTCCTCTGTGACCCCTCCTCTACCAGGAGGTGGCGGGGGCGGGGGTGGGGGGAGGCTGGTGCTGCTGCCATCTGAATCTCCTCACCTCTAGTCAGAGAACTCGGTACCTTCAGGCAGCTCTTCCTCAATGGGCACCTGAGAATGTTGATCTTGGTGCTGATCCAGAGGTCCTGGGAATGAGAACCCCCTTCCCTTACCTCATAACGTCCCGCCGCCCCCCCCTCCCCTCCCCCTGCTGCTCTGCATGCAAACCCTGCCTTGGTTGTATTGGGGTGGGAGGGCTTTGAACTAACACTCTCTCTCTCTCTCTCTCTCTCTCTCTCCACACACACACACAAACACTCTCTCTCTCCCTTTCTCTCTTTCTCAACAGATAATCCAGACATGGAGACACTGGCAAGGTTTAGCCAAGGGGTTACAGAGGAAGGAAGGGATCAGAGTTGAACACTGACAATCTGGGAAGGCTTCCTGGAGGAGGTGAGAGGGACACAAAATCACACTGTGTAAGAGAACATGCTTTGCACTGGGCTAGTCAAGAGTCTGAATCCCATTGTTGGTTCGTTTCTTTTGCCACTTATAACCATGACTTGGGCAACTCAGTCTCCTTGCTCCTGTGTTTTCTCATTTGTAAAGTGAGAAAAATAAGAGTATTTTCCTCACTGGATTGGTGTGAGGATGAAACAAGTTAAAATGTACCAAGCAAGCTGTCAAAAAGTGTTCACTCCATTTATACACCCGAGGCTCCCCTGCCCTGCTAGCTTCCTGCTTGATTCCAATCCCAGGCCAGCAGCTCTTCCCCCATCTCGTTCTCCCTGGCCCTTGCAGCCACATTCATTTTCAGAAGGTTCCCCTCCATGTCCACTGGTTCCTCTTAGCCCTCTCCTTTGGCCCTCTGTTGTGACATGGAGCGCCTGTCCGTGCTCCAGGCTGCCCCGCTGTTCCTCTTTCTTCCCCATGTTCACCAGTGTGCCCCGTGTCCACCGGCTCACACCCACAGACCGCCTGAGTCCTGGTGTGCGTCACTCTCTGATCTGCAGGTTCATGTCACAACCAGTCTCCTGAACTGATAGCTGCATGTCACACCTTGTAGCCAGGCCACAAAGTCCCACCTGCCTCAGTGGGGGCCCCCGACACTGTGGAGATGGGGACTTGCTCTGTGGGCCTCCTTTTCTACAGGGAAGGTGGACAGAACTTTTCAAAGGGACTGGGCTGTGGTCTCAGCTCCAGATGGAGAAGCACACACTCTGACCCAGCCTCAGGTGCCAGCATTGAGCATCATCTAAGCCCCACCGGCTTGAGTGGCTTCATCTAAGGCAGGCTGCATCCTGGAGGGCGGTGCTTAGGGCCCCCTGGCACAGCAGTGAGGCTGTTCCTTGCAGTCAGTAGGTATCTCATTCCTTCCTTGCAGGCTGGGGTGGGGCTGGGGTCAGTTCAGCCCCTGCCTCCAGCCTCTGGGCTCATCCTCTACCCTCTCTGTGTCTTTAGCCCCTCCCCTCAGGACAAACTCATCCCTCCTCACTCAGTCTTTCCTAGTTCCCTTTTCCTAACACATTCAGTTATTTTTTATATTTCTTTCTTGACATCCTACTTCACGTATTTTCCTCCCAGTTTTTACCTTGCTGTGGCCTCCCAGGCCCTGAGTGCTTCTGCCCTGCCTGGGTGTTTAAGTCCCCCTCCTAACCCTGTCCCCAGGGTCTAGCAGGCTCAGTTATAAAGTGGGCCCAGGAGAGAGTGATGGCCACTCCCCCACACCTGAGGCAGGTGCTCCTCCACCCCAGGCCCTGCCCACCCCTCCAGCAGCTTCTCCAAGGGGTGGGGTGGGGGCAGGGATGACCTTCTCCCTCCTGTTTGGATAGGGCTGTGCACGGTGCTCCGATGGGAGATAGAGAGCATGTCATTAGTGATGACTGGCTTAATTGCCACCTGTGCGCAGCCCGCATGTTTGCTTTGGAAATGGGTAAAGGAAGAGGCGGATAAAGCTTCAAACTTCATAGTCACGATCAAAAGATTAAGACATTTCCCCCAGCTGCTCTATTCTCTTTCAAAAAAAAAAAAAAAAAGAGTCATGCAATAAAGGGGGTTGGGGGGACCAGAAAATAACTTATAAACTTCTTCCAGAAGTGGTTGGTAGTGGAAGGGACTGAGGTAAGGAGTTGGATGAAATAATACAGAAGTGGGGACCTGGTAGTATTTTGAAACAAGCAAATGGAAGAAAACGTGTCCTTCCCAGAGCAAGACCGCACTTGTCCGACATACCTCTGTGCAGCTAGCTGAGAGGAGAGCTCCCTGTGATGACGAGGCAGATGGTGGGGGTGGGGATTGCAAAGAGCCTAGAGAGCTTGTCTTTTAAAAAAAGAGGGAAGAAAGAGAACTAAAGACTGCTTGATTGACACTAAAGGACTAGGGGCCTGTGCAGTCATAGAGCCTAAGAAGGCAGGGTGGGGGAGGGAGTGAAAGGAGAAAGGAGCTCATGAGACACGGGCCTGGGCAAAAGGACACTCAGGCTGGGAAAAATGACAAAGAGTCTGCAGGTCCCTGAGCCAAGGGGAGCAGAGTAGGGCAGTTAACAGTGGACAGAGCCCAGAGTGGACACAGGGAGGAGCAGGGGGGCCACCACTTCCCCAGGGCTCAGAGAAGGAAAAGACCCAGGGGACTGGAAGACAGCGCTCAGCCAGCCCTGGAGGAGTAGGGAACAACTGGGGCGTGGGGGGAGCCTGGAGACACTGATGGCCCTCCCCTTGAGAGCATAGAATTCTGGCCACAGGCTCCAGCTCACCTGTATGTCTTGAGCCTATCCTTGAGATTCAGGCAAGCCAACCAGGCTGCCCCCAGGGCCCTGGGGGCTGTGCACATGAGGGGTGAATGGGACCTGAAATTCAGCTGTGCACTCAGGCTAAGGGCTCATCTTTCTAACCGGCACAAAGGTGCCCGAGGGCCCTGCAGCCACTTGGTTAAACCGCTGTGACAGTTAAACTCTCTTGGTTAAACTCTCTTGTGGCAGGAAGGCCGGGACATGCCCCTCCTGAACTAGGCTGCAGCGGGCAGAAGCAAGATCCGGGGTGCTAATGCTGAGGAGTTGACGGGAAGGCCCTAGACTCAGAAAGAGGTGTTTGTGGAGAGACGCCAAGGAGTGCTGCTAGAAAGTTCTACGACCAGCTGTGCTGAGGGAACCACCACTAGGTGTCAGATCACTAAGCATCCTCTGATAAGTTTGAACAAGCAGAGGCTCACTGCACAATGTCTTGACACTAAGGTGGCACCGTTGGGGATTCAGAGCTCCGACTGCCCTCTGGGATTTCACTCAGCACAGTGCCTGCGTTTGATAAGTGAGAGTGAAACTGAATTTAAATGGATGAGATCCAGCTACCTGTTTTCTTAGTAATCTGGAGGATTCACGTTAACATGTGTGTGTAAGGATGGGCATGGGGAAGAGGGACTAGAGGGATGAAGAGAGATGTAACTTCAATGACCCCTACAAACTACTGGGGAATCTGGGACTCTGTACTCTGCAATATAAGGGGTGATAGGGTGATTGGCCACCCAGGTCGTAGCACTGGACAAGTCGCCAATCCTGGGGAGTTGGGCCAGGTGGTCAGTCTAGAGCCCTGGACTGCAGCGATGGCTCTGCCCTACTGCTTGGTGCACATCCCATTTGCTGTGGGACTCGATAGGCCAGGACTCGGAGAATTTCATGCCAGGAAGGTGTAGGGTGTTGGGAGGGGAGGTAAAGAATGGAAGAAAAGCTGATGAATCTACTGTTTATGCTAACTTTGGATGAGGATGGAAAAACAGGCGCCTTTGAAACTGGTTCAGACAGGCAGAGAGCTTTAGGTTTCTGCACTGAGCTCATTTTCAAATGATCAGATAACTCAGTTTCAAGTCCTTTCCGATTCCAACGTGCTGTGGTTTATCCCCAAATCTTGTCACCCCAAAGTTAGCCCCAAAACTTTTCAAGCTTCTTCCTCTTTCCATTAATGACCTTGATCTACAGAATGCTGGTTCCCTAGACTATGCCCAAGAGTAGTCAAAAAACCAATGGGTGGAAAAATGACCTTCAGGATCCATTCTCCAGCCAAGCAGACATGACTTCGGATGTGTCCATTTGGGATTATTCGTGGCACTGCTTTCTATGTACCTCCAGGGTAGTGTGCTCGGCTGAGAGGGACTTTTACTCTCCAGGAATTCCCTTAACTCGTGGCAGGACACCGTGGAGCAAATGGACTTGGCTCCTTCAGGGTTCTCTAGGGTCCTGTCTCTCTCACAGTTCTCCTTGTGTAACATGGAATCTGTTCTTTAACCTAAAGCCCTGGCTCAGTGATGTTTCTTCCCCTCATGACCCTCCTACAATTCCAAACAGTCTGCAGGGAGAAGGGAACTGTCTTAGCCAGCATCTTTCTCCCATTGACTTCCTCCCCCCAAGTCAAACCTTCCCCTTCAGTCCACCTGGGCTGCTCATGGCCTCTCAGATGCAGTGCACATGTCCAGTCAGGATCACCTTCCAGGTCTCAATGTATTTTGAGCCCAATGTATTTTTTTTTTAAAAAAAATCAGGATTTTAATAACAGCTTATCTAAGTCATTCAGTTAAGCACATTATTGAATACAGACATGTGGAATTAAAGTATAGCAAAACAAGAGCAAAACAACTCTCGTCGGTTTATATATTTTCTCCTCCAGTTGAATTTCCATTTTTTAGGAGGGAAGGAGAAAGTCTTAGAAGTCTCCCTCCCTCAGTGTCCAGCATTGAGTAGTCCACACAGTAGGCACTCAATTTTACATTCATTGAATAAGCCAATCTCTTCAGGCTTTGGGACATTCATTAGTCCAGTGAACTCAAAGACTGGGGTGTGGAGTGTGATGACTAATTAAAGGGTAGCCAACAAGGTGAAAATTGGGGCTGTCAGAGATCTGACTGTGCAGGCTAAAGAAAATCGCCTGCAATTACATTCCCTAGGAACCAGCTGGGAGGGGGGCCACCTGTGTGTGGCCACAGTCACAACACTGTTGTCTGGAAACCCTCCTCTGCCTCCTCTTCTTTCTTCTGCGTCACAACTACCATCACCACTGTCATCATCACCACCACCACTATCACTGAGCCCTTACTTGCCAGCCCCTAGTACAGGACTGGCATAGAGAGGCAATGTGTGTGGAATGCACACTGAAAGGTGCCGGGACCCCAGCCCTAGTCCTGGCTCTCCCCAGCCCATCACCCTGGAACATGGATGGGCTTATTAGTTCATTCTCCAGCATTTTCCCAGGCACCCGAAACTCTATTTTTTAATCACCCTACGTCTTCTCTAGCCCTGAAGATCTAGCTTTGAACTTTTCCTACTTTGTAAATGTTCTTCTGAGAAGGTCTTTGGTAAGAGGTACAGCTCCCCTAGCAGACAGAGCTCATGCTCAGCCCCACAGTGGAGGCACAGACTTGGCCCAGGAGACTCAGCCCACCAGAACCATGTGTATTTCCCATAGGGAGCCTCTCAGGGGTGGCGACTGGAGGAGTGGTCACAATAAAATAGCCCTGCTGAAAGTGACTCTTTTCCTTCCCCTGCCCATCCCTATTTTGGCTGACTTTCTCTCTGAACTAGAGAAACATGGCCCAAGGAACTCAGAAGTCCATATCAGAAAGTCTTTGCATCTCTGACTAATCTCTATGACATTATGTGATGATGGTGGTTAGGAGCAGGGACTGTGAAACCAGATACTCTTGAATTCCATCCCCAGCTCTGGTTTACTAGCTGAGTGACTTTGGGCAAGTTCCTGAACATCTCTAGGGTTCAGTTTCTTCAACTGTAAAGTGGAGTTAGTAAAATGAGAGTTAAATTAGAAACCCTTGTAGTGCTTGGCACAACGTCTGGCACGTGCAAAGTGAATAATAAATGTTGACTTTTGTTGTTACTACTGTCACTATGATCACAACTGATTGTATTGCTGCCACCATTGCTCCTCCTACTTCAATCCCCCCTGCCTGGGAGTGGCTACTCTGAGCCAGCCCCTGTGACAGGTACTGTTGGGGGTATAAAACTGTCCTTCTGGAGACCCCTAAAATGCCAATTACAATTAGCCCCTTCTCCCCTGCACACCTCTAATCCTTGTTCACAATTCTTTCCTGTTATTCTGGGGCTTTGGCCCCATATTTAAGTTCTTTTTGTGAATTCTGTTCATTGGTCTTCAGGTTCCTCGGGGGCTGGAGCCATATGTTAGTCATTCCCAGTCAAGGGACTCACTATAGTTTGTTGATATTCAGAACATCAGGATCACACACAATCTGGTTTAGAAAAGTGCAAGAACCCACTTCAGTTATGCCCTCTCATGCTCTCTCATGCTAGGCCTTGCCAGGAAGATTGAGAGGCAGGGTCCCTGGAGAAGGAGCTTCCACCACTGTCTCTGGGCCTATAGGAATCCTGGTGCCCAGCTCATTGTCTCCCCCGTTCCCTTCCCCAGCCAGAGCAGTTGTCTACTACCCTCTGGCTGATCCCAAAGGGTCCAGGCTCCCCAATTTAGTTATAGAAGTGGTCAGAGTCCTGCATTAGGGCTACCAGATGCCTGTTTTTGAAATAATTTTTAGCATTTTTAACTTACAACTGCCCTTTCCCAGGACTACCTGAACTTTATTATAAAGGACTGGCTTTTCTGATCCAAGATTGAGTGGCTTCCTAAAGTGATCAGGAAACTGTCAAAACAGCCCACCCTGAACCCAGAAGTGGGCCTCAGGGTCTTCTGTACCTTGGGCACTGGGCATGGAGTATTTCCCTAGGGAGTGCGAGGACAGATGTTACCCCCAGAGAAAGAAGAGCGAATGTCCCAGCTCATGAGGCTGCTCTATGGCCCGACCTCCTAGGATGGAAGAGCTCACCCTGTCCAGGAGAAAAACATTCAGTGAAAGAACCACCAGTTCCCTGGAAAGGTTCTCACTGTTGAAAAGGCAACATCCACTACCTAGGCCCTGCCCAGGACAGAAAGCCCCGGACAGCACCACTGCTGGAGGCCATACAGTCATTTCCACTATTTTCCTGGTGTCTGTTCCATTGCTGGACAGCTGTGGTCCTTAGAGTGGCCCCTGGGACTTCTTTCTTGGGTCCATATCTTTGAAGACCCACCATGTCCTTTTCCAGTCTCTTCATCCTCAGCATGGACACCCTGGCTCCTCAATAAGACCAGATTATAGGGAGATGGGGCCTCTGGGGAGGAACCTGGGGGTTTGGGATGAGCCCCCTTGGACAAAGCAGGCCTTTCCCCTGCTCCTTGGTAATAGATAAGCTAGAGGGAGTCAGCACAGGAAAAGTGAAGGTAGGAGATCTGTGAAGGGGATAACTCTGCAGGTCCCTAATTAGGAGCACAGATAAACGTCTATTAGACCCCTCCAGTCTGCAAGGGCAGCATATTCTGCTAGCTATCAGAGGCGCTTTGTTACAGCAAAGGGCTTGAGATCTCTGTTCCGCAAATTGCGCATGGCCCCTGGCCCTTTATCAGGAGGAAAGGATATGGTGGAGAGACGCCCTTTTCCGGTGTCCAGGGCTCGACAGGATAAAAGGAGCCAGAACTGTGGGTGTCCCTTCGTGTTCTCTATCTGTTGGTGACTGCTGTTCTCCAGCTCTGTCAACTCCCTCTCTCCCATCATGAGTCGGCAACTGAGCATCAAGTCTGGTGGTGACAAGCGTGGTTTCAGTGGGTACTCGGCAGTGGTGCTGAGGAAGGCTGTAGGCAGTGTGGCTTCTCACCGCGGGGCTGGCAAAGGAGCTGGGGCCGGCTTCGGCAGTCGGAGCCTCTACAGTCTCAGAGGGGATCAGTGTAGTTCCCTCCAAGTGGCTGGTGGTGATGTTCAGACCGGAGGTTACAGCTTCTGCCCTAGCTCTGGGTACGGAGGAGGCTGGGCCCCTGGCTTTGCTGGCAGCATGTTCGGTAGTGTTGCCCTGGGGCCTGTGTGCCCATCCATGTGCCTACCTGGGGGCATCCACCAGGTCACTGTCAACAAGAGCCTCCTAGCACCCCTCAATGTGGAGCTGGACCCCAAGATCCAGAAAGTACGTGCCCAGGAGCGAGAACAGATCAAGGCGCTGAACAATAAGTTTGCCTCCTTCATCGATAAGGTAGGTCTCATAGGAGGAGGATAAGACAGTCGAGTAAGATATGAATGGTTCCTGCTGCCTGGGAGTGGACAAGGCATTGAGAATGGAAAGGTGGCAGCTGGACCTCCAGAAGGACTCCCCAATCAAAACAGAGAGAACAGGCCTGGAAGCTAGGTAGCACAAAGAAATAAGTGAATGTATTGCTCTCTTTGGGGATTTTATAGAGAAGGGTGGGAAATTGGGTAAAGGGTAGCCATTTAGAAACCGTGAGGAAGAAGTGATGGTTTTCTGAAGGATGGTGGATGAACCTCCAGCTCTTTAAAGAATACAAGGGGTTAACAGACTCAGCATTATTTAGGGGGAGGGCTCATGGTACAGAAGAAACATGTACAGACACAAGGAAGAGCATCTCCTGGGTGCTGGCTCAGGTGACAGAAGAAAGCTATGGACTCACCTTTTTCAGTGACTGATTTTGTCCAGAAGGCTGTGGAATGAGCATGCAAAGGATCTATTTTATATGGAATTTCATGAGTAGAGTCAGGACTTGAATCAAATGACTTTAGGAAAAATTTACATAACCTGGGGAGTCAATGGTGTAAGTCCAGGGGACATGATAGCATTTATTATGGTTGCAGGTGCGGTTCCTGGAACAGCAGAACCAGGTGCTGGAGACCAAGTGGGAGTTGTTGCAGCAGCTGGACCTGAGCAACTGTCAGAAGAACCTGGAGCCCATCCTGGAGGGCTACATCAGCACCCTACGGAAGCAGCTGGAGACATTGTCGGGGGACAGAGTGAGGCTGGACTCAGAGCTGAAGAGCATGCGGGTCCTGGTGGAGGACTACAAGAAGAGGTGAGCAGGTACCACCAAAGATCATGGGTCATGTTCCCAGAAGCTTCTGGGCTCAGCCAATTTTTGAGCCACTTTAGGAGGTAAGGGAGCAAGCACCAGGGTCAGGGCTCACACCCCTTCTCTGGTTGTGGGGGAAAGACCCTGTTTGATAACTTCCTATTTGGTTGATAGGAAAAGTTCCTATGCTCATTGATTCCCTGACTGGTTCAGTGGCCAGTTTGGGGAGCCTAATAGACACCTGAATATTTTCCAGCAAGTGGAATGTAGATGAGGTAACTCAGGGACATAGCACTGCCACCACCAGCTTCTTCACTGCTCACCTTTAGGAGAGCTTGTGGGGACTCTATATCCTGAGCACTTGCTCAATCAGAGGGAAGACAAGGCTACTTGGTTGTTGGGACTGAGGTTTCTGCTATTTTCTTTCCTGGCCCACAGGTATGAGGTGGAGATTAATCGGCGTACAGCAGCTGAGAATGAGTTTGTGGTGCTCAAGAAGGTAAGAGAGAGAAGAGACTAAGGACTCTGGTCTCTCTTACACCCCATCCTAACCAACTCTGCTCAGGACTTCAACCCAGGTCTCCTGGGGAGGGGCTGGTGCCTGAATGGGGATGGAGTCATACATGGTTCTGGTCTCCAGCAAATTGAAGAGACAGGGCATACATCCAGGAAATGGATAGAGTCAGTCAGGAGAGACTTCTGGTCTGGGAATTGGGAAACTTTGGTTCAGTTCAGCCTTCCTGTGTGACTTGAAGAAACTCACCCCACCTCCCTGGGCTTTGTTTTCTCCAGGTGTAGCAGAGAACGAGTAGGCCTCATTCTCCTTTTCCTATTCCCAAAGATTCAGTGAGTCTGAGAGAAATGCAGTATTGAGTGATTGTATTCATCAATGTGCTTTCCTTTGTGGGCAAAACACAGGAAATCAGATGGCTTTGGGGCAGGGACAAGACAGCTGATGGGAAGGGGGATATATTGACCAATGGCTTTGGTGCCTCTTGGCAGGATGCAGATGCAGCCTACATGGTCAAGGTGGAGCTCCAGGCCAAAGTGGACTCTCTGGAAAAGGACATCAAGTTCCTTAAGTGTCTGTATGATGCGGTAAGGACACTCCTCCCTTTCCCCATCCCACCTCTCTCCAGCTGAGAATATCACCTGGCTCTTCCAGGGAGATGCCAATAGGAGGGATTTAGGATAACCAGTATGAAGGCTGTTTTGATGGAAAAGTTCAAAACCCTGCACTGGGAGACCATGACAGTGTAGAATCGTGGTCCCCAGAGCCCACAGACACAGGAGACGATTTCATCTGAGCCTAGAAAGTGACCTTGCTCACAGGCAGAAAAAAATGACCCCATGAAGTCCTGCTAAAGCAAAAATTCTTGTGTCTGTAAATCATAGGAAATGTCTCCCACTACCTGTTGCCTGTGTAGTGGAGGGGGGAGCCTTGGGAGGGTGCAGGGGGTGTCCTGCTCCTGTGAGCCTTCTCCCTCGGCTCCACAGACAGATCTCCATCAGGTACTTCCTGCCTCCACCTTAGTCCGTTCTTCCAGGGCTGCAGGCCTAGAGACTGATGAGCACAGGAGAGAAGTTGGGGGACCCTGACTCTGTCCTCACTTCTCAACTTAGGAGATAGCCCAGATCCAGACTCATGCCAGTGAGACCTCCATCATTCTGTCCATGGACAACAACCGGGACCTGAACTTGGACAGCATCATTGCTGAGGTCCGCGCCCAGTATGAAAAGATTGCCCTGAAGAGCAAGGCCGAGACTGAGGCCTTGTACCAGAGCAAGGTGGGAACTGGGGTGGGGATCTCCCTTCTCCACCAGCCCCTTCTTTCTTGGGAAGGTACACTTCCACCAGTGAATGGGAGAAATATCTTTGGAGATGTGTTGAATGAAAAAGGGGTTATTACCAATGGCTTAAGCACATTCTACCCAAAAAGAATCATTGGCAGAGACCATTATCAAAGATAATTTTAAAAAATAGCATGGATGGGCGTATCCAATAGAGGATAGGCAATCCTCTGGTGGAAGAAAAAAGTGAGGAGTTCTTGTTATAAAACAAAGGTATTTCCAGGAGGTAGAACATGTTGTCATGGAGCAGAAGGAGAGTAACAGATACAAAACACAGTGTATATGGGTGCGCTGGGGTGGGCAGATATGAAGAAGAGGAA
This sequence comes from Myotis yumanensis, assembly GCF_028538775.1. Taxonomy (NCBI): domain Eukaryota; kingdom Metazoa; phylum Chordata; class Mammalia; order Chiroptera; family Vespertilionidae; genus Myotis; species Myotis yumanensis. Next base: position 162,766,310 of record NW_027223754.1, read on the forward strand.
GCCTAGAGCTATTTTCTTTCATTTAAAAAATAACTAATAGGATTTTTTTTATTTGTCACATTAAAAGTCTGAATTTTAAATAGATCCTTGGAGGGGGAACTTACATCTATCAGCTCAATCAAGTTTAACACCTGGTTCATCCCCAATAGCTTTTCCAGAACTTCTGCCTTCACCATGAAGTTCCATAAGTTTTCACAATCCAAACTTGGGCTTCTTCAGAATTTGACTTTCTAACAAAGACATCATGGAGCGGATAAATAGATTGTCAAGTCTTTTCTGTCTTTTCCAATGCTATCTCAAATTAATTGACCCCTTCTTTTAAGTCTTTTGCACCTCTTGGGTCATGAATTCCATCATCTTCTTCCAGATTTGGTGGACCTGACGATCCTGAGCATAATAGGTCTTCCTAATCTGATTGTTGTTTTTAGTAAAACCAACACAGAAGAGATGAAGCAAACACTCACTGGTAGTCTTGACATCAACATGAGCTTCAGTCATGGCCTGCCATTTATTGACCAAAGAGCATATTTTGTCATGGGTAAGAGCCATTCCGTGGAAATTAGTCAGGCAGTTTTTGTCCTGAACATCCCAAGTAATTAGCTTCAATTTTCTAAATGCAAATTCATCATTCTGCAGATCAGCTAGTGTCACTTCAAAAACATGACTCTTGACACCATCAGATGCGATTTGGGTTCCTTGAGTTCTTGTGACTAGTGTTTTCCCAATATTCTTATATTGAATATAGCTGGTGCTTTCACATCGTACCAATTTTTCTTAGAAAATAGATCAACCACTTTCTTCTTGGCTCCCTTTTTGTTGCCTTGCACAAGGCGCTCATTCTTGTCAACCCCCGTGGTGGTGGCGTTCAGAGAGCAAAAAGGCCAGGAGCTCTTTTCTGATCAGTGAGGGAGGGCTTCCAAGAGGAGAGAGGAGAGTTCTAGGTGCCTTCTAAGTAAGAGGAACTATGCTTTGGAGTAAAACCCTTGGGGCTGTCACTGAGAAGAGCCTTACCTGGACTCTCAGCACTCACTCCTGTCAGTTCTAGCACTCCTTTTCACAGTCATTAAAGCCCAAGAACAGCAAGGATACAGGTTCACTTTCTCCATCCATAGCCACATCAGCCCCTCTTCTCTGAAGAACTGGCCAAGGGGAGAGGGAAAGATTTGAGCTACAAGCCCTGAGCCCCAAATCACATCACCCGAAGGATATGTGCTGTCCTCGGCTTCCTGTCCACATGAAAGGGCTGCAGGACAATGTATGGTTCATGCGGGCAGGGACCTCTCTCCTTATCTTGTTCATAGCTGTATCCCCAGTACCTGAACAGAACCTAGCCTTTAAAAGATGCCTCTACATAGAAGTACTAAATGAGTGGAAAGAGTCAGAGTTCTTCTTATATTTTGGAAGTGCTTAACAAATAATACGAACTGCCTCTTTCCTTTATCCAACCCAAGACTGTATGCAGGGTGATGAGAAGAGAGGTTAGACCCAGCAAACAGGTTCTGCTTAGAGAAGCAGGTGGACTTCTTGGTCAGAACCATCACCAAACAGCTAGAAGGATGCTCAGGTCCTGTCTCCATCACCTTCTGCTCTGGAGCCACCTCCCCTGGCTCATTTCAGGAGTGGAAATGTTTACTCGGGACCCTTCTCCTACCTTGAATGGGTTGAGCAGTCCTGTCTTATCACCAACTTCCTATCTCTGGGAAACCAGATCCAGGAGCTGCAGCTGGCAGCCGGCCGGCACGGTGACGACCTTAAGAAGACCAAGAATGAGATGTCAGAGCTGAACCGGCTCGTGCAGAGGATCCGCTGTGAGACTGTCAACGTGAGGAAGCAGGTGGGCAGCAACCACACAGAGAACACCAGGGTCAATCTCACCCTCTGCGGTGGACAAATTGGAGCCCAACCTTCAGTAAAAAGCAAATCTCCCCCACCTGGGCTTAGGAGCTCCTCAGCCATCCACTGTCCCTCCTTCCCACCCACTGTCAGAGCAGGCACCTGCTCAGAATTGGGAGGAGCCTTGAGCTTATTTCATCTGACTCCTGGGCTGGAGAGGGAAGTGACTTACCCAGGATCCCCAACTTGTTATTTTTTTTTAAATTTTTGTATTGATTGCTTTGTGTGTGTGTGTGTGTGTGTGAGAGAGAGAGAGAGAGAGAGAGAGAGAGAGAGAGAGAAACAATGATTTGCTGTTCTATTTATTTATGCATTCATTGGTTGATTCTTGTATGTGCCCTGACCGGGGATCAAATCTGCAACCTTGTTATATCAGGATGACACTCCAATCAACTGTGCTACCCAGCCAGGGTCCCAGCTGGTTATTAATAGAGGCAGGATTAGAATCCAGGTTTTCCCCTTCCTTTCCCCTCTTTCTCAGATTCTTTCTGTGTGCAATGAACCTGGCCCATGTCCCCTTCAAGTGTGACCCTCTGAGGGCAGCCCCCATGCCTCTTCCTCCCACTAGACACTCAATACAGGTGGGATGTGTATTCAGGGCCCCTCAGGGTGGGACAGGTTCATGGTGGCTGAGTGAGACTGACAGCAGATGAAGCCTTTCGGGTCCCCTGCCCTATGCCGAAGTACCGTTTCTATTTCACCGGAGGGATTCTATCTTACCTGGAAGCAGCAAACTGTAAGCACTGTGTCAGTGGGAAGATGATTTTAAGGGGTGGCAAATCCTTCCTGTGTTCTCCCCAGAGAACCAGGTCAACTCTGCTAGTGACAGACTTGCCAAACTGAAAGACCAGAGCCCGCTCTCCTCCCCACACCTCACAACCCTCCACACCAGGCACAGGCTCCACGGACTGTTCCTCCTCCGTTAGCACCTGTCATCACAGGGCTGCCAGATGTTCATCAGAGCCCAGTTTCTGAGCCATGGGCCTAATTTCAGGCCAGACTTGGGGACCATCTAGACCAGAGGTTCTCAACCTGTGGGTCGAGACCCCTTTGGGGGTTGAATGACCCTTTCACAGGGGTCGCCTAAGACCATTGGAAAACACATATATAATTACATATTGTTTTGTGAATAATCATTATGCTTTAACTATGTTCAATTTGTTACAATGAAATTGTGGGTCACCACAACATGAGGAACTGTATTAAAGGGTCATGGCATTAGGAAGGTTGAGAACCACTGATAGACAGACCATCCTCACAGAGTGCTCACTCTTATTGCTAAATGGTAGAACGGAGAGCTGTCCTACAGGCAGAAATCCTATCACAATGGCACCTGGTGTGCTATCTGATCCTTAGAGGCATCCTGGCTGGGTCGCAGCACAATTCTCTGGACCTGGCATACGTGGAACCTACAGCCATTGGTGGCTTCAACCCCAGCCGTTAGACAACTTTTCCAACATCGAAAAGTTTGCATTCCTGAAAGGCAACCACTCTGACAGCTTTTCACAACAACTTTAAATATCCATCTGCAACAGAAAGTGGGGGAGACCCAGCTTCTGGTGTTGGCTCTGCAGCTATTCCCCTTTGTCACTTGGGCCTCATCTGTAAAGTGAGGGAGTTATGCTACCTAACCTTTAAGATCTAAAAAGTATGTTGTGTTCTGAAGACCTCCCCATTCTTTGCCTTTCAGTGTGCCAACCTGGAGACGGCCATCGCCAATGCCGAGCAGAAGGGGGAGAGCGCCCTGAAGGATGCCCAGGCCAAGCTGGATGAGCTGGAGGCTGCCCTGCACCAGGGCAAGGAGGAGCTGGCCCGGATGCTGCGCGAGTACCAGGAGCTCATGAGCCTGAAGCTGGCCCTGGACATGGAGATCGCCACCTACCGCAAGCTGCTGGAGGGCGAGGAGTGCCGGTGAGGGGGCAAAGGTGCCAAGGGAGAAGGGGACGTGGGTGGCTCTCCACTAGGATGAGGGCCGTTTGGAAGCCTCCTGTAAGGGAAGGTCAGATGAGAGCCATGAAGCACAGGTGGTGGGTGGTGCTGTGGAAAGAGCCAGTGGGTCAGAGAGACCCGGGTTTAATTGCTGGCTTTGCCACTTACAGCTGTTTGGTTCTGGTAAATCACTACTGTCCCCAGGTCTCTATTTTCTCATCTATAAAATGAGGATTATGAGCTGCATCTTATGGGTTGTTATAAGGATGAATTAAAACAATATACACATAAAAGCAGGAGCCCGCTAAGGCTTAACTGAATCTAGACACACACACACACCCTGAGGTTTTCTCCTCTAACTTTCTGTCCTTCAGAATGTCCGGTGAGAATCCGTCCTCTGTGAGCATCTGTGAGTATCCCTGAGAGCTGGGTTGGGTGGGGATTCTGGTTGGATGGGAAGGCAGGGACCCCAGGATAAGGTGATGCTCCTTCTCCACTCACTGTCTCCTCCTAGCTTGGAGTTTCAGGAAATGTCTTGTGAAGCTTCTCTGGCTTCAAAGGAAACCTAGTCCCCTTTTGTCCCATGGAAGCAGTGAATGAAGTAATGCCCACTCCCAGTCCTCCCTAGCTCTCCCCTGGGCATGATAACTGAGAGAAAGGGTCGAGAATATGGCCTTGGGAGCCAGTGCTCTGAGACTCTCCAGGAGGGCAGGGAGCATGTCTGTCCTGAGTGGCCCTCACCTCACACCATGCTGGGTTCACCAGAGGGTCTCGCTTCATCTTTGTGGTGTTTCTTGATGCTGAGGGTTGCTGTGGGACTAAGAGGGATGGCTCACCTGCTGATAGACTCCACTGAACTCCTTTCCTGCTCTTGGCTCTGCCTCCTCAGCCGTCATCAGCAGTGCAGGCAGCTACCACCTCGGCTCCTCCGCCAGTACCACCTTTGGTGCCAGCAGTGCTGTGGGAAGCTCTGGCAGCACCTGGAGTGAGCAGACCAGGACCAGAGGGGCACCAGGGGCAGACCCCAAGGACTCTCAAGGCAAGAGCATCCCAGTCAGTGCCCCAGCCAGGAAAGACACTCGATGAGCCACACGGCCCCTTGCTTCAGCACCTCGGAGAAGAGATGCCCTTGCCCATGCCCTGCCTGAAGATACCTGCCACACCCCAATCCTCTACCCTGGGCCATCAAACCATGGCTTGTCTCACTGTCAAATTCTGATTGGAACCATCACCTCCCTGTTTCCTCAGGTCCTGTGTGCACTTTGTGACTTCTTGTTTTCTTTGCTGCCTTCAACTGGCAGGGTTCTTGGCTATAATTATCTTCTCGGTCTTAGCTATGATCATCCCTACAGAGAGAGGAGAGGAAGGAGAGGGAAAGGATGGAGGAGAGTCGGGAGGGAGGGGGAAAGGTCTTTGCAGAACCACTCCATTAAGCAGGAGAAAATGTGTATAGTCTCAGACAGCAGCTGGGCCCATGGTCACAGGGCCAAATGAAGGAGAACAGGGGATCTTCTGCCACCCACTACCCACCCACTACCTTTATTATCAGTAATAGCTACTTCCACATGTCAAGAACCTACTACATGCCAAGCTCCCTACATGCTTTGCCTTTCATTCTCATTCCTTCCGCAAGATGCAGTCAGCATCCTTGGGACAGATGAGAAGACTCATTCTCTGAGAGGCTGCAGAACTTGTCTCCATCACTCACTAAGTGCTGGGGTCTGGAGATGAGCCAGATCAGGCTGACCCCAGGGTCTGTGTTCTTTCCATGGCACAACACTGCCTGTTTAACAAAGGGAATGTCAAACTCATGACTCTTTTTTTCAAGGGCTGTGATTTATGTTTGGCCTTCTCTCTGGGCTGTGTCCTGCCGTACTTTCTGACTCAGTTCTTCTTGCTATGAGTTGTGTTCGGCGAGGGAATCTTGATCTGTTTCTGGTGGTACCTCCCAGCCCAGAAGCCATGGCCTTTGATGTAAATATTTCTAAGAATGGCAACACCCAGTTCCTCCTTTGTATGAGTCATGACTCTGAATGTCTGCTGTATATTCAATAAATTGCCCTCGATTAATGTCAGAGCTGCACTCCTGCCAGCGTGTCAATCTCTCCAAATTGCCCACCCCATAATGATAGTGTACCCCACCTAGCACACGTGCACAAACCTTCTGGGAGGCTAGAGGCAGACCAGAACAGCCTTCTCTGGTGGTGAGGTCAGGCTGATAGGAGATATGAACACACATGCAAAGCCACACATTTATACAAATCAGGGAATGGCAGCCCAGTGCAGCAATGCTGAGAAGTGATCAGAATGAAGGAGCTAAGCAAGGAAGACTTCCTGGAGGAGGAGGAGAGTTTAATCAAATAATCAGAAAGATAGACACAGATTCCCAGAGAGAGAGAACTTACATTACACTATTGCAGTAGGTTTGAGTGCAGGTTTTGTGAACTTGTTTTGGTGAGGGGTGGGAGGGTTCAGATTTCTTGATGTCAGTAGTGGGGTTGATTGAGTTTCCAAGTCCTTCAGATTTGGCTGGAAGAATTCAGCCCATTAGTCAGCTTTCTTATTTGTCTTGTGTTATGAGTATGCACCCAGTTGTTCCCCTGACAGCTCTCAGGGCAACAGGGATGGGGCCTAGTGAGGACAGGGCCTCTGGTCCCAAGCTGCTGCCTCCATTGACCTCATTGTGCCTTCCATGTATTAAGGAGGTCCTCTTCTGTGTGTGCCAGGATGCAATAAACCTTGGGAAGAACAAGATCCCAGGAGTCTGGTGGGCTTTCTGCCCAAATGCCTCTCTTTGATGTTTCTGGGTCATCTCTGTGGGTATTGGAGAACAGTGAGTGCGCTGGGAGTTACAGGGATTCTATTGCAGCTTGGCCACTAGCCAGTCACCTGCTATGCTCAGACCAAATCAGTGGTTCTTAACCTGATGGGTCATGACCCCTTTGAGATTTGATGGGAGCTATGGGTCTTTTCCCTTGGAAAGTATACAGAATTATGTCTGCATGTTCAGAGGTTCACAGCCCACCCCCAAACCCCATTAATGGACTCCCTGGGTCATGAACTCCAGGACCAAATACCCCTAAAGTCCTTCCTAGCACTGACGCTCTGCCTTTCACAAAAGACCAAATTCCCAGTGACCCAGTAAGAGGGGCTGGGGTAGAGTAGATGGGATCCACTTCTTGAAATAGGCTTTAGTGGAATCCATGAACCATCCATTAAATGGCCTCTTCCAGGGCCACAATGCAGACACGCTTTTGACCCCTGAACTATGAGGCCTGAGTGCTGTGCCCATCCCTGGATGCACAGTGAAGGACCCAGAGGTTACATGGATATGATCTTGGGGGACAGAGATAATGTGTCCTGTGCTGGGATATTGAGAGTAGCAGAGGAGCAGCTCTCCTGGTTTCAGCTTATCCCCATCAGAAATGGGGAAATTCTTTATCATCTGGGGCTTAAGATCCTGAGAAGTGCACAATAGTGACCATGCTCTTGATTTAGGACTCAGTTTGGAAATGTTTTTGAAGTCCAAAAGGGGAAAGCATGGAGTCAGGCCCAATGGTGACCAACTTCAGTTCCATAGGTCAAGCTGCAGCATGCAAGGCAGAGACTAGAAGGAACAGGTGTGTGGGGGAGCTTAGGTTGGAGAGCAGCCCAGGGGAGTGAGGGAGCACCCATACTGTCTAGTTGGGTAAGTATCTGGTTACTTGTTCTATGGAGACCTCCAGTGAAATTTCCAGTTAGGGGTGGGTCATCTGGCTGGGTGACATTCATGCTTACACAGTCTCTGTACATGGATTGTCATTGACACCTTTTATTTCCTGGGCATTTACTGCTCCTTTGAGATTCTGCTCAGGTACCCACTCCTCCTCCTGGAAGACTCCCTGGACCCCCAGGCTGAGCTGAGTGTCTATTGGCTAGAACCTTGCAGTGCCTGATGTTCATCTCCACTGTGATATCTCCACATGTGATTGAGATGACCTGTCTGTGTGACTGATTCCATCACCATCAGGGGTCTGTAAGGACAAGGATTGGCCTTATTCATTGCTGGGCTTAGCAATTAGAAGACACTCAACGGAGCTTCACCCAACAGAGACACCCAGAGGATAGTGTTCTTAGGGTCTTTCTATCCAGCACAATGTGTTTAAAAATATTTTGTGAGGTAAAACCCATACATCTATGACCATTTTGACAAGGGTGCTAAGACCATTACGTGGAGGAAAGAACAGTCTCTTCAACAAATGATGCTAGGACAACTGGATACCCTTATGCAAAGGAATGAAGTGGGACTCCTACTTCAGACCATATACAAAAATTAACTCAAATAGGACCAACCACTTAAATATAAGAGCTAAAACCATAGTACACTTAGAAAAAAAACCATAAGTATAAATTTCATGATCTTGAATTTGGTAAAGGATTCTTAGATATAACATCAAAAGCACAAGCAACAAAAGAGAAAATAGATAAATTGGACTTCATCAAAATTAAAAACTTCTGCATATTAAAGGACATTATTATGAAAGGGAAAAAACAACCTGCAGAATGAGAAAATATTTGCAAACCATGTCTCTGCAAAGGGTGTAGCATCTAAAATACATAAAGAACCCTTACCACTCGACAATAAAAGACAAACAGCCCAATTAAAAAATGAGCAAAGGTCTCTAATGAACCTTTCTTTAAAGAAAACATACAAATGGTCAACAAGCACATGAAGAAATGCTCAACATGATTAGCCATCAAGGAAATGTAAATCCAAACCACCATGCGGCACCATTTCACACCCAGTACGATGGCTGTAATAAAAAATAGTGGAAAATAAAGTGTTGGTGAGGATATGGAGAAATTGGAACATTTACACATTGCTGCTGGGAATGTAAAATGGTTCACCCACTGTGGAAAACACTTGGGCAGTTCCTCATAAAATTAGACAATTCCACTCCTAAGTATACATATCCAAAAGAATTGAAAACAAGTGCTTAAAAAATACATGTACATGCGTGCTCATAGCAGCACTGCTCACGATAGCTAAAGGTGGAAGCAGCCTGCTATAATCTGAATGTTTATGTCTTACCAAAAGTCACATGTTGAAATCCTAACCCCTAAAGATGATGGTATTAGGAGGTGGGCCTTTGGGAGGTGCTTAGGTTATGAGAATGGAGTCCTCATGAATGGGATTAGTGTTCTGATAAAAGGGACCCTGCAGAGCTCCCTAGCCCTTTCCACCATCTGAGGACATACTGAGATGCCACTGGCTATGAACCAGGAAGAGGGCCTGCTCCAGAGTGCAACTGTGTTGGCACCTTGATCTTGGACTTCCCAAACTACAGAACTGTGGGAAATAAATTTCTGTTGTTTATAAGCCACCAGTCTATTGTATGTGTTATAGGAGCCTGAAATGAATATGACACAGCTCCGATGTCAATAAACAAATGAATGGATAAAAAAATTGTGGCATATTCATACAATGGAATATTATCTATATATATAAAAGCCTAAGAGACTGTTACTACAGAACGACTGGAATGACCAGTCGCTATGATGTGCACTGACCACTAGAGGGAAGATGCTCAATGCAGGAGCTGCCCCCAGCCTGCAGGGCCCGATTGCTGATGGGGCCTGCCGGCCAACCTCCCAGTTCCTCCCCCCAGCCAGCAGGCTCTGATTGCCTGATCAGGGCTGGGCCCCTGGGCTGGGATGGGAAAATGGGGGTGGGTGGCGGTGGAAGCGGGTGGCAAGGGAAGGAAGAGGCAGGGACGTGGGGAACCTGATCAGCCCTGATTGCCGGCCAGGCCTAGGGACCCCACCTGTGTGTGAATTTCGTGCTCTGGGCCTCTAGTTTAGTCATAAAAAGGACTAACACACTGATACACGAGTGTGGATAAACCTTGAAAACATTATGCTGAGTGAAAGAAGTCAGACACAAAAGGTCACATATTGTATGAGTCCATTCATCTGAAATGTCCATCATAAATAAATCCTGAGAGATTTGGTGGTTGGAGGGATCCAGATAGGAGGAATGAGAACTGATGGCAAATGCATACTGGATTTCCTTCTAGAATGAAAATATTTGGAACTAGGTAGAGGTTGTGATTGCACTACATTGTGAATATATTAATGCTACTGAAGTGTTTGCTTTAAAATGATTACTTTTAGCCCAGCCAGCATGGCTCAGTGGTTGAGCATCGACCTATGAACCAGGAGGTCATGATTCAATTCCTGGTCAGGGCACCTGCCTGCGGGTGGCAGGATTAATCTCCAGTGGGGGACATGCAGGAGGCAGCCGATCAGATATTCTCTCTCATTATTGATGTTTTTTTCTCTCTCTCCTGCTCCCTTCCTCTCTGAAATCAATAAAAATATATTTTTAAAAATGAAATAAAATGTTACGTTTATATGAATCTTACCTAAATAAAAATAAATTGGGGAGAGGGCGGGTAGCAGAGAAAAGGCCAGAGAAATGTTGCTCCCAGCTTTTCCTACCAAACAGCAACCTGGAGTAAATACAGGGAGAACAGTTGCGGCCAGTAGGAGGATGAAGATCTTACCCTTCATTTGATTGATCAAAGGGAAGTGTGGGGAATTTGAGGACCTCTCACTTCCTTTATCCCCAATATGAGAGCACAGAGAGGTTGCTCAGTAAGTGGTGAATGAATTACTGATTGCAAAAAGAAGATGGCAGTCATGAAGTGTGTACCCTGTCTCCTGGAACCTCATCCACTCTTTCTTGCCCCTCCTCCCTGTGCCTTTCCCTCTGCCTCTGACCCTCTCATTTTCTGATCTTTACAAATTTCTCCCCAGATTCCAAACTTGGTGTAGCTCAAGGCTTTAACTTATTCATCCATGTGCATTGGTAGAGAAAGTTTCATTGGAATGGATGCTCTGTGACCTTGAGAAGTCAGTTTGTCCATCCTTCTGTCCTTTGGAAGGATGTTCTTACACACTCAACTACTCAGTACCTTTCCTGCTCTTATGAACTCAGAGATGTTGAATGAATTAATGAATTTGATTCCCTTACTTGGTCACCAGCTGTGTTTCACCACATCCCTTCATGACTATTATTGAAAATGAATATAGTGAAAATGAGACAATTGGCTCTTGCTTGTGTGCCACTAGTGGAGAAGAATGGAAACATGGAGGTTAATAGCTAATTCAAGATGGGGCCCATTGTCAGGTCGGTGGTCCTCAGAAACCCGTGTACACATGCATAGACATGTGTTCATTGGCTCACAGGTTCATGTCTATGGAAGATATTGAAAATATTTAACAATTGGTATCCTGCTCATGTCCATGTTCAGGTCCACCCAATATGGATGTATACCCACACATGTCCTCTAACATGTTGGGGCATATCTGTCAGCTGGGAGAAGTCAAAGTGGACCTGCAGGATGAGGGTCAGATGGGCAGACAGGGGAGGACTGCCCAAGAGGCTACTGCCTGAATTCCAGAGGGAGAGAGGATCAGGTGCAGCCTGAGCCATGGCAGTGATGATAGATACAGAGGAGCTGGGGCAACAGAGGACAGGCGACTTCCTGAGAGCGGGGAGCACCTAGGACAGTGATGGCGAACCTATGACACGCGTGTCAGAGGTGACATGCGAACTCATTTTTTTGGTTGATTTTTCTTTGTTAAATGGCATTTAAATATATAAAATAAATATAAAAAATATAAATCTTTGTTTTACTATGGTTGCAAATATCAAAAAATTTCTATATGTGACACGGCACCAGAGTTAAGTTAGGGTTTTTCAAAATGCTGACAAGCCGAGCTCAAAAGTTTAGCCATGACTGACCTAGGAGGATGGGCGTGAGCACACATCTCATGGCAGAGCCATGTGGGATAGGAAGTGTGAGCTCAGTTTTCCACACTGTGGTGCAGATGTAGGAAGGACAGCAGGAAATCAGAACTGGAGCTTGTGGGAGGCTAGAGTTGGACACGTGCACCTGGAATAGGGCAGGCACCTGCACTGGGCATTTGTAGGTGAGAAAGCCAGGACAGTGTAGAGACTAAGAGTACACATTGCAGGCAAATTGCCTGGTTGAACCCTGGCTCAGCTACTTACTAACTGTGCAACCTCGAGTAAGTTACCTAACTTCCTGTGCCTCAGTATCTTCATCTGTAAAATAGGGATAATAATAACAGTACCTCCCTCATAGGGCTGTTGTGAGAATTAAATGAGCTAATATAGGTGAAGTGCTCAGAGCAGTGCCTGGCAGAGCTCACACTGTGTGTTAGCTACTACTACTATTATCATCATCACCATTATTATTATTTACAAGTTGCCTGCCATCCTCCTTGGGGAGTAGGTGGAATAGGTATTAGTATCCCCCTTCTTAGAGATGTGGAAACAGAGGTTTAGGAAGTTGCGAGACCTTCCTTTGGTCACACGGCAGGCCCAGGACTTAGGTCTTCAGAGCCCTAAGGGTACACACTTTGCCGGAGGCTTGGAGTGAGGATGGAGGAAGGAGATGGTCAGCAAAGCTCAAAGGAGGTGCTTCCGGCCTCAGAGCTGAGCGAGGGGCCGGCTGCCTTGGAGGGCACCCCTGGCAGCCACACTGCAGGATGGGAGCAGAGCTGAGTGCCTGGTGGGGCGGTGCTCCTCTGTCTTTTATATCCCACCTCCTCTGGGGTGAGCTCACATTTGGCCTTGCCAGCTGCCAGCCTGCTAAACAGCTGACCTGCCCCTAGATGAGCGGCTCTGATTGTGACCACGTCCCCCAGGGACTGTGCTCTCTCCAACTGGCTTGGGGCTGAGCACCCTGCCTGCCTGCAACTCCAGGAGGATGCAGGGACACGAGGAGGGGGCTTGTGGGTGTTCACATACAACATGCTCCTTTCCTGGATCAGCGTGCTGAGGAGGGCTGGCAGGGCCTGAGCTGATGTCATCCAAATCACCCAGCTCATTCTCTCTAATTTTGGAGACAATTATTTCCTTAGAGCACTACCTGCTTCTCTCTCAGCACCTCCAGCCTCTCCCCACCCCCACCCCCCACCCCCTGCTCCTACCCACACAGCAGTTAGATTTTGCTTCCTTAAACACGTGTGGCTCAGACTCTGCCTGGCTCACAAGCCCTCAGTGGCCCCCTACCACTTGCCCTATCCCATGTACAGCTTGGGACCTAGGGTCCCTCCCCGCATGGTCACCCTTCACTCATATGATGACTTCAGCCCTGAGGGTCCTTTCTTCAATACCCTTTCTCCTGGCAATCTGGGTCATTTTCACATTTCCTCTCTGCCCTTCTACCCAAGCCTTCTCCCTTTAAAGGACTTGAATTCAAATCCTTTCTTTTGGGAAGTCCTTTTGGACTCAGTGTCCTCAGGTCTTGCCTCTCTTCTGTGCATTCCCTTTTCTTCTCACTCAGCAATTACCATCTTGGATTGGACTAAACGTTCTTGCCCAACACTTTCCAAGACCTTCGCTGGAGGCTTCTCAGACACCAGAAGACTGAGGGGGGTGCAAGTGGGTCCCTACTGGGGCCAAGGGATCACAATAAATGTGGCAAAGTGATCATCACCATAAAGGTAGAAATGAAATCACGAAGTTACAAATTGTGAGAACCAAATAAAACATGTTGCCTATGAAACCAAGAGACATACAAAACATAATATATTTAATACACAATTAAAATTTTCCCTTGAATGTCTGAGCTAGATGTTCCTGGTAGCTCGGACACACTCCCTTCCACTGTTTCACAAGGGAGTTAAACTGCAGCTCAGACATTTCCATGCCTGGCCAAGCAAATTTCATTCCCACCTAGAAAGTTGGGAGATCCCCGGAAAGGCATGAAGGGAAATAAGCTAAAATACAGTAGATGGCATCATCCACCAGCCCAAGAGGTCTCCCAAAGCAGGGGCTCTGTCTCATTTTGCCCCTGAGTCTCCCTAAATCTCAGTTAAGGTCTGGGAAGGGCCTTGGAAACCTCAGTGAACTGTGGCCCTGTCCAGGTTTCCTTCTGTCCCTCCCCCTTTCCCTCCAGCAAAAAAATACAAGCAGCCCAGGAGCCCCACCTGGGCCCACCCTTCCTGTGGGTGGCCCAGAACTCTCCTCCTTCCTGTTCTATCATCATCCTCATCAACAACATTGGGTGTTTCATACCTAATAACCAGGATCTGATTAATTCACGATAAGGTGTTAATGACTTGTTAATAGCTTGATGAGATGCTTTTCCCAGGAACACCGTATTTGGAGGGATGCAGAAACCAAGTGCTTTGAGGGCAGGGTACTTTGCATTGCCCCCCTCAGCACTTGGTAAGAGCTAGTAAATATTTGACAAGTGGATCAAGCCAAGAGACTTGGCTCAACAGAGGTTTATTAAAGGGAGAACATAAGAGAGGGGGAGAGAGGGAAGGAGGGAGGGAGGGAGGGAAAAGTATACTAGATGGTCTTTGATCTGGAGAACCTCTACTTTCTTTACAAAAAAAAACTGAAATGACGTGTGACACAGCCTTCGGAGGAACTTCATGGCAGCTGCCCACAGAGTCACTGTCTTTCCAGCACATACCAAGACCATGCTAAGGGCTGAGTTAGAGGAGGAGAGTGCAGACCTGGACTATGCTGACCCGGGAAGACCCCTGGGAAGAGGGCAGGTGGGGGAGCAATAGAATGAGAGGTAGCAAAAGAGAGGGGGAAGGATGGATAGAAGATAGAGAGGAGCGATGAGGAGGGATGGAGAGAGAAGGTAGGAAATAGAAATTCTGATGGTTTCAATAAGAGCCATGAAGACAAAATGGTAGGGGAAAGGGATTCCAGGTCCCTAAGCAAATTGAGAGAGAACCCCACTCCAGCCTGGCTCCAAATTATCCTCCCTCCTGTGGCCACTGCCGGCCAAGAGTCACAGGGCCCAGCAGGGGTCTCTGGGCAAGGGCAATCTCCAGGGGAAGAAAAGGGGCCACAGCAGCAATGCAGTCACATGGGAGAACCAGGACTCATCCTAGAGCCGGGAACACAGCATAGAGGGACATCAGGCACAATCTAGGACAGGGATCACAGGGACCACGGGACCATTTGGAGCAGGATGGCATCATGCTCGCTGGGTCACCTTCTTCGGGAGGCCCGCACTGGGGGGCCCACCCCCAGCCAGCCTGCATTCCTGGCTCCCATGGGTCTGGGGAGATGCAGCAGTTCAGTCTCACTTTGACAGCAGTTTCTTCTATTTGAACTCTAAACACATGCTCCTGTCCTACACATCGAAGGAAAGACAAATGATCAAATGGGACCCACCTCCCTCCACCAGGAGTCTTCCCTTGAAACCTCCAGGCTCTGAGCAAGCCTCTCTTTGTCCTCCCATTTCTCCTCTCAGTTGACTCCCTGAATTTCTCAGTCACCTTCCCCAGCTCCATCCTCCTTTCCTCTTCCTCTTTCTGTCTAGTGCTTGAAGGACTAGACATCAATGGTCTCTTGCCTTATTGCGGGAGTTTGAGAGAAGTAAAGTATGGACACCCTTTCTCTGGAGAACTTGCAGAAGCGCATGCCCCCCCCCCCCCCCCCCGTGTCCATGGCTGACTCTGGCCTGGGCTGCTCATGTCCCATGCAGGGGGGAGGGTTACCGCACCCCCAATAGCCCAGCAGAAAGAGCTGCTGTCTCTGTGGGTTAGGAGAAGAGGCCATCGGTGGGTTGTGCCTCCAGGAGGTGTGGAGGATGGGTGCATGCCTGAATGATCTGCCCCTTTCTGGGAAAGAGGAGGGCACCGCTACGGCTGGAATCCCCAGATACTCTATCTACCCTGTGGCCTGCTCTGTCCATAGCAGCCTACCTCCTCCCACCCTCCTGAGCCCCCGAGAGGAAGCCCACAACCCAGAGAATCAGGATTGGGATGAAGGTCCAGCGACATCCCCCTGGAGAGGCTGGGCCTGCGGCAAATTGCCCTATGACAACAGGTTAATTAGATAAGACCCAAATTACATGAGCAAGGCTTGCAAGCCCAGCACTTTGAAGGTTTCATGTTGTCTCAGAGGTGGGGAGGGCTTGGTCTCTAGCTCAGCATAGAGAAAATGACTTCTTGCTCCCAGGCACGCCAAACCCACGAATTAAGCTCTTCACTGCCCATCCACAAGCCCCAGTGCCAAGCACATATAAGGAAGGGCACCTGTCGGTCCTCGCAGCAACCTGTGGAACCCGTGTGGGATTTTGCCTTCCTCCCTCCTGAGTCTGAGTTACGCCTCCACCAGCAGCATGAGCCGCCAGTTCACCTGCAAGTCGGGAGCTGCCACCAAGGGGGGCTTCAGCGGCTGCTCCGCTGTGCTCTCTGGGGGCAGCTCGCCCTCCTTCCGGGCAGGGGGCAAAGGGCTCAGCGGGGGCTTTGGGAGTCGGAGCCTCTACAGCCTGGGCGGCACCCGGGGCATCTCCTTCAACGTGGCCAGTGGCAGCGGGAAGAGTGGAGGTTATGGATTTGGCCGGGGCCGGGCCAGCGGTTTTGCTGGCAGCATGTTTGGCAGTGTGGTCTTGGGACCTGTGTGCCCAACTGTGTGCCCGCCTGGAGGCATCCACCAGGTCACTGTCAATGAGAGCCTCCTGGCTCCCCTCAATGTGGAGCTGGACCCCGAGATCCAGAAAGTGCGTGCCCAGGAGCGGGAGCAGATCAAGGTGCTGAACAACAAGTTTGCCTCCTTCATCGACAAGGTGGGTCTGCTAGGACCTGGGGAATCTGTAGGCAGTGTCTCTTCTTGGGATGTGAGCTTTTGTTACAGCATGAGAAACTGAAGTTAAGGATGAAGAGGGACTTACTGTGGACAAGACAGGTATTTTCTAACATCAGTGTGACTTGTGTAAGGTTCCTTGTGTAGTCTTTTCCTAGAAAAGACAGAGGCAGGTCAATCTCTACTGGCAGGGGCTTATCGGGGCTAGTGGCAGGAGAGCCCAAGAGAATAATCCTGCTTCTTACTCTCAAGGGTTAGATTGGGGCTATTGCTAAGCCTGGGTCTATGCAGACTGTGTGCAGAAAATGACCCCAGGGAGAAGAAATCTGCCCCAGAGTAACCAGGGAAGCTGGCCTCCCTTCCATAGCCAGCTGATCTCATGCACTAGTCATTCGACTGATGGCTCAGGAGCATCAGGGCTGGTCATTCCCGGTGGCTCTGCTCAGGGCATATGTTTCAGTCGGCTGAGGCCTTTCTCGAGGCAGAATAGTGCGCTGGGGAAGTCAGACCTGGCTTCCACCCTGGCCCATCACTTACCAGCTGTGTGCTTGGGGAAAGTTGTTTATCCTGTTGGTGCCTCTGTTTTCTCATCTCTACAATGGAGATAATACTTACCTTTTGGGGTCATTGTCAGGTTTATAAAAGAAAATGCACTGGAAGATCTTGGCACAATGCCTGACACATACTAAATACTCCCAGTGGTTGCTATTGTTACTATCATTTTAATCTCCAGAGAGCTAGGGGAAGGAGAGCATCAAAGGGCTGGAAGAGACCTCAAGGGATCATCCAGTCTAGACAGGCCCCTGACTTTTGGTAGATAAGAGATTATTGCTCCCATTTTATAAGTCAGCAAAAGCATGGAAATGAATGCCATGCCCAAGGTCATCTGAGGGAGAGAAGGTGAGGTTGGACACTCAGCCTCCTGCTTCCAAACCAAGTACTGGGGACTTGAGGGCCATGATGGCTACATCACAGTGACACACCAAGGACAGGTCAGCCCAGGACAAAGCCAGTGGTTGAGATGGTCATTAGCCACTAGAGCATAGCTGTACCCTCGAACCCCCAACTCCTTGCAACTCTCATCTCCTGCTCAAGGGAGGATTCCCTGCTGCCCCTGCTCACCTAAGGGGCCAACACCACTGCTGTGGCTTCTTACTTCTCTAAGTCATTTGGAAGATCAAGGTGTTCTGAGGTATGGGGCTGGGGGATGGGAGTGAACTGAACATTGGCTGGGCTGGTCAAATACCATTAAAGGATGAAGTCTGGAGAAATGGGAAGAAAGACAAACACGAAGACTCACTTCTATGAACAAAAGTGGACTGGCTGGGGTGAGAGGAAAGCAGGCTCAAAGGCCTGGGCAGTTCCCAAACCATTTTAGTCTCCAGAAGAATACAATCAGAGAAGGTAGTACACCCTCTCAGAGATCCAGGGGTGTCCAGTGTGTGGTCCAGATATGTATTGTGGTGTCCTAGGTGTAGGGCTTACTCTGTGGTTAATGCTTGGCCTTATGGATATACATGAAAAAGTCAGGACTGGTTAGACTCTAACAGTTAGACCAAACCAAATGCTGGCTGACCTGCTGGAGGCAAGCTGTTTGGTGGCTAACCCATCCCAACATTGAGTCCCAGACTGTTTCTCAAGGTCCTGTGTTTCTGACTTTAGGGATTCAACCTCATTTAAAGAGTAGTGCTCCTCTTCCCCACCCCAAACCAAATAAGAGAGGCATATGCAGATCCACCCCCTCTGGTTAGGGCCCTGGCCCAGTGTGGCCATGGTGGCAGCAGGAGCCCCTTCTGTCCATTGAGAAAATGGTTCTGAGGAGCAGGACAAGGGGAGGAGGAAGCAGCCATGATCCCAGTAGAGCTGGGGCCTCTCAGGAGTTTAGAATAACTGAAGCTCTTGGGCCACTGAGCCTCGCTGAGCTTGATGTGTTATAAAATGAACAGCGGACCAATCTTCAGAGAGGTCAACCTTCCCAAAGATGGACCCAGCCTGACTCTGTCCTGGCACCTTCAGGCACATCCCTGTCATGTGCTGACTTGGCCACAATGGGTTCTGAGCGACTGGATGCATGAGTTATGGGATCCATGTCTGGATTTAGCCCTGGCCCCACCACTTATTAAACCATCAGATCTTGGAAAGAGGCTAAACTTCTTTATGCCTCAATTTCCTCTCCATTAAATATGGTTAAGGACTCGCCCACCTCATGCAGCTGTTGTGAGGGCTAGAGAGCTTTGCACCGTGCCCTGTGAGCGACAGGTGTGACTGTTTCTGTGGGGTCTCAACAGTTTCTGGGCTTCGGGTTCCAGGTGCGGTTCCTGGAGCAGCAGAACCAGGTGCTGGAGACTAAGTGGGAGCTGCTGCAGCAGCTGGACCTGAACAACTGCAAGAACAACCTGGAGCCCATCCTGGAGGGCTACATCAGCAACCTGCGGAAGCAGCTGGAGACGCTGTCGGGGGACAGGGTCAGGCTGGACTCAGAACTGAGGAACGTGCGGGACGTGGTGGAGGACTACAAGAAGAGGTGAGCGAGAAGGGGCCCCCTGCAGCTCGACAGCTGCCCTGAACACATCCTGCCCTTGGGGCCCTGGCAGCTACCCCAGCTTAAAGTTTTTGGAAGTGGGGGGCAGTGTCATTGTCACATGAAGCAGAATCACCCTCCGGAACAAAACTCCGGAACTTGCTCTCTGCCCCTCCAGCCTCTGGCCTGACACTTGGGACAAATGTCCAGCTTAGTTAATTGGACAGTGGTCAGAGGATTAACTCAGGCTCTAGGGTGAGGGAAACCTTGGGTAACCACTATGTTTCCCCAAGCTTCTGTGTCCTCATTGGTAAGAGGCATTTAAGCCCATCAACCTCCCAGAACTGCTATGAAGAGTAACTCCAGAAACACTCCCATTCAAATGTCGAGGGAGCAGATTGCTTTTTGCTTCCTCTGAGATTTCCCACAGGACGTTCACTCTGCATGCTCTTTCTTCATTTTTGAAGCTGAATCTTTAACAATCTCCATCTTCTAAACTTGGTTACCAGGTCTCCTCCCTCAGGAAGCCTTCCTTGCCTGGCTGGCCCCCCTGGCCCAGTACTCCACAGCCCCTCAGCACCTGTGCCCTCTGACAGGCACACTACTCCTCATTCAGGGTCTTCCCTGGGCAAATGAGGTTTCTCAGTGAGACGTATTAACCAACCCCACCCTGGCATTTCCGCAGGTATGAGGAAGAAATCAACAGGCGGACAGCTGCAGAGAACGAGTTTGTGCTGCTCAAGAAGGTGAGGGGGAGGCAGGCCCTGAGTCCAGGCTGCCTGGAACCTGGAGACGCTGAGCCTGCAGTGTGCTCTGCTCTCAGAGAATGTGAGCTGATTCAGAAACAGTGAGGTGAAGGCGGGGAACCGCGATGAAAAACTACTCAGAAGAGAGAACACAAAGGCAGGAGGAGGATGATGGCCTTCCTGATGTTTCCCATGGATGGGTCTGTCCATAGTGAAGAGCAGCTGAGGGTGACACACAGGTTCCCCCTGCAGCCTCAGGGTCTGCTCATACATCACAGAGATGACTGACAACAGCCTGGCTGGGGCCTCCTTCATTTAGGGGTCCCCATCCCTGCTGATGGGGCAGAGTTTCAGGATGCTCCTTCCTCTCCTTTTCCATGGGCCCCTCAAGGAGAAGAGGGGGGGCCACTCACCTGTGCAGGGCACCCAGGCTGGGGCAGCTGTTGCCTCCTCGGGTGCACTGGCAGTGACCAGGGGATGGCTGGGGCATCTTTCAGGACGTGGACGCAGCTTATGCCAATAAGGTGGAGCTGCAGGCCAAAGTGGACTCCATGGACCAGGAGATCAAGTTCTTCAAGTGTCTCTTTGAAGCCGTGAGTCTGTCTCTCCACTCCACCCCTCTGAGGGTAGCCAGTGGGTAAAACTCTATTTTGGGGGCTGGGAGATCATGGAGCCCTCACTCTCAAGGAGTTCCCCCAGTTAGTCATTCACCTCCCACCTCGGCCCTGAGAGGCTCCTCAATCTCCACCTCTGGGTGGGAAGGAAATGGACCCAGCCCTGGCTCCATGGTGTCAGGAATCTGGGGCCCAGAGGGAACTTGCCAAGCCCAGGGAGCAGCAGCCTCGGTTGGGAACCTCATGTTTGACATCACCAGGATTTGCTCACCTTCCTTGGGGAAGGTTTCGGCCTTTGACAGTCAAGTCCTGAGACTATCCTTGTTTCCCTGCAGGAGATCACTCAGATCCAGTCCCACATCAGTGACATGTCTGTCATCCTGTCCATGGACAACAACCGGGACCTGAACCTGGACAGCATCATAGACGAGGTTCGGGCCCAGTACGAGGAGATTGCCCACAAGAGCAAGGCCGAGGCCGAGGCCCTGTACCAGACCAAGGTGAGCTGGGCCTGAGAGGGCAGCCTCAGCAAGTACGTTCTGGGTCTGATCGTTCCCAGAACAGAGGCAGTGTCCAGTCAAGTGTCCAGTGTGCCCTGCCCCTTGACATCACCAACCTGAGACATCAGGTGCTCCCACACTGTGTTTACCATGCTCATCCTTGGCTCTGTGCTCTGGGGTCCCCAGTTCCAGGAACTGCAGTTGGCAGCTGGTCGGCATGGGGACGACCTGAAAAACACCAAGAATGAAATCTCGGAGCTCACCCGGCTCATCCAGAGAATCCGCTCAGAGATTGAGAATGTGAAGAAGCAGGTGAGGGGTCAGATTGCCCCTGTGGCTTGGGTCAGGTGGGCACAATTGGAGGGGAGATGAGTTGGCTGAGGATGACAACTTCCCAAAATCTCCACCCAGGAGAGGAAAGGGGCCAGATGAGGTCGCTGCCTCAAACATTTAGAGTAGACATCCCTGGGGTATCTCAGTACCTACTCAGCCAAGGACCTCTGGTTTGGAACCCCCTGCCCCAGGAAGCATTCTCTCATCCCCAGGCTGTGTGGTGCCAGGCACCCTGTTCCCCTGTCCCAATCAATGTGCTCTCTTGGCGCCGGTGCTTTGCCTGAACTTGTCACACTTCTGTAATTACACCTGCCCACCTCTTCTTCCACTGGACTGAAGGAGGCAGGGAGCTGGCTGCTTTGTTCCCTATTGTTTTTCCAGCATCTAGTATGGTGCCTGACATATAGGCTGCAGCCACTGCTTTAGTAGATGGCAAGACAAGGTGCAGGTATATAATAACAATAGCCACAGTTCCTATAATTGTATCACATTAAATCCTCACAAAGACTCAGATGAGGAAACTGAGGCTCAGAGAGATTAAGTGGGTTACACAGCTGGTAAGCGGCAGAGCTGTGGTCTGAACCAAGGTCTCCTGACTCCTAGTCCAATGCTCTTTCCACTCTCTGACAAGCTTTAACACTTAGTAGCTCTGAGACATTAGGCAAGTCACTTGTCCGCACTGTACAGGGTGTTATAAGGACTAGATAAGTTTAGGTGTATAAAAAGCAGATAAAGGGCTGAGTGTTGTGCCGGACAGATGGTAAGCACTTGGGAAATAGGAGTAGGTCCTGGAGAATCCTTCCCTGTCCCCTCACTGTGGCCCCACGTACCTGGTCAGGCACCGTCATTGTAGCTGTAATACCATATTCCAGTGATCTCTCTTCCCAGACTTTAAACAACTCAAGAGCAGAAAGCCAATGTGACTCTCACTCATTTTGTATCCTTGGCCAAGTAAATGTCTTTGCATTCACTGAAGTGGTGGTGAATTAGCCATCATCTCAGGAGGGCAGGAGGCACTCTATTTGTTATCACCACCAACGTCTAAACACAGGGGAGTGGAGATAGAGCTAAGGAAGGACTTGCTGATGCCAGAAGGGGCCCAGCCTAGAAGAGGAGCAAGAGGTGTGAAGGCTGGAGGTGGGCATCTCTGCTCGGAATCTCAAAGAATGAGTGGTATTTGCATGTAAGTGCCTCCAATGACCCATTTCAGTTTTCCAACATCTCCAATTCCCTATTTAGGCTTCCAACCTGGAGACGGCCATCGCCGATGCCGAGCAGCGAGGGGACAATGCCCTGAAAGATGCCCGGGCCAAGCTGGACGAGCTGGAAGCTGCCCTGCACCAGGGCAAGGAGGAGCTGGCCCGGATGCTGCGCGAGTACCAGGAGCTCATGAGCCTGAAGCTGGCCCTGGACATGGAGATCGCCACCTACCGCAAGCTGCTGGAGAGCGAGGAGTGCCGGTGAGGGGGGTGTGCTCAGCAGGAAAGGGTTTGGTGGGGACCTCAGGAGAAAGCCTAACACATCCTAACCCAGAAAAGATGAGTTCTTGGGGAGTGAAGGGGCGGTGATGACCGAATAGTTATAATAGTAATAGTTATTAACAATCCCTATATGGGCGTGAGTACTTACTTCATACCAGGCACTGTGCTATGTGGATGAACTCATTCAACCCTCACAACCTCTCTGGGTATACTCCCCCTGCTCCCTAACAAAAAAAAAAAAAAACCCTCACTGCTATGTTGTCTTCTTGTTTCATGCTCCTTACCTGTCCAGGTACAAGATGAGTTTGTGGAAGATGTTCCATTCTGGTTTCCCCAATGTTCTTGGGAGACAGAAAGGCTCAGTGCCTAGGCCTGGCCCCTGGGAAGTGTGCATACCACCCCCACGTTTGCACCTCACATGAACTACTTTTTGACTTGGGTTGCTGCCTGGTTACCACAAATATTAAGGGACAGCTCCCCAACTTCTCAGGCTCTGCTTGTGCCAAAGAAGACCTGGAATTTCCATAGGTGCCCATAGGGCTTAGAAACCCATATCAGGCTAGTGGAGGCACTTGCTCTGAAGTTAATAGATCGTGGGTTGCATGATTGTGTGCTCTCATTTTATTTCTCTCCCTAACAGGATGTCAGGAGAATATCCTTCCCCTGTCAGCATCTGTAAGTACTTGTATGTTTGGACCTAAAATTGCAGAATATGCAGACCGGAAAGGGGCTTAGTCACACCTGTGTGTTGATGAGCAATCTGAGACTCAGAGAGGGAAAACCTTTGCCTGAGATCACAAAGCCAGATAGCAGAGGCATGGTCAGAAACCAGGCCTCCTGACTCCCAGCCCAGGGTTCCTTCCTCCTTATCACTCCACCTACTGTTCCCAGGGGCTGGCAGCTAGGAACAGGGAGACATGCCACTGGGATGGGGAAATAAAGGACATGTTGCAAGAAAATGAATATGGGTGTAGGTGAGGCTTGGGGAGCCAAGTCTGCAAATTGTGATCAGACCTGGGCTAGGGACTTAGAGGGGCTGGAATTAGTGAAGGGGGCCCTTGGAGGTCCAGCCAACAGTGCTAGATCTCTGGGTTTCTTTCTCAGCGGGGCTAAGAGTGTTAAACTAGAGCTTCTGGAAGAGTCCATCGATGGGACAGTTAGCAGAGAGGGGAGGTTGGGGGATGGAAATTTAGCGGAAAAGGTTAATAGAAAGGGCAGAGGGTAGTGTCCAGAGTGACAGGTGGATACATTGGTGCCGGGACCAAAAATATGGGCTTCTGAGAGTTAAGAAGCAGCCAGAGTGGGTATAAGCTGGGCAAGCCAAGGGCAGGATATGGGCGAAGCTGTCTTGGGAAATCCCCCCCCACTGCCACCCCGGGACAGGGTCAGCTGTGATTAGAGCCCTCACCCAACCCACTGCTCCAAGAGGAGCCCCCAGCTCTGGCTGAGGGGTGCTGACCGGCTCTTCCCCTGCAGCCATCATCAGCAGCACCAGTGGCAGCAGTGGCTATGGCTTCCGGCCCAGCTCCGTCAGTGGCGGCTACGTGGCCAGCAGCGGCAGCTGTATCTCTGGAGTGTGCAGCGTCCGTGGCGGGGATGCCCGGAGCAGGGGCAGCACCAGTGACTACAAGGATACCCTGGGGAAGGGCTCCAGCCTGAGCGCCCCCTCCAAGAAAGCCAGTCGGTAGAGAGGGCTGCCATGCCCTCCTGCCACCCCTGTGTCCCCAGCAGGGGCTCTGGCTCCCACACGTGCTCTGCCCAGCCCATTGTCAGCCCCGCCCCCACCCTGCTGGCCCTGCTCTTGTACCCCAGGTTCTGGCCTTGGCCACCTCATTTCTCCCAACCTGTGTCTTCCGGAGCCTGGACAGGTGTGGACGACTAACCCTGTGAAATTCCTCCCTGCACACACCTGGCATCCTTGGCTGTGGTCCCCCAGCCATGCCATCAGCTCAGACCCCGGTTCCGAGCTCTGGCTCAGCCTCCAACTACTCTGTCTGGGCCCTGGATCTCAGACCAAGGCCCCTCTCACACTGGGACCTTTATCCCGGAACCTGACTACGCTAGGAGCTGTCTCTCTGTCCAAGAAAAGGAGGACTAAAGGAGAAACAACCAAGAAGCCTAGTCCCCACCTAACCCGCTCAGACTCGCAACTCATTCTGAATGAAACCAAGCACAGTGCAGCGTCTCTCTTCACTCTCTGCCCCCAGAAGCAGAGAAGAGGAGGCCCGTTCACTTCTTTCTTCTCATAGGCCCTCCCACTGCATACTCAATAAACAGCACAATCTGATGGTGGTCTCTCTGAGGATCGCTGTGTACATGGACTCCCCTAGGATGCTCACATGAGCAGGCCCCACACACTCCACAGACACATAGGGACACACAGAACACATATCACACTAGGTTAATTTCCCTGTAGAGTGGAAACAGAAGCCCCTCCCAGAGCAGACATGGCAGGGGGGCTGCGAACACCACTGGGCTGGCTGCAGGGAGAGGAGCACGGCGCAGAGTCTGGAAGGAGGGGGAGGGTTTGTTGGAGAAGAAGGAGTCACATGGGAAGGGTGTGTGCCACCTGGTTTGTGCCCAATGGCAGAATTGGTCCTGCTCTTAACAGGGACCTGGCCTCTTTCTAAGAACTGGGTCTTCCCTGGAGGGAGGGACGGGGGCTTGGCAGACAGGAATCTGCATCTGTTCAACCTTTTCCTCTCTGCTCAGAGGCCTGGCCTCCTGGGGGATAGAGTGGGTGGGGGCCCCTCACTCTGAGCCTCTCTGCTGGAAAGTTAAGGCAGGAAACAAGTTTTTAGAACCTGAGGTTCAACTGGGGTGGAGTGAGCTGGGGGTCAGGCAGGCTGTGAATTTCAGTGACTGTAGTTGGCACCTCCTCAAACACCTGTTCGCCCTGAAATCACTGTGGTGGTGGCCAGTCCTGCCCTGTGGTGAGGAGGAAGGTGGGGAGGACAGGTGGCCAGATTCCCCAGTGGCCAGCACGAGCCCACAAACTTCAGCCTGGAAATCCTTGGGGCCCTAGGGGCTTCTGAAGATGGAGGTGGAGAGATTGGAGGAAGGGCTGGGTGGGCTGGGTTGGTGGATAGAACTTCAGTGGTGGCCGGGGCTTATGGCAAGGTCACTGAGCCAGGCTCCAACCCCCGACCACCCGGAAGGTGACCTTTAGCCAGAGTCTCCTGGCTGCCCTCAACCTGGAAGTAAACACCACTATTCTGCAGGTGTGGATGGAAGAAAGAGGGTAGATCAAGACTCAGTAACAAGTTTGCTTTCCTGGAGCATGCGTGTTTGTGTGTGTGTGTGTGTGTTTGTGTGTGTTTTCAGAACAGGGTGGAGACACTGCTATATCCTCAGCAAAGGATCCACACACACCTGCTGCCTCTGTCCCCTCGCTCCCTTTGCAGCAGTAGGGACTGAGGTGGAATAGCAGAAAGAACTTTCCAGTCAGAGGCTTAGAAGAAATGCTGGATTCACAGGTGTGGGGATGAAGGCTGCTGCTCTGGAGGCTGCTGGTTCATCCCCAGGTCCAAGGAGGAAGTGGAGAACTCTCCCGCATCTCTTTGTGCCCGGGGCTTACAGGGGTCTCCTAGGTGGGCAGGGTTTTCCTGTCCCAAGTCTGTTCTTGAGCAGCAGATGGAGGTGTTGGAGACAGTAGGACTTCCTGCTATCAGTTTGACAGGTCCCAGAATGACAGGGCTAGGCTGGGTGTGTGTTACAGATCAGGTAGGGCTTGGAGGATGATTTTGGGAAAACAGAGGGCCCTAGGGAAAGGGGTGAATGACTATGACTAGCAGGAAGGGTGGGTGGCCACTAAGTTAGATGCAGCAACGTTGTCATTTGAGTGTGATTACCAAGAGCAGTGGCTCTATACCAGCCGTGGGCAAACTACGGCCCGAGGGCCGGATCCGGCCCGTTTGAAATGAATAAAACTAAAAAAAAAAGACGGTACCCTTTTATGTAATGATGTTTACTTTGAATTTATATTAGTTCACACAAACACTCCATCCATGCTTTTGTTCCAGCCCTCTGGTCCAGTTTAAGAACCCATTGTGGCCCTCTAGTCAAAAAGTTTGCCCACCCCTGCATACACAGGCTGAAAAATAACCTGGGAACTTTACAGTTTTCTCATGCCTGAGCCCCTACCCTAAACCAATTAAGGCAGGCCACTGGGGTGGGGTCCAAGCATTCCCTGGTGTCTTAAAAGTTAGCACCCAGAGCTGAGCATCACCGGCCAAGAGTGTGAACTTGAGGATCCTGTGGCTGTGTCCACATCCATGGGGAAGGACGGCAGGACCAGTCAGCTATGCCTGCCCTGGCCACCCTGGAGGGAGTGGTGACACACATTGCCTCCCTCTTGGTGCCTACCGGCGCTTTACAGTTTACCAGGTACCTGCACACCCACTGAGCATAGCACTGGGGGTGAGGGAACACTGCTATTGCCATTTCACAGATAAAACATTGAGACTCAGATCCCCTGCTTCCCTACAACCACCCTGGGATGGAGAGGATCTCAAAGGTACCCTGTCCATTGCCTGCCCTTTAGGGTGCTGGGTGGAGAGTGGGTGCAGGGACAGGAGTCTGTCCTTGGTGGTGCTGCCCCTCCTGCATCTCCCACTGGGTGGGTTCCAGGAGGAACTCGACTGCAGGGTAAGCGTGGAAGGGGGCTCAGGGCTGCTGTGACTCCTTGCTCGGCCCTGATACCCTGATACCCTGATGTGGGGCCCTCTGTGCTGCACAGCAGGATCTACTCTATCTATTTCACCACTGGAGGAGCTGAGACCCAGGCAGGGGCCGGGGTCTCTTCTAAGGTCACCTGGATTGTCAGGGGCAGAGCCAGGCTCAGATCCTAAAGCTCTGTGGCACTGCTCTCCAGCATGGGCGAGGAGGTCGTGTCCCCGAGGTGAGCAGGTTGGGTAGTCTCAGGAGCAGAGGGGATGCTGAACACATTTTTATCTTGATCAATGGCACTCAGTGGGGTGGGAGAAGAGTGCAGATGGGGCCTGAGGCAGCAGGAGAGGGGAGGCAGGGCAGCTGTCTGGGAAGCCAGAGAGTGTATCATGCGCAGCTAGTTGGCTCATTCCCACTCAATCCTTGCTCCATGAAGCCCAGGAGGAGCAGGCTGTCTGGAGACATTCAAGGGAGGAAATGGAGTTTAAGTTCACACTACAGTGGGGATGATGCCCATGGCCATTCTTCCCCTCAGGGTGTGGAGGCCTTCAGCAGGAGGGTGGAGTTGGAGGCCCAGAGGAGGAGCTGTGCAGGGGACCAGCTTCTCAGGAGCATCACTGGGGCTGCCCTGGGTGAGTTACAGCTCTCCCAGACAGCGCAGGTCTTTGGGGTCCTTGAGTTGTGCACAGCCTGGTTTCCTCTGCTGCCCAGCTGCCTCCTTCTTCCCCCAGGACCACATGCAGAGGCTGTGCCTCATGCCCAGTTCCCACACACCTATGCTGAAGCCAAGCCTCAGAAAGGGTCCGGGACAGAGCCCAGCCCAGGCCTCTGACTCCAAAGCCATGGCTCCTGCATGCCACTACTTGCCATTACAATGCCTGCTGGAGCCCCACACCCAGCTAACATGAGGACCAGAAGGGCAAAGCCTGCTCGCAAGCATCTGAAGCACGAAGTGCCACCCTAATCAGGGAGCTCCCCGTGCTGCTGTGTCAGGAAAGTGGCCTGTTGTCCTGGGGCTGAGCTTCCCATGGTCCTTCAGGAGGGGACAGACTGCAGACCGAGGCCCAAGACACATCCATGTTCCAACCCATGGCAACAAGCCGCTCCTGGACTGGCTGCATCATCATGAGAGGCACACGCATGAGAACATGGCCCAGAGGCGGGAGGCCCAGGCCAGGTCCTAGAAGACCAGAGTCTCTGCTGGGCTTCCTCTGCCTCCTGCAATCCAGGCTGGAAAGACACCAGGCGGGAAGATTAATAAAATCAATAAAATCTGGGCAGGAAAATTCACTGTAATGAGATCTCCCTTGACCTGAGTGAGTTGCTATGGGATTTGGGATTGGGGTGTATTCCTGGGGTGCTAACTGTAGGTACTGAGTCCCTGTAGCCATGGTTGGGTGAAAGTAAGAGATGAGAAGTGAAACTGAGGACGAAAGTGAAGTGGGACACCTTGCACTGAAGAACTGATTGGTGTAAACTAAAATCAGGATGGAATGGGCCGCTTTAAGCGATAGGGTGCTCATCATTGCTGGAGGTGTTCAAGAACAGACTCAACAGCTCTTAAGGGGTATTACAGGGGACTCAAGAGTTGCAAGGGTGGTTTGACCACTAGACCAACGCTTCTCAAATTATTATTTGCATATCCCACTTCTGAAGATCTTATTATAATGCACCTTATGCTTCAGTAGGTCCACATTGGTACCCAAGGGTCCACTCAAGGGGGCTGAGGCCTCTTGGCCGTGACTAAGGCTCAACTCCTTTCTTCATCTCCATTTCCCTCTCCCAGCTCCAGGCCCAGGTACCATCTGGGGTCTGAAGAGAAGGAATGGAAACGGGTGTTTATGGGGCACCTCCTGTGGACCAGAGACTCCCTGCATTGGGCACGTCACCCATGGCACCTCCCCTGTGCCACCTCTCTGAGGAGGATGTTGTTATTCCTAAGACAGAAACATACTAAACCCAGGACCAAAGAGCCAGTGCATGGAGCCAGGATTCCATGAGGTCGTTTTCTCCAAAGCCCACACTCTTTCCACGTTGCCACCCTGCTTCTGGGTCTGGGAACCACCTGTCTCTGCCCACCCAGCTGCTGTGCCTTCCCACCCTGCCCTGACATCCTGAGGGCTCTCTGCCCATTATCTGTCGGAACTTCCATCCATCATATTCCGTCATCTGAAGGCTGAAGTCTCTGAGTCCTGGGTGCTGGGCTGTGTTCCCTTTCCCCGTGGTTGCCATGTAGCCCATATCAGGTTTCCCTACCAGAGGCTACCTGCAGAGACTATGGCCCTGTTGTCACCGTTCAGTCATAGAAGCCTCTCCTCTTAGTGGTGGGGGCATCAGGACAGCACCTAATGGACAGCACGGTTCTTTCTCTCGACATTGGTGTGGTGGCAGTCCAGCCACGCCTGCAGCCACCTTTGAGTCTTTGCTTCTCATGAGGACCTCCCGAGGAGACCCCAGAGCCCTCATGTGTCACAACCTGGCCTTAGAAAAGTTCTGTTTTCTGTCTGACTGTCACTCCTACAGCTACACAGAACCTGGACTCCCTGCTGAGTATGTATTACCTTTCCTAGTGATAAAGACTGTTTCTTACCTGCCTCATTCACCCATTGGCCTTCTCAGGGGTGGAGGTTCTCAGGTTATGTAGCCTGACCCCAGTTCTCTAAGAGCCCTCATTCAACGGTGGCCTTGTCACAACACCAGCTCTATGAGAGAAGATGTTTTTCAAGTCCAAGTCTCTTCCTTTCTCTGCCTTAGCAATTTCTTGTTCCTCC
Organism: Myotis yumanensis; assembly: GCF_028538775.1. Lineage (NCBI taxonomy): Eukaryota > Metazoa > Chordata > Mammalia > Chiroptera > Vespertilionidae > Myotis > Myotis yumanensis. The sequence goes on from NW_027223754.1 coordinate 162,796,400, forward strand.
CATTTAGTCTGAAATGTAAGCACTGCCCATGGCCAGTGCTGGTGGAAGAGGGAGAAAAAGCCATCTAAAACCAAAGGCGAGGCCACACAACATCATTCAGAACCTAGATGACCCAGGGATTCAATACCAGTAGAAAACACGTGTCTTCTAGGAACTAGTGTTTTCTGGTTTGAATAGAATTTTAATGGTCCTGGAAAACAGCCAAATCAAGAGAGAGGTTGCCATGGCAAATAAATAAATAAAAGGTGGATGATTCATGGCTTTGACTGCCTGAGGAATGGATGGGACAAGTGTGGATTGTGGGAAGATTCTTGTTGACTTTCTCCCCAAGTCCAGAAGGTAGAGTGTCGGGGAAAGGGGCTGCATAAAAGCTAAGGCAGGTTTGAAATAGAGGGTTGGTAAGGACACCACACCCTCTTAAGCCAGAAATATGGGGGTATTCCTTCTGCCACCCTCAGCTGACAAGTCAGCCCAGGCCCAGCGCTCTCTGAGACCCCTTCGTCCATGGTCAGGAGGAATGGAGGGCATCTTCCCAACTTGGTGGGAGGTAGGTGGGCACCACCTTTTGAGCATCCTTTATATTTCCTCAGCAGCATAGGTGCCCCAGGATAAATGCCCCAGCTGGGAGAGGTGTGCGGTGAGCACTGAGCAAGCCCAGGACTCTGGGCCCATCGGGTGAGATGTGGAGAGGATTTCAAATCAGTTGTCAGGGCTTCCAGTCTTCTATTTTTTTTTAAAGGACATTAGAAAAGCAACAATTTCCAGCTACTGCCTTCATCATTTTATCAAGGAAGGGCACAAAGGAAAGATACTCTGTCAGAATAAGTTTGGTCCTTTAGATTAAAATACTTAGCCACACTTATTTTCCTCCATTCGCTCCAGATTAGTGCATAGTTCCTGTCTCAGCATTTACTGTGCAACCTCTTTGTATCTGTGTCCTCATTTACACAATGAGAATAAAACCACTAGTCAATTGCCATTTAGAAAATCACCGAAAGGGATAGTGAAGGGGAAACCTGCAGAAAAATGGCATGAACTATGGAACGAAGGCATGATGGGGATCCTGCAGAGGCAATGCCATGTGGGGTGAAGGGTGAAGACTCTGATCCCAGACTCCATCCGGTAGGGCTGTGCCTTACAGCAAGTTCATTATCCTGTCCGTTTCCTTTTCTGCAAAAATGGGAATAATAACAATAATAATAACTACCTCCTGGCATTGCTGTGGTTGAGACATAACATGCCGGGACCATAATAAATGTTAGCTATTATTATATTGTCATCATTGTTATTACTGTTATTAGAGACAATGAGAACTACCTAGGAAACCGTGAGTAATTTTTAGAGATTCACTGGAGACTCTGATCCTAATTTGATTTCCCAGCAGCAAGAGTGCTTGTCACCTCCTTTCTTCATCTTCTATCCCAGACTGAAGTATTTGAGCTCATGTTTTGAAAACTTTGCCTCCTCCAGGGAGCTCCCCCAGATCTTCTGAGCCCACCACGGCTTCCTTCTCAGTCTCTCCCAACCGTAATGGAGCTTGTGCCCTATACTTTTTTCCTGAACCAAACCCCCGGAATCTCCTAAAGCCATGCCTTGCCCCTGACATGTATGTGTTGCTAAGTTTGTGGTTTACTTTAAACAGGAGTGCTAGTTTGATTCCCCAAGTGCCCAGCCCTTCAGTAGTCTCAGTCGAAGAGTAGTTTCCTCCAGGGGACCCTGGTAGGCAGAGCCTGGGAAGTGCCTTGTTTTCTGGTGCAGCATTCAGGACAGAACTGCCCCCAGGCTGCCGAGGGGTTTTCAATGAGGGTGGGTACAAGAAACCTACAGAGCTGTGTCCCCAGCGCTCTGAACACCGCTCACCCCCACCACACTCCTCTCTGTGCTCACTCACCACCCTGTCTCACTGCAGACCTATCCTCCATGGGGCTGGGAAGGATCACCTGACAGCCCGGAGGGCCAGGTGTGCCAGTAGTCACTGCCAAAACTGTCTTTTAGCTGCAAGGGTCTCAGGGCAAGAGCAGGCAGGCAGGGCTCTGGCTCAGTGCCACGCCCGGGAGTAGAATTTCCATGGCTCTGTGATTGACTTTTCAGGGCTGCCGTCTGGAAACTGGGGTTTGAGCCAGGATGGGTGAGAGGAGAAATGGACTGAAGAGCAGGGAGGAGAGGAGGTGGAGGGGCCTCTTTCTACATCTCTGAGCTTTGCAGCTTTGGAAAGTGAAGAATGGAGAGGGACAGTCTGTCTGTGTCCCCAAGGCCAGGGCCTGGGGAGTGCCCTGGGGTAGCAGGAAGGTTGGAGACAGTGTGTGCTGGTAAATGCTTAGCAAGCAGCTCTCTGAAAAAAAAGTGTATATTCATTATAAACACACACATATACATATGCAAAGATGTAAATATGTATACACACATATTACATATTTATATGTATGTACATAAGTTTATTATAAGTTGTACTGATATATACATAGCTCACAATTTACAAAGTATAATAAAATATACTTTGTTGTAAACCCTGTAACACCACTGAGTCTCATAAAATGCTTTCGGCCGAGTTTTGCTAAGCTCGCGTATACCCATAACCAGCTCATGGTTACACCTGACAAACAAGTCCAGCTCCACCTCGCTCGCTGGTCCATATTTCCGTCCCAACAATTAAGCTGGAAGTGAAACAGTGAAGATGGACGTTGGAACTTCACTCGTCCCGCAGTGAAGTGAGTGGCCACCTCTTTGCTAAATCAAATGGCAGTTTTAAAATACTGGATGAGTATTTTGTCAGTTTTTTTTACCTGTTCACAATATAATGGCTACAGACACACATACTTTTAAGTATAATCCTCGTAACATTTTCTCCATCACTTAATTAAATCTAGACCTGTTATCAATATGAAACTATTAATGATATACTTTTCATGCTAAGTCTTTGAAATCCAGTGTGTATTTTATATTTACAACATATCTAAATTTGAACTGCTCACATTTCAAGTGCTCAGTAGCCACATGGGGCTGGTGGCAACGATGATTGAAAGTGTGGTTCTGGGCAATAAACAAAACAATAAATGAAGATCTGATTGGCAGTGTTTGGTGATTCCTTTGGTGTAAATGCTCCCACAATAATAATTTTGAGTTACCAACAAGATGTCACTGATTAGATTTGCAAAGAGATGTGCAATGGGGCATGATCACATAGCATTTCCACCATAGAGACTCAATAGATGTAAATAACCTCAAGAGCTTAGACAAGTAGGCTGGGGATGAGTGAAGACTGAGGAGGGAATTCTGGGGTCTTAGCTGGTCTGAAGGGGAGTGTGGATCTAGATGTGCTTGCCCCTGTAGCCCTGAAGATTCTTTCTCTGTGGGGAGAGAGCAGCTGGAAGGGGCCAGAGCAGGGCCTGCTAAAGTGGGGCCAGAGCAGTGGCCCTTGTGACTAAGTGTAAGGGTGTTCCTGGATACAGGACCCACATTTGGGACACAGGTTAGAGCAGAACTAGGCACTGAGGCCAAGCTCTAGTTCAAAGGTCAGGAGGATGGAGCAGCCAGAGGGGTAGTGCTGAGCCCATCAAGGAGTTTGGAAATAAGTACAGAGAGAAGCGTGGAAGGTGGGAATAATGATAATAACTATTGTCTATTGAGGGTGTCCTGTATGCCAGAAGGTGGGCTAGGTTAATTTTTCAAGTTAATATTTCTAATTAAATCCTCATCAACAACTCCATTAGCACCCCCATTCTATATAAGTAAGGAAACTTAGAGCCAGCGAGACTATGAAATGTGCTTAGTGTCACCAGCCAGAAGTCTGGTGGGGTCAGCAGCCCCACACTCTCCCACCCTGACAGTGTGCTGGAGAAGGGGGAGAGGGAACATCACTGTGCCCTCTTGTGTCTGCTCCAGGGCTCCGCTCTGTCTTCAGGAGCCAGATATGAGGCACTGGTGTTGGCAGAGGTGTCCCAGAGAGTAATGACAACAGAGAAGTTAGAGATTGTGTGGGACCAATGATATGGGTCTGGGAGGACAAAGGGTAGACTGGGCAGGACTTTCAGACAAGGTCAAGGCCACCTAAGTGTCCGAATGCCCACGTGGTCAGGGCCATCATTAGGGGGTGGCCATTGTGGCCATGAACCTGGTGCAGTGGTGACAGGGCAACTCCTCAAGGTGAGAAACTTTTCAGAAATTTCTCCTAGGTCCTTCATTTGGTCAGTGAGAGTGGTTTCCAACATCTCTAAATAGGTGCTGCCTATTACAGGGGAGGGAGGGTTGGGTGACGCTTCCCTGACACACTCCTGGGCCGAACCACCCTACAGCCCCAGTTGTTTTGTCTGCCTGGTCAGAAGCTGCCACTTGCTACACTCACCCTCTAGGGCTGTAATTTGGCTTTCTAAGTGCTCATTTGTGGTTTGCAGACACTTGATGATATAATTACAGAAATGGACTCGCCACCTCCCTGACTCTGGGTCAGGTGTACTTGTTGGTCAATGTGCTGCTGTACATTCTGAGGATGAAAGAAGCTCAGGTATTGCCCCTTGCCCCTCCTAAGTGCCACAGAGGGGGCTCTGTTTCATGGGAAATGAGGTCTAAGAGCAGAGAGCAAGATCTGGTCTTGCAGCTGGAGAGTAGATGCCAAGAGCCAGGAACCAGAATCTCTATTCCTATTCCCCAGGGCCCTGGAAGAGGTCTGTGAGGAAGGAGTCTGGGCAGAGGCTTGAGGAGGGGGACAGGTGAGCAGGGAGGGGCCCTGGAACACAGCTCACTCCCTGCAGACGTGTTAAAGCTGTGTTTCCCAAAGCAGAGCCGACCAGCACTGCTGGTATACAAACTCATCCCAGGCTCTATCGCAGCTGCTTTACAGTCCTGGCGTTTTACGGATGTGCATCAGAAAAGATGGCATTCAGTAGTTAACAAAGTTGTCTTATAATAATAAATATATTGGATAAACTCACAAGCCGATTTAAATGAAAAATATTAAAGAAAATAACAATATAGGTGGCTTGTGGATTTGGGCAAAATCATGAGGGTGACACTTGAATGACTGTTGTTTGGGAAATATTTAAGGGGTTGTAACCATATTAGAGAGGAGCAAAGAGGCACTGGCTGGAGAGGCCAGATGCCTACATGGGGTTGGGCAGGCCTTGAGGCCTACAGCCAGCTCCGGAGGGCTGCGAGAAGGGAAGTGGGACAAGGTGCTGCAGTGTGGCTTGCTGGGGGTATACCCACATATTCTCCCTGAGGGTCAGTGTCCTCTGAGTTAGAGAAGGGGTGTGACTAAGAAATGACCTCAAACAGAGAAAATTTTTCCAAGGAGTAAGAGAAATTGATCCTGTTTTTCAGAAATCCATAGAACAGAACCACGACTGAGAAGCCAATGTTGGAAGGATGCCGATTTCAACTCACGATGAGGAAGAACTTGCTTCTAATGAGAACTATCTGAAAATGGGCTGGTGGGTCTGAGGAGAGGAGAGCTGCCCTCTCTGACCTGCAGTGGGGCTGGGGGATGGCGCCCTCTCTGGTTCCTCCCAGCAAGTGCAGGGTGACCTTCCAATGAGGGAAGGCAGAAGGGAGACAACTTCTGAACACCTATTGTGTTTGGAGACAGGCTGCCACCAGGGGACTGGGATCCAGTGCTCCCAGGGCCCAGCCATCTGCCCCAGGGAAGATGCTTAATAGTCCAGTTGAAGGCCTATTCCAGGTGCTGGAAGTGGGGTGAAGGAGAGCAGGGAGAGTGAGGCTCTGTGAAAGGTGAAAGAAGGTGCTCCTTCCCTCAGCCCTCAGGGGATCTGTGGATGCAGACCCTGCCTCAGACATGTTAGGATTCTTGTTCATGGAAAACCACCACAGCCTGGATCTGAGCATATCAGAGTGAAGAATGTGGCCCACCTGCTGCCAGCCCGAGGCTCAACTGGAATCCTGGAACCAGGACGAGGTAGGTAATTGATGGTGCTGGAGGCCTTGGAAGATGCCTGTCCCACTGACTCAGAAGGTGGCGCCCAATTGTGTAATCTGAACCCATTGTTAGGGGGTTAGAACATCCATGCTGAATTGGTTTCCTCAGGGAGCGAACCCAAAATATCACTTACTCTGCTCCTTCAACTTCTATCTGGGGCTGATAGAAGTCATTCAAGTGCCACCAGTGGGAGAGCTGTAACCCGTGCTCATTTCCCTGGAGGGATGTGGAGAGGTCACGGGCTGTGGGAATCCTCATGAGGGTATAGGGTTAAGCGGAGGGCAGAATTCCTGAGCAGCCCAGAGCTATTTTCAGGTGAAAGACTGTCTTTAGTTTATGCTCCCAGCTGAGGTCATTATGAGATGAACTCATTAGGCATGACCCTGTTCTCCTCCAGGAATCGACCTCTGTCAAAATTCCAACACAAAGAGTGCTCTCTGCTCTTACCAACCAAGAAGACTATGGGCCTTTGGGAAGATAGACAGAGCCTGTTCTGTTTGAGGTGAGCCCTCAGGGGACTGTTTAGATAAAGGTGAGGCTGATGTCCACTGCCTCCCTCACAAGGAGCTAGACCACTGGGAAATGTCAGCATTTGTTCACCAGTACAAGGTCCTCAGGGAGACACGAATCACGGTGTCACATTCCAGGGCACATTCCTCACCATCCCACAGAGACTCATCCTTACAAACTACCATCTTGCCTTTCTTTCTTTCTTTCTTTCTTTCTTTCTTTCTTTCTTTCTTTCTTTCTTCTTTTTAAAAAAAATATTTTTATTGATTTTAGAGAGGAAAGGAGAAGGAGAGAGATAGAAACATCAATGATGAGAGAGTATCATTGATTGGCTGCCTCCTGCACTCCTCCTACTGGGGACTGAGCCCGCAACCCAGGCATGTGCCCTTGACCGGAATTGAACCCAGGACCCTTCAGTCTGTAGGCCCAAGCTCTACCCACTGAGCCAAACCAGTTAAGGCCCATCTTGCTTTTTTTGACCTCACTAGCATGAAGATCTGTAGCAGACAGCAGGAGATAGGGGGAGAACCCAAGGCAGACAAAGGTAGCAATGGGCGAAATCAACTGGCTAGTAAATGAGTCCACCAAGAGACCAATCCCTTCCAAGAAGCATAATGAAGCCTGGCAAAGTGGAGTGCTCTGCATCAAGCAGCCTGGGTCCACCCTAAGAGGCAAGGTCCCAGGATGGAGCAGGAATGGGCTTGATGGCTCACTCTTATTAAGTAGTAACCGAAGGATGGGTCTGACTCCAGCCTGCATCCTTCCCACCCTCAGCCAATGAGGGAGCACCTGTGCCTTTCAGTTCACAACGGACACTGCTCCTGCTAAGCCTTGGAGCAAGGAAATTCAGAGAGGTCAGGAGGGAAAGGTCAGTACTGAGGAAGGCGGACTCAGGGGCCTGTGAACACCTGTGGACAGAAAGCCAGAGTGCATACAGACCCTGGGACAGGAAAACATGCAATCAACAGAAGCTCCCCAGTAGATGGTGAATGTAGCCTATTTACTGTTGTTCCATGGACCTAGTCCAGGGACTGGTGGTAACATGTGTAATGGGCACATAAATGAGATGAGAAGTGGGCCTCTGCAATGGGAAGCTTTTGGACAGGATCTGTGAGGAGCAGAATTCAAGAAGTGGGAAGGCCCAGCAGGGCTGGGTAGAGGAGGCAGGGAAGAGAAGTTGGGAGAGGGTAACCTGGGTGTGGAGGATGCAGAGTAGATTCCCTTGGCCAAAGCAGACTCTGGATAGAGATGGTGTACTTATTGCCTGTTGCTGCTACAAAAAGTTATTTATTATCTCAGAGATCAGAATTTGAAATAAATATCAGTGGGCTAAAATCAAGGTGTTGACAAGGCTGCATTTCTTCTGGAAGCTCCAGGGGAGAGTCCCTGCCTTTCCCAGCTTCCAAGGCTGCCCACATTCCTTATTTCATGGTTCCTCCCTTCTTCAAAGTTGGCAACAACGATGAAGTTCTTTTCATATGGCATCACTCTGACCTCCTCTCTGCCTCCCTCCTGTACATTTAAGGACTTTGGGATTACATTGGACCCATTTAGGTAGTCTAGGATAATTCCCCTATTTTAAGGTCAGCTGATTAGCAACCTTAATTCCTTCTGCAGCCTTAATTTCCCTTTGCCATGTAGTAAAATGTATCCGCAGGTTATGGGGATTAAGGTTTGGATATCTTTGAGGGCCATTATTCTACTACCACATTTGGTAGGAGGGTTGGTGAGAAACAGGGACCCAGAGGAATGAGGAGATGAGAATAAGGCTAATAGGTAGCTACTGTGTGTTCTTGAGCAAAGAAGGGCTATGCTTCACTCGGGGACTAGAGATAACCTCAATTCTCAGGGTTAGCGTGAGATCATTTTCCAGACTCCAAACAATGAAGCCATGTTATGTCTGAGGTCTTGCAGACCATAACGTGCTATTGTTCTCTGCTTAGGGCAGTGTGCCAACCTGCAGGAGGCCATTATTGGTGCCAGACTGAGGGGGCCCAGCCCTCTGGGATGCCCAGGTCAGCTGGCGGCTGGAGACTGCCCAAAAGGCTGGATAAGTCATGATGTTTTGGCTGTGAGGCACCAAGTGTTTTCCTAGCCCTGGACAGTGAGGCTGCCCCTTCTGGGGAAGGCCTGGAGGGTGAGGAGGCTGATGGATCAGACAAGCCCTTGGGACAAACTCAGAAACCGGTTGGGAGTCCTGGACTGCTGAGGAGGGAAGCAGGGTATGGTGGGGGTGGGAGGAGGGTCATTGTGAATGGAGCTTTGTTCACTCCTTGGCACATACCCTGCCTGGGAAGGCTGATGGCTAAGTGAACACTAGGGACTCAGAGATCCAGAGAGGTATGAAGTTCCATCTTGCGGGGACACGCAACGATGACCCTAGTGCAGTGGTTGTCAACCTTCTGGCCCTTTAAATACAGTTCCTCATGTTGTGACCCAACCATAAAATTATTTTCGGTGCTACTTCATAACTGTAATGTTGCTACTGTTATGAATCATATTGTAAATATCTGATATGCAGGATGGTCTTAGGCGACCCCTATGAAAGGGTCATTAGACCGCCAAAGGGATCGGGACCCACAGGTTGAGAACCGCTTCCCTAGTGGTACCTCCAGAATTTCTTCATGGGTGGGCATGAGGTTTAGAGGCTAGCATCTAGTTAGAAAGAGGCTACAGAGTGGCAGACCTGTCTCAAAGCTGTTTGCAGTGGAGCACACGGTTTTCATTTAGGTGGTCTCTTTAGTTGAGGATGCTTTGATGTGTGGGCTGCCGGTGGAGATTCTTGGGGTGGTGGGTGCCCTGAAGTGCCTGGGGCATCACCACTTATGTTCTGGTTGAGAACATAGGCTCTAGGAACCACCAGACCTGGAATCAAATATCAGGTTCAACACTTATTAGCTGTGTGACCTTAGATAAAACACATTTCCTTTCTGAGCTTCAGAAAACAGGGGCAATAATAGTGCATTAATACCATTGGATAATGTGAGACGTGAATAAGATAATGCATGTTAAAGCTTAGCACAATCTCAGGCACATAGTAAGCACTCCAACTGCCATTTATTTCAAAGAGGGACTGGAGGAAATCAGGCCCAATGTTGCCAAAAGAAATGAGGCTGCATGTCTGAATGAAATGGGGTTAATTTCTTTTCAGAGTGGGAGGCAGCCTCGTGTAAGGAGATGGTCTAATCCCTATGAGGCCACTGGTAGCTTGGCCCATCTCAAAGGATCAAAAATGCCAAATAACCCCCAGGCTGGGCTGTCCCCTATCATCTTCTCCTGTTCGTGGCCTCTACTCATTCAGAGTAAAGTTCTGTGGGGCCCTGTCTGGGTGTCTTGGCCATAGGGAGTTTTGGGTCAGGAGAGATGAGAACTAGAAAGAAAAAGGCAGGCTAAACCAAGACTCTGGACCACACATGAGGTGTTGGGGGTGGTCATCAGACACTTCTTGGCCATTGGGAAGAGATGGCCACAGAGGACCCTAGGCCTTTGCCCTGTGTCTGGGGAAGTAGGGAGAGGAGTGACAGTAAGTGATCTCCAATGTTCAGGGCCAGAAACGTTGTAGAGGTGACCCCAACCCACTGGAGTTTTCTCCAGAGTCTGTGGGTTCTGACAGTCCAGAGAGGGGAAAGGTCTCCCTAAGGATCCATCCACCACTTCCGCTCAAGGTAGAGCTTCCTGTCCTCAGGGTTGCAGGAAGATGCTGAGACACACTGACTGCCGAGTGGCATCTAAAGCCCTCTGGCCTCACAGGCTGGCAGGAGACCAGAGCCACTGTTCCAGTCCTTCTCTAAAGGGTCAAGTCAGCGTCTTGGTAACTGAACTATGGTGAAGACAAGAGCTTTTGGAGCCACACTTGCCTGGGTTAATATCTAGGCTCTGTCACTTACCAGCTACTTAACTTCTTTGGGCCTCAGTTTCCTCATCTGTAAAATAGGGATAATGATAGGTCCACCTCATGAGGCTGTAAAGATTAAATGAATTAATACATCAAGAACTGTGCCGGGTACATTCAGAATAATGTAAGTGCGGCTGCTGTGTCATCTCCTATCATGTCTCAGAGCACACCCTGGCACTGGTGCATGCCATATTTTGAGCTGCGTTGGGATTAGGGAAAGTCCAGAGTTTCAGAAAGGTGCCCTGTCCAGCAATTGTCAGACACGTTTCCTCAGCCATTTGGAAAAGACTGCCTGAGAATGCATCTGCGTCTCTGCTTCATGTTTTGTGGCAAGGAAGCCAAGACAGAAAGATAGTGAGAAACAGAAGCAGAAGAGAGACAGAGCCAGCGCTCTGAGTAACTGCCTCATCCTAGCATGAAAGCAGGGAGTGGGTAAGTCCTGGGGTGAGGGTGTGAATGGACCCATATCACTAGAGGTGCAGGGTTGAGGCTGATCAGCCATGGAAACCCAGCGACTGGTGGTGGCATGAGGGCAACGGAAGCCCTTGAAAACTGTTTCAGGGGATATGGATTTGATGGTGGGCTTCCAAACACCGAGTCATGTGTGAATTATCACTCCTTTTATCAGTTGGTTGGACTAGGGGGTAGGGAAGGGGAAAGATAGAAAGGGGTTTCCACCACCCATTCCTTTCCCACCTGTGTCAGCACCCACAGGCAAGCGCCTTAGGGGAATGGGCCCTGGTGCTGACTTTGACTCAGAGGCTAGTCTCCGCCCTGGAAAGGCCCAGGTCAATGCCAGAAATTCTCAGGGTTCTGGGCAGGGAGAGGTGAGAAGCAGTAAAACCTCATCCCCCATGACAGCCGCTGGTCAGCCGTCTGATACACACAGGCCTTCCACACGGGCCTCAGGAAGTCATTCTCTGAAGGTGACAGAGACATGCAGCCTTGGAGTGGGACTGAGTGGCTCTTGCTAAACAGCCCGGGCAAGGCAGTGCAGGACAATGGATGGCATGCAGGACAGGACCAGACCTAGTCCTGGCCCTGAGCTTGCCTCGCTGAGGGATTTGGGGTTGGGGCTTTGCCTCTCTGAACTCTGCCTCTTCCTATATGAATGAGTCACTGAGGGACATCTGGACATGGCTGGGAGGAGATGGGGAGGAATCAGTTAGGCCCATAGGACAGTGGTCATGGCTTGCCTTGGATGGCTTATGAACACTGAATTTCTCCCAAAACCAAGTCAGAAGGATTCCCTAAGCCAGCCTTTCCATGTCCACCCTGTCACCAGGTGAGTGGTATGGTTACTGTCCTGGGCCTGGAAAGGAGATCTAGGAGGAGACCCAGCTCTGTCCTCAGACCCTTCGTCACCCCCCCAACAGGCCTGTCCCATTCACTACTGTACCCCCACTGTGGCAGTCCAGTACATGGCACCCCACAATTGCTGAAAACACATTTCTCTCTCTTATGTCTGTTGCCTTTGATGCCATGTCTCTCTTGGAAAAGCTAACCTATTTTATTGATTTTTCTTTTTTAGAAAGAGAGAAACACCAATGGCCCCCAGTGGGGATCAAGCCTGTAACCCAGGCACATGCCCCAACTGGGAATCGGCAACTCTTCGGTGCACGGGACGCCGCCCAACCAACTGAGCCACACCAGCCAGGGCAAAGCTAACCTATTTTCCCAAGCCCTCGACAGTGCCTGTTGGTCCCAGTGGACAGCGAGCAAGGCCCGCAGTCTATGTGCCTATGCGACGTGGAAAGGAATGTGCAGCGGGGCCAGGAAGGTGTCCATTTGTCTCCAGGTCTTCTGAGGCTGACCCTGGGAGCAGCAACATTTCCCGCCTCAGGGCAGTCCTCTCTTTTCTTCCCAGTCCCTAACCCAGTCACTGCCTGCACTGACTCACCCCGTGTGATTGGAGCTCACCCACAGCTGAAAAGAAAGTCAGATGGGAACCAGACTCTGTCCCCTGCACCTTGCCCTAAAGCTACTTGGGACAAGGACATGGTGTGCCAAGCAGAGGCTCTGAGAGGGCAGCTCCAGTCTCTACCTCCACCTTCCCATCCCTGTTGTGGCTTTGGTGGCGGGAGCAGCAATGGGCAGGGAGGAAAGGAACATGAGCTGGCCAAGAATGTACTCACACTCCCTTGCACGCCTCCAACACCACAGGCATCGAAGCCGGTATAAATGAATCATGTCCCTGCCTCTCCATTGCAGGGAAAGGCAGCACATTTCCAGAGCGCCAGGCACCACATGGAAGGACCAAAGCAAATGCCAAGAAAATGATAAAAGCACTTTGCTTATTCACCATTTTAGGTTTATACGTGCACAGTTTGTAGGCGCCTGGCCTGTGGTAAGTCTTACACCGGTGTTTACTAAGAAAGATAAAACCACCCTCCCTGAGAAAGCAAAGTGTGGAGGCTTTTTTCTGTATTTACTTTTTTTAGTTCCTCTGACTAATTAAAGTATTTGTTGATTTCCAGCCTACAGTTTCAACCCACTGCGGGGGATTTTTTTAGGACTTTGGTATGCCATTGGCAAAACACCTTCAAGTGAGGGAAGAACGTTCTCCAGACTTGCAGGGACCTGCTGGAGGGAGGCTGGGTGCTCTGCTCTGCAGTCTCGCCCCACAAGTGCTAATCGCCCGCTATATCTGAGGGGTGGGGGCCAAGGCTGCTCCTCATATGCCCTTGCATATGTACCCCACCCATCCTGCCCAACCCCAGCCAGCTCCAAATGAAAATTCCAGCCTGCAAGGCCTCCTCTGATGAGCCCAGGCCCCTTCCCTTCTGCGCCTGCAGATTGCTTATCTCCCAGCACTGGGGTGGAAAACTGCAGTGAGAGGCTGGGCTACTAGTATGTGTCCAGGGTCCCCACAATTCAAGGAACAAGACAGGCCCAGAGTGGGCCGGCTGGCTCTTGAACCTATGCTGTGACCCACGATTTGTGTGAAGGCCTTGCACAGGAAAATGCAACTCAAGGGCCCACTTGTTACAGAGACCCACAGAACAAGCAGAAGGGTGCCACCTCCAAAGCCTGCCTGAGCCTTGGCAGCGGTGGGGCCTGAAAGTCCTAGAGAAGTTGCTGGGGTTCCCAGCATCACAGGGCAGCCTTGGCCAGACATGGCACATGAGAGAGGGCTAGGGCAGTGGTCGGCAAACTCATTAGTCAACAGAGCCAAATATCAACAGTACAACGATTGAAATTTCTTTTAAGAGCCAAATTTTTTAAACTTAAACTACATAGGTAGGCACATTGTTATTAACTTAATACGGGTACTCCTAAGGCTTAGGAAGAGCCACACTCAAGGGGCCAAAGAGCCGCATGTGGCTCGCGAGCCGCAGTTTGCTGACCACGGGGCTAGGGTAACCAGCTCCCCAGTCCACAGAGGGCCAGTCTCCTCTATGGCACAGCCACTCTGAGAATCCTGCCGAGATCAAAGCTGGGACCCAGAGCTGGGTGTGGGCAGAATTCCTGCTGGGTTTGTTGGAGGCAGAAGAATTCTTCCCTCAACTCCCCCCTGAGGCACAGGTTTTGTGAAGAGTTGCTGGGGCTCGTGCTGCTCCACCTGCCCTTCCCCATCCTGCTGATGCTGGCTCAACACTGGCCGTGGGGCTGCCAACCATCGCCCTGGGAAGGAGGTGACTCATGCCTCAGCTATTGCTCCCACTTTTGATCTGCAAAGTTGAGGACACTGCAGCTTTCTTTCTCTCCTGGAGGGGGACATGGTGGCTGGGACTGGAGGGAGACATGGTGGCTGGGGGATCCTAGTGGGCTCAGGTGCAGAGTGGCTTCAGGGCAGGGATGGGGGAGAGGAATGAAGGGAAGCCCAAAGAATGAAGAGTTGTGAACTCTGTCCTCAGAGGGTGCCCAGGCTGAAAGGGTCAAAAGACCTGCCCTCAGACATGGATCCAGGGACAGAGCAGGGGGACAACACTTTGGGACTCAGCATGGGCTGGGCAGGGCTTCACACAAAGATCTAGAGAGGGAGTAGAGGGAGATGACCTGTGTCTGTCCGTTTCATTTAAAAAGTGTTTGCTGAGCACCTCCAGTGTGCAGGGGCGGCCATGTGAGGGTGAGCCAGCTGTCTCCCTTAACCTTGGGAAGTGTACTGTCCTGTGAGACCTCAAGGACATGGGCAAAACCACCTTCTAGCAAGTGTTTGTGTCACTATTCCATACCTCCTCTACGACAGGCATGCAGGTTGCAGTGGCAAATCCTAGGAGGGAGCCCTGGGCTTGCATTGCAGAATTTGCCTAATCCTTGCCCCATGGATGCTTGGACCAGTCTGCTCCCTGCCTGGTCTGGGAGGTGTGTCCCTGTTTAGAAACACTCCGTCCCTGCGCACCTCTGTGAGGAAGGCCAGCGCAGTCCTCCTGGCCCCCCTCTGCTGGGACGCCTGCAGGGTCAGCCACGACAGCTCGCTTAGCCTTGCACTCGTCTTTTGTGGATGAGAACAATGATGCCTGATGCAGTTAAGTCATGTGTCCTGCCAAGTCTTGGTAACTGCCTCTGTGGGTACTGGGTGAGCTCCATTCTTAATCCCTCTGCTCCTGCCACAGTGAAATTCCAGGCTGGGGTGGGACTCTCCCACACTACAGTATGCAGTGCCTGCCCCCCTCCTCCCCCCAGGGGAGCCTCACCATTGTTTATAGCTGTCCAGGTCTGGCATTGTGTGAGAGGCTGCCCTGCCTGCTGCGGGGGAGGGTTCCCACAAAGCTGGACAGAATAGTGTTGCTGCCCCCCTGCCCCCTTGCCACCCACACACCATTGGTCCCCATCATGTGAATCGGAGCCTGACACTCTAGTGATCCTCAGGCTAGCCGGAAGGCATTCCTGTCCCACCAAGTCCTTCCCCTTGCTCAGCACAGCTGGGAGGAGGAGGAATGGAGAGAAGAAAATGTCCTGGCATCTCAAGAGGGTGGAGCTTCCCCAAGGGCAGTGGGGACAACACCCAGGACCTGCGTGTGTGGGACATACCCTGAGGGTGATCTTCCAGTGGAGAGAGAGAGAACTCATGCTAGGAGTCCCCAGACACCTGCTTCAAGCTCGAATCGATTCTGTCAGGGGCTGAAGGGCCCCTCATATGTCTCAGGGCCTCTAAGACACACATCTGTTCCCTGAGAGGCCACAAAGTGTAAAATTGGTGAACTCATTAAAATTCATCTCTGAGAGTCTCAAGAATTTTCCAGGCAGGGAGGCAACCTAACCTCCTTGCCCAGAACCTGTAAGGTAGCTCGGGCCATCGATCTGTCTGTCTGGATTTTCCTGTCCACAGCTTTCCCATCACAGCCCCTGGTGAGCAATCACAGCCCCAGCAGCTCCGAGTCATTTTCCCACAGCGGTGCCTTCCTCGAGGCCAAGGACAGGCCCTGACTAGAGATGCCAGCGCTCAGGCTGGGTCCCCACTCCTTTACCCTTAAGAACATAGCCTCTCAGTTCTGAGGCTTCCAAGCCATTCCCACCCCACTCCTACCTCCAGCCCCAGCCCAGAGGTGCCCCCCACAGCTCTTAATGACCCAAGAGCTGCCTGAGAGTCCTGCTTCTGTTTGGGGGAGGCAAAGAGGAGGTTCCATTCAGATCTGTAGCCAAAAAGAGGAGGTGTGGTTTAGGACCGACATTTGCCAAAGCCTAACAGACCCCTCTCCTCCACCTGGTGCCACCGCCCACCCAAACAAGCTTTGCAGAGGATCTTACAAGGGGCCTCCCTCAGACAACTGGGCAGGTAGTTATGCCAGCTCCCTGTACCCCTAACCTGCTCTGTCTAGTCTCACTGGCAGGACAATCCGAAGACTTAGAATTCGATTTTCCATTGCCCTGGCCCTGAAGAAGACTTTGGGCCGGAGCCCAGAGAAAGCGCAGCAGTTCCCGCTGTTCGAGCGGGTGGTTCTCCGTTATAACAGGCCGGCGGATTCTCAACACGTTCCTGATGAGATTAGAAGCTCCTGCAGGTATGTGTTTGTGGCAGCCCTCAGCCTGTATCAACAGATACTCGATGACTCACTTCTTGCCTACTGGCATAACCCAGGGCTTGCTGGAACACACCTGGGGGGGCTGGGAGCAGGCAGAGCAGCTCCCCCTGAAGAGGGACGTGACTGCCAGGCTGTCTCAGGACTTCTGTGAGAGATGGCAGGGACCCCTGGGTTCTCTCACCCTGCAGGGTCCTGCCCAGCCCCAAGTGCCAGGGAAAAGGTCAAACGCCACAGAAAATGATGAATTAGGAAGAGCTGTGGAGGGAAGTCTGCCCCTGCAGAGAGCAGAGTGGTACAAACCAGGGACTGAGCTTGGGGCTCAGAGAGCCTTTCTGGCCCGAACCTTGCAGGAGAATCTTACCCTGGGCTCAAGGATGACTGAGCCTCCCCCAAGAAAGGAAGTTCTGCAGTAAAGACTAGCTCTATTTTCCTCCAGCTCATAGCTGAGATGTCAGGCCATAGGTGCCTGCCAAGTGCTGAAAATCCTTGCAGCAACCTCCTGTCTGGAAGAGTGAGAAGGGCAGATGACTGCAAGTGGGGACTCACTTTGTCCGTCACTCACGGACAGTGCATACTGTGCTGGGGTGGTGGACAACGCCCCTGGTCCTGTAAAGATCCCTCGGGACATTGGCCAAGTGCCCCCTTGCTTCCTGGCATCCACCTTGGGCTGCTCCCAGCCCTGGGCCCCCAAGGGGAAGTGCGACTTGCTGCCAAGGTATCAGTGCTGCAAGGCAGGGTTATTCTTAACTGAGCGGAGCCTGCCAGGAAGACAGCGTTTGCACCCCGCACCATGTGCAGGTGTGACGGTGAGCTCACAGCTGCCCCCTCCCCCAGGCGTGCCCAGCCCACTTAATCATTTCACAGCTCAACAACTGTCCCGCCCAGCCCTGTTCTAGTATAAAAGGGGGACTGCAGGTCCAGGTAACAGAGCCACCTCTGCATCCTGCTGAGCTCTATCCTCTCCAGCACATCCCAACCTCTAGTGCTCTATCCTCTTGCTCCTCCAGGAACAAGCCATCATGTCTCGCCAGTCAAGTGTGTCCTTCCGGAGTGGGGGAGGCCGCAGCTTCAGTGCTGCCTCTGCCATCACCCCATCTGTCTCTCGCACCAGTTTCACCTCTGTGTCTCGATCCGGGGGTGGTGGTGGCGGTGGTTTTGGCAGGGTCAGCATCCGGGGTGCTGGTGGAGCAGGAGGCTATGGCAGCCGGAGCCTCTACAATCTGGGGGGCTCCAAGAGGATCTCCATGAGCAGTAGTAGCCTTAGAAACCAATTTGCTAACAGTGCTGGCTATGGCTATGGCTTTGGCTCTGGAAGTGGAGCTGGGAGTGGATTTGGTTTTGGCGGTGGTAGCTCTTGGTTCGGTGGAGTTGGTGGCTTTGGGAACATGAGAGGCATGGGCTTTGGAAGTGGCGCTGGTGGCCCTGGCTTCCCCGTCTGTCCCCCTGGAGGCATCCAAGAGGTCACTATCAACCAGAGTCTCCTGACTCCCCTTAACCTACAAATCGACCCCACCATTCAGCGAGTGCGGACTGAGGAGCGGGAGCAGATCAAGACCCTTAACAACAAGTTCGCCTCCTTCATCGACAAGGTAAGACCCAATCCTTTGTGAAAAACCACTATGAGTGTGGAGCAAATACCAAAGAAAGTAGGAAGAGGAACATCTTCTGACTTTGTGCAAATACCCTCCTAGTTTGCAGTGAATGTGTTTCTACTTGTTTCTGTCCCGGAGTTGTGGCTCACTTTCCTAACTAGACTGGCAGCTTGAAAGACAGGGTCTTAGTTCTTCCTGTGTAATTACCCCATACGGGCTCCTTGATTACTGTTGGGCAAAGAAAGGAATTCTGTGCTTCATGGAATGGGGCTGCTTGCATAGGAAGGTGGATGAGTTCATCGAGCAGTAGCCTGAGTGCCTTCACAGCCACCACTGCACTGGGCCCCACTCTGCCCAGCCGTGCCCAGTGCAATCTGTGCCCTGGATAAGTGCCCTGTCTCCCCAGGAGAGTGAGGTTAGGTGCTTCACTCTGTGCCTCCCTGCCTAGGGTCCAGCGCCAGGGACGGCACATGGGAAAGGTTTAGGAGGAGAGTATGAGAAGGGAGAGAAGCTGGTGATGATCACTGAGACATGAAATCCAGGTTTCTCCATCTTTAAACTCTGTGCCTTCCAGGTGCGCTTCCTGGAGCAGCAGAACAAGGTCCTGGACACCAAGTGGACCCTGCTGCAGGAGCAGGGCACCAAGACCGTGAGGCAGAACCTGGAGCCTTTGTTTGAGCAGTACATCAACAACCTCAGGAGACAGCTGGATGGTGTTCTGGGAGAGAGGGGCCGCCTGGACTCAGAGCTGAGGAACATGCAGGACTTGGTGGAGGACTTCAAGAACAAGTGAGATGGGGTGGAGTGGAAACTAATGTCTTCTTGGCACCAGATATACTTGATAACCAGATTACTGCTTATGCCTTCCCCACGGGCTAGACACATATGCCTTCCATGGATACCTGAAGTACTGAAATAAAATCCAGGTCCATGTCTAGAAAGTTCCAGCCCCAAGCTCAGTCCCTATGCAAGGCACTTAGCTACTGGCCAGAGCAACAGGTTTGATGCCCCTGGGGAAATAACAAGCAGTGTAATTCCTGCTCTTGGGGCTTTCCTCCCCAATACACTCAGAGTACACACCATGGGCTGTGTGATGGATTCCCTCCAACATGAGAACTGATGACTTAACTCACCTTGATGGCTCCAGTAATTTTTTTAGACCCTGTGCTGCTAATTGTTTGTTTTTGTTGTTTTAAGACTGTGAAAGCTGAAAAAAGAATTAGGGAAATTGACTAGATGTGGAGTTGGGAAGAAACAGCACAGGTTTCTATAGGCATATTCTTCAAACAACTGAATTACAGCAATAATAGAATGACTCTCTGATGGGCAGTTAAAAAGGAAACAGGATCCTAATGAGTAAGGACCTTTCCCAAAGGGTCATACTACCAGTGCCCCCTCCCTCCCTGCTTTCATGATGGGAGGACAGCAGCCCCTTTCCAGTGGGAAAGCAGGCTTACAGGTGACTTTCTGCAATAAAGACCCTAGGCTTCACCTGCCCCTCACCTCCTAATAAGCCTTCCCATTCCTTTATCCCCAGGTATGAAGATGAAATCAACAAGCGCACCACTGCTGAGAATGAGTTTGTGATGCTGAAAAAGGTGCGTGGGTACAAGAGAACCTGTTGCCTGTGGCTATGCTCTCTTAGGGTGGCGTTAATTTAAGTCAGGGTGGAAATCGGGTGTAGTGCCAACCATCCCTGTATCTCTAGGATGTGGACGCCGCCTACATGAGCAAGGTGGAGCTGGAGGCCAAGGTCGATGCACTGATGGATGAGATCAACTTCTTGAAGATGTTCTTTGAGGCGGTAAGAAGTGCTCCCTACTCAGGTCCCAAAGAGATGGTCACTGGATCACACCAGGGATTAGAGTATCCAGATGAAGTGACTTTCAGTGGCTCCAAAGCTGTGGACACACCCTTGTCCTTCCTATCCCTTTCGCACTACTCACACTATTACTTATAAAGCCAATCCTTAAGAAAACAAAGTCACATTTAAATCAAATTCTTCAGCCATCATTTTGCTGAGTGAGGTCTAAAGTGAGTTATAGGCACAGTACACCTTTCCCAAACCTCCCCTCTCTAGCTTGTCCCAGTGTAACAGACCAGTCAACTAGATTCTTTTAAAATAAGTTATGATCCAAGATGGGTCATAACTCACATCTGAGATGTTACACAGTAGGCATTTCTTGGAGATTCAGAGTGCTTAAAGTTTTTTTAAAAATAGATTTAATGATGATTTGGATTATTAACATAACTAAGTGTTTGATGTAGGTGGTAATTATTTTTTCTCAAGTTAACATACCACAATGAGTGGAATATTTGAATGGACCTGGCTTAAAATAACACAAATTCAGATGACTGACTTCAAGTCTCCTTGCAGGAGCTGTCCCAGATGCACACGCACATCTCAGACACATCTGTGGTGCTGTCCATGGACAACAACCGCTCCCTGGACCTGGACAGCATCATCGCTGAGGTCAAGGCCCAATATGAGGACATTGCTAACCGAAGCCGGACAGAAGCCGAGTCCTGGTACCAGACCAAGGTGAGTGCTGTGGTGAATGTGTCCTGAGTCAGGGGATGGACTCGTGTCTGGGATTCCAGGCCACGACAGAATGCTAAGGTCTCCTGAGACCTGCTGAAAACTCTTGGGTTGAGTTATGAGAACAGTCATGTATGCCTTTGCCACAAAAATTCAAGAACCTTAAGGAGATTCTCACACCAATGTCTCCAAGAGAGCAAAAGCACTAAAGAGGAAATTATCTAAGACCAGGTCCACCTGGATAAAGTCGAAACTAGCCCCAGGCCTCAGATAACTCCATCGCTCGCCACCTCTTGGTAGCTCCTGCCCATGAACATTGGGAAAGTGTTTCCATCCTCATATAAATGGAACTTTTCCTCTTTTCTGGTGGCACCAGTATGAGGAGCTGCAGCGGACAGCTGGTCAGCACGGAGATGATCTCCGCAGCACCAAGCATGAGATCTCCGAGATGAACCGCATGATCCAGAGGCTGAGAGCGGAGATCGATAACGTCAAGAAGCAGGTAAGGAGAAGTCAAAAGAAGGCAATGAGGAGGCCTGAGCTCTGAAAGGGAGACCCATTTTGCTTGTTTTAAACGCACACACACACACACACACACACACACACACAGGCACGCATGCACGCACGCACGCACACAGAGCTGGAACAAGAACCAGTGTTTCAATGTTCCCCCGTCTACAATGACCAGGATAAATGTACTGACTTCTCTCTGGAAACTCAGAAAAAGACACCACAGGCCCAGCTCACTACTAAAGTGTCCACTTTTCTTCCTTTCCCTGAGTAGTGCGCCAACCTGCAGAATGCCATCGCTGAAGCTGAGCAGCGTGGGGAGATGGCCCTCAAGGACGCCAGGAACAAGCTGGCTGAACTGGAGGACGCCCTGCAGAAAGCCAAGCAGGACATGGCCCGGCTGCTGCGAGACTACCAGGAGCTCATGAACACCAAGCTGGCCCTGGACGTGGAGATCGCCACCTACCGCAAGCTGCTGGAGGGCGAGGAGTGCAGGTGGGCAACGTAGGGCTGACATCACAAGCCCGAGATGGCCTCACATTTGATAAGTGGAGCTTCTTCTCCACTAAACATGTAAAACACACGCACAGTGAGCACTTCTTGTGCATGATAATTATCCATCATTAACCTGGATTCAATCTGACACCTGGGCATACAGCTGACCTACACAAAAGGGTCCCAATTCACTTTTCTAAACCGATTCCCACCACCAGTATTTTCAGATGCTGCCCCTCCTTCAAACAATTAAGCAACTTAATCAATATCTTCCCCATTTTTCAAGTGCCTCTTCCTTCAGGAAGCCTTTCATGATCCCTCCAGCTAAGTTAAATTCACCTGCCTTTGGATTCTCAAGCTACTCTGTTTTCTTCAATCTTCTAACACTGCCCTCTGCCTACTTTCTGTTAGAAGTGTTTCTGTCCATGCCAAGTCCTCTCACAGAATGTAAGTTCCTGCAAAAGGCAAAACCTGCTTCATACATTTTCATAGTTCCCACAGTCTCTTAGTTCTCATATAATGGGTGGAGGAGAAAGTGAATTATAATTTTCCCTTTGATAACCTGGTTCTAGGTCAGGTCCTCTTCTTTGGGAAGTCCCTTCAGCGAGCTATATTTTTGTCTAAATTTAAGCAGAGTGTGGGTGGTTTTTCTTTATTTTGTATGTTTTTGGCATTTTTTTTTTTTTGATCATAGGGCTGGCAACTTTAAACATGACTATGGGTATTGTCTTTGGAGGAGTTTTTAACTCTTATTTCAATTGTTTCCTTTCAGACTGAGTGGCGAAGGAGTTGGACCAGTCAACATCTGTAAGTAACTTTAAACAAATATTAACAATGGTAATAATATGCAGTGTTTGGTGCCAACTCAGAATCTTGCTATTTCTAGATTCCAGATACTCCCCATTCCAATAATTGGGTATTTCATACACTTAGTGGAGGGTACAGGATACACTTTGAGATTTGAAGCAACATGGCTTATGTTTTATCTTTTAAAGGGTAGGACTGTATCTTACACATCTTGTACTCTGCCCCCCTGCCATGGTCCCCCCTTCTCCACCCCTCCTACCCCCTCCCCCTGAGTTTAGCACCATCCCTTGCCTACTATGTTCACCAACTTCCTGTTAGGGACCTTAAGTAAATGAGTTAGTTCTCCTGGGCCTCATTTGCTATGCTGTAAAGGGGCCAGGTACAGTGCTTATACTAGCAGGATCAAATAATTTGGACTTGAAGGATCAATCTGGCAGACTGGTCTCACCAAGTTCTCCTTCCTTTCTCCACAGCTGTCGTCACCAGCAATGTCTCCTCTGCCTACGGAGGTGGCTCTAGTGGTGGCTATGGAGGTGGCGCTGGCTTGGGCAGTGGCCTTGGTCTTGGCGGCGGCCTCATTGGAATTCATGGCGGCAGCTTTGGTGGAGGTCATGGCAGCAGCTTTGGTGGAAGTTCTGGTGGACTTTTTGGTGGAGGTGGCTTTGTTCCGATGCCTGGCATGGGCTTTGGCAGCAGCGTTAGTGGAGGAGGCAGCGGCAGTGGAGGAGGCAGCGGCAGTGGAGGAGGCAGCGCCTCCAGCGTTAAATTTGTCTCCACCACCTCCTCTTCCCGGAAGAGCTTCAAGAGTTAAGAGCCTGCTTATTGCAAGTCACTGCCACACCAGGGCAGCAACCGGCCCCTGGCAACTGCCTCTTCTAGGTGGTTGCTAGGCTAAGATTTCTCTTTAGCTGACGAGTAGTTCAGAACAAGCCTATGGCAGGACCACAGTCTTTGGTTCCCGAAATGGCCCAATCTCCTAGATCCTATATTCTTCAAATCAGTCTTTTGTGGTCCTTGATAAGAGAAAAATCCAAAGTTTTCCAGTATCTAAATCATCAAAACAGAGACCCCACCCCAATCCAAAATTTAGTTCTGGTTCTGACTGCCTTCAGAGTGTGTTCAATAAAATGCTTTTATAATATAAATTGCTGTGCGGAATTATTTTTTCAGTCTACAATCAGCCTAGAGACTTCCTGAGGGTCACTCTGTCCAGGTGTGACTGGTCCCTTTGATGATTCACAGGTAGAATGGGGTGTGGCCATCCTGAGTGGTCCAGAGACTCCAGGAGGCATGAGAGGAGGTTGCTAACGCTTCTAGAATGAAGGACTCTCTGGAGGGGATGAATGGGAGTGTCCATTGTGTTGCAATTTGGACAAACTGTAGAGTTGTTAGGAAACAGCTATTGATCTTTTCAGCACCCACAATATTAGAGCAGGCCCAACATCTTTTAGGCCTTTTTGGGTTCTGAAGAAAACATATTTCTTCTATAAATTTTACTTAAGCCTATTTATGCTGTTACTTGAATGTATATTACTCTTGTAATACTAGTAAAGCTTTCTGAAGAGAGCAAGCTGGTCCAAATATGCCGTAAAAGAGCAGGAAAGGAGACTAGAGTGGAATTGTCATGGTGGCTGGGGTGGGGCCAGGTTTGAAGTTCCCACCAGTTACAAAGAAGGGATTACTCAGGCTTTCTTATTGGTTTTCTCAGATGTCGGTAGAAGAGGGAGAGGGAGGAGTGGAGCTTAGAAGCCCTCAAATGTCAAACATTATTACAGTAAGACTAGTTTGACATTTTCAAAAAATAATGTAATGCACAACTTTAACAGAATAAAAGAAATCAAATTGTCTTCTCTCTCACAAACCAGACAACATGCATTATCCTTAATAGTGACTGATCAAGTTTCTCATTGACATCAATAAGGAAGCAAAGATGACTGTAATCAACGCAATTATTCAGCATTACAGTGGATATTATAGCCAGTGAAATAAGACAAGGCAAAGAAGTAAACATCTTAAGAATTAGAAAGAAATAAAGCAAATTATAGTTATTCACTAATGGCATAATTATGTATAGGAAATAAAAAGTTCTCCCAACTATTATAATTAGTAAGTGAATTCATCAAGGTCACTAGGAAACCAATACAAAAAACTATTGTATTTCTTCATACTAGCAAGAAATAATTAGGAAATAAAATTTAAGGTACCATTTCCAGTAGCATCAAAAATATCTACTATCTGTCCCACATGAGTGGCTCAGTTGGTTGAGCATTGTCCTGTGCACTGAAAGGTCGTTGGTTCAATTCCCCGTTAAGCCACATTCAGAAGACAACTGATCAATGTTTCTTTCTCACATTGTTGTTTCCCTCTCTCTCTTTCTCTCTCTCTCTCTCTCTCTCCCCCTTTCCCTCTCCCTTCCTCTTTAAAATCAATAAAAATATATTTTTTAAAAATCTTATACCTAGAAATAAATGTAGCCAAAGACATATAGAAAACTACAAAAGCTTATTGAAAATGACTAAAGAAAACTTAAAAACACACACACACAAACAGAGGTATATGCCACCTGTGTGAAGTGGAAAACTTAATTTGTAAACATGTCAGTTTTCTCCAATTGAACTATGGACTCAAAGCAATTTCAATCAAATGTCAGCCAGTATTTTATAAAAATTGATATGCCTATTCTAAAATTTATATGGAAATAAAAAGCTCTAAAACAGTCAAAACAATCTTGAAAAAGAAGAACAAAGTTCTTATAGTTCCAGATACTGAGACTTTTTATAAAGATACAGTAATTAGAAAATGTGGTATTGAGGAATTGACTGAAAAATGGGCCAATGGGACTATATATAGAATCTTCCCTGCAAAAGACACTGTCAAAAGAATAAGAAGTCAGGCTACAGACTGGGAGAAAATATTTGCAAATGACAGTTGCAATAAAAAGGCTGTTAGAGGGAATATAAATAATATTTAAAACCCAACAATAAGAAAACTTAACAACCCAATTAGAAAATAGGCCAAACACTACAGACACTTGTCCAAAGAAGATACACAGATGGCAAGTAAGCACATGAAAAGATGGTCCACATCATAAGTCATCAGGGACATGCAGGTTTAAGCAGCAAGAGAGCATTACATACCTATTTGAAAGTTAAAGATCCAAAACTGACAACAGTAAATGCTGACAAGGATGTCAAGCAAGAGCTCTCATTCATTGCTGGTGGGAATGCAAAATGGTACAGCCACGCTGAAGACAGTTTGGCAGTTTCTTACAAAACTAAACATACTCTTACCATACAATTCAACAATTACCCTATCTAATAAAGGGAATATGCTAATTGACCCTCACACATAGCAAAGATGGCAGCGCCCACAGCCAATAAGGAGGGAATATGCTAATTGACTGCTATGCCCTCAAAGATGGCGGTGCCCCCAGCCACAAGATGGCTGGCAGGGGAGGGCAGTTGTGGGCAACCAGGCCTACAGGGGTAGACAGTTGGGGGGGGGGGGGCGGGGACCAGGCCTGCAGGGGAGGGCAGTTAAGGGCAACCAGGCCAGCAGGGGAGGGCAGTTGGGGGCAATCAGGCTGGGAGGAGAGCAGTTAGGCATAGATCAGGCTGGCAGGGGAGTGGTTAGGGGGCAATCAGGCAGGCAGGCAGGCGAGTGGTTGGGAGCCAGCAGTCCTGGATTGTGAGAGGGATCCCATATTGGAGTGGGTGCAGGCTGGGCTGAGGGACACCCTCCCCCCCCACAAATTTCATTTCCTGGGCCTTTAGTGTTTCTTAATATTTACTCAAATGAGCTGAAAACTTATCCTATATAGTAAAAGGGTAATATGCAAATTGACTCTAATGGTGGAATGACCAGGAATGACTGTTCACTATGACGTGCATTGACCACCAGAGGGCAGACACTCAACGTGGGAGCTGCCCCCTGGTGGTCAGTGCACTTCCACAGGGGGAGTGCCGCTCAGCCAGAAGCTGGCTCATGGCTGGCCAGAGCAGTGGCGGTGACGGCAGCGCTAGCCATTAGTCGGACATTCCCTGAGAGCTCCTGGGCTGCCAGAGGGATGTCTGACTGCCAGCTTAGGCCCAATCCCCCTAGGGAGCAGGCCTAAGCTGGCAGGTGGATATCCCCCAAGGGATCCTGGACTGCCAGAGGACACAGGCTGGGCTGAGGGGCCCCCACTCCCCACAGAGCAAGAATTTTGTGCATCAGGCCTCTAGTATAGACACAAAAACCTACACACAATGTTTATAGCAGCACTAGAGGCCTGGTGCATGAATTCATGCACCAGTGGGGTCCCTTGGCCTGGCCTGCAGGATCAGGCTGAAACTGGCTCTCTGACATCCCCCAAGGGGTCCTGAATTGCGAGAGGGTGCAGGACAGGCCAAGGGACCCCACTGGTGCACGATTGGGGCCAGGGCGGGATGTGGGAGGTTAGCCAGCAAGGGAGGGACTGCAGGTAGGCCCCAGGGTGTGTCCGGCTCATCTCACTCAATCTTTATCAGTCAGACCCCAGCAGCAAGCTAACCTACCGGTCGGAGTGTCTGCCTCCTGGTGGTCAGTGCACGTCATAGCGAGTGGTTGAGTGGCCTTAGCATATCATTAGCATATTATGCTTTGATTGGTTGAACAGCTGACTGGATGATCGAACACTTAGCATATTAGGCCTTTATTATATAGGATGGATTCATCAATTGTTACAAATGTACACTCTGCTATGGGAGTGGATAGTGGGGGAGGCTATTGTGTGAGTGGGGAGAGGGTATATGGGAACTCTCTGGTCTCTATACTTTCTGCTCAATTTTGCTGTGAACCTACACAGCTCTAAAAATTAAACTCTATTATTAAAAATAGTACAACCATTTGAAACACTAATAAACATTTACGTGTGTGTGTGTGTGTGTGTGTGTGTGTGTGTGTGGTTCCTGTGACTGGGCTGACCATACATTTACTCTTGATGCAGCAATTCTATTCCTAGGTATTTATTTGCACGAAATGAAAGCATGCATCCACACAAAGGTTCACAATATGTTCAGAACTGCTTCATATAAGATAACTCCAAACTGGGAATATATTAGGAATCCATCAGTCTGAATGGGTAAAGAAACTATGGTATATTCATATAATGGCACTCAGCAATAAAAAAGAATGAACTGTCAAATATCACAACAATCTGTATGAATCTCAAAAACATTTTGCTGAGCCACACACACACACACACGTGGGCACGCGCGCACGCACGCGCGAGCAAAATTAAAGTATATGCTATATGATTTCACTTACATAAAGTTATAAAGTAAGTTAATCTAAGAGGGAAAAAATGAAAACAATGATTGCTTGGGGCAATGGGATTAAAGGGAATGGACACAAAGGAATTACCTAGAGTAATGGAAGTGTTCTGTATTCTGATATTGCGTGAGTTATAGAAGTGCATGAATTTGTCAAAATGGATTAAACTCTGAACTTAAGATCTATAGCTCTGTGCATTTCACTGTGTGTACATTATAGATCTAGAAACCAAATTTTTCTAAAAGAAAGAATATTTCATTTTTCAAGTTTCTATAGTAGAAAACGGGGAAGAAAGAAGTGAGTTGGGAATGGGATCTAGATTGTACCACAGAGTACAAACTTCCCTAGCCATATTGGGTATCCTTCTGTGTCTATTAAAAAAATCCAGACTATTCCCAGAAGCAGCTGAGGGAGGGCCAGAGGGAAATCAGAAGGAACTTAACTTTATTAGATCCCCCTGAGGACTCCTTTGCAACTTTAATTTCACAGACTTGTGCCAGGTTATCAATGACCTGTTACTAATCCCAACCCTAGGCTAAAAGTGATATTATAAAGGAAAAACAGATGGAAGTAGCCACTCAATATGAAGGAATCTCAGAGGACACTGTCTGAGGCACATTTACTCTCTAGGATATTCATACTCTAAGAATAAAGTGATGTTGAGATAACTTACTCCAAATCATCCTGAATTTGAGGGAATCGTGCAGTACATTCACAATTAACCAGATATATCCCTTCCCTGAAATAAAGGGACTTTCACCAGAAGGCAAATGTAGTGAGGCATCGTTCCATAGGCTGCTCCCCATTCAATCATTCACATTACTTAAGTCAGGTACTTGTGCATCTCACTAGAGAATTGTTGGAATATGTTTTACCCAACTACACCTTTTATTTTATTTTATTTTATTTAAAGTACAATAAGACATCTATTTTATTTTATTTTATTTTGTTTTTTAAATATATATTTTATTGATTTTTTACAGAGTGAAAGGGAGAGGGATAGAGAGTTAGAAACATCAATGAGAGAGAAACCCCAATCAGCCACCTCCTGCACACTCCCCACTGGGGATGTGCCCGCAACCAAGGTACATGCCCTTGACCGGAATCGAACCTGGGACCCTTGAGTCCTCAGGCTGGCGCTCCATCCACTGAACCAAACTGGTCAGGGCCCAACTACACTTTTTAAAATGACATAGTACAGTGAGGCGAACCTTCGGTGGTAAGGAGGTAGAAACCAGACGGTCAGAATGGAGGCAGGAGTAAGAAGGGAGGCAGGGAACATGAGGGATGCAGTGGAGAGAAAAAGATACCATTCCACCTGTTATTCTTCTCAGATTTTTATTGGCCCCTCTGGAACTCTGGTGTGGTTCTCTTCAACCCCTGTTCTTGTCAAAGACCTTAAATACAGACAGAAGAAGACTCTGGCTCCTCGTTCCCTCGTCCATGCCTTTTTGCCCTGCTCATCCTAGGCATGATCTACACTAGCCCTGCTTTTCAGCTCATTCTCTTTCCACCCTCATATCTGCTCTAAAGCACTTCTCTTCACTGACAACAGCACTTGCCTCTGAGCATCTAAATGCCTCTCTCATATTTACACATGTTCCCCCTCCTCCGACTAGGTTCCCCTCATTGGTTAGGAAAGCCAAGGGTGCCCCCCTTTGTCTGAATATGTCCTTCAGTCCCTAGTCCAATTATGCACTTATCAGTTACTTAAGCATTCAAGTGTACCACCTACCCAGTATCAGTATGTACACAGCAAGTCAAAAGGAAATGAACACTTTCAAAACGGTATTACTCAGGAACTAGGTTTTATAGGAATATGTACCAAAAGCAGTTGAATTCAGAGTTTTTTCCATAATTGTATAAATGCTCACAGCACATAACATGCTTTAATCCTGTAGGCTAATAATGGTACCCCAGTTCATCCCAGACCCTGTGTTGCATATTGTTATTGGCAGATGAAATGGCAGCCACAATGCTTCCCACATCTCCTCCAGTCCATGAGGACCAGGTGGGACAAATCTGAGGTTCTTCTTTTTTTAAATGTTTTTATTGATTTCCGAGAGATGAAGGGAAAGGAAGAGAGATATAGGAACTGCCTCCTGCAGGCCCCCTACAGGGGGTCGAGCCCACACCTGGGCATGTGCCCTGACCATGAACCAAACTGTGACCTCCTGTTCAACCACTGAGCCATGCCGGCCGGGCCAAATATGAGGTTCTTGACTTACCCCCACTAGAAGCCACATGGAATGACATCTGGGGATTTGGGACCACAGTTCCAGAGGCAGGTCAATGCTTTGAACTGATCGTTCATCGAGCACTGTGGAAGGTGTTCTTTGAATGGCTTCTGGACCCCACGATTGACCTAAAGTGGAGCCCCATCCTGCTTGGAAATGGAGTTGTCAGAAACTTCTAGCAGCTGTGGACAAAGCCCACTCAGGTATCATGTCCAAAGATGTGACTCCATCACTGTGTTCTATTCAAAAAGTGGGTGGACCATGCAAGAAATACAAGGAAATGTTGCAATTTGGTGCATAAACAGCCTAGTTACTAAGTAATGGACTTTTGGAAGTTTCTATACCTTCTGAACCACTCTATATATCACAGAAGGCTGCCTTTTCTGCTCCAGCGTTGGTGCTACTGTGTATGTTCTTTATAAACCTGTGGCTGCATGTTCTCTTTCAATGGGTGCTCCCTAGGGACAGGACTGGGTCTGTGGGATTTCCTCTGAACAGCATCATCCTGTGCTGGAGCTTGCAGGAGTAGGCACTTAGTCTTAAGCTTTTGATAGGTGATGACAAAAGCCTATATCCCTCATTCTCATCTGTCAGCTCCACCCAGGGAGGCAGAAAGACAAGGCAAATCCTCCTGAGGCAGATTTTCCATGAGCTCAGATGTCAGGGGTTCCCTCCTGCCTTCAGCTATGCTGGGGCAAATGCAGTACAGATTAGCCCCTGGGCCTTAGACCACAGGCCTTCCTCATTCCCTGGCAATAAGAGACAGCACCGGACTGCAAGGAGGCTCTCCTGAGAGAGTAGAGGCTGGGCTCAGCAAGCTGCTGGGGAGGAGGCCAGCTGTCATTGGGCTTACTCACACAGCTTGCTTCAGTTTCTCTCACATAGTTGTCTGAACTATCACTCTTTGCTCTAATCTTGTTATGAAGGTCTGGCCTTCCCCACCCTGTTACTCTGGGAAGATATAACTCTTCTAGGCTCTACTATGGAACATGATTCAGGATCAGTGGAGAGATTTCATCTAAAAAGTCAATTCTCTAGCCATCCAGTGTACCCCTCCCCACCACCTGTGAACACAAGTCACTCCTGGATGCCAAAACAGAGGGCTGGACTCCAGAGGAGGAAAGAAGTACTGCTTAGCTTGGTGGGGGGGGGGGGGGGGGGGGGGGGAGGCGGCTGGGAGGCCTGTCTAAAAGTGAATTAGGAAACACAGAGCATCTCCCCAGACGCAAAGAAAGATATAGAAAATCAAGGGCAAATGAATCAAGTACAAAGTTGACCTTAAGGGTGATGGGACTAGAAAAGAGTAGAATCAGAAATGGATCTGCCACAGAGTCCCTTCTCTCCAGCTCCTCCTTTACTGTCTCAGGAGCCCTCGCCATCTCCCATGAGCCCTCCCAAGTGACCTCACTCATGCTCAGGGTCACTGGAATTGGATCCCAGGGCATCCTTCTCTGGCAGGTGGTAATGGAAATTCTGAAAAAAAAGTATATCGTTATATATAATATACGCTGAGTGGCCAGATTATTATGACCCCATCAGTACAATGAAGTGGCAAAATACTTGTATCAGGAAATAGAATGATACTTTATATTGCTAGTGCTGTCTGGTGTGTATGTCAAACTTGGGATTGGGTAATATGTTGAAGTTAAACCATCCTCTGATAAGCTAAATGGTTGAATGTGATGCTCCTGCTGCAATTAAATTATATACTTCATTCAGAGATGAGTCCACCACCACCCTGGAAATAGATAAAATCAGGACTAAAGGTGGAACTGATCTGGTCACCTGTGCTAGTTGACAGCAGCCTGTCCCTGTGTGCACAGCCCAGAAGACAGATGAGGACCCAGCAGAGGAGCCTGACTCCAGAGGAGGGAAGGAGCAGTCTGCTGGGTTCCCGCCAATGACTCTGATCCTCCCTCCGACTTCCTGCTACTGTTACTTTCCAGCAACTTGGGCAAGGTGTTGCCTAGGCATCCGCCTATGTGTGACTTCTAGGTCCTTACTAATGCTGCTTTTATTTTCTTTCACCCCACCCCCTCATATCACACACACACACACACACACACACACACACACACACACAAGTGTACCTGTGTTCCAGTTCTTGAAGCTTCTGGTGGGTGCCTGAATACACCAAGTCTTTCCCATACTTCCATTATAATAATGATATTAGCTCATCTTCATTGAGAACTTATGTGCAGGCACTGCTAAGGCCTTTAAATTAATTATTTCCTATAATCCTCAGAATAATGAGAGATCGGTACAATTCTCACCCCCAGTTGACATCTGTAAAAATGAGTAATTTGCATACAGACGCATGAGAGCCTGAGTGCTAGGTCTCCAGAGCCCATGCTCTTAACCAGGGTTTGGCAAACATTTTCTTTTTTAAAATAAATTTTTATTGACTTCAGCGAGGAAGGGAGAGGGAGAGATAGAAACACCAATGATGAGAGAAAATCATTGATGGGCTACCTTCTGCACACCCCCTACTGAGGATCAAGCTCACAACCCCCTGGGGCATGTGCCCTGACCAGAATCAAACTATAATCTCCTGATCTATAGGTCAACACTCAACCACTGAGCCACACAGACTGGGAGGCAAACTTTTTCTTGAAAGGGTCAACTAGTAAATATTTTAGGCTTTGCAAGGCATATATTCTCTGTTACAGTTACCCAACTCTGCCATCATTGGGTGAAAGTAGCCATGGGCATTGACATGGGCACAAAACACTGGGCAAATGCATGCTGCTCCCACCTGACTTGCCAAAGCTTCCTACCCCACCTGATATCATCTGTGCCAAGCCTAAAGCTCAGGCCTGAGAAAACTAGCATGTATCAGAGCTCAGTGCCATGGGAAGGATCGCTTCTTTCCCAGAACTTGGTGACAGCACATTTCTTGGTCAACCATTGTGAAACCAGGGTGGAGGGAGGGGAGCTTCTTCCGTTGTCTTGAGAAGGTATCTCTTTCCAGCCAGACGCTGAGTTAGCACCTCCTTTGGGTAGGAAATGCCCTGCCCTCCTGGATGCTGTGTCCCTAAAAACATTGGAAAATTGGGACTGCTTATAAAATAGTACCAGGTCCTGTCCTCAGGTCACCCCAATGTGGGAGTTTGTCTTTCCTCCCCTGGTTTCCCATTTAACCAGATGTTCTCATATAACAACATGCCCACAATTGCTCTCAATGCTCATTGCACTCAGTTTTTAGTGTCTGGACTGAAGAAAAATGAACATCATCCTCCTCTCAACCAAACACAGCACTCATCCGACAGCCTTCTCTCCTCTGAGAAGATGTGTAAAGATTTAAGATTTCAAGAGCTGAGATTAGAAATATACACTTGAAAGTTACTTGTGACAGCATCACACATGTAAGGGCACATTTTTATGATTCACTGCTTCTATATGCCCCTGAACGTTCTCTCCACACCCATTAAGATGTCTGATCCTTGAGCCCTAAAAAATATCAAAATCTGTGGGAATCAAAATTTAGTGAATTTCTTAATGATTTTTGTCCTACTCATTTTATATTCTTTAAGTTAAGCTCAAGTGAACATTCCCAAACAGCAGAGAAATGGTGTCCCATGAATTCCAGTTGAAAAGACAAGTTGACATGATCATCAGTTCAATGGAAAAGCACACTTTGGGAGGGAAGTACAGGCATGGGGAGAAACTCATTGCAGAAATCAGGTCCCTGTCTCAGAGGCAGAGTGGCCTTGGGTGAAGGTTCTTATCCTCTCAGGAAATTAGCAATTGGGAAGTTTATGGAATAGGACAGAGAGCAATTGTGATGTAAAAGCTCAACCCTTTTGTCCTTCTTGCCTTGCAAAGGAAGGTTTTAACCCCAAAGTATCCCCCATTCCCATGACAAGGCCACCAGGAACAACATGTGGCAGCTCCTGAAGAAAGGGCAGGTTCAGACGAGATGGAAAAAAACACTGCAGGCCACTTCTTGCTCAGGGCATTGAGCAAATACCTATGAGCCCTCGGAGACAGTCCCACCCTGATGAGAAGGGTGGTGCTGGTAGACCAGAAAACCTGTGTGGGAAGGGGACACAGAGGAGTGGCTGAGTAAGCAGAAGGAAGAGACAATTACACAAATCAGTGCCTTGTCTCCTTTGTTTGAGATCATGACTAACTCATGACTTCAGTGAATTCATATCCAGCCTTATTGTGTGGGGATCAAGACAAGGCTGGAGGGCAGGAGAATTTCTCCATGAATAAAGGAAGCCAAATATACAATCTTCATATTTCATACCTTTCTAGGTGCTGGGGGTGACCTCACTATTTGTAAAGCCCAACCCTCCCCAATCTGCAAGCTCACCTTCCAGGACTGAGCCCAGCCCATTTCCACTATATATAAACTGCTGCCTGCAAACTCATCACACACCTGCTGCTCTCAGCTCTACCCTCCAGCCTCTCACGCCTTCTTCAGCCTTCTTTCTCATCTTCAGGAACCATGTCGAGCAAATCCACCATCAGGACCCAAAGCAGCAGCCACCGTGGCTTCAGTGCCAGCTCAGCCAGAGTCCCTGGGGTCAGCCGCTCTGGCTTCAGCAGTGTCTCCGTGTGCCGCTCCAGGGGCAGTGGAGGCCTCGGTGGAGTGTGTGGAGGAGCTGGCTTTGGCAGCAGGAGCCTCTATGGCCTGGGGGGCTCCAAGAGGATTTCCATCGGAGGTGGCAGCTGTGCCATCAGTGGAGGATATGGTGGCAGAGTTGGAGGTGGCTTTGGCTTTGGAGGTGGAGCCGGGAGTGGATTTGGTTTTGGCGGTGGATCTGGTGGTGGCTTTGGGCTCGGTGGTGGAGCTGGCTTTGGTGGTGGCTATGGGGGCGCTGGCTTCCCTGTGTGCCCCCCTGGAGGCATCCAAGAGGTCACAATCAACCAGAATCTCCTCACTCCTCTGAACCTGCAAATCGACCCCACCATCCAGCGGGTGAGGACTGAGGAGCGGGAGCAGATCAAGACCCTCAACAACAAGTTCGCCTCCTTCATTGACAAGGTGAGCCAGGAGGACCTGCCCTCCAGTGGGGACTCCGAGTCCCCCAAGTAGAGGACCAATAAATGTTCTCTCAGGGGGAGATTAGGGTAGAGGGAAAAAGGGACTAGCTCCCTCCTGGGATGCCAGATTAGTTCCATGTTTACCACAGGCAGAAGGAGATGGAAACCATTTAGAACTGCTGAATTTCTTAAATGTCTCTTATTCCTGTCCAGGAAAAATTCTCAACTTTTGATACCCATGGAACAAAGGGAAAACAATGAGAAAAATGGAAAGAGTTAGCTTTACCTTTTGAAGAATCTAAGACATTAAAAATAAAATTCCAGTGGAAAACTGCTCTAGGGCTCTGGGCAAGAGGAAAAAGTGTGACAGGAAAATAAAAATAAATATATTTCTGCATGATTTAGAAAAAAAAGACTCAGAAACACTTACATATCCATTGAAATGCTAAATTTGTAGAACTAAGTAGTGACCATTGAGGAAGCTTGTTTTAGAAAAGACTGGTGTACTAAATGACTTCTGTACTAAATCTACTACTTGTGTACTAAATCTACTACTTGTGTACTAGATTGTAATATAATCATAATAAGATTAGAATTTAATAATCAGATTCTAAACACTTATATTCCTTTAACTGAGGTATTATCTTTTAAAAAAGCTTTGTGCAATATATCATTTTAAACTAGATGAGTTATTGTACTTGTCAAGAGAAAGAAGTAATGTTGGAGGTCACTGATAAGTCTGAATAAATTAAGGGGTGAGAGCACCTCAGTGCCCATGGGAAATTTTCAGTGGCGAGATTGATCTGGGGGAAGAAAAGCAGGACTGTCACATACACTTCTGTATGTGCTCTGTAATAGGCCAGCACACAGGTATACTTGGGGACCCAAGCACAAATCTCTTTCTTCCATCATTCATCAGGCAAATAACCAACTTGTGTTCCTCTAGGTGCGATTCCTAGAGCAGCAAAACAAGGTTCTGGACACCAAGTGGACCCTGCTGCAGGAACAGGGCACCAAGACTGTGAGGCAGAACCTGGAGCCTTTGTTTGAGCAGTACATCAACAACCTCAGGAGACAGCTGGACAGTATCGTTGGGGAGAGAGGCCGCCTGGACTCAGAGCTCAGGGGCATGCAGGACATGGTGGAGGACTTCAAGAGCAAGTGAGTTAAGGAGAGATATGGGTTCAGTTGTCTAAAGTACACACTTCAAGACCATTGGGTGTCCAGGTCCAGATGTGGTCATGATCTATCGCAAAACATGTCCATGAAAATGAAAATCACAAATTTTGCTTAAAAACAAACCTGAAAGAAAAATGGGCTATATGGGTGGATAGGGAGAGTAAAAAAGGAAACAATTTAGGGACCACAAAAATCATCTTTGAAGCTTACTGTCAAGAAACCTGAACTCTGACATATCCATTATGGGAAGTTCTGACCTCAGGCTGCCTTTTCTGTATCATTGTCACCACTGACGTAGGCCTTTCTCATTCTAGATATGAAGATGAAATCAACAAGCGCACGGCTGCAGAGAATGAATTTGTGACGCTGAAGAAGGTGAGCTGATTACAACCAAGGCTTCATGTTTCTTCGCAAAAGAAGAAAACTCTGGAGTCCTCCCCACATCTGAGAGGACAAAAGTGGGGAGGCTAAAAGATGGGCAGATGGGGGAGGAGGGTCAGCTGATCCCATGGTGTTTGCTTATTCCCCAGGATGTAGATGCTGCCTACATGAATAAGGTTGAACTACAAGCCAAGGTAGATGCTCTCATGGATGAGATCAACTTTACCAGAGCCTTCTATGAAGCCGTAAGCATCTCCACCTTCATTTGAATTACTCTAATGGGGCTTTGCAAAAGGGTGGAAGATCTTGGGGTTGGGAAGCCTATAAACTTTACAGGAGAAAATGATCTGACCATCTTATGTTCTGCAGGAACTGGCTCAGATGCAGACCCACATCTCAGACACTTCTGTGGTCCTTTCCATGGACAACAACCGTGACCTGGACCTGGGCAGCATCATTGCTGAAGTCAAGGCCCAATATGAGGAGATTGCTCAGAGGAGCCGGACTGAGGCTGAGTCCTGGTACCAGAGCAAGGTGAGCTGTGAGTGAGCAGCTATTGAGTAATTCCTGTGCTCACTCCCTAAACACCAACAAGGTTACCAGCCTCCACAGGGAAAATGCACTTCTAGGAAGCTGAATTTGTACCTTGCACTGACAGAGTATATGGTTACATTATTTATGTGAAATTCTGTTATATCAAAGAAACCCAAGCAAGAGGAAGGCTAATGTAAATAAGAACCTAGTGATCATTGCTTTAGCTTCACACTGACGCTGCCTCTCAGAAAACCAGTGCAGGACATTGCTGGTTCTGAAGAGAATTAGAAAGGCAGTGGTTTCATAATAAGGTTGGTCTGAGATTAATGTAGAGGATCCAATGACCTAGTAACATCAGCATTTCCTAAAATATTTTTTGAAAAGCCATTGGGTTTAATTTATTAAAAGCCTGACACAGTGTGACAGTCAGTGTTAACATGTGAAAGCCCATATACATCAGCTTCTCTCCCTCTTTGCTACAGTATGAGGAGCTTCAGGTCACAGCTGGCAGACATGGAGATGACCTGCGCAACACCAAGCAGGAGATTGCTGAGATCAACCGCATGATCCAGAGGCTGAGATCTGAGATTGACCACGTCAAGAAACAGGTATGGTGGGGACTAAGGAAAATAAAAGCATCCTTTTCTTGCTAGACCACCACGTGGTCACCAACCATCATTCTTTATTCCTGGGAATTTTGGAGACAATAGGGAGAGGACACCATGCAGTGTCTAACTTGAGTGAGTTCTCACAGGTAAGTGAGATAGATCCCAACCCAACAGCATTATATAAACAGGTGAATAAAACCAGTTTCCCCTGACAGAGCTGTAAAACATAGTCTAGAATCATTGGACAGAGATGAGATGGGAACAGTTGATTTGGGAATGGAGGAAACTGGGAAAGAAAAGGCAGGCCAGAAAGTGAGGAGGATTGGTGCAAATCTTGTCAAGATTCAAGGTAAAAAAAAATGATATTCAAGTAAAGACACTGGACAAAGACCAGTGTCACCTCAAATTGTGAGGTATAAGAAACCCCTCACCTCCATGAGAATGTTTGTGATTTTGTACAAGTTAGTGTGGCTGCTACATGAGATTATCAAAAGCTGTCAGATTCAAAACAAGTGAGTGGGTACATTTCTTCCTTTGTCCCCTGATCTATATTTGCTGTAGCACCTTCTACCAGCCAGCCCCCACATTGTCATGCAGGGTGGTTAATACAAAGGGGCACAGGTTTTTTTCAGATGACTCATAAATTAGATAAGGTTTGCAGAATGGACTGAGACTGGATAGAAAGGGTCTGAGCTGCATTTCCGTGCTATCAGGGCTCTGGCTCTCTTCCTCACTGGGAAATAGGAACCACAGCTAGTCTCCTTGGGAGGACTAGATTGCAAGTTCATTCTGCTTATCTCCCCCTCTAGTGCGCCAACCTGCAGGCCGCCATTGCTGATGCTGAGCAGCGTGGGGAGCTGGCCCTCAAGGATGCCAAGAGTAAGCTGGTTGAGCTGGAAGATGCCCTGCAGAAAGCCAAGCAGGACATGGCCCGGCTCCTGAAGGAGTACCAGGAGCTGATGAATGTCAAGCTGGCCCTGGATGTGGAGATTGCTACCTACAGGAAGCTGCTGGAAGGCGAGGAGTGCAGGTGGGCAACTCACAACCTCCTCTATCATCTGGGTGATTCTCCATGATGTGCAGCCAGTGAGCCCAAGCTTAAAGCACCCTAGTGATGGCCATAATTACTACTCTCAGAGAACCATGGAAGAGGCAGTTTCCCCATGGATGGTCCTCACATGGAGGCTTCCCACACTGGTCCAGTAGTGGTTCTCTGAGGTCTCATGCTCTCTGTGTTTCTTCCTTCCTAGGTTGAGTGGGGAAGGTGTTGGACCAGTCAACATTTGTAAGTATCTTTGCTTGCCTCCCTCCCTCACCCTTGAGTTCTTCTGACTTGACTCAGGCTGACATAATGAGCTCACCATGTCTGTGTGTCCTTGTCCCCTCCCTTCCACAGCTGTGGTGCAGTCCACCGTCTCCAGTGGTTATGGCAGTGCTGGTGGTGTCGGCAGTGGCTTCGGCCTTGGCGGAGGCAGCGGCTACTCCTATGGCAGTGGTCACAGCCTTGGAGGTGGCTTCAGTTCTGGCAGTGGCAGAGGCTTTGGCGGTGGCCTCAGCTCTGCTGGGGGCAGCAGTTCCACCATCAAATACAGCACCACCTCATCCACCACCAGGAAGGGCTACAAGCACTGAAGTCCTCCCATTGGCTCATGGTCTCACATTGTCTTAGCCTCCCTTTCCAGCTGCATGGCCTTCTCTTCAGTTTGCTTCTTTTTTCCTGCAACTTAATTCTCTCAGTCCTTGAGTTAGAACTGAAGTTGCTAAGTTCCCTCATTTCTCCTCTCTTCTCATACCTGTTCCATTTTAACTTCATTTGCTCACCATCAGAAGGTCACTGATTGGGTTGGACTCTGGAACAGAGCAATGTCTTGCTTTCTACTGGCCCAGGAATTCCCCATCTTCCACACAGTGGTCATGAAAGCATAAGTCACTAGTTCTATCATATACAGTCCGTATCCCTGCTATGTTTCCTCTGGTATTGCTCCCTTGTATTGCTAAATAAAGCAGATGTGTATTATAATGCATGTTTTATACTGCCTTGATTTATTACCAATGGATTTTGCGCTGTTTAATCTGACAAATTCCCTTTCATGAATGAGGAGACTCCCAATCCCCATGTGCCTCACTCCCCTTCTTTAGAGAACTTCAATAAACAGCACTTTAGCACCCTCATGTTCAAAATTCCTCCCAAATTAGATTCCATGTAATGTTTGGCAGGTGGAGTTTTAAGAATTATCGTTGTTAAGTCTGTTTTTACTGCATGTTTCAGATACTTGCAGCTTCACTTCTCTGACCTGGCATCTAAGCCTCCACCTCTTTCTGCCCCAGTATTTGCTCATATGCCCAGAGAAACATATTACTGTCCAATTAGAGCAAAAGAACATTGACAATAGAATAAGATATTTAATTTATACTTACAATTGCCTTCATGACCAATAAATGTATCTGATAAGATATAGATCAAGAAAAATTAAGCCTGAGTAAAGTAGGTTGCCCACTCCTGACTGGTATTACATGTCTAGAGATATATCCTGAGAAAGTAGTTCAAATTCAGAAAGTTGTACACCATAGATGTGAATCCCAATAGTCTTCACAACAGAAAAAAGTGTAAACACTAGAGCTGATCTAATTAAGGTTCCCATGATTCAGACTCGCAACTCAGATGCTGATTTCTTGAAGTAAAAAGGGCAAAACAAGAATGATAATTCCCACCTGCTTATACTGTAAACCTGTCACAGAGACTCAAGGAAGTCAAAGTCATTGTTGCTGCAAAAAGGGTCCCACATTCTTTCAGGTATGCCCTGACCTGCTTTGACTTCTGTGAATAAGTATGGAAAACTCAGATACAGCGCAACAGTGGTCTGTCAGCTTTTGCTTCCTGAGGGCAGTCATTGTCTCCAGTTCGTTGTTTTTCTTGTTTTGTTTTCTTGTTTTGTTTTGTTTGTTGTGGGAGGTTTTGTGTGTGTGTGTGTGTGTGTGTGTGTGTGTGTGTGTTTTGTTTTGTTTTGTTGTTTGTTTGTTTTTTGTTTTTTTGGTCCCTAATCCCCAGGTTCTCACACCACAAGAGAAATTTTCTTGACTTAGCTAATTTGTAGAGGGTGTTTCTGGATCCTGCTCTGTCAGAATCTTGCTGTGTTCACCTCTAACCATTCCTCCAGCAACATGGGGACCCTCTCATTTTGGCACTCTTCAGTTTCTGCCCAGAATTTCCCCAATAGCAGATGTATGATGACTGGCTTCCAAAGTCTAAGCCCACTCACCACACTTTTTATTGCGTATCCACAGAGAATAATGGAAATAAAATAACTAACCAGGCAAATTATCTAGCATATAGAAATACACAAAAAGAGGCTTAAAAACAGTATGTGTATATATATATATATATATATATATATATATATATATATGTAATATACATATATTTAAATTAAAATCTTATGTGTGTGGATATTAAAACTATAATAAAGGAAAATTATAAACAACTATGTGACAAATTGATAATTTATATAAAATAGGCCATATTTTTAAAAGGTACAAAACTTGCACAAAGAGAAATAGATTATCAGAATAGTCCTATATCTATTAGAGAAATTGAATAAATAATATATAAGCTTCCATAAAAAAAAAAGCACCAAGCCCAGATATTTTCATTGGTTAATTATACCAAACATTTGAAAAAGAAATGGTCCCAAATTTTGACAATCTCTTCTAGGAAAGAGAAGCAGAAGGAGCACTTTCTAACTCATTCTATGAGGCTAGCATTACTTTAATACCAAAACTAGATAAAGAGATTTCAAGAAAGGAAAACTACAGCCTAATACCTCTTATGTACATAGACATGAAAATGTCCAACAAAATATGTGTTATCAATTAAATCCTACAATGTGTAAAAAGTAGTATACACCACAACCAAGTGAGGTTTATTTCCGATATGCAAGTCTGGTTCAACATTCAAATCAACCAGTATAATCCATCATAGCAAAAGGCTAAAGAAGAAAAATCATCTGATTGTATTAATAAATGCAGGAAAGATATACAACAAAATCCAACATTGTTAATGATTTTTAAAAATCTCAGCAAACAAGGAATAGAAGGCAACTTTCTCATCTTAATAAAGAATACACACTTTCTAGTGAGGACTTCCTCCTTTCCTTCTGAGATTGAGAACAAGGCAAGTATGTGTTCTCTATCCACTTTTATTCAACACTAGAGGCCCAGTGCATGAAATTTGTGCACGGGTAGGGCCCCTAGGCCTGGCCAGCGATCAGGGCCAATTGGAGCCTTCCGGCTGCTGGCTGGGGCCTTTCTTCATTCCATGCTACCCCCCTGGTGGTCAGCGCATGTCATAGTGAGTGATTGAACTCCCGGTCGAACTGCTGAGGGGACACTGTGCATATTAGCCTTATATATAGAGAGATTGTACTGGATGTTCTAACTAGTACAATAATATGAGAGAAATAAATAAATATCATACAGATTAGAAATGAAGAAATAAACCTGTCTTTATTATCAAATGATATGATAGCCTGTGGAGAAAATCTAGAAAACATTATCAAAAACTGCCTGGAACTAATAAGCCAGTACAGGGACAAATTCTAAGACCTTAAGTGTATGTCTGAAACCATAGATAGTACCAAACTGCATATATATATATATTATATCTTATTCCTATTCATATATGCCTCTTCACTTAAAGGAAGTACTTTATGACTTCTCTTTGGCATATCTGGGTTGCCAGCATCACTAGTCATGGGTTTTGAGGCCATTATAAATAAGAGTTACTTGAGCACAAACACTGTGATATTGTGAGTTGATCTAATAATTGAGATAGATACGAAGTGACTAATGAGCCAGTAGTATATTCAGTGTAGATACACTGAACAAAGGGATGATTCACATGCCAGGTGGGACAGAGTGGAACAGCACGATATTTTATCAGCCTACTCAGAACAGAATGCAATTTAAAACTTATGAATTGTTTATTTTTGGAAATTTTGACTTAATAGTTTAGGACCATGGTTCACTGTGGGTAACGGAAACCATGGAAAGTGAAACCATGAATAAGGGGGAACTACTGTATATAAAAGTCAATTTTGTATTATGTCAGCAATGAAGAACTGAAAATTGACATTTAAATTTTTTATAAAAGATTGAATACTTAAGTATACATATAAAAAACTATGCAGAGAATCTATATGTGGAAAATTATAAAATACTGATGAAGAAAATCACAGGCATAAACATATGAAGAGATATTCCTTCGTGGATTGGAAGACTCAATATCATTAAAATATCAATTCTTCCCAATTTGGTATACAGATTCAACACAATCTCAGTTGAAATTCCAGCAATCTCTTGTAGATTCTAAAGATTCAAGTTGATTCTAAAGTCTATATGTACCACCAACTTACACCATACACAAAAATAAACTCAAAATGGATAAAGGACTTAAATGTAAGACAGGAAACCATAAAAATACTAGAGGAATCCAAAGGCAACAAAATCTCAGACATATGCCAAAGCAATTTCTTCACTGATACAGCTCTTAAGGCATTGGAAACTAAAGAGAAAATAAACAAATGAGACTACATCAAAATTAAAAGCTTCTGCACAGCAAAAGAACCATCAACAAAACAACAAGAAAGCCTACTGCATGGGAGAACATATTTGCCAATGTTATCTCCGATAAGGGTTTAATCTCCAACATTTATAGGGAACTCATACAACTTAACAAAAGGAAGATAAACAATCCAATAAAAAAAAATGGGCAAAGGGCCTAAATAGACACTTTTCAAAAGAGGACATACAGAAGGCCGAAAGACATATGAAAACATGCTCAAAGTCACTAATCATCCGAGAGATGCAAATCAAAACAACAATGAGGTATCATCTCACACCTGTCAGAATGGCTATCATCAACAAATCAACAAGGGAACACTCGTGCACTGCTGGTGGGAATGCAGACTGGTGCAGCCACTATGGAAGACAGTATGGAGTTTCTTCAAAAAGTTAAAAATGGAACTCCCATTAGACCCAGTGATCCCACTTCTAGGAATATATCCCAAGAAACCAGAAACACCAACCAGAAAGGATATATGCATCCCTATGTTCATAGCACCACAATTTACCATAGTGAAGATCTAGAAACAGCCTAAGTGCCCATCAGCAGATGAATGAATTAGAAAACTGTGGTACATCTACACGATGGAATACTATGCTGCTGCAAAAAAGAAGGAATTCTTACCATTTGCAACAGCATGGATGGAACTGGAGAGCATTATGCTAAGTGAAATAAGCCAGTCAATGAAGGAAAAATACCACATGATCTCACTCATTTATGGATAATAAAGGCCATTATAAACTGATGAACAAAAATAGACACAGAGGCAGAGCAGCATCGAACAGACTGTCAAACTACAGTGGGAAGACTGGGGAGGGTTGAGGGGCGGGAAGGGGGGGTAAGAGATCAACTGAAGGACTTGTATGCATGCATATAAGCATAACCAATGGACATAAGACACTGGGGGGTAGGGGAGGCCGGGGGAATGTCAAGCGGCGGGGGGGGGGGGGGGGAGAAGGAAACATATGTAATACTCTTTGTAATACTTTAAGCAATAAAACAAAATTAAAAAAATAAAGTCTATATGGAAAGGCAAGGTTAAATAGGTGAAGCACAGGGAAGGGGGGGTAGGGTGATGATTCTCTCCTGTATGATACTGTAATGGTGAATTCACAACGCTATGCATTTATAAAAACTTACAGAATTTTGCAGCACATCGTGAACCTGAATGTTAGAAATTTTTAAAAAGAATAACCTATGAGGTTAAGAAATCCCAGGAAGAAATGCATGATGTGAAATGAATCTCTCTATATTACAAATGTGTAAAACAACCTCATTGAGAGGTGTGGGGACTAAAAAGGCTGACCTAAGTAATTTTGGAAATGAGTGAAATCTGCAAGACTAAAGGCTGTACATAAATACTGCGCTCTGGTTGATAAGGTTTTTTTCCACTGGGGATATGGCTTAATAATTCTGAAACCACTATTCATATATACTGGGATTGAAAAAATAAGTAAGTAAATGGCAGATGGTTGGAGCAAGGTTTATCACTGTTTCTGTTTGAGGTTATAGATAAACAAAGAAGAAGGCTAAAAAGATCCATATAGTAATGAATTAGGGGTGGTGACATCAGCATGAAGTTATGTTTAGTTTAATATAGACAGATGGTTACATACAGTAATATTTATAGAAATGTGC
Organism: Myotis yumanensis; assembly: GCF_028538775.1. Classification (NCBI taxonomy): domain Eukaryota; kingdom Metazoa; phylum Chordata; class Mammalia; order Chiroptera; family Vespertilionidae; genus Myotis; species Myotis yumanensis. The sequence goes on from NW_027223754.1 coordinate 162,841,124, forward strand.
ATATACAGGGGCTAGAATATAGTACACATATTTTTCTATCACCTAATGGTGCCTAGTGCCGGAAGCCAGTCCATCCTTGCTGCTTGACACAGTTGCTGCAGGGAAGAAACATCTGCACAGCTTATGTTTCAAGGGACCTGGCGTATATGGCATATGTTTGCTCCCCCTCTTAGTGCTATGTGTTTTAAACAGGACCACCTCCCCGAGAAAGGTTGTTTCCCCAAGTGAGGATTTTCCCTGGAGTTAGGGATTAACAGGATTAAGACTGTTGGCAATAAATTTGGGACTTGATGGGCCCACATCCCCAGGGGTCTGTCCACCAGGGAAAGCACCAAAGCCTATACCCCTGGAGATCCACCGGCACAGGGCAGTCCCAGGGAAGGCAAGCAGCGAGGCTGGGAGGACACAACTTTTACTGGGTAGGATAATCTCCTTCAGTCACTTCCTTGTAGCTTATCAGTAGAGCAGTAACCTTGGAATAGCTCTTATAATGGAACACAGAGATTAACCTAGACAGGATTAAACTCAACAGAACTAGATTAACAAACTCCCTAACCTTTGGAATAGAATGGATAGGATTAAAATCAACTAGTATAAATACAGATGTAATAGTAGAATAAAGAGAGGACCTAGCTATGATGATCAACTGAACGCTGCCTCCGTCCACACCTTTGGGAACCCCTGGACCTGCTGGGGCTGGACCCCAACAGCCTAGAAACAATGACACCCCGATAGCAATGAGCACATCTAGCTCCTAGATCTTGGCTTCTAAAACTATTACCCAGTATTAGTGTGATGGTTAATTTTATGTCTTCTTGGCTGGGCTACAAGGTGTCTAGATATTTGGTCAAAAATTATTCTGGGGGTTTCTGTGAGGATGTATTTATTTTATTATTTTTAAATCTTTATTGTTGAAAGTATTACATAGGTCCTCCTTCCCCCCACCCCCATTAACCTCTTCCAGCCCGCTCCCATCCCCCCACCCCCCCCCCCCCCCCGCCAGGCCAGGCCCTCACCACTCTATTGTCTGTGTCCATGGGTTATGCATATATGCATACAAGTTCATTGGTTGATCTTTTCCCACCTCCCATGCCTTCCCTCTGAGGATCAACAGTCTGTTCATGCTTCTGTGTCTCTGGGTCTATTTTTGATCTTCAGTTTATTTGGTTCATCAGATTCCACGTATGAGTAAGATCATGTGATACTTATCTTTCTCTGGCTGGCATATTTTGCTCAGCATAATATTCTCCAGGTACACTCATGCTGTTGCAAATGGTAAGAGTTCTTTCTTTTTTTATTGCCATGTAGTGTTCCATTGTGTAAATGTACCATAAATTTTTTTACCCACTCATCTGCTGATGGACATTTAGGCTGTTTCCAAATCTTAGCTATTGTAAATTGCGCTGCTATGAACATAGGGGTGCTTATATTCTTTCTGATGAGTGTTTCAGATTTTGTAGGATATATTTCCAGAAGTGGATCACTGGGTCAAATGGGAGTTTCACCTTTAATTTTTTGAGGAAACTCCATACTGTTTTCCACAGTGCCTGTACCAGTCTGCATTCCCACCAGCAGTGAAGGAGGGTTCCCTTTTCTCCACATCCTTGCCAACACTTGTCATTTGTTGACTTGTTGATGATAGCCATTCTGACATGTGTGAGGTGATACCGCATTGTCATTTTGATTTGCATCTCTCATGGAGAGAAATTCCAAACTCAAATGATTAGTGACTTTGAGCATTTTTTAATATGTCTCTTGGCTTTCTGTATGTCCACTTTGGAGAAATGTCTATTTAGGTCCTTTGCTCATTTTTAATAGGATTGTTTGTCTTCCTTTTGTTAAGTTGTATGAGTTCCCTACATATTTTGGAGATTAACCCCTTGTCAGATGTATCATTGGCAAATATGTTCTCCCATGCAGTGGGCTTTCTTGTTGTTTTGTTGATGGTTTCCTTTGCAGTGCAGAAGCTTTTTATTTTGATGTAGTCCCATTTGTTTATTTTCTCCTTAGTTTCCATTGTCCTAAGAGATGTATAGGTAAACATATTGCTACAAGAGATGTCCAAGATTTTGGTGCCTATGATTTCTTCTATCATGTGAGGGTGTAGTTAGATAAAATCAACATCTAAATTAATAGACTGAGTAAAGTATTTTGCCCACCATAATATAAGTAGGCCTCACCCAATCAGTTGAAGGTCAAAATAGAACAAAAAGCTGACCCAGCACTAAATAAGGGAGAATTTTCTTATCAAGTTATTTTCCTACTAGTACACTAGTGCTTTCTAGTTCGGCAACAACCTGTCTGCCTCAGGACTTGGACTGGGACATCAGTTCTGCAGATATTAGACTTGCCAACCTCCCAAAACCACATGAGCCAATTTCTTGTAATATGTATGCATACATGTCTATATATATATAAAAGTGTAGTATACAAATCGACCGGATGGCAGAACGACCGGCCACTATGACCTGCACTGACCACCAGGGGGAAGACACTCAACACAGGAGCTGCCCTCAGCCCACAGGCCCCAATCGCCCAATAGGAAATGGGGAGCTGGGGGTGGGTGGCAGCGGACTCATGTGGCGCCAAGCCAAGGCAGGTGTGAGTGAGCGGGGCCCCGATCGCCCAGCCTGTCGCCCCCCACACAGAGGATGAGTGGCAGCAGTGGTGGGGGAGGGGTGTGTGGGGTGGTCAAATGCCGGCAGCCGGGGAAGACCAGCCCTGATCGCAGGCCAGGCAAGGGGCCCTACCCTTGCATGAATTTTGCGCACCGGGCCTCTAGTATATAAGATTATATCTTCTATTGGTGTGTTTCTCCGGAGAACCCTGGCTAATACCATTGGAAATAAAGGCTCATTTATTAGGAATGAAGGAGAAACTTGTTTCTAGGAATGGGGTGGGAAATATATGATTACACAGGAGCATCTTTCAGTGCCATAAAGTAAGGAAGCAATCAAAAAGCCCACTGAAAGAGCTCCTAAAAGCCAAATTGGAACTATCTGAGCCAGAAGTTAATTAATTAAAAACAGATGATTCAGTATTTGGTTATAATCCAAAGTATAAAATAAATATTCATGGTTCATACTTATATAAATAAATGATTGGATAATAATTAATAAGGGATGATAGACACTCTCATGCAGAGGAACTCCAAATCATTTATATAGGTGTTCCCACCTCAGCAAGGTAGAGAATAACTCTTCCCCTCTAAGTGTGGGCTGTGCACACTGACTTCCTTCCGAAGGAATAAGGGGTAAAAGAGTAACTTTACTGTAGAGAAATCTAATGAACATTTCCTCCACCAAGTAAGCAAGGTTAATATCAATAGCGATGCCACATTGACAGTGTGTGCCCTTGATCTGATGAGGTGGGAATGGTGCTTACTCTGTCTATTTGTGGTCCCCCTAATCATAAAGAGTCAATACACCTCACTGTCAGACTACAGACTGATTGAACTTAGGGCATACTTGTCACTGACTACATTTTTTAATCTAACTGCATAACAGTTATTATATCATAATCAAGTCCTTTCTTAATGAAATCTAATACCTATTTACATTCAGATTAAATGAAAAAGTAAATATTACTTAGACTTGCACATGGACATATTTTTAAGTGAAATGACCTGATACCTGGATTTTCTATAAGATGCTTCACCAAAATAAATGGAAAATACAGATATAAAAAGTAGGGGAATTAGATGAAACAATAATGATAAAATGTTGATAATCATTTAATCTGGGTAATTGGTATATGTTGGTTGAATACTATTCTCTTTAATTGTATCTGTTTGAAATTTTCAATAATACAAATTTTATTTCAGTCATAAAGTAGTCTGTTATACTGAGAAGAGCACAGATATGTTTGGAATTAAATGTCTAGTGATGGGAAATATGATGTCTGGTAGGAACATTTCAGATGACCCACAACATGGTTCTAGAAAAGAAAGAAGCCCTGAGGTCAATGATATCTACATTGAATAAAATTATTTCCATGAATAATGAAAGAGGAACATTAATATTTCTAACTTAAAGTTATTAAATGAACATTTTAGTTAATATGACATGTTAAATATAAATATGTGAATGGGAGACTTCTGAATATAACCTAGTAGAGGAAAGGGAGGCATTTCCCACTTCTCAGGAATTACCTAAAAACAATAAGAAGAACAAGAAACATAAAGGTTAACTCCACCTTCAATCACACAAAAAAATTTTAAAATCCCTAAATTAAAAATATATCTATATCACAAAGATAAAGAATCGACACACAATTGTTAGGAAAACAAAGAGAGTAGCTGCCCACACCTGAAGATCTGAGAAAAGCCAGTGGAAACACTCTCACAAACAAACAAATCCAAACCAAGCAACAGGAAAACCACAAAGGAATGCCAGACAAAGCAAATGCTGAGGTTTTCCTACTTGCCAGGCACCATTGACTCATGAAACTCCTACTAAGCCGATGAAAAGGAAACTTCCTCAGGTGCAAGTCCAAGAAGCTCATGTTGCAGCAGTCAGAACTGGGTGTGTGGGCTGGAGGCAGGTCCCCATATATCATAAGTCTCAAGAAACTCTGAAGGCAGCATTGAACAAGGAATCAGTCAAGGCCTACTGGCAGCATTGTGTTGGTGAAGCAAAGAAAGACTGTGAATTGTGAGCCACTTTATTGGTTTGCTGAATTAAATATTAAAATAATTGCTGCAACCGGTTTGGCTCGGTGGATAGAGCGTCGGCCTGTGGACTGAAAGGTCCCAGGTTCGATTCCGGTCAAGGGCATGTACCTGGATTGCAGGCACATCCCCAGTAGGAGATGTGCAGGAGGCAGCTGATCGATGTTTCTCTCTCATCGATGTTTCTAACTCTCTATCTCTCTCCCTTCCTCTCTGTAAAAAATCAATAAAATATATTTTTAAAAAATTAAAATAATTATTTACCCCAGCCCTGTGTCATAATGGGAATTCCTGCTAGCCTGGATATGGGCTTGGCCCCTCCTCCCAGAATCCTTTCTGCAAATGCAGGTCCAGGAGTAGCTTACCTCATTCAGAGATGAGCACTAGTCAGAAAGGAACCATTCCAAGAGCACCAGAAGATACTTTACCTTTTTAAAAATTCAGGGAATAGAAAAAACAAAAAACACTCAACAAAAAAAGTCACAATAAAATAATATTATATTGACTTTGAAATTCAATGAAATAAACATCATGATAAAATCAGAGAACAAAGGGGCAACATAATCTATATATAAAAAACCCTAATATGCAAATAGACCAAACCACAGAACAACCAAGCAACTAGTCGCTATGACATGCGCTGACCACCAGGGGGCATGTGCAGAACAAGGCGGGCTTTGGCAGCAAGCGGCAGAGTGCAGAACATGGCAGGCATCGGCTGTGGTGGGATGGTGGAGCAGGCGAGTGGGGGCGCCAGACCAAGGCAGGGCGCCGGTTGCTATCATTGGGGTGAGCCTCTGGTGGTTACTGAAAATTTTTTGCTCCCACATGCTGTGGTCCTGCCCGGCCCTTGCACTTGCTGCCGGTGCCAGAGCCGCCACTTGCACCCGCTGCAGCACCCGGTGCCAGCCCCAATTGCTCGGTGCTGTCAACGGATGGGAGGGGTTGCTGCTGGCCCCAATCACCCCTCAGGGCTTCTCCACCTCCCCCTGCTCCTGAGGGATGATCAGGGCCTGCAGCCTCCTCTCACACCGGCTGCTGGTGCTGGAGCCACTGCTCACACCCACAGCCAGCGCCAGCCTCACTTGCACCTGCAGCCGGCGCAGAGCTGCCGCTCGCACCTTCTGCTGGCACCCGGCTCCAGTCCTGATCACTCTGCACCGTCCGCAGGTGATAGCAGCAGTTGCCAGCCCCTATCGTCCCTGAGGGCTTCTCCACCTCCCCCTGCTCCTGAGGGGCAATCTGGGCAGCAGCTGCCACTTGCACCCACTGATGGTGCTGGCCCCACTCACACCTGCTGCTGGCACCAGCCCCAATCACTCTGCGCTATCAACGGGTACAAGCGGGAATGGCACCGTCAGTGAATGAGAGCAGGGTGGTGGCAGACAGGGGACCAGGGTCTGCAGCAGGAAGGGCCGGGCAGGGTCCTGGAGGATGGGACGAGACCGGTCCCTGTGCCCACCACAGCCTCATGGCCCAAAGTTCCTTTCAAGGTGCACGAATTCATGCACTGGGCCTCTAGTGAGACAATAAAAGATTAAAATGCTTACTTGTGAAGCTCAGAAAAGAAGCAGAGGAAAAACAAAACAAAACAAAACTACAGTCACCCAGCTGGCATGGCTCAGTGGTTGACCATCAACCTATGAACCAGGAGGTCATGGTTCAATTGCTAGTCAGGACACATGCCCAGGTTCTGGGCTTGATCCCCATTGTGGGTGTGCAGGAGGCAGCCGATCAATGATTCTCATCATTGATCTCTCTCTCTCTCTCTCTCTCTCTCTCTCTCTCTCTCTCTCCCTATCCCTTCCTCTACGAAATGAATTTAAAAAAAGTTGTTTTTTTTTAAAAAGCCACAATAGAAATGAAGGCCAAACTGAAAGCAGCACAAAGAGAAAAAGACATTGCTGAATGCACAATAAGCGACAAACAGGTGAAGGTGAAGAAAAGCCAGCAGTTACAAAAAAAAAAACAATCTTAAAGTATTAAAAGAGAATCAAAAGGTGGGAGAAAAAGTAAGTCCAAAACAATTTGGAAAAGAGGATGTATGTGGGAGTATAGAAGAAATAAGCCTGGCCATGATATGATACACCTTATAAAGCTGGGTAATAAGTACACAAGGGCCCATCGTGGTGTTATTCTGCTTTTCTACCTGTGTGAAATTTTACATTGAAGAAAAGGCATTTTTAACTTTGTAATCAACAAAAAGGAACAGGACTCTTTCTATCAGGCATATTCAACAGCCCGTATTGAGCTGCAGGATCTCTGCTGAGTGAAATAGCAGTTTGCAGAGGAGAGCACTCTGATACACAAGCATAAAATGCAGAGCCTTTGTTTGATTCAGTGACTAACTCCTAGCTCAGTGAATTGAGAATAGTCTTATTGTACTCAGATCAAGTCAAAGCTAGAAGGCAAGAAAATTTCCCCTGACTATAGGAAGCCAAAATGCAATCTTCATATTTCATAACTTTTCTAATAATCCAGCTGTGATCTCACTGCTTGTAAAGCCCAACCCTCCCCAATCTGCAAGCTCACCTTCCAGGACTGAGCCCAGCCCATTTCCACTATATATAAACTGCTGCCTGCAAACTCATCACACACCTGCTGCTCTCAGCTCTACCCTCCAGCCTCTCACGCCTTCTTCAGCCTTCTTTCTCATCTTCAGGAACCATGTCGAGCAAATCCACCATCAGGACCCAAAGCAGCAGCCACCGTGGCTTCAGTGCCAGCTCAGCCAGAGTCCCTGGGGTCAGCCGCTCTGGCTTCAGCAGTGTCTCCGTGTGCCGCTCCAGGGGCAGTGGAGGCCTCGGTGGAGTGTGTGGAGGAGCTGGCTTTGGCAGCAGGAGCCTCTATGGCCTGGGGGGCTCCAAGAGGATTTCCATCGGAGGTGGCAGCTGTGCCATCAGTGGAGGATATGGTGGCAGAGTTGGAGGTGGCTTTGGCTTTGGAGGTGGAGCCGGGAGTGGATTTGGTTTTGGTGGTGGATCTGGTGGTGGCTTTGGGCTCGGTGGTGGAGCTGGCTTTGGTGGTGGCTATGGGGGCGCTGGCTTCCCTGTGTGCCCCCCTGGAGGCATCCAAGAGGTCACAATCAACCAGAATCTCCTCACTCCTCTGAACCTGCAAATCGACCCCACCATCCAGCGGGTGAGGACTGAGGAGCGGGAGCAGATCAAGACCCTCAACAACAAGTTCGCCTCCTTCATTGACAAGGTGAGCCAGGAGGACCTGTCCTCCAGTGGGGACTCAGAGTCCCCAAAGTAGAGGACCAACACATGTTCTCTCAGGGGGAGAATAGGGTGGAGGGAAAAAGGGACTCAGCCTGGCTTCCCACTGGGATCCGATAGGCAGAAGCTGGTGGAAATCATTTAGAACTGTTGAATATCTAAATGTCCCTCATTCCAGTCTAGAAAGAATTCTCAACTTTTGATAACCCTGAAGCAAAGAAAAATCAGTGAGAAAATGGAATGAATTAACTTTACCTTGTGAAGAAAATCTAAGACATTAAAAATAAAATTCCAGTGAAAACTACTTTAGAGCTTGGGTAGTGGGGAAAAAAGAAAAGAAAAGGATATTCTAGCTGGATTAGAAAAAAAAGACAGAAAGATTTAGATGTCTCATAGAAACACTAATTGATTTTGGAAACAGAGAAGGACAACTCAATGAGGATGTTTTATAGGACACTCATTCACTGAATGGGCAGTTAGAATGGAATCCATTTATTAATTAGATTTAAATTTTAATTATTAGATTCTAAACATTTAGTTATGTCATAACTAAATAAAAATGTTGTGCTTTATATCAGGGAAATGCTACTTTAAACTAGTTGTGTGATTGCACTTGACAAGAGAAATGTTGAAAGTCTCTGGTAGGCTCCATTACTTAGAGGGTGAGAGCACCTCTGTGTCCATGGGGGAACTTCACGGAGGAGATCAATGGGGTGTGAACAGTTTGAGGGAGCAGAACTGTCAGCTTGAGCCTCTATACAATGTCTAGCAGTCCAATGCTGTCACCACACGGGCCTGCTTGGGGCCCTGACAACTCATACTACTTTCTTCCTTCCTTTGTCTGGCAAATAACTACTGTGTTTCTCCAGGTGCGCTTCCTGGAGCAGCAGAACAAGGTCCTGGACACCAAGTGGACCCTGCTGCAGGAGCAGGGCACCAAGACCGTGAGGCAGAACCTGGAGCCTTTGTTTGAGCAGTACATCAACAACCTCAGGAGACAGCTGGACAGTATCGTTGGGGAGAGAGGCCGCCTGGACTCAGAGCTCAGGGGCATGCAGGACATGGTGGAGGACTTCAAGAACAAGTGAGTTAAGGAGAGATATGGGGTAATTTCCAGAACTGCACACTTCAAGACCAGGTTGAGATGTGGTCATGATTTTGTAGCAAACCATGTCCATAAAGATGAAAATCACAAATGTTGCTTAAAAACAAACCTGAGAGAAATGAAGCAAAAGGCCGGATAGGTACATAGGGAGAGTAAAAAAGGAAACATTTAGGGGCCACAAAAATCATCTTTGAGGCTTACTGTCAAGAAAGCTAACCTTGGATATATCCATTATGGAAAGTTCTGACCCCAGGCTGCCTTTCTCACCACTGACGTAGGCCTTTCTCATTCTAGATATGAAGATGAAATCAACAAGCGCACCGCTGCAGAGAATGAATTTGTGACTCTGAAGAAGGTGAGCTGATTACAACCAAGGCTTCATGTTTCTTTGCAAAAGAAGAAAACTCTGGAGTCCTTTCCACATCTGAGAGGACAAGAGGTGGGGAGACTATAAGATAAGCAGATGGGGAAGGAGGGCTCAGCTGACCCCATGGTGTTGGCTTATTCCCCAGGATGTGGATGCTGCCTACATGAATAAGGTTGAACTACAAGCCAAGGTAGATGCTCTCATGGATGAGATCAACTTTACCAGAGCCTTCTATGAAGCCGTAAGCATCTTCACCTTCATTTGAATTACTCTAATGGGGCTTTGCAAAAGGGTGGAAGATCTTGGGGTTGGGAAGCCTATAAACTTTACAGGAGAAAATGATCTGACCATCTTATGTTCTGCAGGAACTGGCTCAGATGCAGACCCATATCTCAGACACTTCTGTGGTCCTTTCCATGGACAACAACCGTGACCTGGACCTGGGCAGCATCATTGCTGAAGTTAAGGCCCAATATGAGGAGATTGCTCAGAGGAGCCGGACTGAGGCTGAGTCCTGGTACCAGAGCAAGGTGAGCAGTGAGTGGACAACTGCTGAGAAATTCTTGTGTTCATTCCCTAAACACTAGCAAGACTACCAGGCTTCACAGGGAAAATGCACTTCTAAGGAAGCTGGTGTCCTCTCACAGAATGTGTACCCTGTAACGATAGAGTAGATATTGACAGAATTTATGTGCAATTCTGTAAGTGAAAGAAACCCATGCAGGAGAAAAGCTAATGTAGATAAGAACCTAGTGACTTTTGCATTAGTGTGACACTGACGCTGCCTCTCAGAAAACCAGTGCAGGACACTGCTGGTTCTGAGGAGAACTAGAAAGGCAGTGGTTTCATGATAAGGTTGGTCTGAGATTAGTGTAGAGGATCCAATGACCTAGTAACATCAGCATTTCCTAAAATCTTTTTTGAAAAGCCATTGGGTTTAATTTATCAAACGCCTGACACAGTGTGACAGTCAGTGTTAACATGTGAAAGCCCATATACATCAGCTTCTCTCCCTCTTTGCTACAGTATGAAGAGCTTCAGATCACAGCTGGCAGACACGGAGATGACCTGCGCAACACCAAGCAGGAGATTGCTGAGATCAACCGCATGATCCAGAGGCTGAGATCTGAGATTGACCATGTCAAGAAACAGGTATGGTGGGGACTAAGGAAAATAAAAGCATCCTTTCCTTGCTAGACCACCACGTGTCCACCAACCATCATTTTTTATTCCTGGGAATTTGGGAGACAATAGGGAGAGGACACTATGCAGTGTCTACCCTGAGTGAGTTCCCACAGGTAGGTGAGATAGATCCCAACCCTAGAGCATTATATAAACAGGTGAATAAAACCAGTTTCCCCTGACAGAGCTGTAAAATATAGTCTAGAAGCACTGAACAGAGATGAGATGGGAACAGTTGATTTGGGAATGAACAAAACTGGGAAAGAAAAGGCAGGCCAGAAAGTGAGGAGGATTGGTGCAAATCTGCCCAAGATTCAAGGTCAAAAAAATGTTAGTCAAGTAAAGACACTGGACAAAGACCAGTGTCACCTAAAATTGTGAGGTATAAGAAACCCCTCACCTCCATGAGAATGTTTGTGATTTTGTACAAGTTAGTGTGGCTGCTACATGAGATTATCAAAAGCTGTCAAGATTCAAAACAAGTGAGTGGGTACATTTCTTCCTTTGTCCCCTGATCTATATCTGCTGTAGTATCTTCTACCAGTCAGCCCCCACATCGTCATGCAGGGTGGTTAATACAAAGGGGCACAGGTTTTTTTCAGATGACTCATAAATTAGATAAGGTTTGCAGAATGGACAGAAACTGGATAGAAAGGGTCTGAGCTGCATTTCCGTGCCATCAGGGCTCTGGCTCTCTTCCTCACTGGGAAATAGGAACCACAGCTAGTCTCCTTGGGAGGACTAGATTGCAAGTTCATTCTGCTTATCTCCCCCTCTAGTGCGCCAACCTGCAGGCCGCCATTGCTGAGGCTGAGCAGCGTGGGGAGCTGGCCCTCAAGGATGCCAAGAGTAAGCTGGTTGAGCTGGAAGATGCCCTGCAGAAAGCCAAGCAGGACATGGCCCGGCTCCTGAAGGAGTACCAGGAGCTGATGAATGTCAAGCTGGCCCTGGATGTGGAGATTGCTACCTACAGGAAGCTGCTGGAAGGCGAGGAGTGCAGGTGGGCAACTCACAACCTCCTCTATCATCTGGGTGATTCTCCATGATGTGCAGCCAGTGAGCCCAAGCTTAAAGCACCCTAGTGATGGCCATAATTACTACTCTCAGAGAACCATGGAAGAGGCAGTTTCCCCATGGATGGTCCTCACATGGAGGCTTCCCACACTGGTCCAGTAGTGGTTCTCTGAGGTCTCATGCTCTCTGTGTTTCTTCCTTCCTAGGTTGAGTGGGGAAGGTGTTGGACCAGTCAACATTTGTAAGTATCTTTGCTTGCCTCCCTCCCTCACCCTTGAGTTCTTCTGACTTGACTCAGGCTGACATAATGAGCTCACCATGTCTGTGTGTCCTTGTCCCCTCCCTTCCACAGCTGTGGTGCAGTCCACCGTCTCCAGTGGTTATGGCAGTGCTGGTGGTGTCGGCAGTGGCTTCGGCCTTGGCGGAGGCAGCGGCTACTCCTATGGCAGTGGTCACAGCCTTGGAGGTGGCTTCAGTTCTGGCAGTGGCAGAGGCTTTGGCGGTGGCCTCAGCTCTGCTGGGGGCAGCAGTTCCACCATCAAATACAGCACCTCCTCATCCACCACCAGGAAGGGCTACAAGCACTGAAGTCCTCCCATTGGCTCTTGGTCCCACATTGTGTCAAGGCCCCCTTTGCAGCTGCATGGTCCTCTCTTCAGGTTGCTTCTTCTCTCCTGTCTCAGATTTCTCTTGGCCCCTGGGTTAAGCAGAAGTTGCCTAGTCCTCATTTCCTCTATCAATTCCTGTTAGATCTGAGCTTTCATTACTCACCCTGAGAAGGTCAACAATCAATGTCATGCAGACATGTAGACATCTTTTTGATGTTCCCATATTATTATCAGATATATCAGTCTGCCATAATTCTGGTAAGAAAATGACGTATGCCCCATGAAAATTGAAACTTGATCTACATCATCTACAGAATGGGGAATCTTGCCTTTGATGTCTGACTTCCCTGCTCATTATAACTCCATGCAGGAGTTGCCCTTAGGACAAATAAGTTATCTTCCCATCAGTGTCCCTAGATGGTATTGACACAACACTCTCATGTACAGAGTTATATCCCTGCAATATTTTTCTCTGCTCTTTGCTTTCTTTTGTTGTGTTCAATAAAGCATATTTCTAATACAAAGATTTTGTGTTAGACTGTATCTCTGATCATGTATTGGTTCTGAAAGTTTCTCATACCACACAATGATCCTCATATTCAGAGAACCATTTCTCAGCCGCACTGACAATTTACCTTGCTTCATGCCCAACTCCGTCAGTCAGCACTGTGTGAATCTCAGCTATCCTGTGAGTTGATGACTACCAACAACTATTCAGTCCTCTGCTACTCAAGTCTCTTTCTCAGAATGAAGTGTTTTAGAGAAAAGGAAGCCAGGGTCCTGGAACCTAAATCAGTACAACCTCATAACTGAGGGGTTTTGTTTTTCAAGCTCCATCATTTGGTGGCTTGGCCCCCACCCAAATCTCTAAGACTCTCGGAGATACCCCTCACTACTCCCACCCACAAACAAGGAAACACTGTACTGACCCAGCAAAACAGAGGCCATTTGGTAGGAAGGCGAAATGCTTGGTTCCTCTCTATGATAATAAAGACTTTTGCCACAAAGTTATTGTCTTTACTAGTATATACCATCTTGAGATGTATGAAACCAGTTGGTACAGAAAAAAATATCCCCAGATCATGGTGGATGGCTCAATAAAACCACATAGTGCTAAATGAGTTGGGAAAGATTTCCTTTGCATCCAAAGATAGTTGGATTCACTAAAGAAATTCTCTTGACAAATGCTGGTTAAAATTTATGGACCTGTAAATTTGATAGTCTGTTAATTACATCTCCATAACTTTGAAATAAAATAACTCAATATATTAATAAAACCTCGAAAAGGTGTTGGTTAGGAGTTTTGTTCTGAAAAGCTATTGGCAAAAAGATGAGATTGAAAGATGGTCCATGTGGACAGGCAGGAGGTGGTTCTGGCTGGGAACAGTCTCCTTTTGGGATCAGATATCCAAAAACCATTTTCAGTGTAAAGATGGATGCCAATTTTGATAAGCAAAAATAGATTTTGGAGGTTCCTTAAAATCTTCCCAGATATCAGTGTCAGGGTTATATTTTGACTTTTAGACAGAAATGGATTCTCTATCTTTCAGGCCATGTTTGTACAAGCTTATTCTAGAATTTGGCTTATCAGGTATTTTATACTCAATCTTATCTATAGGCAAAAAAAATATTAAAAGCAAGGAAAACTTCCAATAACAACAATAATGAGCTCAGTTATAATAATATTTTGTTAATCTGAAACCATGGCAGAATCCCTGTGCCCCAGGTCATGAGTCAAGTTACGGTCTAGCCTTGTTCCATGATTGCCTGCAGGTTGACAAGAGTCTTGTTGCTGAGCTGGTCACTAAGCAGAAATTTGGGGCTCAAGGAGACTTTTGATAATTAATGACTTCCCTACCCTTCTATTATATAGACACAGGGTTTGAGATTGAGATCAAGGGCATGGTGGAAGCAGAGCTTAAGAACTGTCATGCTGTATAAATCCTAGAAGCTAATAGGGAAACTTCCCGATGATACAGTCTCAGACTCTGGTTATCTCTCTCCACATGAGAAGCTCCATTGGAGTAGGTTACAGGCCTCCCTCACCACCCTAGAGTGAAGGCCAGCTGAGTACCTAGTTCTGCAGAGCCCAGCTACCTGCCAGCAAGCTTGATACTCAGAGCAGTCACCTATCTCAATCACCTATGAATAGGGCCACGCAGACAAAATAGAGAATGCCTACTTAAATTTGAATTTCACATAAACAATTAAAATAAATTCACATAAGTATGTCCCAAATATTGCATGGAACATACTTATACTAAGCCATTATTTGTTGTGAAGTTCGAATTGAACTGGGCATCTTGTATTTTTATTTGCTAAAGCTGGCAACTCTACTTATGAAGTAGATCTGCCCTTGGACTGGACTACAGACAGGGCACTGCTGCTCTGGATCTCTACTTTAAAGGGGCAGACAATAGGCAAGGACCAAACTTAAGACCCTTTCCTCTAACCATCCCCTCTCTTCTACCCCAGGCCTATCCATGTCTTCCATGTGTTCTACAGTTTCTCAGGATTGACCCTGGGGGGAGGGGGGGGGGAGACAGCATGACCAGCTGGTTGGCCATCTTAGCTGGAACTTGAGCCATGGACTTCTTTTTAAAGGACATTGTGTTTATTTATTATGTATGTGATCTATTAAAAGTTGTTAACTTGGAAATAAGGGTGAAAGCAAATAAGTCAAAATGTTAATAGTGACTGATTCTGAGGAGTGGGAACTTGGGTAATTGTTGTTGTTTTTTTGGTGTTGTTTTTTTTTGTTTTTTAAGTTTTTTTATTTCATTTTTTTTAAAGCTGGAAAAGTTGTTTTGTTGTTTGTTTTTTTAAAATTTTGTTTTATTGCTTAAAGTATTACAAAGAGTATTACATATGTCTCCTTTTTTTCTCCCCTTGACCTTCCCCTGGTCTCCCCTACCCCCCAGTGTCTTGTGTCCATTGGTTATGCTTATATGCATGCACACAAGTCCTTCGGTTGATCTCCTTACTCCCCCTCCCCCCAACCCTCCCCGGCCTTCCCGCTGTAGTTTGACAATCTGTTCGATGTTGCTCTTTTTTGTACTTTTCTCTACATAAAGGTAAACATCCTCATCTTTCCCATTGAAATATCACTTTTGTTACATACTGATTTTCTCTTCTGTCCCATTGACTTCTGTGTAATCACATCATTGTAGTTACTAGAGCTTTCTATTCCACGTTGGTTTCTTATACAGCAATTCCTACTCATTGTTTGTTTTTCAGTATTTTCTGGCTATTCTTGTGCATTTTGTGTTGTTGTTATTGCTAGTATTAGGTATCCCAAGGTATCTGAAGAGTTTTTGCATTGTGAATTAGAACCCTTTCTTTCCTGTCATATTTTATAGTCACTAAAAGGTGGTGCATGAGAATTGTTGATTTCTGTATCCACTCACCTTGCTGAACTTTATCCCAGTTATAATGATAAGTGACGAGTAAGAGCCAGGATCCAAGGATCGACCTGCCTCCTTTCAGAATCTGTGCTCTTCCCCCGTGGGAGGGAGGTGTGGTCTCACCCAGACTCTGGCTCCATCAGTTCACCTTCTGGCCCTGGGGAGAGGTGCAGGTACGAACAAAGAAGGACTGACCTGGCCTTCCCCTAGCACTCCAGCCTTTTCTTGCTTTGCATGCCCTCTGGTGGAGATGCCATTCCCCCAGAAAGAAAAGAGCAGGCACAGGAGTGGGATGCTCACTAAATGGGGCATCTGCTGGATGATGACATCAGTTGATGCCATATTCACACACTGAGGGCAAACACCAAGCCATGCTGCCCTTGAGCTTGAGAATCCCAGCCCACACTGGGCGGAAGAGGGATGATGCTTTTGACCCAGCTGGCACAGCTTACTGCTCTCTCCTCCTCCAGCTCTGGACTCGATCCAAGCTTTATTTTGTCTTTTCTCTTTTTGAGAGCCCTTCCTGGTCTCAGAAGCCTTATTTTCCCTACTCTGACTTGTTATTTATTCTTTGGTAATGAGGAGTGGTGAGTAGAATGTGATTGTCTTTAGCCTATATTACCCTTGTCTCAAAAACTGTCTTCCAAACTTCATTATTTGTATACCCAATGTCACTCAGAAATCCAGCAAAGTCATTCAGGAATACAGTGTAAGATTACCTGTGGCATAGCTGGGTTCTGGACCCTACAGATAATTTACAGGAAGGTAGGTACATATTAGGTACATGTTTGGATTCAACTGAATCATGTGCCTACCCCAGAAAAAAAATCCCTCTCTCCTGGCAGAGCCAGAACTACACACAACACATACAAACACACACCATATAAACCAAAAGGCAAGGGCAATGTGTGCAAAGTATGAAAGCATGTGATCAATGGCAGGTCCAACTTCAGAGAGGTTAAGTGGATGTCAGTTCTTTCAAAGGGAAATTTTTAAAGAAATAGGAAAATCATATTTCAAAATCCACAAAATACCATGATGCCTAAACAACCTTATCAAGATAGAAAGTACAGGTTGCCTATCTCAGAGAGACATTAAATGCTCCAAGAAAATAAAACAAACAAATAAAAAAGAATTTCATTCATTGCAGAATCACACCCTCTACATCATTCCAGAAAAAAAAAAAAAAATAGAAATGTCACAACTTCTCTGGAGAGAGGGTATCCCTGTTTACAATTAGACCACAGAAGCCCTTTGATACTGAATTGAATTTTTCGTGCCAAGGTTCAAGTGTATTCCCTGGTCACTACAACAACAATGAAGAAACAGGTTGGTCTCCTAACATAATGCCTTTCCCCTTTCCTCACACCTCCTATTTCCCAATTCACTCATCATTTTCATTAGTCTCTGGGCTCACTCCAGGTTGACAAACTCTTGCCTAATAAACCAGTGCTTGGGGCAAATGAAAAGCACTTTGAAGTATTCCTTTATAAGGACTGGTGTCTCTCATTGGCCTGATGGGAGCACATCCAGAATTTCCCCTGGGAGGGAGTCACGCAGAGGGTGCTGGGGCATCTCTGTCCGTGGGGTCATATAGCATTTTATCCTCTTTCCAGAGAGGGAGTGAGAGCAGTGTCCTGGTCGCTCAGATGTAACCTGCATCACAGACATGGCACTGGTCTGTTCAGTGGAAACTATTTCATCCCATCAGTCTCCAGAAATATGTCTGATTTTGCACCCGGGGAGCCTTCTGCAAAGCTGCACATCAATTGCATGTTGAGTGCAAACAAAAAGAGCAGCTCATTGAGTCCTCTGCTGAGTCCTTCAAACAGACAAATTCTTTTGTAATAATGAGTCGTGGGCTGTAATTTTTCATCCCTCTGTGTCTGGACTTTTGATTGTTTACCCCTTTTAAATTGGGCAATTGAGAGGTACGCTTCTCCAGCGACCTTAAGTCAATCTCTCCCAGCTTAATGATTTGTGGTTTCTCAGCATCATTGTCACTTTCACCATCCTCATTATCAGTGTGTGCTCACTCGGTGCCTGCAGGTCAGCTGGGCATCAGACTGCCCAGAATGAGCAAGGGTTCCTAGGCCAAGGCTGGTTGTCCCACGGGCCCAACCCTCTGGGAGATGGTGGAAAACATGACCCCACATCCAGAAGCTTCTGCCTATGGAAACCCAGGTAAATGATGCATCACCAAGATATCTCAGACAGAAACACAGCTTTACAGACAAGGTAGGTGAACGTTCAGCAGATAAACACAATCCCATCGTAAGTATTCTTGGATGGCTTACCTCTGTGATTTATCCATGAGAAATGTTAAATCAAGCCAGCTCCCCAGCCTCTCCTCCCCTGCTCAGGAGGCTACGTCTTCTTGTGTGTGCCCGAAATGTGACCCTTGGAGCCAACAGGGAGAGCAAGGCTCATCTGAAGCCCTCAAATTCCATCCTATGATTGGTCATGCCACTCCCTTCCAGGAAGAGCTGCAGGGGCACCCCATTTCACCCCCACTTTCCTTTCCAGCAATGTCCCTAGATGGCAGCCCCTGAGCACCAACCAGAGAGACTTAGTGAAATGCTCCAGTCCTGGGAACAAATGAGGCCATTAGAGTGGTCAGAGGGGAATGGCCAAGATGCACCTTGAATCCTCTTGTCTAAATCCCTTCAGGTGCTTTCTGTGAGGTTACAATGTGAGGCCCTTGAGATGCTACCATTGCACCAACCTTCTCACTGTAGGAGAGTCTCCAAGTGTGATTCCAGGCAATGGGGAGCTTTTCTCCCTGAGCTCTATGATGGGAGGGAAGCTTGGGGTGAATATGGGCATCAGGAAGAATCAGAAGCCCTGCCTCGGCCACCAAACGGCTGTCTGTTCTTGTCCTTGGTGTCCTCATCTCTAAGGTCTCCTTCAGGTTCTAAAAGACTGACTCTGCACCTTCGCTTTACTTCTTTGTCCTATGCACCCAGTCGGCAACATGTTCATGTGTGGATTATTGTTTTGTGCATGTTCCTAAGACACGTGTGTCCATGCTTTGCACGTGTACACCTGTTGGATGTGTCTGAAGGATTTGACCATGGAGGGAAGGGGTTGCTCCATCTTGTTTCTCCTCAACACATGTTTGAATGGAAAAAGCACCCAATTTTGCTGCTAAAATTGACTGAAGGGACCTTGAGGGTTGCCTGCTCACCTGCATAAAGCTCTGCACCCACCTGCCCATCAAATTTGTGCCCAAGTGAAATGCCTGGCTATATGGGTGGTAAAGGGAGAAGATCGGGTGACGTCTGGCCATGTGCAAGTACATGTTCCAAGTCCTGAATCTTGGTGGTTTCTTGAGGTCCACTGGCACATTTAGTCCCTTTGGGGAACAATATTGCCACTGAATGCAGGAACAAAGGGGTCCATGAGGTGGAGGGTGTGACCCCCATAGAGAGGCTGGGTGCACCTTACAGATACCAAATATTGAGGAAGTCTGCTGCCCTGACATGAATAGTCAAGGTGAAAAGTGTTTCTGATTAGGAGTCTCGGGTGTCACCACAATGGAACTGTCTTCTCCACACTCTAGGAGCTGTAAACTGGGAGACCCAGGTTATGACTGCACCTCCAAATGGCCTCCACTGCCCTTTCATTGTGAGCTCCAGGGGGGAGGGCTTTGTCTGCCTTTTCACGGCTCTGTTGCCTGTGCTTAGAACATCAAACACCTGGCACTTAGTAGTTGCTAATAAACATTTATTAACTGCAGGCAGGACTCTCCAAGATAGTAGGAGAGTGCTGTCTGGGAGGGATCTAGCTTTTGAGGGACTCGGGGAGGGAGGTGGTAGGGGCCTGAGTCCTTAGACATTGTGCTTAGGGACCCTGGTTCTGTGCAGCAGGTCAGCCTGCTCTAGGGGTTTACCTAATACCTGCTGTCCTTGTCCAGCCTACCCTGCTCTGGCCCTCCTCTTGGTGCACCCTCCACTCCCTCACCTGGACAGGCATACCTCCACTGACTTCCACAGCCCTAGTTGCCACCTGGCCCAGTCTCCTTGAAATCCACCACAATCAATGGCCTCAGGGTCCCTCTGAGGATGGGAGAGACAACCCTGAGAAGGACGGGCAGGGAACAAGGACATCAAAGAGTTTGGCACTCCCGGCCTTGGGCACCAGAGCACATACCATCACTCTTGAATCCACCACTCCCCAAAACCTCAAGGAAACTCCTCCAAGAAAGACCCAATAATACAAAGTTGGAGACTCAGGAGATCTGGAGAACAGACAGGAATGCAAACCTGTGTCAACTGAACTTCTGCCACAATTCTATCTGTGAAACACCCTAAACCTCAGAGGTAAATTCACACCCAGACCACCAGAAAACTAACGCAGGTGGAAAAATACACTGATGTGCAAGCCACGCATGGGTGTTCTCAGGGAGCAATGTAAAGGGGTTAGTGTCTGTGCACAGTTTATCTGAGAAGGCTTCTTGGGGGTGAGAATAAAACTGGAGGTTAAAATAAAAACAAAGAAACCTTCCTTGGCAGGAAGGAAAGAAGGTGTTCCTAGTCTCTAAGTTTCAAGGTTTTAAAGGAGGTAGTGACACTGGCTATAAGGTCTAGGTGTTCAGGTAGACATTGTCTACCAGGGTAAAGGTGACAATGAAGGTCAAAGGTCACAGAAGGGGGAGTGAGGAAGAAAGGGAAGTAAAAGACTTATCTATTTCCATCTATATTACAGAAGTCAGTGAGTAAGACAATCTAGCTTTGGAAACACCAATCCAGGTGAAAAAATTAGAGAGAGGAGGCAAAGAAGGAAGGAAGTGGGCCACTCCAGACAAGAACTGATGACTGAGAGAAACAAGAATGGAAAGGGATGAGAGGCAGGCTGGGTGAACCTGGCAGGGCGGGGGGGGCGGGGGGGGGGGGGGGCGGGAATTTCAGGAAATGAATGACCCAGGAGGAAAAGCAGATGGAGCCAGCTTCCGCTCGGGAGGCTTGATGGGAGAAAGCTGTGGCAGTTCCCACTCCCATAGGCATGCCCACTAAGGCACTCCCAGGCCTTGACCCTTTGTTTCACAGGAAGCTCTGAAGGGTTTAGTCAGCACGGCTCAGAAAACAAGCATCCTTCTTCTGGGAGAAAGATGATCATGCAAGGAGTACAGAAAACAAAGACAATTATTCTTTCCACCCCAGACGCATGCACCACCCCAGCTAGGACCTGGGAGCACTGGCCACCAGGTGAGAACTCCTGTGCTCCTCTTGGCCTATATCAACAAAAGCTATGATTCATAGGTTCCCGGTGGAAACTGAGACTCTCAAACAATCTCTTGATGGAGGAGAGGCCCACCCCTGGCCTTGGCTCCAAGGAGGAAATAGCTCAGACAACAGAGATCCACACCTCTAAGTGCCAAGCTGCCATTCCAGGTGCCAAGCGTCTGCCAGCCCATCAGTTACCGTGTGCTTTAAGAAGAGCACCTGTGTGGCAAGACCACGGGCTCTTGCTCTACTTCTAGCTAGGCAATGTCCATCTGTTTAATTTTCCATTCAGGGATGCAGCTTCCTCATCCACAAAAAGGAGACTAAATGCATTTCAGGTCCTCTCTCACTCTGCCACCCTCCAAAACCACTGCAAGGAGCAAGAAGTCAGCAAGATTAAAGGGATCTAACAATGTCTCTGTCTGATTCCCCCAGGGTAGAGACAGGAGGATGAGAGGCAGATAAAAGGGGAACAAGGAGCCTTGTAGACTTTTCAGTTTTAGTCAGACAGAGGAGAGCGGGCATAGTCAATAAGGAAAAAGGAAAAATCCTCTACTTGGTGCAACCACTGGAGCTCTTTGACGAAGGATTAAAGGGTGAGGACCCTGGCCTTCAGTAGGAGGAGTGGCCAGTCTGGGAGACTTCTGGAATTAAGCAGCCTCAAACAGCAGGGAGGGAGTGCTTTGCTGTCTACCACCTTTTCATAAATTACCTAGTGGGATTCACAGTCATCTTCCCAACAGGACCACGAGTTTCCTATAAAAGAAAAAGAACGTGTATTGTGTTTCTTTCAAACTCGCCATAGAATGGACTGGCACTTCATTTATACTCGCTTGATAGTGTCAGGAGAGAAGACTGAACATTTACTCACATGGTCAAGGCATTGCAAAAGTTGTTTTCATACATGAATACTCATCAGAAACCCGTCTTTAAAGACATCCAGACTGAGGCTCAGAGACCTCTGTGATTGGCCAAAGGTCTCACAACGAGTACAGGGCAGGCCTGGGATTCAACCCTGTCTACTCTCATGGCTTCTCTCCACGGCAGAGGGCCTGGTCTTTAATCACGTTGCATTGGAATAGACAGGACATACATGCACGTGCACATTCATGCTCCAGAATTTCCTGTGACCTGAACAATAGAGATGGAAGCTTAAGAGTAAAATAAAGGGACAATCAAAACTCAGTGGATTCCTGAGAAAGATGAGGTTAGAGCAGGATTTTCAAGATCTGGAGAGACAGCTTGGTGGGAGGCGGGAGACTGGGCAATAATAGCTGAGAAAATGCTCAGGGGTGGGAATCACAGCTAAGGGATAAGAAGGAACAGGAAACAATAAATCGCAGTCACTTGTAATGACACAAGATGTTTGGACAGGGGAGAGTCGGTCCCAGGCCTAAGAAAACGGTTTAGAAATGAGGCAGTGTTTTTAGAGTCCATTATCAGATGCATGATTAGGACATGACTGAAAGCAATTAATGTGCTTCTCATTCACTTGCTGATCAAGTTGCAACTGGAAAGGATTTTGCACATGGGGGAGGCGTGCCAGGGAACCAACCAGTGGCTCCTACACCATTTCCAGAGGGGAGCTGAGTGTGAGCTCAGGGCTGGCAAATGCCTAAGAGATGCCATCAGAGGCCTTGATCAGCACTGCCCCGCCCCTCCCAGAGGCCCATAAAAGCCATGGGGCCTGGGGCTCCCCAGATACCCTGTCTTCTCTATCCCCCTTCATACACATCTGCACCAGGAGCTCCTCTTGCCCCCCTTTCTCAGCAGCCATGTCCAGGCAGTCCACCATCACTTTTCAGACCGGCAGCCGCAGGGGCTTCAGCACCACCTCAGCCTCCGGGCGCCCTCGCTTCAGCTCAGCCTCTCTGGCCCGCACCACAGGGGGCAGTGGAGGGCTGGGAAGAATCAGTGGTCCAGGGGCCAGCTTTGGAAGCCGCAGCCTCTACAACCTAGGGGGGACCAAGCGGGTCTCCATCAGTGGGAGTGGCAACAACTTCAGAAGTGGCTTTGGTGGTAGGGCAAGCAGTGGGTTTGGGGTCAGCAGTGGCTTTGGCTATGGGGGTGGAGTGGGCGGGGGCTATGGGAGTTCTGGCTTCCCTGTCTGCCCCCCTGGAGGCATTCAAGAGGTCACCGTCAACCACAGTCTCCTGACTCCCCTCAACCTGCAAATCGACCCCACCATCCAGAGAGTGCGGAAAGAGGAGCGAGAGCAGATCAAGACCCTCAACAACAAGTTTGCCTCCTTCATCGACAAGGTGAGCCAGGAGCTGCTTCTGCTCCATTGGGTTGGGCTGGCAGGACCTCTTGGAGCGGCCCCTGGATCAGAGGGGAAGCAGCAACGCAACAACCTCCCTGCTAGGCACATCTGATTAGCAGGCGCCTTCCAGTGAGGTGAGATATTTACAAGTGGGACCAGCTTGCTCCAAGGGACCTTGTGAAAATTTCTCTGTATCCTGCTTGGGAGCCATGTGGGCTGGTTCAGTCAACACCAGGAAAGTTAAGTTGTTCTTTGCAGGAGGAGTTCCCACTAAGCCAACTAACCTAACCCAGAGCAGGCTTTGTCGAGACTGTCAACCCAAGAATAGAGGCTCCCCATCGAGGCCTCCAAGCCCCACTATACTAGTTCTATGGAAGCCCCTGAGCACTGTGGGGTAGCTTCAAGGGCTTTCTCATCTTGACTTGGAGTTGATGTATGGGTGTCTTCTGAGAAGTATACTTTTCTTCTTTCCCTCGTTAATTGGAGTATCTGGCTCCAACTAATTTCTCAAGTCTCCCCAGTTTCTCAGGATTTCATTCTCTTCTTTCCCACTCTAGGTGCGCTTCCTGGAGCAGCAGAACAAGGTCCTGGAAACCAAGTGGAGCCTCCTGCAAGAGCAGGGCACCAAGACGGTGAGGCAGAACCTGGAGCCCTTCTTTGATGCCTACCTCAATGACCTCCGCCGGCAGCTGGACAGCGTCACCAGTGAGAGGGGCAGGCTGGACGCTGAGCTGAGGAACATGCAGGACGTCGTAGAAGATTTCAAAGTCAGGTAGGTGGGAGAGGGGCTTCTGGTCACACGCAGTCATCTCTGGGTGCAAAAGAGCAAATGCTAGTATCAGCTGGGAGGTTTGGAACTTGCAGTCATTATCCCATAAGATGAAGACAGTATGGTGGGAGGTGGCAGAGGTACCCCCATCCCATGCATCACTATTTATAAGAAGCCTATCCTTCCCTGTCTACACAACTACAAAAGGGTATCTATATCACCTAACAGACTATTGTTACTCTGGAAAGCATAATATTATTTCAAGGTGAGCATGTGGTTTAACTCCACTGGCCACGGGCTCTATTATTAAGATGGCTTGCATTTCCCAGGATGCACACTAGAGTAAAATGAGGTAATCTGGTCCTCCTCGGGCAGCAGTTCTCAACCTGTGGGTCGCGACCTCTTTGGCGGTCGAACGACCCTTTCACAGGGGTTGCCTAAGACCATCCTGCATATCAGATATTTACATTACGATTCATAACAGTAGGAACATTACAGTTATGAAGTAGCAACGAAAATAATTTTATGGTTGGGTCACAACATGAGGAACTGTATTTAAAGGGCCAGAAGGTTGAGAACCACTGTCCTCAGGAGGCTAAATTTGACTGGCGATCACCCAGGCCACAGTTGGTGAGGTATCCAGGGGGAAGGGGTAGTCCTCACTGACCCTTTAGCTGCCTTACCCTTGGTTTCTGAGTTAGAGCTACACTTACTTGCTAAAAGCGTACTGCTCAAACAGCTGCCCTGAGGCTCAGTGAAAATATACCCAAATCTACCAGGAACACTGTCCTGAACAAAGTTTACAGCAGGCGCTTGGGGGAGCAAAAAAACTTTCTTAATATATTTTTATTGATTTCAGAGAGGACAGGAGAGGGAGAGAGAGATAGAAATATCAATGATGAGAGAGAATCACTGATCGGCTGCCTCCTGCACACCCCACACTGGGGATCAAGCCCACAACCCAGGCATGTGCCCTGACAGGGAATCAAACTGTAACCTCTTGGTTCATAGGTTGATGCTCAACCACTGAGCCATGCCAGCCCGGCAGAGACAACAAAATTTTTTAAAATTCAAATTGTACATCTCTAAGAAGATAGAGTTGCATAAATACATATTTCTATTTCCGTAAGTTCCATGCTCACCTTCTAGTCTTAGAAAAGAAAGAAGAATGGGGGTGGGGCGGGTTAACCTTCTAGCAGAAGAAATTATTCTCCTTTTATAGAAGGAGAAGTAAAGGTTAAGTAAATCACCCAAAGTCACGCATAGGCTAGCAGAAGAGCTGGAGGGGATTTGAGGTCTCTTAACTCTTGTTGCACCAGCACCCTCCTCCTCAGCCTGGGAAGAACTCCATCAAAGCCTTGCTCAATAGCACACCCCCTTCCTCTGCTCACAGGTATGAGGACGAAATTAACAAGCGCACTGCTGCTGAGAATGAGTTTGTGGCCCTGAAGAAGGTGGGTGGAAATGTCTCTCAAAGGAGAAGATTCAAAATTGAATCTTGGAGTGTGGGGAGACCCAACCCTTGGGCCACTCAAGAAATGTCACATGACCTGGAGAATATTTGGAGAGTTCAAACCTGCCAAAATGCTCCCTCTGTATTTATGGCCCCACTGCCCCTGCTTAGGGTTTTGTTAGCCCAGGGAACTCAAACCTCTAGTTCTCACCCACCCCAACCCCCAACCCCAGATGCAGAGTTTGCTAAAATCCAACCTAGAAGGGCCAGAGAGGAGTCTGCTCAGCTTCTCTGGGACTTGCTGCTTATGGCTGGGGTCTCAGAGGAGCACCGTGTGCTGTTGTTTCAGGATGTGGATGCTGCCTACATGAACAAGGTGGAGCTGGAGGCCAAGGTCAGCTGTCTGACCGACGAGATCAACTTCTTACGGATGCTCTATGAGGAAGTAAGAGCCTGCAAATGTGTCTATCCTCCTTAGGTCTGGCCCCTGGAAAGAAAGGGGTGCCTCAGAGAGCATCATACCCATAGTGGCCCCACCCGCCATTGTGCCCCAGGTGCTCCAAACTAGGGTTTGGAAGGTCGGGGGACCCAGGAGAACTGCTTGAAATCTTGCCACACTAAAGCCTACTCCAGCTGTGGGGCTTATGCCCCGCCCCATAGCATATTGAGGAAAGAGTGCTGATTCTTGAATCCCAGGTTACTGGGTAGCATTCCCAAGGGATTCAAGACTCACATTTCCATTCCCCCTCCCAGAAAAGTTCAGAAAGGCAAGCTGTGCCTCAGCTCACTGGTCAACTTCTTGACCTCTGGGGACACTTCATTCTGGGCACTGTACTTGGAAACAAGAGACCTGGGCCTGTGGGAGGGAGAGAGAAGCAGGGAGGGATAAAAACATACTGTGAAGGGGGCAGAGGGCCCTAAAAATCATCTGATCCTAAAGAAACCCTCTATTGTTAAGGAACCCCATAAATGCTGGGAGTGCCCAGGGAAAAACAGAAGACTCCCTGCCAGGAATGCCAAAGGAGGGCTTCCTGACCTTGATGGGTGGTCAACCGCATGATTTCAAGATCCCTTCTTTACATGCCTTGATGACCCTGAGTTTACTGACCCTGCAGGAGCTGTCCCAGATGCAGACCCAGGTCAGCGACACCTCCGTGGTACTGTCCATGGACAACAACCGCAGCCTAGACCTGGACAGCATCATCGCTGAGGTCAAGGCCCAGTACGAAGACATTGCCAACCGCAGCCGGGCTGAGGCTGAGTCTTGGTACCAGACCAAGGTGAGTGTGGGCACCTCTGTGATAGGGTTCAGGACTAGTGTTTTCTGAAGCCCCAAATCATCATTTAACTATTAGCCACAAGTTTCCAGAAACATGTGAGCATTTCCATCTCTTTCAACTTGGCAGAAGCATCTCTGATCCTATGAAAACTTGGCTTGAAATGTGTATGGAAACCCACCCATGCACACTATTATGGGGTCAGGTGATGCTAGGCGCTCAGGACAGCCACCACCCCCACATCACTTATGATCTGGTTAGGGGTTGGGTGAGACTCTAAAACAGCCCAGAAACAGTCATAAAGCTGTTTCTAAATGGCTTATTTATTCGGTACATGTTTATAGAGATCCTACAATATGCCAAGGAGATTACAGAGTTGTAAATTAATAAACTGCAAACAGAACCCAAGGTCTGGGAGACCTGAACTGAATAGACAATCTTGGAAGGGAAAAGACAACATCAACAAAAAGCTTCCAAGAACAGGTGCATTTTCAATCCACTTTGGAAGCAGCAAGGTACAAAAGAGTGCTGAGCGCTCTAACCGGTTTGGCTCAGTGGATAGAGCGTCGGCCTGCAGACTGAAAGGTCCCAGGTTTGATTCCGGCTAAAGGCATGTACCTTGGTTGCAGGCACATCCCCAGTAGGAGGTGTGCAGGAGGCAGCTGATCGTTGTTTCTCTCTCATCGATGTTTCTAACTCTCTATCCCTCACCCATCCTCTCTGTAAAAAATCAATAAAATATATTTTAAAAAGAATGCTGAGCAAGCTGTTCAGGGCTGAGCAAGCAGTTCTGTGGGGCTGGAAGGCAGAAATTAGCACTTTGCTAAGCAAGAGAATTTGTATCTGGAAGAAAGAGGTTGGGACAACCAGAGAGAGCTACTGTCCAGAAGTGCAGATGGCAAGAAGGCCTGGCTTTGGAGGTTATAGTAAACAGGATAGTCCAGTGAAGGAGATGAGCGCCCTGACAAATTCAGACGCTTTTCAGGGGGCAGCTGCTCACCTACAGGCTGCCTCGTATCCCTTGCCCTGCTCTGTGCACTCATACCTTAGTCCCTACCCCTGCAAGGTGGTGGGAAGGAAGAGGGAATCAGCTGACAGGGGTGCACAGTGTAAAGGCAGCCCTTTGATGGTGAGTGGAGGTGAAATACACTTAACCCCCAAGTGGAGTGGTTGAAATTTACAGCAAATTATTTCTTTTGTTGGTGATGCTGTTGTTCCCTTTAACTGTGTGTATCCAAAAACAGGAGCTGAGCTTTTCGGCATTTTCAAAATCCAACAGATAATCGTTCAGGCAGGGGCCCTTCTTTCGTTGGGAAAGGTGTGGGTTTCACTCCAGTCCACTCAACACGGGGTGCACTTATTTCTCCTAAATGAGTACATCCTGGATGTGCACCAAGGTGAGATGGGGAGCTGCCTGAGATGGAGATTCTGTTACAAAGTCTTCAGAACTGGGCCCTCTACAGCCTCGGCTCCACCCAACACCATTTCCTTGCAATGTCATCCCGTTTCCCCAGCAGTGGTGTCTGAAGGGCTACCAAAATTCATGATCACAATCAGTCTGGATGTATGTTCTGTGACCAGGAGCTTCCCAAGGACAGTGACCAAGTCTCTCTCATTCCCAGAGCTCACCACGCTTCTTCGGGCCCCAGGGTCCTCACATAGGCTGTTTCCAGTCTGAAGTGGTCTCTCCCCAGCCAGTCACTTAGCTCCTTCCCTCCCATCCTTCTGAGCACAGCTCAAGCATCTCCATCCCTGGAAAGACTGCCCTGTCCCACTTCCATAGCTGGGTCAGATTCCTTTATTACACTCTGGTAGGGCTTTGTTAAGTTCCTAAGGGGCACTTTTCTCAGTTTGGAACTATATATTCAATAATATGCTGCTTTGATTAATGTCTATCTCCCCCCAGTAAACTGTAAGCAGGGGTCTATGTTCTTCACAATATTCTCAAAGCCTAGTACGTGCCCATCAAGTAGACATGCTCAAGAAATACCACCTGAATAAATGAGTGAAGGAATGTGTGAATGATCAGTGAATGGATGGGCCTGCTGTGGCGCTGATGGCCAGGCTGTGCATACAGGGAGTCCTAGCTCTGGCATTTGAACAGATGACTGACTCTGTTCTGGTTCCTTCAGTATGAGGAGCTGCAGGTCACAGCGGGCAGACACGGCGATGATCTTCGAAATACCAAACAAGAGATCTCTGAGATGAACCGGATGATCCAGAGGCTGAGAACCGAGATTGACAACGTGAAGAAGCAGGTAAAGTTTAGGCAGGGCCAAGAATTCCCTGCACACTCATTTCTCCTGGGTCATTCTGCCATGTGCATAGGACTCCAACCAAGAAGCATCACATGTCCAGAGGCTACCAGAAAGGCTCTCAGCTTCTTCCTTTCCTCACAGTGCTCCAGCCTGCAAACAGCCATCGCTGACGCAGAACAGCGCGGAGAACTGGCCCTCAAGGATGCACGAGCCAAGCTGGTGGACCTGGAGGAAGCCCTGCAGAAGGCCAAGCAGGACATGGCCCGGCTGCTGCGCGAGTACCAGGAGCTCATGAACGTCAAGCTGGCCCTGGACGTGGAGATCGCCACCTACCGCAAGCTGCTGGAGGGCGAGGAGTGCAGGTGAGGGCAGAGGCAGTAACTCCATCCCAGCTGCCTGGCTATTCCTAGGGCTTCAGATTGCTGCAGCCCTCTCCTCAACTGGAAAGGAGAGCAAAATGCAGGTGGAATTGAATTATGACAAAGAATACAGGTGCAATTTTTTTTCATGTTAGTGAATCATTATCAAATTCCCAGTTTGAGGTACAACTACCTACAGCACCCCATAGAAATCTAGGACCTGATCAGGTCTAAGTCATCAAGTTCTATCAAAGGAGAAATCTGGGTACATGGCAGGGCTGGATGTGTGGTATGAAAGGCTCTGGACCGAGAATAAATTGTCCTAGGAGTTAGGCTAACAGGCTATGCAACCTTAGCAAAGTCAGTACCCCCTCTCTGGCCCTCAGTTTCTTCAAAGATAGAATAGAGAGCAGGTCACATGATCTGGCTCAGTGGAAGCTTTGTGCTCTGCCAGTTACCAGCTGTATGACCCAGAGCAAATTACTTAACTTCTCCATTCCTCAGTGTCCTCACCTGTACAAAGGGGATAACCATAGTTTCTAGCTCATATGTTTTTAAGAGTGTTAATATAGGGGCTATACATGAAGCTCTTAAAATAATGCAGGGTATACAAAAAGTGTACATTAAATAATCGTTACCATTCAGTTTAGTGGCCAAAGATATGGGCTTTGGTGTCAAATGAATCTGGCTTCAAATTGTAATGCTGGACAAATTAACTAACCTCTCTGAGCTTGAATTTCTCCATCTGTAAAACTGGGATAATAACACCTACTTAATGGAGTTGTTGAGAGAATTAAGTGGCAGAATGTAGGTAACAGGTACCCAATAATTGTTAGCTCTTTTAGTGTTCTAAGTGTGTATTTATAAATGAATGCCAGTTCTGTCCTCAAGATGCTAAAACAAAATTACTCTATTTGCTACCGCGATAATAGACTGATTATTGCGAGTGTTATGTTTATGACTCAGCCTCCTCTCCACACCTATAATAACCTTAGCACTGCCCAGTGCACGACAATGGTCCATTGTTCAGAGAGAATTCTTCTTGTTCTATGACAAGTCCTGCCTTTTCAATGACACCAGTGTATGATGGCTTTAATTTTCATAAGGTGTCTACCTAGTCTAAACCAAAAATGGGCTTCTGGGATTACAGGTTTTACTCCTATGAACCTCTAACTCCACATTATTTCATTCATTAAATTATTACTTTTTAATATTACTAGTATTTAAATAATTTCAGCCTCCACTATTTCTGCAATAAAAATAAAGGGTTTGTAATGCATTTAAAACAATTACAAAAATGTCATTTTAAATGCCCACAAACTTCTGGACACAACAGTAACCTCTTTCTCCCCTCTCCTTCCAATCAGGCTGAGTGGAGAGGGTGTTTCTCCAGTTAACATCTGTGAGTACGACATTCTTTGCATCATTTGGAGTGTTTGTGATTGGGGGATGGAGGGGTGGTGGGCGCGCATGAGGCATTGGAGAGGATCCCACCAAAAGGGTTCATTTTGAGATGGTCTGACTTTCTGAATTTGTTAAAAAGAGAACCATCTTAGGAGAGAGTCTTCCATGTCACAATACTGACCTCTTTGTAAGTGTGTGAGTGCCACAAAGGGGCACTGGGAGGTTTGCTGAACTCCTTCTGCATAGAAGACCATAGACCACACCTCCCCTCTCCCAGGACTTCACACTGTTCTCCGTGGGGCTGCAAGTCTGGCTCAGAGATGAGTGTCCGATGCAGACAGACTTTATGAAAACTCTTGGTCTGCCCTCAGCCTTTGGAGGGAGCCTTCATGCTGAGCACAAGGGCATTGCTATTTAGATAGCCTTTTCCCGGAACAATTTGGGAAGAAGCCCTACTGCTTGTCTCAACTCTGTAGATTATAACTATAGAGAGTAACCAAGAGTTTTCAGGGCAGTGAGAGCACCATACACATAGCAGGGGGTGCAGCGGCTGAGGAATGAGAAGCTTTCGCAAGCTGGCCCAACCCCCCGGCAGAAGGCGTCACTCAGAGCTCAGTGCTGGCACCTTGAGGCCAACAGAAATGACTTCTACAACATACACTCTAAAAGTGAGTTTTGTTTCTCTATGTGAGATTCACAAAAGCAATTGATTATATTAGCCAATGGTTCTAGAAGGCTGAGCTCTCAACCACCCAGGTGTCCATCCGTGAAGTCTTTGTCCACAGTTCTCAACTTGTGGGTCGCAAACAATGAAAATACATCCTGCATATCAGATATTTTCATTATGATTCATAACAGTAGCAAAATTACAGTTATGAAGTAGCAACGAAAATAATTTTATGGTTGGGGGTCACCACAACATGAGGAACTGTATTAAAGGGTCGTGACATTCGGAAGATTGAGAACCACTGGGTCTCCAGAGATCCTCAAAGTTAATTTGGGGAATGGACGGCACCACCTCTAAAGTTTCCATTCTCTTGAAAGCATCTGAAAGTCTGTGTTGGTTTCCAAGGGCTGCCACAACAAAGTACACAAACTGGGTAGCTTAAAACAACAGATGTTTATTGCCTCACCGTCTGCAGACTAGAAATCCCAAACCGAGGTGCCAACGGGACCGTGCCTCCTCTAAAACCTATAGGGCAGAATGCCCCCTTGCCTCTTCTAGCTTCTGGTGGTTGCTGTCAATCCTTGGCTCACCACTCCAATCTCTGTCTTTGTGGTCAAATGGCCATGTTCTTGTGTGTCTGTCTTCACATTAGGACACCTTCCCTCTTCTTATAAGGACCGCTGGTCATACTGGGCTAGAGCCCACCCTAATGATTTTCCTCTTAACTTGGTTATATCTGCAAATATTCCAAATAAGGTCCCATTCTCAGGTACTGGGGGTGATGACTTCAACATATTTTTTGAAGGACACAATTCATCCCATAACAGAATCTATTTTTTATTTCAACTTTTCTTCTCAAGAACCCAAAGTAGGAGACTAGATGTTTAAGGTGGTGGTGGTGGTGGTGGTTATAAAAGTTAGGAAAAGAACAGGTTGGGATGAGAATAGTTGGCTGGCCAATGGGTTGGCTGTCACTTGGTCTATCAAGAATATTCCAGCCCCGCTTCTGGGATTCTGAGCACAGAGGCTGGGGGACACCAAGGAAAGCACGTACGTGCCTCCCTATGAGCTTCCAGAAGGAAGGGAGACACCAGAGCCGGGTCCGCAGGGGGGAGATGGGACAGCGCAGCAGGGGGGAGTGGGCAGGATCAAAAGGGAAGGCAACTGGACTGGAACAGCTTCCCAGAGAAGAGAAGTCTCCATTAAGTTCTGGAAGGAAGAGAGAGGCATGGAGTAGTTGCGGGGCGGCAGAAAGCCATTCTAGACTGGGAGGATGCAGAGCTGCTGCACAGAGAGGACCCGGCTGAGGCACAGCACAGTGATCCCACTACACCCTGCCCCCCCTCCCCAGGAACTTCAGGGCACAGGCCCTGACACCCCCAGTGTCTTCTCTCCTGCCTTTGAACCTGACCACATCTCCTCTCTTCCCACAGCTGTGGTCACCTCCACTGTTTCCAGTGGCTACGGCAGTGGCAGTGGCATTGGAGGTGGAGGCCTGGGTCTCGGTGGGGGCAGCGGCTATTCCTTCAACACCAGCGGTGGGCACAGCTTGGGCATGGGGCTGGGAAGCTCCGGCTTCAGTGCCAGTAGCAGCCGGGGCCTTGGGGGCAATGGCTCCAGTGTCAAGTTTGTCTCCACCACGTCCTCCAGCCGAAAGAGCTATAAACACTAAGTACAGCCACTCACTCCCTCTCCCCGGTCCTGAAACCAGGTTTACCCACTGACCTGGCCTGTGTGCACACGCCCCTGGACCCCTGGGTCCTTCTCCTTCTTCTCCCCGTCACAAGGCCCACCTGTGCTGCTAGGAAGCCTGGCATCCTGGTAAACCCCAGTCTCCAACCTGAGCCAGCCTCTGCCCTCCTGACAGTCCCCCAGACTGCCCCTGGAGCCCTCTCTGTGCCAGAGCACAGACTTTCAAGATTCACATTCGGCTTGTCTTGCAGAGACTCCCCTTCAGCTCCGCCTCCCTCCCTCCAGATGCAGAAATGCGGAGTCTGTGTCTCCCAGACCATCTTAATGCCAGGTTGTCAGGCCCCCTGTCTCACGGTGCTTATAAACTGCCCGCTGGGAGTGAGGGCTCCCTCTCTCCCCTCTCTGGAATGTGTCAATTAAATGTATGTGTAATGTGTTTGGTGTCCAGCCCTCTGTTTGGAATGGTGACGGAGCACAGAACACTTCTTCTCCTCCTCCCCCTCCCCCTCCTCCTCCTCCTCCTCCTCCTCCCAGCACAAGGCCTCACACAAGGAGTACCCAGAGCACATCAGACTTCCCTTCCCCACTTCTCCCCAGAGTTCAGAAGGCTGGACTGGGGGGAGATGGGAAGGACAGGAAGGCAGACTCCGCACCCAAGCTTCTGCCCACTTCCTCCTACCCCTCATTGAGATGTCTTCTTTGAAAAGCCCCAGCCCCTGGGCAGAAGCTCTGCCCAGCTTCCCCACTACGTATGTCATGCAGGGAGATGCCATCCCTCCCAAAGCCAGACTGTTTCTCCAAAACACTGACGTAGGGTGGGGGGCCCAGCCCTGTGCCAGCAAAGGGACCATTGTTCCCTGACAGCTTCAAACTTGCAGACCTGAGCAGAGAAATCACAGGGGAGGAGCGGAGTTAAAAGCCAGCCCCGGGGCAGCACCTTCACTTAGCACAGGAGACATTTAGGCCCATAATTGCAGCAATGAGACATCCGGAAGCACCCACATTCCTGAGTTTACAGTCTCCTGGACCCCTCTCATCAGGGAAAATTGGGAAGGATTGAAAAGGAAAGGATGGCAAGAAGGAGAGAAATGGCACTGAGAACAATTGTTAAACATCCCTGGTGGAGGGGGAGGATCAAGTTAAGAGCTGAAACAAGAGGAGTAGAGGGGGCAGGAGTTTGCTTCTCTGTAACAAGCCACCTCTCTCCGTTGCTATGAGGTGCAGTCAGGCCACTGGGCCCCCACATTGGCGCAGCAGTCACTGGCTATCTGAGGTCTGCCAAGTCTCTTAACTACTACATGCCTCAATTGCTTCATGTGCAAAACAAGAACAGTAATAGCCACCACGTGGTGCTGTGTAAAGATTAAATGAGAAGGCAGGTGTAAAACAGCTACCCATGGCAGCCATTCAGGAAATGTTAGCAATTTTTATTGCCCTCTACCCTCACAAAGTTATTATGAGAATCAAATGACACAATGATTGCAACTGACCTGCCACATGGTCTTGCACAGATTGAGGCCTCAATAAATGGGGTTTCTTTATAAGTGATAGGAAGTGCTTGGGTTCAAAGTCCAAGACCTGGAAATCAAGAAGAAAGGAGCCGATGAGACGCAGTGGGAGTGTCAACAGCATGTGGCAGAAAACCTGGGCAAGTGGGGGCCTCAGGACCCAGGCCTGCCCAGGGCTCGAATGCCCAGGCCCAGTCCTGCCCTAGGTAGGGAGTTCCCATGATGATTAGCGGGGCAGGAAGATGGGCCGTGGCCAGACATGCCATTGAGATGAACTCAACACAGTGGTCTGTGATCTTCTCCGGCCAAGCCCAGTTCTTTAGGGGATAAAAGCCAAGGAGACTTTGGGACAGTTAGACTCTGAAGCCTCCTCATCCCTGTGACATTTTTGCTCCTGACCTTCTGCCACCAACTCCCACCATGGCCCAACGATCCTCTATCACCATCAAGTCAGGGGGCACTCGGAACTTCAGTACTTCCTCAGCAAACTTCCTCCCGGGGTCCCGGACCAGCTTCAGCTCTGTCTCCATGACCCAGGGCGGAAAGAGATTTGGAGGTGGCTTTGGGGGTGGCTTTGGAAGCAGGAGTCTCCATGGCCTTGGGGGCAGCAAGAGAATCTCCGTCAGTGGGGGCTACCGCTCCAGCCGGGGCAGCTTCGGTGGCGCTGGCTATGGGATGGGTCTTGGCGGCATAGGGTACAGAGTAGGAGCCTGCAGCGGGTATGGAGGTGGTATGATGCCTGGATCTGGGGGCATCCAGGAGGTCACTGTCAACCAGAGCCTCCTGACGCCACTGCACCTGGAGATCGACCCCTCCCTTCAGCGGGTGCGGAAGGAGGAGCGGGAGCAGATCAAGACCCTCAACAACAAGTTCGCCTCTTTCATCGACAAGGTGAGAGGCAAGTGGGATCCCCACTAGAAATGCTGGGGAATCTCTGCTCTCTGTGCTTTTCTGAGGTCAACTGTGTCTTGCCCAAGACCTGTGATCCTGGGGTGGGAAGACTGCTAACAGGGTGGAGGAGGGGTGGTTTCCCACTTTGTTGAGGTGGGAGCAGAAAAATGTCTACCTCCAGGCTCCTGAGCTTTCTGACCCACTGCAAGGACATTGCTCTTTTGATGGATTGTGGTCATGTACTGGGTTTACAATTAGACAGTGAAAGGGCATCGGTTTGGAGGGAAGGAGATAAAGGGAAGAAAGATTACAAGGTCGGTCCACAGAAGTGGGCTGAGGTCACTTTTTCCTGCCGAGTGTAATAGGGGCAAGCCCTCTTGTGGCAACCCCCCTGGTGATTTGGGCATGTCTGAGAAGCTGGGTAGTTGGCCAGGGGATGCTCAAAGTGTTTCACTCTTTTCTTTTAGAGAGAGGAAAGCTGTGACTTTAGCCCTGGGTCCCCCCTTGCTATGTGGCCTGGAATCCTAGGGATTTCTCCAGTTTGGGGAAAAACATAATTCTATTTTGGATTCTATTTTGCATCATCACCCCTGCTTCACACCTGAGCTGGTTGTTTTTGCCTGAGAGGAACCAATTCAAGAATCTGGATCATTCAGACTCCACACCTGGGATCTAGAAGAAAGTGCTAAAGAGGCAACCAGCCCAGGTCTCATTTTTGGCTCTACTGCTAGGAGAATCCCTAAGTTCTTGGGCCTCAGTTGGGTTGGATAGATGGACTCTGAGGTGCCTTTGCAGGTCTAACAGTCTATAAATGCCTCATCATATGGACCCAGATCTTGAAATGTGTAAAACCTAACCACTGAGGCAGTGGTTCTTCAATTTTATCATCCATGTGTTTAAAATTGGCCTGGTGTTTGCATCAACAGCTGTGAGATTTCAAGGAGCCTGGCTCTGAGGGGAAAAAAATGCTATTTTAGGTTCATCAGGAAGGCACATAGGAACCAAAGGGTGGTAACTAGGGAGGGACTTAGAGCCAGTACTGCCCTCATTCCTCTTCAATGGAAGAGAAAGCTGGTGGGGTGGGTGCATTTGTCAAAGACCCTCAGCAGGCAAATTGCCATCTCCAAAGTCTTGGAGGCTCTGTTCCTTCATTCTCTGAGGAGAATGTCATTCCAGCTGCTCCCAATGAAAGGACTTTGCTTAGGCAGAAAGGCTTTGCATGTTTTTCCAGGCTGAGGGGCAGATGAGTGCAATTCAAGGAAACCAAATTTGTAGCACAAGAGCACAGAGGACCTGAGAGAGCAGAGGGAGGAAGGGCTTACCAAGGCCACACAGCTAGAGAGACACGGCTGGGATTGTGTCCAAATTCCTTCAATACGACTCCAGAGTGGCCCATTCCAGCATTCCTGGAGGATGTGGGCAACTGAGTCCAGAGTCTAGATCTTGAGAAATCATGTTGGAAAGAAAATAGACAGGTTGAATGTTCTGCTAAGAACTTCCTATCCATTTAATGGAAATCAAAATTTCACCCAGTAATGTGATGGGGGGGGGGGTGTTCTTTTCTTCACCTAAGACACATCAGCATGGTTTGGTGTGGTCAGTTTCCAGTCTCTCTGGCCCTCCTTGCTTCTCCCACCTCCAAATCAAACCACCGCCTCTCTCCCATCGCACTGATCTTTGCTTGACTCTCTACCTTCCGGGCTGAGAATGATGAGAAGGAGCCTGCTACCTGGACTCTGAGGTCTTACAGCCCCTCCCCTTGCACTGTTGGAGGGTCCTGGATAGCAGCGTTCTCTGGGAGGTTGCTGTAAGGAAGCCCTCACAGTCTCTCACCTCTGACTGGGGCAGGTGCGGTTCCTGGAGCAGCAGAACAAGGTCCTAGAGACCAAATGGAGCCTCCTGCAGGAGCATAAAACCACCAGGGCCAACATTGAGCCCATGTTTGAAACCTACATCAACAACCTGAGGCGGCAGCTGGACAGCCTGGGCGGGGAGCGGGCAAGGCTGGAGACAGAGCTGAAGAACATGCAGGATGTGGTGGAGGACTTCAAAAACAAGTGAGTAGACACTCAGCTCCTCCAGAAGTGCCCAGTGCAGTGGGGAAAGGAACACACTTTGGGCACCGAGGTTACTCGGAAAATGAACTGGGACTCTAGGGCTTTGGGGAAGGGCTGGGGTTATACAGGATAACTAACATGGGCACAGAGCGCATGATATACACAACCTGAAAAATTCTGCAGTTGAGGAAAATAAGGCTCTGAGAGAGTGACTGACTCATTCAAGTTTATATAAGTGGCAACTTGTGAGTTAAGAATTAAGCCTATATAATCTCACCCTTACATTTGTTTCACTCAGTCCCATTGCTAATTCACATAATGTCCATGCATTTACCCCAATGCTGGCCAAGGGGCAGGGAACAGAGGAGAAAGACCCATATATGCTACCTTCTCCCTGGAAACACACACACACACACACACACACACACACACACACCATTAAACATATAGTATCTTGTGCCTATAGACATAAGTAATTTCTTATTTTTATTGTTCTAATTTATTTCTAATTGTCTTGGTCCAAACAAAATAAGTCATTTGATATGGAGGTTTTTTAGTTACTGTAGTAAGAATTAAGGCTTTAGAGTTGCACTAACATGGTAGCCACTAGCCACATGTGCCTATTTAAATTAAAATTCATTGAAATGGAATAAAATTTAAAATTCAGCTCCTCAATCTCACTAGCCACATTTCTGGTGCTCAATTCACACATGGCTAATGGGTGTGAATACTGAGCATGTCCATGATCACAGAACGTTCTATTGGACAGCAGTATAGAATCTAGTCAGTGGCGTTAGAATCCTGGCTCAACCACTTACTTGCTAAAAGACCTAAAGAAAACTAACTTCTGTAAGCCCCAGTCCCTTTGCCTGTTAAAGGGCATATTAATAGTATGAGCATATTAAATCAAAACTTGCATGTAAACTACTTGGTAGGGTGCCCACTGCCTAGCATATAGTAAATTGCTAATAAGTGTCAGTTATTTTATTGTACTGATGTTTAGGTATATGTGTGCAGTGACAAGAAAAGCAAATACAAATCGGTAATTTATATGTGTGCAAATGTGGAGTAACAGTTTTTCAATCCAAGAGGGCTTCCTGGAGGAGGATATGAAAGCTTAATGTTGAGAAGGAAAGAGGTACAGAGGAGGAATTGGGGGAGTGTTGGAGCATGTGCTCCTAGTTAATAGCTGGTGATGTTCCTGTGGCAAGTGACTAAGAGGCCTGTGCAGGACCACCTGGTGCTCACCTTCTGGCAGAGGGCCTGTGAGCCGGGAAGCACAGGAGACAAGGACAGTATGGAATTAGGTGAAGAACAGATGTTTATATTTAGTGAAAAGGCTATGCAAGGAAATAAGGAAAAATAATCAAAGGGCAGGAAAAGGCTTGTCTCAGGTCCTACTGGACTGCAGAGGCAATACAAAAGCAGGGGAGATCTGGTTATATACATCGTGTGGGACTGTGCTTTGTGGTTTTAAAAAAAATAACGACATGCCATTTCATAGATGGGAGGGGCATCTATAGAGGTTGAGTGACCTGCCTGGGGTTACTGGGCTGGAAGGTCAAGGAGACAAAGCCCAACCACAGCCTTCAGAGACGCTGAGCAGGTGGGACTCCTCACTCCTTGGACAGGTTGGGTAGAAAATGGGTCACCCCAGAGATCAGTGAGCAAGGAGGATGCTGCCTAGGGGAAGAGAGGAAACTGGAGAGGGGGGTGGGTCGCTCCTTTTAGCCTGAAGATTCAGCTTCCTAGGCCAGGGTCAATGTGGCTGAGAACGGAACAGAGAGGCAGGAGGGCATCATTGGGTGCAGAAGCCTCTGAGGCCTAGGACTGCACACCTCCTACTGTTCGCTCTGTTCCTCCCCTCATGGCCTCTGTTTGGGTTGGGACAAGACCACAGGGTATAAAAGGAAACATGCATGCCCCTTCGTGGGACTTAAGCTCTCTAAGGAGCAAAGCTGTGTGAAAAGCTCAGGAAGAATGAAGGCTGGGTTTTTGTTGTTGTTGTTATTTGGGGTTTGAGCGTTGTGTAGAAGGGGTAGGCAGGGGTTGGTTGATATGGGATTTGGGGGGGCACGTGTGTGGCAGGAGAGCTCTGCTATAGCAGCACATTTTCCAGGTCTGCTCTGCAGACCCACTGTCTCCTGCCCACCTACAGCCCCTGGTTTAACCTCATTCCCAGAGCCCCTGCGCCTAACATCAGTCCACGTCTGACCCTCCCCACAGGTACGAAGATGAAATCAACAAGCGCACAGTGGCGGAGAATGAGTTTGTGGTGCTCAAGAAGGTGAGGGGACAGGGATGCTTCCTTCTGAACCTCAGGCAGCCCCTTCCAGGAGGGACAGCTGCAACTTAAGCTAGTGGCCTTGCATACAAGGCGTTATTTAATTTGCGCAACCAATCTTGGGAACAGGTTTTACTTTAGAAGTGAGAAAACTCAGGATCAGGGAGGTTAAGCATGTTGCCCCAGGTTGCCCAGATATTCAGGATCCAGGGCTTCAAAGTCCAAGTCATAAGTCCCGACACCAGCCCCCCGCCCCATGTGGAGTCCAGTGCACGGAGAGGTGAAGCAAATGGGCCTTATGCTGAGCTGAGTCTCCGGGCTCAGGGGATGGGCACAAGACAGGGATCAGTTTCATAGAGTTGTGGACCTTCCTGCTTAGTGGGGCTGGGGAGGGTGACAGAGGGAGGGGAAAATCAGCCAGGAGCTGAGCTGAAGGAGGGAGAATGGAGCAGTGGTGTATGGAGGGGAAGAAGGGGCGGGGAGTATGAGGAGGAGGGGAACTCACCAAGAGCCTAAGGAGAGGCTGGGAGAGCTCATGGGCCCAGAATTGGGTTGTCCTCACCACATGGAGGTGACATAGCTGACGACCTGGTGGGCATTCCCTGAGAGCCCTGGTCCTCAGGGAACGAACCCCCCTCCCATGCCAGTCCTACTCCATAGCCTGAAATAAAGCACTGCTTTCATCCCTGGGAGCTGAAGTTCTCCCGCCCAACAGAGGAGCTGGTTAACCCTGACTGGGTAAGACTCAGAGTGATGGCCTGTTCTGTGCCCAGGACGTGGATGCCGCCTACATGAACAAGGTAGAGCTGGAGGCCAAGGTGGACGCCTTAATGGACGAGATCAACTTCCTGAAAGCTTTCTACGAAGCGGTAAGCAAGGCCCACTGCGCCCCCTCAGAGGGGCTGGAGTCTGGGGCCCTCAGCGGGGCACAGAGACTACAAGCTGCTGCTCTGATCTCCTCTCTGGTCCCCACCCCATCCCTGGGTTGGAATTCATGAGCAGATGCTACTTGCCCTACCTAGAGAGAAAATGAGTTTCCATCTGGTAGTTGTGAGTCAGGTGAGGTGAGAAATTTAACCTTGACCACCTGTGCCACGCATGTTCTGTCAGTCAGACAAAAGAACTTCCCATCATTGAATTATGCATGGTTTCCATAGAACTATCTGAGCAACCGGCTCACCCATTTCAGCTTAAATTTACCTGTTATTCTTGGCTGCAGGATGATGCAATTATGCAAATCAAGTGACAGTTAGTGAGCCTTTAGATGCTTCTGGAAGCACAGGACACATTGCCTGGTTCTCCTAAAGACACATTTTGTTAAGAGTCAGACATTGTTCTTGGGGGCTGCAGGCAAAGCGCCGAGCAAACACAGTCAAGCCACTGAGTTCTTGGAGCTTCATTGCAGTGGGGGAGACAGGCAGCACAGACACAATACCATTTCAGGCACAGCAGGGACGATAAAAACATGACAATAAGGAGAAGTGGCAAGATGGTGGGTGATATCTGAAGAGAAATCTGGAGGAACTGAGGACCCAGAAATACAAAGAAGAGGCCAAGTTGGGTGGAGTAGAGGAAGTGACAGGGAGAGTGTAGAGATGGGATCAGTGATGTCAGGGAGAGAGTGTAGCAGATATTGTGTGCCTCCAGGTAGGCCTGGTAAGGACAGGCGATATGCCCAGGGGGTTACATATGTTTGTGCCCAACAGAAGTTGGTCATGTTGTTCTAGGGACAGGATCATTAGCTCTGTGTCTTTGGATGGGTTCAATGTCCATCCAACAAACCACATGGGGCAAAAGGCACCATTTTCTCTGCTTATTCACTTTAATGCTAATGGCCAGTGTGCTGTTGGCTTCTAATTCTGAACCAGCCCACAGCCCAGCAAGCCCACGGGTAGAGACCCCTCGAGCTACATCAGCTACCAGGAAAAAAAACATTTGGGAAAGACAAATTGCAGGACACAGCAACAAAGCAATAATTTCTTGAAGCAGGAAATACATGTACCAATTGTTAATAAAGAAAGGAAGGGATATTTTTTAAGATTTGTGTTTTGGGCCAGTTATTCTCAAATTTTGCAATGCCTTCTAGAAGTCTTAATAAAACATCAATTTTGATTCAGTGACTCTAGGGTGGAGCCCAGACTTCCCAGGTGATGGTGATGCTGCTGGTCTGAGGATCATATTTTCTAAACCAATGAGGAATCTGAGGAGTAATCATTAACAAATTAATTGTATGTTTATTGTTTCAAAAACCATCTTACATTGACATGAACTATTTAATGCTCCCCCCCTGGGACAGGGATGCTATCTAACCTGCTTTGAAGATCCAAGACTTGAATTTTTCAGTCTGGTGCCCTTTCTACTGTTTCCATTTCTCGTCCCCAAGGAGCTGGGAGGAGTGAAGTTGGGAAACAAAACTGAGATGGAGCAAAGCTTTCTGGCTTCTTCTGACTCAGTGTTATTTCACAAGATGATTTCTTTATTTAGTGTGAAAGGCTCTTTTCCTCAGAACATGAGACATCATGGCACTGGCAGGTTACAACAAAGTGCATTCCCTTGGCAACCGGAGTGACGGAGCAGCTAAAGTTATCTGTGATGAGATGATAATAAAGTATGGGAGTAAACCCAGTGACCTCCCTAATATCCTTCCCAGCCCTTTTAGACCTTAGCAGGGTGCTACACCCTAACAGTGCATGTGTTGCCCTTGATACCAAGATCTGTTCCAGGGGCCTGGTCACAGTGCCCCAACACACATGCATACAACACACACACACACACACACACACACACACACACACACGCTTTCATACGTACATGCACACACACACCTGCACCCTGCTTCAGTTCTCCCACTTGGACCCCATCACAGGAGCTGGCTCAGCTTCAGGACCAGATCTCTGAGACCTCCGTGATCCTGTCCATGGACAACAACCGCAATCTGGACCTGGACAGCATCATCGCCGAAGTCAAGGCCCAATATGAGGACATTGCCAACCGCAGCAGGGCCGAGGCTGAGTCGTGGTATCAGACCAAGGTGAGGTGTCAACATCAAGTCCATGAAATAATTGTGGAGAACTGGGATTCCAAAGGCAATTTAGATAAGAGCCTTGTCCTCTCATATGTCCCAATCTGATGGGGTTGAAGAGATCTGAGTTCAGCTTGGGGCTTACCCTCTGTACTATTCTTGGGCTACACTGGGGGAATAGCCATATGAAGGCAGGAGGTAGTTAATCCTTCTGCCCCAAGGAGTATGGACACACCTTTAACACCCTGTAGAAGAGAGGCAAGGGACAGCTGGACACTACCAACTACCAGTGTCAGGAGGAATGAGAGAGGGAGGGTGGGAACAAAAGGCGGGCTGAGCTTCCTGGATCCAGAGGAGAAAGGTGGAACTGTCTGGAGCTGAGGGGCTTGAGGGGGGGCGGGGACAAAGGCTG
This sequence comes from Myotis yumanensis, assembly GCF_028538775.1. Classification (NCBI taxonomy): domain Eukaryota; kingdom Metazoa; phylum Chordata; class Mammalia; order Chiroptera; family Vespertilionidae; genus Myotis; species Myotis yumanensis. The sequence goes on from NW_027223754.1 coordinate 162,884,235, forward strand.
GATTTGGGTCACACAATGAGATTTTCCAGGTTAGAGCAAACACTGAGCTGGGGAATCACTGGGGATATGAGATGTGGTACAAGGAAAACAAACACAAAGGAGCTTTAAAAGCAGAGTTACAGGTTGAGAATGAGATACCTGGTGTCAAGGGAGAGGGACAAAAGATGGGATCCAAGAAGAAAGGTCCAACTGTGGTGTGGAGCTATAGTCACAGAGTGAGAGCAGAGCCAAGGAAGATGGGGATGGATTTGATGGAGAATGGGGTGGGAGAGGGAGGGGCCTCCAAATGGCATATGGAAAGCCTTCTGGGCCCTGCGAAACCACCGCCTCCTTGTCTCTGGTCTGAATCTGCCTGCCTTCTGCCTCTCCTTCTCCCCAGTACGAGGAGCTGCAGCGGTCTGCTGGCCGGCATGGGGATGACCTCCGCACCACCAAGATGGAGATCTCTGAGCTGAACCGGCTGATGCACAGGCTGCGCTCTGAGATTGATAACCTGAAGAAGCAGGTAGGACTGACCTCCCAGAGGTCATCCTATCTAAGTCCCTGCACCCGGGCAGACCTGGGCCTGGTCCTAACTCAGCCCATGCAGAGTGAAGCCTCGTCAGATGAGTGACCACCCAGGAAGGTGGTCTCCTGCCTCTCTAGGGGTGTTATAACCTTCTTCCTGAATTCTGTCCAACATCAATTCTTCCAGGAAGGGCTCTGTCCTCTGGAGGCATCCAAGACAAAACTTTGACCAGCTTTACTTACCCACTATCCAGAGACATTCAGTGTGGAAAAGGACCCCCCAAATCATTGTCTCTATCCTGGCTAAGTCCCAAATCATCCAAGGGGGACAAAGATTAATCTTATTTTAAAATATGATGAAGCTCCAGCCTCCTTTGCATGAAGTCCATTTTAAAAAAATGTCCTCCATCTTTTTAACCTGAAGCCCATATCTTTCTGCATTCTCTGTGGATTTCACCAACTCCTGTGTCCTCCTGGTAGTGTGCCGCGCTCCAGGCCGCCATCGCTGATGCTGAGCAGCGTGGGGAGCTGGCCCTCAAGGACGCCAAGCACAAGCTGGCTGAGCTGGAGGAGGCCCTGCAGAAAGCCAAGCAGGACATGGCCAGGCAGCTGCGCGAGTACCAGGAGCTGATGAATGTCAAGCTGGCCCTGGACATCGAGATCGCCACCTACAGGAAGCTGCTGGAGGGCGAGGAGTGCAGGTGCGCTACCTTCTCCTCCCACCATAGCACTAGAGCAATGCCACAGAGGCCACGAGCCCCACAGTGTCAAGCCCCAGGGAGAAATTCCAAGGGTAGAAACAGGGTTAAAACACAGGTGCTCCCTGGAGGCCTCCTGAGATCACAGCCCCTCCCACAGGTCCTATTGGACCCAGGGCAGGAGACCAAGGAGCAAGATGTCAGGGAAAAGTAGCCCATGACTACCTGGAAGGCCATAAGCAGGGCCATGTCTGCCCAGACCCTAAGACAAATGAGGCCACACCTGGGACAAGCCTCAGGGGCTCTGTGTTGCCCAAAGATGCCTACAATCAATCTAACTGCCCCTCTCTATCTAGTGAGCACAGGTTCTTCTCCCCATTCCTCTACATATTTTGACTGGGTTTACCTCCCAGATGCCCCCTGACAGATTCGCATTAACTTCCTTAGGCTAATGAGATGAATGGAAAGCTTGTAAGCACAGTGCCTGGCACCCAGTAAGTGCTCTGTGCTGATGACTCTAAACACAAAGAACCCAGGGCTCTTTAAAGTCTCAGCAAATGTCTCTTTCTCTCCCACCTGCAACAGACTCACTGGAGAAGGTGTCGGACCCGTGAACATCTGTGAGTAAATGCCTTGGGATGATAGGAAAGTGGGAGACAAAGTGGGAGCTAAGAGCATCACTAACAAGGACTTGATGACTAGAAAATGAACAGGGTGGGTTAGGGACATCATTAAGACCCTCTTAGGGGCTCTGTGGAGACCCTTTTTTCTTCGGCCCTTCTTCCCAGTGGGTCAAGAGAGACTTGTGATGACTTCTCATCCCTATGGCCCATTCCAGTGGGGTCATATGTCCACAGGAATGACTCCACCCAGGCCCCAGGGGACCCCAGTTACAGGACAGGTCCACTAGCAGAGCAATGGGTCCCTGATTTTTCAGCTAGTTCTGGCAGGGATTCAAACTCACACAACTGACAAGAGGTTCTCAGATAGGTTAAATGTAAAAAATCGAAGCAAATTAATGGAACAAGCAGAGCAGCGACTGGCCTGGCTTGGCCTCAGGCAATGGCAGGGAGATGGGGAGGAATCATCTCGCATAATGTCCCCGCAGGTGGCATTCATGGAGTCCTGTGTCCGGGAAGTTGAATCCCTTGGGCCCCATGTGGGTCAGACCGAATTAGAGAGGCTGGAGAACCAGGATGGGGGAGAGCTTAATAGAAGGAACTAGAATAATTCCCCTGAAGAAACATACACTGAGAGGGAGGTCACATGTTTGACAGGCTGTGGGAGCTGCATTTAGAGATAGTGAGCTCCCTGTTGCTGAAAGAATCTGAGCAGAGCTAGACTCAGGATACTGTAGAAGGGACTCAACTCCTGGGGAGGATCATCTGAATAGCCTCCGGCCTCTTCCAGCTTGGGAGTCTATGACCCCCTCACAGTGTGGGGCCTCCACTCAGTGAGAGCCCCTGGTGTAGATGAGGAGTGAACACAGCCTAGGAGCCTAAGGCCTTGGTTTCTGGCAGGGGTGACCTTGGGCTTGCCACTCGATCTCTTTGTGCCTCTAGTTTCTCCTTTGTAAAATGGGGGTGCTCATAGTAATAGTGTCCTCTCAGGCCTATTGAGACAGTGTGGTCGCAGCTGTGAAGGCCTTTGAAAAGTGTGATGTCCTGTGCAGATGCTCATGTTGAGCAGCATGCGATGGGGATGGGGAGCTCATGCCCACCCTCAGACTCTGCTCCTGGGGGACTAAGGAGATTCCTGTGCCCTGAGGAAGTGCCATGGGCACCAGATCCAGGGAGGGTGGGTCTTGGGAAACGGGAGGAGACTGACAGTGTGCCCCATGCCTTCTCTCTACAGCCGTGGTCTCCTCCTCTGGAGGCACAGGCTACAGCGGGGGCAGCGGCCTCTGTGTGGGCGGGAGCGGCTACAGCAGCGGCCTCTGCTATGGCGGTGGCAGCGGGGGCTTCAGTTCCACCAGTGGCCGCAACATGGGTGGCAGCACCTCCAGCATGCGCATCATCTCCAAGACATCGTCCACCAAGAAGAGTTATAGGAGCTAAAGAGCCCCACCTGCCTCTGCTGCCTCCCCCACCCTACCCCACCCCACCAGACCCCCAGTTCCCAGCCCCAAGGCCTGCCGCTTTGCTGAAACCCCCTGCACAAAGTCAATCCTGGCAGCAGTTCACACAGGGAGTGGGAAAGTGGCCTGTGCATTCCAGGGTCACCTTGTCCATCCCTCTGCTTCCAGACAGGTCCCCACAGAGGGACCCCGTTCACTCCCCATCCCAGGGCCCTCCAGGGGGTAGGGACATCCATTCTAGCTAACGCTGATTCAACTGCTCTGAGCCAAGACCTGGGCTGGGTGGGACTTTGCCCTTCAGTAGCTTCCAGAGCCGGGGTGCAATTGGGTCTCCCTCCTCCTGTCTGAGCCAGGTCCACTGTAACCACAGTCCTTCATGGGAAGCTTAGAATTGACCTTGGTGCTCCAAGAAAGTTGAGTGCAGTCTAGGCCAGAGTTCGCACGTGAGCTTTCTCACACAGACACTTCTCCTGCAGGTTGCTGAGACCAGGAAGTAATGCCAGCCCTGTCCACATATAGCCTCCTCACCTCCTTCCTTCTTGTCCTCACCCAGGACGCCAGCCACTTCCCCTGACAACCACCACCAGCAGAATATTTGAGAGAGAAATCAACACCCATTAAAACATTGCCAACTCTTGATTATTCATAGGAGAATGCAATACTTATATCAAGAATCCAAAAGTTCTCCATGGCCAGGGCTGCATTTGATAATATTTTATAGCCACATTCTTCCCAAATCTGCTTCATTTAAGCCAATATTAGAATTATGGGCCTGAACAGAAATGTCCTGATGCTGAGGGGGAGGAGGCAGGCTCACGTGAAGGTGTGGGAGGCAGCTCAGCACCAGGTGCCTACAACAGACACACAGGGGAAAGAACCCAATCAGCCTGTCCTAGAACGCCCAAGGAGAGCCCTCCTGCCATGACCCGCAGGCACAGGACTTCGCCTCCTCTGTGCTGCCATATCACCTCTTTTCTGGAAAGTTTTCTTCCCTTTGTTACCCTGCTCTTTCCACCTTCTCTTTCCCCCCTCAGACCTTTTCTACTCATCCTCTGCCACCCAGTGTGTCTCCTCTCTCCCCCGCCCCCCTCCTCATCTCTCCTTATTTCTCTTTCTTCCGTTCACTTCCCCTCTTTTCTGTTTGGCAATACAGTCCCTGCTCTTTCTCTCTCCTGGCCATTCTTCTATATTCCTGTCTCTGAAATGTCTAGCTGTGGCGTTGCCCATCCCCAGCTTTAGCCACTGAAACTCTTGAAAGCAGTCAGTCCATCAAACACCCTGCCCTACAGGGAAGGCCCAAGAGAGCAGACTCAGAAGCGAGGCAGCTCTTCCTTAGGTGTTCCCTGAGGATGCGTTGCTCAGCCCCTTAAAGGAAGCAGAAATAGGGTGTCGGTGGAATAGGGGAGCAGGGGAGGCACAGAAATATTGAGGCGGCCATCGCAGGTGGTTTCCTATTTAGCTAGAAGACTTGTAAACCCTCAAAACACCTGCCATGTGTTCAAGACCAAAATGCACTCACAAGGCGAGGAGAGACGGGCTGCGTGCTGCTGGCATGAAGACAGGAGCATCCACTGCTTCTGAGAACAGTCACTCCCACGCTAATTCTTTCAAACCTTTCTCTACTGCTGGCTCCCTGTACCTGCCTGTTCCCTGAAATAGCTTCAATAAAATATCACCGAGCTCTCTGGGTGTTGACCGAGTCTGTCTTATCTCACATTCAAAGGGCAACCTTGGTCCCGTTGTTCTCCAGAAGCAGGTGCCTTCCAATGAACTACCCTACTCTCTGCCCCAGAGCTCTGGTCCTGGTTCCAGGGAGTCCAACATGGTCATTGAGACCATGCTCTGGCCTGGATGTGTCCGGAGGATGCTCTCCAGTGTCTGCACTGCCCCAGTGAACCCAGTCTCGCAGGTCTGCCCACTATCTCATTCATTCCCTCTGACAGGAGTCTGGAGGGAGTCTACTCCCTCATCTGGCTTCTCAGCATCACCATCCCCACTAACACCACCTCCAGGGACCAGTTCTGTGACACTTCCTCCAGGGCACAGTGAGATCCCCTTCCACTGCACCATGCACAGGACCAACACCATCATCACCCATCGTCTCATGACAAACCTCACCTGCCCCAGCCCCCATCTTCCCTCCTCAGCATGCTGGGACCAAAGTCAGGACTCCGCAAAAGGGGGCACTGTGAAATGTCACAGTTAGACTGAGAATTTCCGATTGAGTTCCAGTCTCCTAATCTAGAGGCGTGGAAGCCAAGGAACAGAGAACATATAATGCACAGAAGCCGATTCCTAACCCAGCTTCTCTCCACAGGAGCAGCAGAGCACAGTGACATCAGAAAGAATGGGATTGATCCAGCCTTGGCAGAGTTTAACCACTCTGCTCCTCACTTTCCTTATTTGCAAAATAGAAACTCCATCGTGGTGACATTACTAGTATATGAATTAAATGAGATAATAAATGTAGAAGTCAGGGTGGTCCCGCACAAAGTAAACACCCAACAAATGTTCTTACTATTATTATTATTATTATTATTATTATTATTGAGTTGATTCTGACCTAGAAAAAGTCACATGTAGAAGGGAAAGACCCATTGGCCACCGCTGCAGTTTCACTGATGGGACTGATGGAAAGAGGGAGGGAACAGAATGGGGGTAGTAGTTGGAGCATCTTCAAAGAGCTGTGACCTGGATGCTAGGGAGAAGGCCTCTATCCCAAATACACCTAAACAATTCCTGCGGGCAGCAACTGTCCCCAGAGATGTCCTCGGGTCAGAGCAGGCTCTGTCTACCTCAGGGAGGCTCGGGATGGGGTGGGTAAAAAGGGAAAGAAACAGCCACATGGACCCCAACCTAATGGCTGACATCGATGCATGTTTGTGGGAAAGCATTCCTTCCTCTCCTCTCCTCTCCTCAAGCACAAGGCAGCTCCTCTTGAGTCCCCTATGGCCTTTCTGGACTAAACAGGCCCTGGAGACAAGACTCGGTGTCTGGAGTCTTCTATCTCAGGAGCCCTTGGGGAGACAGGAGGTTAAGGGAGCCGGAGACAGGACCCCGGCTGGCCTAAGGGCTTCTCCCACTTAAAACCCTTCTGCCCTGGGAACTCCCAGGATCCCCTAGAAGTCCTTAGGGGACTTGGGTCTGGAGCATCTGCAGAAACATGAAAACATCCTTGAGGAAAGAAAGCATCCTCAAGCATATCCAACTTGGCCTCTGAGCCAGGGCAGCCAGGGAATGTAATTCATGCCCCCTCTTCTTGGACTGGCATAAAGTCCCAACTCTCCCTTTCCTTGAGACTGATCCTCTGAATATGCCCCTTTCATCACCCCTGTTAACAAGGAAGGAGGACACATGGGACTTTTATAGGGCTGCCAGCACTGACCACTGGCTCCTTTTTTCAACTCTTTGCTACCCTAATTATCCACCTGGGTACTTAGAGCTGCCAATCTCCCAAGCTCATAAACCTGATTTAATGGTGATTGGGGGTCTGACCCAGCTCAGACCTCCAGCCCCTGCCTGATAAAAGGGTGGGAGCTGAGCTGACTTGACAGCTCTTGCTTCCCGTTCTCCCCACCAGGGCCTGCCTCTCTGCCTCTCTCTCCTGCCATGTCGTGCCTATCCTACCAGCAGGGCTCCAGATGTGGCAGTCGGAGCTTCAGCTCATGCTCAGCTGTCTTCCCCCAGAGGGTCACCCACTATGCAGTGAGCTCGGGGCCATGCCAGCCTGGGGGTGGCAGGGGCCTCCGGGTCCTGGGCTGCCTTCGCTCACGGAGCCTGTGCAACGTGGGCTTTGGGAGGCCCCGGGTTGCCTCCAGGTGTGGCCTTCCTGGCTTCGGATACCGAGTGGGGCCCACCTGTGGGGCTCCTGCCTGCATCACTCCTGTCACCATCAATGAGAGCCTACTAGTCCCACTTCAGCTGGAAATTGACCCAACTGTGCAGAATGTGAAAAGGGATGAGAAGGAGCAGATCAAGTGCCTCAATAACCGCTTTGCATCCTTCATCAACAAGGTAAGAGGTCCAGGACCATGGGATGCAGAGAACACCTTGTGACAAGAAAAGACTGACCATAGAGAAGCCAGTTCATCTATGGGCCTCTCCTGTACTCATGAGCACTAATCATTGAAAGCTGGTTAGATCAGGCTCAGCACTCAATATTTCTATTTGCGGATCCTTTGTTTTTAATGTCATCTCTCTCTGGATATTATCTGATAAAATTACCAAGGTTGCCTGAGGTCAGACTACAAGAGGGACTTCCAAAGCGATGATAGATACTGAAAGGAATGACCTAAGAGGCCTTGATGAGGCTTTAACAGTAGAACTGATTTCTAAGTGCCTGAGCTGGGGCAAGAACCTTGGGCCTGGAGGTGGGCCTTTGACTTCGGAATTTGCCATCAGCTTAGGCCTGTGATGAGGAGAAGGTGGAGCAGTGAGAGCTAGGGATAAAGGTGGTCGTGAGCAAAGTCTTATATCTGCCAACCCCAGAGCCACACCTCTGAAAGCCTTCGGGGATGGTCGTGTGCTGTCTTTGTGAGGCACTAAACTGACCTGTCACCCTCAGCTGTCTCTGGGCCTGTCCCCACACCCCAGAAAGTCTCTTGGGGGTCAGGACACATGCCAAGGCCTGAACAGGCATTTCTGGTGACCCCAAGGTTTAGTGCAAAGAGTCTTGGGCCAGAAATCAGGAGACCTGGACTCTGGTGTTGGCTTTACTCCTGACTGTGACCCTGAGGCCCCATGCAAACCAGCCTCGGGGAATGGTGGGGGGAAGAAGGGGAATGATGGTGGGAAAATTAAAGGAGGTAATACATGCAAAAGCCTTCCAAAAGGGAACTTGTTTTAGTAAATGGGAACTGTCACACAGTTTAATTTTCAAAACACATAAGTTCTAGAACACGGGCCCTGGCTGTCAGCAACATCACACCACCCTCTGCGGGGCTGGAAGCCTCCTGGTGACATGGCGTTGACCAGAAGTAGGGCCACGTTACTTCCCCTACAGTTCTCCTGGGAAATAATGCACCATATGCAAAGTCCCAGGGCAAGGACTGGAGACTGTTTTCCTCTGCCAACAACTAGCTGGGTGATCATGGTCAACTTGCTCAGCTTCTCCTCATCTAGGGTTCCACGCACAGAAATGGAGGAGGGGGCCAGCAGCTCACCACGTTACTGCAACAGGGACTTGTTTGGGATGCAGCCATGCAGGATGGGGCAGCGCGTGAAAGAGCTTGGAACTTGAAGTCTTGAGACAGAGCCTTTGATAGAACCTTCTCCCCCAAGTGTCCCTGGGCTGTAACTGAAGAGAGCCCGACTACTCCCAGCTGGAATGTCACCTGCTTACATTAGTATGAAGATCTTTAAAGTGCTTCCTATGCATAACCCCAAGTAGGAGCTTTAGGAAAGAAAACAAGGCTTAAAGACACTGAACAAGTTTACAAGGCTGGTGGAGGCAGGCAAGGCTGGAAGGAGGACCTGCCCCAGGCCTCCTGGCGCAGTGTTCTTTCCACTACAATGTGCAACCCCTGGGTGGAAGGTGGGTCCTATAAGCTCCCCCAGGAGGGGGAGACACAGAGACATAACCTCAGGTGCCACTCTATGCAGAGACTGTCAGTTTAGCATATAGGCAGCGGTGTGTCAGAAGAGAGAGCAGAAACTGATTCACTGCCACACCACCATTGATTTACTCTCTCCAAGCCATAGTCCCCAGGGAACCCGCTGCCCAGTGACATCCTGTTCTTGGCTGCAGGTCCGGTTCCTAGAGCAGAAGAATAAGCTGCTGGAGACCAAGTGGCAGTTCATGCAGCAGCAGAGGTGCTGCCAGAAGAACATGGAGCCCATCTTCGAAGCCTACATCTGCACTCTCCGCAAGCAGCTGGACTGTGTGGCCAGGGACCGGGCCGGGCTGGAGTCGGAGCTCTGCAGCCTCCAGGACACGCTGGAGGGCTACAAGAAAAAGTGAGTCTGCTCTGACTTCACCCAGCCAGGGATCCCAGGGCGAGCTACGTAAACAATCCGGGCCTTGGTCTCCCCATCCACAAAAAGTTTCAGGGGAACCTAAAACTTGGTTCATCAGCTGGTAGAACACTAAGGCAGGATAACGTAGGCAGAGCCTCTAGGATATTGCCCATGTGGCACAAACTCTGAGGTTGTGCATTTGTCTTCATCTCCCTTCCCACCACCCTGCCAAAGGAAGGCCCGTCCTCCCACTCAGTATAACATGATCTTTTCTCCTGCCATTTCTGGCATTCCAGGGCTCTGCTCCAATCTACCTGTTCCACTTAATCTTCCACCAATCCCCTGGCATTTCCTGAACTACTTCTTATTCCCCAAACAGATCCCCAAACCCTCTTCCTTCCAAGCTTTTGTTCCCTCTGTTCTTTCTTCTCATAAGCCTCCTCTCATCATCTCTTTGAACCACATTCAGACTAATCTATCTCACTTTTCCTCTCACCCCCTGACTCTGGTTCCACCCGCCCCCCCCCCCCCCCCCCCCCGCCCCGCTTCCCTAACCCCTCCTCGGTCACAGCTGGAAGTTCTCACCCCTCCTGTCACTAGCAGATCCTCTGTCTCCCTTGTCTCCTGGCCCAGTTCTTCCTGGTAAAGGTTTTTAACCTGCTAGACTTGCAGCTCTGTCCTGACTCACTGCAGAAGGTGGCTGATAAGCATATGTTAATGAAGAGCTTGAAGGCTTGTAGATCCAGTGCTTACAAGAAGCTGAGGCCCAAGTAAATTGCTTAATAGTCCTAAGTGGGTCTCTCCCAGAATCAGAATCCTATGGACACATGTTGATGGGGGGAGGTTGAGAGAGACACATTTCCATTAACAAGAAAGGGTGTGAGTATTCTAAGAGCAACTGTTCAGAAGGGATGTGGGTCAATGGAGTAGAGCCACATAGGGGACACTTTTGCTGCAGGTGTCAACCACATGCCTACTCATGGTTGATGGAAAAGGCTGGCTCCTTCCCTCAAGATGCCCCAGCCCAGTAAGCACAGACCTTTGTGTAAACACACCAATAGCTACAAGGTGGGGCAGGCCAGAATGGTGGAGGAATCCCAAGAGAGTGAGAGAGCAGAAGGGGCCTAGGAATGCATTCTGGGGAAGGTGCCATTTGCTCAGGGCCTTGAAGAATGTGTTTCATTGCAGTTACTTCTTATAGAAGAAGAGTCCAGAGTAGACCTTGGAAAAGGAGAAAGGACAGGAGCAGATGACAAGGAAGGGCCAGAGTGAGACAAGTTAGAGGAGACAACTCCAGCAGACTGTTACAGGCAAGGTGTGGCAAGGCCAGGGGAGGGTGAAGGCCAGCCCTCTCAGCAGGAGCAATGCCTTTCCAAGGGGTAAGACACACAGTGGCCAGAGACTTGGCTTGCAGCTGAAGACGAGGACTCTGGATTTTAAAAGTGGGACAGCGGAAGGATGAGATTGGATGGTATTTTAACAATAATAACCAACGTTGACATAGTACGTGCCCCATGTCAATCTTAGTGCTTTGCAGATATTAACTCATGTGATATGTTAACTCACAACAGCCCCGTGAGGCGGGGCCAGTGTTATCCTCATTCTACAGAATATGAAACTGAGACACAGAGAAGCCAGGTCACTTACTGAAAGTCACAGGACTCGCACTTGACACCTGGGGATTCACACCAGGGCATAAGCTCCAGCAGCCAGCGCCCAGCTGCAGCAGAGCTCTGTGGGGAAGAGGAAGTCTGGGCGTCAGGAAGCTCAGTGGAGCTTTTAATGGATCAAAGTTGCTCTTCAAACTGAGTCATTCTGGCCAGACTGTACCTCTTGACCCTGATTCCGTTGCCTTAGGGGGCAGTGAGTGGGCGAGGACCTATAGCAAATAGCTGGGCTGTGCCTATGGGTCTGGTAACCTACTAATTGCTACCTCTGCAACAGAGCTGCAGGTAGGGGTCAGGCTCAGGACTCTCCAGTGAGGAGGGCACAGGGGCAGCTGGGATTTCAGTGACTACAACTAGCTTTCAGAACAACCCCACACAGACAGATATGCCAGCAACAGGCCGCCAGCTTCCACCACCTTCCAGAAGAAATGATCAGATAAAGTGGGCTTCCTTAGCACCAAGACAGAATGAAGTTGGCCTGAGGAAGGACTTCCCAGAGGATGATTCATCACAGGAGCAGGCTACTGGGGAGTGGGGTAAACTGGCCATGTGGCTAATGACAGGCTATGGTAATAATCACCAGTCTGGAATGGCTGGAGGAGCTAGAGGTGTCCAGAGACAGGGCTGCACCTGGCGACTCCTGGGGGCGTGCAGTCAGTGCAAGGCAGATGTGCCCAAAGGCCCCTTCCCTCAGGTCTGATTCCAAGGCCCCTTCCAAACCCCACGGGTTGACTCAAACATTGTTTCTTGCCCATTCCACCAGATATGAAGAGGAGCTGTCCCTGCGGCCCTGTGCAGAAAATGAGTTCGTGGCCTTAAAGAAGGTGAGGAGCTGGCTCAGAGAGGGAGAAAGCCCCGGAGCTGGCCCAGCGGGCCTCAGCACACTCAGCCCCTGGACTGTGTCCAAACGAGTTTGCAGCCCACCCACCACAGAAGGGTCTCTCCCCCTCCTGCCCCGGTGCCAGCCTGAGTGACCCTGAGAAAGAGGGGGCCAGCATTTCCTCTCCCACCCTTTACTCAAAGGGGTGGTGGTTGACCGGGCTTCTGCCTCCTAATTCACAGGGGCCAAAGCTGGTCAGGGTTGTGTCCACACCTGCCCAAGAAGCTGGACATGTAGCTGATGCCAAATCCAAACAAAAACTCTCAACTCAAGCCCCCAAAAGATGAAAACCACTGCACGAGTTCTCAGACAGATAGCTAGGTACTTTCTGGCCTGAGCCCTACACAGTGAGCTCAGAGACACTGCATTCAAGGCTCCTTTAAACTCCACACCCTTCAGGCCCTTCCCCAATAGGGGGCCAGGCCCAGGCATGTGGTCTTGGTGCTGTGGACCCCTCCCTCCATTCTTGGCTTTGTGACCTCTTCACTTTCACATGAGCTTCCATGAGGAAAGGTGGGTCCCACACCTGTCACCTGACACCAGCTTGCGGGGAGTGGCCCCCCTGGTGGAGGGGTGGCCCTCCCACATTCCCCCAGCCCCCGGTTACAGTTGTCAATGCTCCAATCACAGGACGTGGATACGGCTTTCCTGATGAAGGCTGACCTGGAGACCAACGTGGAGGCTCTGGTCCAGGAGATCGACTTCCTGAAAGGCCTGTACGAGGAGGTACCTGCAGCCATGTTGCCCACAGGTGGTAGATTGGGGCCAGTTCGTGAGGACAATGGTGGGAAAGTTCCAGCCCAGCAGGTACATTTCAGGGCAAGCAGACTGAGAAGTCGGCCTGGGACAGCTGGCTCTCAGCAGTGAGACCCCGGAAGTCCGATGCCCAGGCCTCAGCTCTTGGGTCTCTGTGTAACTGGAGTGGGACAGGGAGCAGGTTGGTGATTAAAGGCCCGTCACAGCCACCACAAAGTCTGTACAAAGCTGCTATGGGAAAGTCAGAGCAGGTTCTCCCTCTTTATCCTCAAAGAGCTCACTGGTCCTCCCTGCTGCCCTCCCACCCCCACCCCCACTCCCCCAGGAGATCTGCCTGCTCCAATCTCAGATCTCAGAGACCTCGGTCATTGTGAAGATGGACAACAGCCGGGTGCTGGACGTGGACGGCATCATTGCTGATATCAAGGCCCAGTATGACGAAATCGCCAGCCGCAGCAAAGCTGAAGCGGAGGCCTGGTACCAGTGCCGGGTGAGGCCCGGGGCAGGAGGGCGCCCTAGACCCACTTCCCCCGAAAGTGGGTGAGAAGATAATGAGAGAGTCATGCCATGTCACAGAGACAGGGAACCCCATAAATCCTAGCCCCTGTTGTTTCTGCCGGGCCCCGGGCCAGGTGCCTGCGGAACATGTGGGAGTGGACCCCACAGGCCGCCCAGGCCTGTCATCAGGGTGCCGGGGGCCCCAGCTTTATTTACTCACAGACTCCCTCGACATGAATTCAAGGAGTACTAATTGGCAATAATGGCAAAGAAGGCTCTGGGCTTCAAGGAGTCAGGGGAGGCTAATGGCATGGAGTGGTTACTAATGGTGGAGCAGGAAGGTGATTAAGGTGGCCCCAGACTTAGGTAATTAGGGGCTTGCAATAAGGATAGTTGGTGTCCCCAAGGTTAATTTGATTGAACAAATATTATCACCTCAGTCTCACCTGCCCTGTCTGTGAAAGGCACCCTTAATTCATTCGTTCGTTCACTCGTCCACTTACTCATTCAACAACTGCTTCCTGAGCATCCATCATGTGCTAAGCGCTGTTCTAGATGCTGGATTCTAAACGGGGACAAAACAGACAGCAATCCCTGCCTTCGTGTCACTTTCATTCTAGAGGCAGGGCCAGGGAGTGACAGACAACAAGCAAGACAAATAAGTACATGTATGCTAGAAGGTGATGCATGCTACGGAGAAAATAAACCAGGGTGAAGCATGGGGAGGGCTGTGGGAATATGGTTTCCAGTAAGGTAGTCAGGGAAGGATGGCCTTACCGAGGGGTGTGGCACCACGAGGATACTAGGAGTCAGACCATCCCTGCGCTCCAGGAGATGACAGTCCACGGGAGAGAAACGTGTAACCAACCAAACAGAAAAGCAAGGTCACAGGAAGTGTCTGGAAAGGTAGAAGCAGCGGTGTTGATCTGGGCCTTGAAGGCCAAGCATGACTGCAGTAAGCGAGCATGAGGGGAGGGGGTGTCCAGCTGAGGGGCAGCCGAGCAGGGTGCAGAAGCGTGACAGTGAAGTTCCAGTATGAAGCACCACAAGGAGATGGGGCTGGATGGGGTAGCGTAGGGCCAGATGACAGCCACTCTTCAGAGTTGTGCTAAGTGCTTTGGACTTTTTTTCTGAAGGCAATGGGGCCCAGAGAGTGCCTCCAGCAAGGTTCTGCCCTGGAACAAAGGTATCAAACACTGGCCTGAAGTCAGCTCCCAGTGACTCTGTGGCCCGTCCATACCAGGTGGCTGGTCCTGCCTCCCGCTGTTCTCCTGGGCTGCTCATCAGTCAAGTGGCTCAGAGAAAACAATCTGTTTCCCATCTTCCTAAGTCAATTCTATTATTTTAAAATTATAATTAACTGTGAGGATTCAAATTTTTTTAAATAGTTAAATTCAGTTTTCACTTTTTTCTCAAATAACTTGAAGTACAGAAATAGACTACCCACGATGACCCAGGGGGGTCTATGTCACCTTCAGGGACACGGACTCCTTATAGCTTTCTATTCTGCCACCCTTCACGTTGCTTTGATTTTCACGGTTGCCTCCTGTCTCAAGATGACTGTCATACCACATGCTCATTCCAGGCAGAAAGAAGAGCAAAGGGCAAAAGAAACATGGCAACTGAACCCCTATGTCAAAGGAACATTTCATTTTGTTTTCCATTGCTTTGGAGGAGAATATACAATCGTGCTCACCCTGGAGGTGACATAGTCTCTCCTCAGTCCTCTGTCTCTTAAGCATCCCAGACGGAGCACAGAATCCGTTTCTAAAGTCCAGAGGGACATCTAAAAGGGAGGGAGACCTTTGGGCTCCGGTGCAGAGAGAAAACGACAAGCCTCAGAACAGCTAAACAGAGAGGAGGGGAGCTTGGAGATTGGAGGACATTTTAATAAGCCTGACTGTGCAGGGCTGTGAGGTGAGAAGGAACTAAGGAGCAGCCCAGAAAAGGACCTCAGAGACTGACCAGAAATGGAGAGGGGATGGGGAACAGAGCAAGTGTGAGAATCCAGGGAGCGCCTGAGCCAGGAAGTCATTGGAGGAGAGACTCAGGCAGTGAGCAAGGGGGCTGGGAGGGACCACAGCAAGGCCCCAGGGTTCTGGGTTCTGACCTCTCAGTCCCGCAGTATGAGGAGCTGCGGCTGATCTCCGGGACCCACTGTGACAACCTCCGCAACCGCAAGAATGAGATCCAGGAAATGAACAAGCTGATCCAGCGGCTGCAGCAAGAAATCGAGAATGTCAAAGCCCAGGTGAGGCCAGCTGGGGTCCTACAATTTAACTCAGTTCTGACACTACCTGGGAAGAGTGTCAGGTCCCACAGGGTAAGGCTCTCCCACAAGTCCCACAGGACTGCCCCAAAGTCCAGGTTGTCACCTGAGCTTCTGACCAATCTGCTGTAAAGCAGAACCCCCTCCTCGGGTTTGATTAATTTGCCAGAGTAGCTCACAGAGCTCAGGAAAACAGTTTACTTGCTGTTTACCAGTTTGTTATAAAAGGAGCTGATAAAGGATACAAATGAACATGCAAATGGGAGGGATGCATAGGGGAGGTATGTAGGAAGGGGCGCAGAGCTTCCGTGCCCTGAGGGCACCACTGTCCCAACCCCTCCCCGTGTTTCCCGACCTGGAAGCCTCGGAAGCCCATATGTGGAATTTTTGTGGAGGCTTCCTCACGTGGGCCTGATAATTATTTCCAGCCCCTCTCCCCAGTCTGGGGGATGGAGGGTGAGACTGAAAATTCCAGGCTTCTAATCATGGCTTGGTCTCTCTGACCCACCCTCACCAAGGCACCACCCAGAGGCCCACCCAGAGTCACTCATTAGGACAAAAGACACTGCTGTCACTCAGGAAATTCCAAGGAATTTAGGAGCTCTGGGTCCAAAACCAAATATTAGAACAAAAGGTATTTCCAATGCCCTTATCACTTAGGAAATCACAAGGGTTTTAGGAGTTCTGTATATATATGCTCTATTATCTCACACTAGCCATGTTCTCTCTGAGAGTCAGCCCAGGGCCCCTAACCCCCCAATAATGCCCTCTGTGCCCTCTCCCCCAGCGTTGCAATCTGGAAGCTGCTGTGGCCCAGGCAGAGCAGCAGGGCGAGGCAGCCCTCAACGACGCCAAGTGCAAGCTGGCCGGGCTGGAGGCCGCCCTGCAGAAGGCCAAGCAGGACATGGCCTGCCTGCTCAAGGAGTACCAGGAGGTCATGAACTCCAAGCTGGGCCTGGACATCGAGATCGCCACCTACAGGCGCCTGCTGGAGGGCGAGGAGCACAGGTTAGTCAACAATGGGCCCCAGGTGTGGATACTCTCTGTCCTCGGGTTGCTGCTGCTATAGCCCATCCCGCAGTCATAGAAAACCCAGAACAGCTCACAGTCTGAGGGTCCTTCTTGTTGATGTGATCTGTGGTTTGGACAGAAGAAGTGGGGGAGGAGGGGCACTAGAGTTATTGGTCTGGTTTACTTCTATACAGTGATTTTGTGTCTTTTTCCTCTCACCCCAGGCTGTGTGAAGGCACTGGGCCTGTGAATATCTGTGAGTAGATGCATCTCTGGGGCTCTGGGGTCTTGGAGGCTAATCAACCTCCTGACCAGACCTCGGCTTGCCTCCTGCCGGGAGCTCTGGTCAGAGGGAGAAGCTCTCCTGCAGGGAGTCAGAATGAGGAGCAGGTCTGACAACGGGATGCTTTTCTGGAGAAAGAGGATTTGAAGCAGCTCAGACAAGTGGAAACAGAGAGGGTGAAACAGAAGCCAGGGCTCTGGGAATAGAGAATGGTTGGGGACCTTATAGGCACTTGTAGCTGGAGTGGGAATTGGGGGTGGGGGTAGGAAGAGGGGAGGATTCCTTACAGGTGGTGGCAGCAAGAGGTGGGCACGGCCTGACTGAAGGGATGGGGGCAATGCCCTTAGTCATGCAGTGTGGGGCCCTGAGCATCCTTTTCTATTCCCGCAGCTGTGAGCAGCTCAAAAGGTGCGGTCTTGTACGAGCCATGTGTGGTCAGCACGCCCATGCTGAGGACTGAATACTGCACCAGCGGCCTCAAGAGCAGTGGGGGCTGCAGCGCCATGAGCACCGGTGAACTCTACATCTCCTGTGAGCCCCAGGGGTGCCAGGGCTGCTCCAGCATGAAGCTAGGGACTGGGGGCGGCTCCTCCTGCCACAAGTGTTAGCACTGCCTCAGAGGCTGGGAGTCCAGGATGCAGGGCACTAGCCCTCAGCCTGGATGTCGCCCATGCTTACCAGGGCAGCACACCAGGACATTCCAAACCTCACCTTCCTGTATCAGGTTTTCCCTGGGAGCCATTCCTCAGGTCCATCACATCTTCTAGAGTCATTTTTACTTAGCTGTGTGCAGACCTCGAGGTAGGCCCTGGGGGCGGCGGTGGGATGTAAGGAAAGAGAATGCATCGCCATGCCCCCTAGACTGCTGACAGTCCGGCCCTAGCGTGGCCAAGAGAATGGCAACAGCCACTGACCACTTCTCTTCCGGATGAGAAGGCCAACTGCACACATCACAGTTCTGCTTTGCGGGATAAATCATGGAAGTTTCCCCACAAAGCCAGCCTCCCCCGGCCCCTGGAGGTTCCCACCTCCCTTACCTCTGATTCTCATGCACCTAAGAAAAGTGAACTTCTTTTAACACCCACCTAAAAAATGCACTATTGCAAATGTCAAAACGAGATATTCCAAAATCCCATTCTGAATTCCAAAGCCAGGATTTGGGGATCACTCAGGACCTATCCAGTCCCTCTCAGTTAACACAGAATCCATAGGTGGCCTTTAGCCGTAGGTTTACCTGCTCAAATGTGTTGAGCTCAAGCTATGAAAATGCATCTCTTCCCTGAGCTCCCATTGGCCGTTGATGGTGGAGATACGCCTAGAACAAAGGCAAGGGGACATGGAATTTTTACTTGACATAGGGACAATCAAGAGCTGACATTATTTGCTCAAAGAAGTCAAGCCCCGCCCCCACCTCTGTATACAGCCACCTGGTTCCTACCCGCTCTCTCTTTACTCCCTCTTGCTTTGTGTCTGATATGAATGCATTTTCCTGGCTACAGCGATGTGAGGCTGACCAGCCAACTGGAGGCTCTGGCTCAGGGGCTGTGAGGGAGGAGGAGGTGCTGGGCTGACCCCATCCCTCCAGAGGCCCCGCCCCTAAGGCCCGCTTCCACAGAAGCCTCACCCTCCCAGGGATCCAAGTCTCTGCCAAAGAGCCTCTGGGCTTGTCTGTTCCCAATAAACTAACTGGTCACAGGTTACAGCAATCAGGGTGATTCAACCTGCTCTGTGGGTCTGAGAGGAGGAACCTCCTTTGAGGGAGAACAAATAAGCCGCCTTTGGGGCTGGAAGCTGGGGAACTTGGGGTGAAAAGGAAGGTGGTTATATAAATGGGAAAACTACATATGAACAATTTGCTAGTGGCCTGTGGAATAAACGTGGACTCATACAAATTAGACTTAAAAACTGCACATCACACCCCAATAGTGTACAAGTCACTTGCCACATTAAAAAACCACGTGTCTGTTGTACATAGGCCTCCTCACCGCATGGCCCCTTGCACGTGTCCTAGAGAAAGTTCATGGGGCCCCTATAATGTCTGTTCTCATCAGGCTCCCAGCCTGGGTTCTGCCTCCCCATCGTGGACCAGTCTCCGTGCAGGACATTCCTGGTCCGGGGAAAGCACTGAAGATGAGTGGCAGCCTAGCCAGGGAGGCGAGCCCTCCATCTCTTCTTCCTCTCTAGGGAGCCCCAAGGTCTGGAAATGAGACTTGGTAGCAACAGTTTCACCCTCTGTGGGGCCAGATACCCTCCCTGTTGCTTCACTGATTACCCAAAACAACCCCCCACCACAAATTCCCCCTGTGGCTCCCCTCTCCTGAGCGTTGAGGCACAGGTTCCTTTCCCCCACAGCCCCACCCAGAGCATCTATTCTGCACCAAGCCCTGCATGAGGAGCTGGTGGTACAGGGGTGACTAAAACCCCCTGAACCCTGGAGGGACTCTGCATCACACAGGAGGAGAGCCAGGGAGTGTGAGGCTATGAGAAAGAGCAACTCATGATTGTGCCCAGCAAGGGGATCAGGGAGAGATTCACAGAGAAGATTGTAAGGGCAGAGTCTGAAGGGAAGTCTCAGGTTCATTATCCATGGGCAGCAGATTCAAAAGAACCCATCCACTCACTTCTTTCACTCAATATGCACTTACGAAGCACCTGCTGAGTCAGGCCACCGAGGTGCTGATGACACAGTGGTGAACAAGACAGTCATAGTCAGGCCAACTCACCTGGTAGACATAGCACCTAGAGCCCATTATAGGGGCTATAAACTGGTGCAGCCACTTTGGAAAACAGTCTGGTGGTTCCTCAAATGTTAAACACAGAGTTACCATATGTCCCAGCAATTCCACTCCTAGGTATATACCCAGGAGAAAGGAAAACACATTTCCACACCAAAACTTGCACGTGGATGTTTATACCAGCACTATTCACAATGGCCAAAAGGTGGAAACAACCCAAATATCCATTAATGGGCAAATGGATAATCAAAATGTGGTATATTCATACAATGGAATATTGTTCAGTCATAAAAGGAATGGAGCGACACGTGCTACAACATGGATGAACTTTGGAAATATTATGGAAGGTAAAAGAAGCAAGTCACAAAGACCATGTGGTATATGATTCCTTTCATATGAAAGTCCAGAATATAGAAATCTAAAAGACAGGAAGCAGATTAGTGGTTGCTTAGGACTGGAGGAAGGAGAAGACAGGAGATGAGGGGAAAGTATGGGGGTGATAACTAAAGGATTTTTTTGAGGTTCTAAAATTGACAGTGATGATAATTGCACATATCTAGGCATATACCAAAATCGGTGAATTGTGCATTTAAAATGAGTGAGTTGCCATAACTGGTTTGGCTCAGTGGATAGAGTGTCGGCCTGCGGATTCAAAGGTCCCAGGTTCGATTCCGGTCAAGGGCATGTACCTTGGTTGCGGGCACATCCCCAGTGGGAGGTGTGCAGGAGGCAGCTGATCGATGTTTCTCTCTCATCGATGTTTCTAACTCTCTATCCCTCTCCCTTCCTCTCTGTAAAAAGTCAATAAAATATATTTTAAAAAAATAAAATAAGAGAAAATGAGTGAGTTATGTGTTGTGTGAAATATAGTTCAATGATAAATAGCAGGAAATTCAGACCTGGAGCAGGAAATTACAGATGTGAGAATTGTGAAGGGGAACATATATGAGGGTCCCACCCTAGTCAGGGGCGTTGGGAAGGTGCCCAGGAGGAGGGGCAGGTGAGCTGGATCCTGAAGGACAGCAGGGCTTAGGGGAAGCCAGGGCGCACAGCACCCACCGTGAGGTCTGAGATTCACGGACACATGAAAGCAGGGGATAGAACAATGGGGCCACACAGCCTCAGTTGACACTTGAATTCCCATCACTCTGGACCTGGCTCGAGAGCCAGCTAAGCTCCTTGCTGTTTAATAACTCAAATCTCTAGTCTAGGAGATCCCAATAGACCACCCACCTCTATCCCATAGATGACTACGTATGGAACCAGGAAACACCCACTGGAATAGAGGAGAGGAAGGGCATTCCCCCACCATCACTGAGAGATGGGCTTGGGCCTGAGGACCATCCATGTGGAACTTCCCATTTCTGAGTGCCCAGGACCCTGGGAAGGGGAGGCACAACTCCACCCAATAGTGAAGATGCCCCCGCTCAGTCCTGGATGTGAGCTGTGAGCCTGGGCAGACCCCCTCCAGCACTTTCACTAGGGGAACCCCTTAGTGATGTGCAGCAGTGACCCCCTCCTTCCTGCTTCCCCAGGGGATGAATCAAGGCAGGTGGGGAAAAGTGCCTCCTGGTGGTGGCCCAGTGATTCACACTCCATTCACCTGGGCAAACACCTCCTGGGCTTCTTTCTCCCTGGGCCAGACTCCCAGGTGCTGGGATACAGGGAGGATCAGGCCCCTCCTCCTCCCCCAGGATGGAAAGGACACCCAGATGAGTAAAGTTAAAGCCTCACTATATTCTCTTCACCCCTGGGAGCCAAATGCAGGCCCTCCCAGAGCACCCCTGCGAGGAATGGTGGGGAACCACACAACAAGGCCTGGGGAGGGCGGGAGAATCCAGGTAGAGCTCCTTGTGTCTGTGTCTGTCTCCCAGAATGTCTCACGTTTCCTTGTTCCTCTTCTTACCTTCTCACCGGGGCCTCTCTTCCCCAGACAAGGCCCTTCCTTCCCCCACTGCCCCTCCCTCAGGTGCTCTCTGCCTTGGCACCCAGAGGCACTTCTCCAGGATCCCTTCCTCATCCCAGCCCCATCAGTGGCCTCAGGTGCACCCTTTACTGCCACTCTCCACCCAGAGCTTGGATTGGTTTCAGGAATGGGACTGAGAGCAAAGGAGGGAAACATAGGACCACTGAGCCTGACAGAGGGAGAGGGCTGGGCACCAGCCATCCCAGCACCTAAACACAATGCCGGGCACACATCAGTGCCCCATAAAGGTCTGTTGAAGCAAACTGACCTTATGTCTATGAGATGCAACATTTTTACCCTGGACTGGTGAAGCTCTGTGAATGAGAGGAATTTGGGTTAAACCTAAAAAAATCATCCCGCCTGGAGGATGGGGATGGGCCCGAACCAGAGGGGTGCTTTATCTCTCCTGGGAGGCGTTTAGATTCCATCTCAGGGTCATCAGTCTGAGAGGGCAGAGGGGTAGAGAGGGCAGAGGTGGGCTCAACCTGTCTTACCGGCCCCTCCTTCTGCTAGGGGACTCCGGAGCTTCCCTGCCCACAGGGCAGGTCTCAGCATGAACACTTTCCTGTGAGGGCCTCTCTCCAGCACAAACTTGTCTCTGGGAAAAATGGAAACACTCTGAAGAAGGTGGTTTTTAGCAAAGCCTTCTTAGCATCTGGGATTTCCCTGTCACTCTCCTTCCCATGCGAGTGTGTACGTGTACACACACACACACACACACACACACACACACACACAGCCACAGGGAGCCCAGGGTACCCAGACCAGGCTTAGCCCCCTCCCTTCACCTTCTCTCTTCCCTTCCCTCCCAGCAGTCTCCCTCCTCCCCACTGCACAGACAGCTTGGCGATGAGCCAGCAACCACACTACAGCAGCACAGTGAGGTGCTGTGGCTGGGCCCCGCCAGCAGATCTCAGGATTACATTACAGGCCGACTGACAGCAGTAAGAAGAAACTGTGGGAGCAGCAACACCTTCAGCCTGGGGTTTGCAGGGTGACTCCTCAGCCTCTCCCCACCTGCCATCCCCTAAAAATGACTGAGGCTTGTGTTATGCACGATCTGGCGAAATAATGCCTCAGAACTATAAACTGCTGATGGTGTCAGCTCATCCCAGAACAGGGGTTATGCTTGACTGATCCCAATTACCCACCACCCTGCCCGGCTGGTCAGGGTTGAAGGAAGCTGAGCCCACACTGGGACAGCCCCAGAATGGCTGATGGGGTAATGAGCACCTGCTGGAGCGGGAAGGGGGTGGGGTGCTGGGCTGGAACAGGATGACTGCTTCAAAGGGAAGGGAGGATTGTGCAAGAGAGAGGAGAAGGGGCAGAAGAAAAAGAGGGAAGGAGGAAGGAAAGACAGCAGGGGGTGAATGGATGACAATAACCACACAGTGTACACTCAAAGGCTTTCAGGTTTAATCCTCAAGATCCTGGGAAATAGGGATCATTCCATTTTACAGACAAGAAAATTGAGGCTTAGAGAAGTAAAATAATTTCCCCCAAGTAACTAGTATACCATTGAGGGAGAGTGTTTGCTGACTAGCAGTGCACAGTGACAATAAAAAGCAGTTGATTGCTCTCATCCAATCAACTTTTAGTTGGTTATATTATTGATTTTAAGTTCTCTACAGTCAGGTACTCCTTATTGCCTACTCCCCAGAGCAGAACCCTGCCACCACCCTGCCTTCGGTGCACCCTGTCCAAGGTCATACTGCTGGTAGGTGGCCACACTGGGACTGTGTCTCGGTCCATCTAACTCGAAGGGCTAGGTCAAGTCTTCTGTCCTGGGCCTGGCACACTAGCTGGTGTTCTCTATGCCATCCCTCCAGCTCCCCTCTCCCTTTCACCTCAACAGGGGTCCCCTCCCCAGCCTCCTGGATCCCCAGAGAAGGGGGATGCCCTTTCCTCCAAGTGCCAGATTTAAGCCCGAAGAGGCAGGAGCTGGAGGGCAAACTGGGTTGGTTCCCCTGTGAACACTTGAGTTTCTGCACCACCAAATGCTTAAATCCCTCTTCCTTTTACACCCCACTCCTGTCTCCCCCTTTCCTCTGCTTTTCATCTTTGGGTAATCCATTCATTCAATTATGTGCCCCACACAATTAAGCACTGGAAACACGGTGCCTGCCTCCTGGAGCTTTAGTCCAGCAAGAGTGACAGACTCTGAGCCAGCAGATCCACCCAGGAGAGGACCTCAGAGGTGAGGGCTGCTGAGGAGAGAAGGGGATGGGGAGGGGAGACAGGCAAGTACATGGGGGATTTAGGGGCTTAAATAGAGGGTGACCTACGATCCTAGGCCTGGAGGAATTGAGGGACCTGGCCATGTAGCCATTTGAGGAAAAAGAGTTCCCAGCAGAGAAAAGAGCAAGTGGGGTGGTGTGGGGTGGGGAGTGAGGGTGTCGTGCATGAGGCAGGAGTTTTCCTGCCTGTTTGATGGACAACCAGGAGGCCAGAGTGGCTGAGGACAGCAAGGTCAATAAAAGGGGAGGCAGATTTTGTATCGCACTTACTCTGAGTCGGATGGGAAACCCTTAGAAGGGTTTGAGCATAGAAATGACATGATCTAACATGTTTTTATGGATGATTGACTGTGGAGTTAAGAAAAGACTGGATGGGGCAAAGGAGGACACAGGGAGGCAGACTGGCGATTGTGTCAATCATCCCGTGAGAAGCAATAAGTCTGGCGCACATGGCGGCAGTGGGCAGAGTGAGAGGTGGTAGGAGTCCAGATACGTTATGAAGGTGGGATTTGCCACTGGATTGAATGTGGAATATGGAGAAAACAGAGGAATAAAGGATGGCTCTCGGATTTTGTGGCCTGAGCTACTGCAGGGGGGGTGAGCCTAGCAAGTAGGGACATATTAGCATGAACATTTGGGAGAACAGTTTTGGAGATAGTAAGGTTGAGATGCTTATTTGATATCCAAAGAGACACATTGATCAGAGTATACATGTGGAGTACAGAGAGGAAGTCCAGGATAAAGATATGCTCTTGGCAGTCATCAGTGGATAGATAGTATTTAAAGTCATGAGGCTGAATGATCTCACCAAGGGAATGAGCATGGATAAAGATGAGAAAAGGTACAAGGGCTGAGTCCAAGAGTGCTGTGTGTCTACAGGTTGAAGACATGAAAAGGAACTGGCTAAGGAGACCAAAAAGAAGCAGCCAGTAATATGGCAAGAAAATCGGAGAGTGTGCTCTCTGGAAACCAAAAGAAGAAAGTATTTCAAGGAAAAGGAATGATCCACTATATCAAATACTTGTTAATAAATCAGGTTAAATGAGATCTGAGAACAGAGCACTGAATTTAGCAACATGGAGGTCATTAATAATCTTCACAAGAAATATTCTCTTGTTATTATTTTTCTGCTTCTTCTCCCATTAGACATACACCTGGTGACTGGGCCTATGGAAAATAGTGGTAAACTAGGAATAGAGGAGCACTTGCTCAACTTGATAAAGAATATCTACCCCAAAACCTACAGCTAATAGCATGCTTCATGATGGGAAGCTTGACACTTTCCTACTAAAATTAGGAATAAAGCAAAGATGTCCCCTCTCACCACTACTTTTCAACATCGTACTGAAACCATAGCTAATGCAATAAGGCAAGAAAAGGGAAGAAAAGGTATAAATATTAGGAAGGGAGAAAGGAGCTCCAGTCAAAAGCTCACATCCTCTTCCAAGTAGAATCCCAAGTATCCCCCAAAATTCCAGTGTCCAGTTAAGCACAAATTCCTCCAGGCACAGGAAAGACAGGTGATACCAACCATGTCACCCACTAGAATTAAAAAGGTAAACACATGCCTCTGGGTCCTGAAATATCTGCAATATCGATAACAATATCCAGTTGCTTAGAACTTTTCATTTTCTATATTGATACTTATTGCTTGCGTCTCACTATCCTAACCAAAAATTCATCAATAATTAAAAGAACCTGAATAAACAGAGCTATTAATAAGCCCTCATGTGTATTGGGGATGGAGGGGCTCAAAAATCATGTGGCTGACTTTCCACACAGATAAATGGCCAAATTATTGTGTGCTTTGGCCCCAAATTATGTGACAGAAGTCCTCAAGATTAATCTTCCACCACCACCAAGAGGGCAAAGACCATCTTTCTTATCTCTTTACCTTCAGTACCAAGCACACTGACTGGGACAGAGTAGGCACCTGATAATTGTTAAGTGAGTGAGTAAGTGAATGAATGAATGAATGAATAAATCTCCTCTGAGTGTCTCAAATTAGGCATGTGTCTACACTAACAGCTTTACTGAAGATTGAACTCCTATGTAAATAGCCAAACCAGATCATAGAGGATAGATAAAGCACCGCTAAAGGTTTTTGGACTATTTAATTCATCTACAGAAATGCAATAAAGTGTATTCTTGCCATATTATTTCTTTTTTTCTGTTTATTAAAAAAATAGTATTGTTGCTTTTTAGAGTGAGGGAGAGAGAACATCAATGTGAGAGGGAAACATCAATTGGCTGCCTCTTGCATGGCCCCTTTGGGAACTCGAGCATGTGCCCTGACCGGGAATCAAACTGGCAACCCTCCGGTGCACAGGTCAACACCCAAACAACTGAGCCACACCAGCCAGGGCGCCGTATTATTTCTTAGTTGGAGCTCTGCAGATCCTGTCTCTCTTCTGCACATCCCATCTCTTTAAAGGGATATGTCTATATAGATGCATCTCTGTGAGCCTCTTAACTTTAGAGCTACCACCATCCTAACTTTCTGGTGGTTAGCCACATTTGCAATGCAAAAGTCTATTGGATTTATGAACAAAGCAAATTAATATCCCCATAATGGCAATTGTGGTGGACTTGTGGGAGAAAATGGGACCATAATGTTTATGTGTTTATGCGTTTTTAATATTTATAGGTTTGATGTTATAGCCCTAATCCTAAAGAGAATAGGTGTGCCTGAGATTAGCTCATTGTTAAGGAGGTTATAGGCATGAAGAATTTCTGCTAACTACCCAAGCTCATAAATGCCTCCAAATGGCTTTTTCCATTTTTATGGGGCCAATCCTCAGATCCCCACACACATAAAAGGGGTGAAAGGAATCCACTAGCCTCAGAGGGACTCCCAGCTCCAGCTCACCCCACACTCTGCAATTGCTGCTTTGCTCTCATCCAGGAAGCCATCATGTCTTGCCGCTCCTACCGAGCCAGCTCTGGTCGCCGTGTGGGCAACTTCAGCTCTTGCTCAGCAATGGCCCCGCAGAACCTGAACAGGTTCCGAGCCAGCTCCGTCTCCTGCAGGAGTGGGTCCAGCTTCCGAGGCCTTGGCAGTTTTGGTAGTCGGAGTGTCATCACCTATGGATCATGCTCACCCCGGATAGCAGCTGTAGGCTCTCGTCCCATCCACTGTGGAGTTGGCTTTGGTGCTGGTGGTGGGTGTGGTGCTGGTCTAGGGTTTGGAGCCAGCAGTTGCCTTGGCTATGGCTTTGGTGGCCCTGGCTTTGGCTACAGAGTTGGAGGAATTGGAGTCCCAGCAGCCCCATCTATCACAGCAGTGACTGTTAACCAGAGCCTGCTAACGCCTCTCAACCTGGAGATTGACCCCAATGCTCAGAGGGTGAAGCGAGATGAGAAGGAGCAAATCAAGACCCTCAACAACAAATTTGCTTCCTTCATTGACAAGGTACAGTTCAATCCCTGGGTCTGGGATGGTAAGAGCTAAAATGCATTGGGTGTTCTTTCCCTTAAGAAGAAATAGCCCAGGCCTAAGGCATTGACCTTGACCCCAAGATCCTTTAGGTGTCAACCAAAGGCATTGCAGTATGATTTCTGGAACACTCTGCTGTAGAGCTAGGATGGGCCTGAGGAGCACTGCATGGAGGGCTAGACTAACACAAAGGTTGCATCTTTGGAGGAAAGAGGACCCTCCAGCCAAGTCTGAGGGCATCTGGACAAACTAAGACCTACTACCTAGTCACTTAGAACAATCTCCCAGATAGGTTGGAAACAGTAGGACTTTGGCCGGGTGTCACCTGATATAGGTTTAAAAGGTTTTATTCTTTGAGTCCCTCATGCTCTCTTTGAAGTGTTCATAGTTCCTGAGGCTGGGTGGCCACATCTGACCAGGCTTAGGAAATTGGATAATGGAGTTGAGTAATTTTTTTAGAAAACAAAGAATTCATATCTCCACATAGGTTATCCAGACTCAGCCCATTTGCCTAGATTGAGGGAAATAGTGGGGAACTACCATAGGTAGTCACTGATCTTTAGGCTGATGAGAGGAACAGTGATGTGGAACTGACATCCCACAAACCATGTCTCCATGGAGTGGGGATGCTCTGATTGCATCTGAGATTGGAAACTCACTTCTGTGAGCTTTTTCAGTTTCCTCATCTAAAACGAGGGGCTGGAGCAAATGATCCCTAAGTTCTCCTCCAGCTCTACAAATCTCAGCTGATGGAATATCTGGGATGATGGGTATGACCTCTGACCTGAGAATTCCCACCTCCTAATGACATATCTTACCCCAAATGTACCTCACTCTCCTCCTCACTTCCTGCCAGGATGGCTGGCATCAGTTTTTAGGCATAGACAAACCCCAGCTCAGGCAGAATCAATCTTTCTAACTTCCCAGTGAACTGGTTTACACCTTTTTCAGAGAGCAGAAGGAGAAACGGTCCTCAGGTGCTTTGGTTCAAAAGCCTCTGTTTGTAGCTGAGCCTGGCTGAGCACGAAATGGGGGTCACAGGCCTGCTCTTCCATGTTCTACAGAATTAGAGCAGGAATTAATGTCAACAGAGGAGAGAACAATGTCACCACAGTGTCGGGAGTCATTTCTGACCATCTGAAGAACTGGTGGGCATGTAAGTGACTCTGTCAAGCACTTCAATTGCCCTCTCTGTGCCCTTGTGGGTTTAGGTGCGGTTCTTGGAACAGCAGAATAAGCTTCTAGAGACCAAGTGGAACTTCCTCCAAGAGCAGAAGTGTGCCAAGAGCAACCTGGAGCCCCTCTTCGAGAGCTACATCACTAACCTGCGGAGGCAGCTGGATGCAGCCAGCAGCGACCGGGCCCGTCTGGAGGCTGAGAGGAACAACATGCAGGATGTCCTTGAAGGTTTCAAGAAGAAGTGAGTGGCATCTGGACCGCACTGACCAAGGACAGGCATGGGCTGGTCCCTAAAGCAGTGACCAAGCTCAGATGAGAGCAGCTGGAAGGGTCAGGGTTGAATGCTGGTTTCTATATCCAGTCTGTAGACAGATGTGGGGGCAGTGATATGTAAGGGAGCAGGAGGAGGCCCTCCATAGTTTCTGAGACAAAAGGAGGCTTGGAATTAGGCATGTTTTTTTCCTAATTCTCACTGTGGAAATGGGTGAGTTAGCCCCAGAAAAAAGAGCCCTCTGATTGTGAGAACAGTGCCCACATTCAGCAACAAGTTGGGTCCTACTTCCTCTCTGGTCATGTGCAATGACTCTAAATCTTTTCTAGCAGAGGAGCAAAGAAATGGACCATGTTTTCAGGCCCCACATCCTATTTGAGAATGTTAAAGGGATTTGGAGAAACTGAGGGCTACTGGTTCATGTAAGGTCTTACAGAAAGGACAGAATGGCTGAGAACCTGTAGGTAACAACAGGAAGCTGTGCTCCTGGGTGGAGCAGAGAGGTCTTAAGAGGCTCACCGGGAAGTTGGATGTCATTGGCTCTCAGTTCAGAATGAGAACTCACTCTCCTAATTCTAATCATCCAGGTACGAAGAAGAGGTGGAATTCCGGGCCAACGCTGAGAATGAGTTTGTGACTCTGAAGAAGGTAAGGGAAAGCAATAGGTAAACTTCTCCAGAAAGCAAATGTCCTTGAGACCCCTCAGGACACTGCCCAGGCATCCCTGTGCTGTCTCAGACCACTCACACAGAGGGGAACCCTTAAGGTCACACAAGGTCTCTTCGAGGTTCTAATTTGGTCTCAGATTATTTAAGATCAGTTCGATTATTTATTTATTTTTTAATCCATTGATATTTAGACAGAGTGGAAGAGAGAGAAGAGGAAGGGAGGGAGGGAGGGAGGGAGGAAGGGAGGGAGGGAAGGGGAGAGAGAGAGAGGGAGAGAGAGAGAGAGAGAGAGAGACGTGAGAGAGACACAATCAGCTGCCTCTTGCCCTCATCCCAACCAGGGCCAGACTACAACTGAGGTACACACCCTTGACCAGGAATTGAACCCATGACCCTTCGGTCCATGGACCGACACTCTAACCATTGAGCAAACCAGCCAGGGCAGGTTAAATTGTATAGATGTCCTTTTATTATTTAGATGCCTGGGATTATCCAGATTCTCCTTGCCTCTAAATAAGCATTAGGAGAGATCCAGCGGCCCCAGAGGAGTGTTTATGCTGCAGCAGGAGAAGAGCCACAGTCACTGAACTGCAGTTCCACCCAGTGACTTTACCACCCATCCCATAGCCTGGCCTGGCCCTGTGGGACTGGTCTGATCTTCCCACCCATCCCCAGACTCCACCAAGATGGGGGCGGGGGTTAAACAGTGCAAAGTAATATGCATCTTATCCTTCTCTCTTTTATGCAGGATGTGGACTCAAATTTCTTACATAAATCTGATCTAGAGGCCAACATGGAAACCCTAGCTCAGGAAATTGACTTCCTGAAAACCCTATACATGGAGGTAAGGGCTCATCCCCTCTCAGCCATATGAGATCACTGCTTAGCCTGGACTCCCTTGGGGCTTCCCCTGAACTGGCACATTTTCTAACATTTGGTGTCATACATCTTTTCTCCCACTTAAATCTATATCCTCTATTTGTCAATAGATCTATCAGTGGAGAAGGTTAGGTAAGCAGGCTTCTCAGCAGCCTGACTCAGATCTATGTATAAACTTCTTGGATCCATGGTACAAACCCTAGTTGACCAATCCAAAGATCGGGGTCTAGGAATATCACTTTCAATCTATTGATCAGAAGACTCTGGAAAACTGATTTGTTAGGAGAGGTAAAAAAAAAAAAATCATGTTTGACCTAATTGGCCAAATGAACTAGCTCTCTTTTGCTTCATAAATGGTCTGTTTGGTCTGATACAGACCCAGCCAGAGCTGAATGTCTGGCTCTGAATGGAAACCCTAAAGAAAGCTCCCTCTGGAGCCAAAGCTCCCTTGCAGGCCAGTTCCATGCCCCCTGGTTCTATTAAGGACTTGAGGTGTAAAATTCCTAGACCATCATGTTCTAAAATATTGTCAGCTCTCAATAATCCATGAATGGCACAGCCACTTTGAGGATAATCCAAAGAAAAGTGTATCCCTAGTATAGCTCTCACTCTTCTTCACCTAAAGCCTAGGCCCCCATGGTTTTAATATTCACCTAAGCAAAAGTTAGGGTGGTAAAGGGATGTCTCTGAGTACATAACAAGACTTTAAAGTCAAACAGAAGTGGTTCTTGGCCATGCCTTTTTCTTCACCTTTGGTTTGGATGGCCTGCTCCATAGCTTTGCTCTGAACAAACAAGCAATACTCTCTGCTCTTGACACTACATCCTGGGGACCATGTGGCAGCATCCTGGCCACTGATGAGACTCTGAGTCCCTCTCTCTTACTGATCCTCCAACACAGGAAATCCAGTTGCTGCAGTCACACATCTCAGAGACCTCGGTCATTGTGAAGATGGACAACAGCCGGGACCTGGACTTGGATGGAATCATTACCGAAATCAAGGCCCAATATGAAGAGGTTGCCAGGCGCAGTCGGGCTGATGCTGAGGCCTGGTATCAGACCAAGGTGGGCAGAGGCAGTCTGGGAAGGGGTGTAGGTAGCCTTGGGGTGAGACTCAGGTACAACAAAGTGGGCCCCATGGCGGTGCAAGACCCTTAATTCAGTTGAAGCTGTGGTCTTGATCCAACCTTTGAGCCCTCAGAACATCCCCCTCTCCCCACCCTACCCCACAGTATGAGGAGATGCGGGTGACAGCTGGCCAACACTGTGACAACCTGCGCAACACACGGAATGAGATCAATGAGCTGACCCGCATGATCCAGAGGCTGAAGACAGAGATCGAGCACGCCAAGACTCAGGTGGGCAAAAGAAAATAGAGAAAGCCCCAGAGAAAGGAGAAGCAGGGCTCTGAATTTGGGGAGCTCCAAGTCTGATGATATAGGGGAGACCATCAGGACCCAGAAATGGAGGAATGGAGGGATTAGTACAAAAAGACTTCCTGGGAGAGGAAAATGTGGAAGGAAAGGAGGGTCTCCCATATAGAAGAAAATGCTTGGGGTCAACTTGAAGGAGCAGGTGGAGGGCAAAGAATAGTTTTACTCTGGAGCCCATGTCTCTTGGAGCAGCAGATATAAGGAAGTGCAAAGTCACTAGATTAGAAACTGAAAAAAAGCAATGCTTCGCCTCTGTTGACATCAAACTGCAGGTTCACGGTCCCTAGGAAAGTAGCCACATGGGCTCCATCCCTGGCTTGGCACCAGGCTGTGTCCCCACTAACAGGCGGCAGTGTTTCGAGCCCCACCTAGGGATCCCTTAGTCTCTGCCAAAACCCACCAGCAAACTACCCCCCCTGCAGCGGGCCAAGCTGGAGGCCGCAGTGGCTGAGGCGGAGCAGCGGGGTGAGGAAGCCCTCAAAGATGCCAAATGCAAGCTGGCAGATCTGGAGGGCGCCCTGCAGCAGGCCAAGCAGGACATGGCCAGGCAGCTGCGCGAGTACCAGGAACTGATGAACGTCAAGCTGGGCCTGGACATTGAGATCGCCACCTATAGGCGCCTGCTGGAGGGCGAGGAGATCCGGTGAGTGCTCACAGGGCACCAAGAGGGAATGCGGTCAGACTTGGACATCTGGACTAAGCAGCGGGGGAGGAGGGGGCAGCGACCAGGTGAAGAAATGCTGAAATATCCATCTCCAGAAGTAAGAGAGCCTTTTCTGCAAATATTAGTTGGGTTGACCCTGGCAAGGGATTAGAAGATGACTCTAAGTCTGTGCCTCCTAAATGCAAGTTTGCAGACAGGCTGCATCAGAAACAGAGTTTTGCTTGATGTGGTTAGCTTGTTTAAAAGATTTGGTAAGCTTGTTAAATCGTTCTGGGGTAAGGTCTAGGAACATGTCACTTTTCAAAGCTCTCTGGATGCTTGTACAGCTGGGTGAAAACCACTGGTCCACTGGTCTACTCAGCCAGGAAAGCCCTTCTGAGAGCAAGCGGGTTTCCAGAGAACAACACTACTTGTGAACTGACTTATTTCTTTCTCTCTCCAGGATCTGCGAAGGTGTTGGACCAGTAAACATATGTAAGAAACTGAAGTCTTTTCCTCTACACATTTCTCTCCTGATGCCCTTCAAATTTCCTTTAAATTCAGGCCCACATTGGGGTCAGGAGCCCATGGCTGGGCTGGCCAGGACAGTCAGGGGAGCAGGGACCATCTGGCCCCTGGACTAGAGCATCCCCTTAGCAGAGGTCTGAGATCTCCCCTAAGCCTACCCTCCCCAGGGTATGCAATCACCAAGGTTTGCAGGGCCTCCTGGGTGGGAGAGGGTTCCAGAAAAGCAGCGGCCCTTTCGTTTTTAGTGGTCTTGTCCCGTAAGGACAAAAGCCAGGGGAGGAATGAAAGGCATCTGCCAGGGAGTTCCCTACACCCCTGATGGCAGGGGATGGGCCAAAGCTGAATGGAAGTCCCCCTGCTGCTGCTGCTGCCAGACAAAGTATTTGTTGTACCCAAAGCATGCAGGGCATCATGCTTGGCACTGCAGGGCACTATGCTTGGCACTGGAGGGTGGAGGCACAAAGAAGGTGAGCCCCAGCCCCTGCCTCTAGAATTATAATCTTCTTGAGAAGATGAGTCCTATCCACTGTCAGCCTACCCCTCAAAGCAGCCCTGGGGGGAGGAACAGGCACTGGCAACCCCCTTTCACTCACTCAGAGAAAATACGTGGTTTGCCAGAAGTCACATAGTCAGTGTCACAACCAGAATTCAAACCCAGATCTCTGACTCCAAAAGCACAAATATACACAGATGTGAGGTTGAACGGAGTGTAACCTGGGTGGGTCAGAGCTGCAAGTGCTTGGATGACAGTGACCACCAAGAGGGGTGGGCAACCAGGATGGCTTTCTGCAGGAGTCAGGCTTGAACAGAGTTCAGAACAGAACTGACAAGGGACTCTTATTGGAGGGCCATGTGGGAACCACTGAGGGGCAGGGAGTAATTGGAAGACAGAAGCCTAGTGGTTTATAAAGGCCACTGCTCCCACTGTCTGGATCATGCAGCTCACTGTACTCTCAACAAAACAGCGTGACTGGCCAGATATAAATGAGAACCAACCTATGGCTCTACACAAACATCTGGGGTATTGACTGAATCCTTCCATTTACTCTGAATGTTTGACTAGCAGAGTCACAGCCTTTGAGTCACCCAGGCGAGAGAAGAAGTGGATATTGACTGTGTAGACAATAGGGACCACCTCCACCCAGGGCCCTGACCTCCCACCCCTCAGAGGGAGCATGAAGGCCATGCAGCCTCACTGATGATCTCTCCCTCCTGCAGCTGTGAGCAGCTCCCGCGGTGGCCTGGTGTGTGGGCCTGAGCCCCTGGTCTCCAGCTCTACCCTCTCCCGCGGCAGAGTCACCTTCTCTGGCAGCAGCATCCGTTCTGGTGGCGTCTGTGGCTCCAGCCTAGGTGGGGCCCAGGTCATCATGGCCTGCGGGGACCTGCTCAGCACAGGCTCCCGGGGAGGCTCGGTGCTGATGAGAGAGTCCTGCACCCCCTGTGCCCCCAGCATCCCTTGCCCGCTGCCCACCGAGGGCGGCTTCAGCAGCTGCAGTGGGGGCCGCAGCAACCGAGGTTCCAGCGTCCGCTTCGTGTCTACCACCACCACCTCCCGCCGGACCAAGTACTGAGAGCCTATGGCCAGCCAGCCACTGCCCTGGGAAGAACCATCTCAGTGTCCCCTGCTTCTGTCCCCAAGGCGCCTGGGCCCTGGGCTGGGGGTGGGGGGCTTCCCCTCCTACCAGGAAGGGACACGGCTCTGCCCGGCCTGTCTCCTCTCGGGGATATTCTTCTCTGCCTGGATGCTCCATCCACAGCCCCATCCAGATGGGTTTCTCCCTGACTCCCAATGTCCTTCCTTTGGCTCACTCCTCACCATCCATCTGAACAGCTTCAAGAATTCAGATTTGATACAATTACAAAAATCTGTGCCTGGGGAGAATAGGCACAGTCCAAAGCCAAAAAGAATGTCTTTGGGCACCATGGCCATCCCAGCTTTGGACTAGTTTGGAGAATGGAAAGTTGACTGTCCATACTGCAGCTGGGCCACGATCCTTTGCCTCCTTCCTCTTCCTTTCCCCGGCAGGAGAAGGTGTTTTCCTAGTTTCCTGACTCAGAAGGATCCAGAGTCCTTGATGGCCCAGGGGACCCCTTAGTACCCTGAGATGGTTCTTCTTCCAGGGACATACGTCCTGGCTACTTCTTTTCCTGGGTTGTTGGTTTAACTCTGCAGCGTGTGAGCTCATGAGGTGGGTGAGCTCTGCTATACCCCACACAACTGTTGGTGGTGTGAGGGAGGCCCAGCCCTGTCCGCTGCAGGAGGGTTTATTCTGCAAGCTCCAGGGAGGCCTGGGGTGGGTTGGGGGACCTGTTTGTACTGCTCTTTGTGTTCCTGGGTTTTCAATAAACTTGCCAAGCTAACATCACTAGGACTCTGGCCTCTCCTTCTGGATCATGCTGGGGGTGGGGAGATTGCCTCCTAGACTCCATCCTGGGACTTGGGCAGAGGCTGGTATCCTGGGGACAGAGTGGGTGCTGAGAAAAGAGGGTTCGGACCCTTCCCTGGAGGGGCTCACAGTTCAGCAAGGGAGAGTAGACCTATAGCAGAGGCTCTGAAAGCAAGTGCCAAACATCCCACTTCTCTCCAGGCATTGCCCTGCAACCCAGAGGTGCCCTTCTCCTGGCCAAGGTGAACCTTTCCATCTGTTCCCTGGGTCCAACCCCACACCCTGTTCCTCTGGCATCACTGCAGAGGCCTCCTCATTTTTCTGTCCCAGCTCTTACCCTCATTCAACTCATTCACCATGAGGCTGCTATAGAGGTCTTTCTCACATAGAAAACTGACCCGGCTTATAGTCCTCAGTGGCTCCTCACTGCCTTCCAAAGAGCTCAAACTTCCTAACATTGCATCCAACCCCTGAATGATCTGCTCATACACCCCCTGCCATCCCGTCTTCTCTTGTACCCAGCTTTCAACCTATCAACCTTTATTTGTTCATGCATCATATGATAGGGGCTTACTACTTGCCAGGCCCGATGCTGAGGAAAAAGCTATGAATAAGACTTGGCCCTCATCCTCAGAGAGCTTACAGTCCCACTTGATAGATGGACAGGCAAACAAGCACTTGTGGCTGGATATGCTAAATGCTGTGTTAAAGGTAGAATCGATGCTACAGTACACAGAGGAGAGGCCCAGCCCAGACTGGGCATCATTAAATGCTTCCTGGAAGATGTAGTATCCCAACAGAGATGCGAAGCATGATGAGTTAGCCACACCAAGGAAGAAGAAGTGTCCCAGGTAGGCAACAACATGTGTAAAAACCATGACTGGAGAGAGCATGCCCAGTTTGGAGATGTGTCTGTATTACAGGTCGGAGTCAGCCAAAGTGCAGTCATGACAGAGCCCCATTAGGGCACATATCTCACAGCAGGGGCTGGGTGCCGCTCTGTCTCACCTTGGGGGGTCCTCCTTAGAGAGCAGGAAGCACACCTTCTATCTTTATATGCTCAGACTTCATTGAGCAACCTGAGAATGTACAGGTTGTTCTGCTCACAGCCTAAGGCCTGCCTGACCCGGGACTCACCAGCCACCTCCTGTCCTCCTGCTTCCAGGGGCTCCTGACTTCCCATCCCATCTCCCATGTGAAATTACATGCACCCCTCAGGTGACAGCAACATCAAGGTTGTCTCCATCTGGCCTTGGTGCCTCTCCTCAGCCAGACCCACATTCACCTGTGCCAGTTATCAATGTATTGCCTCGGCTCCAAATTCACCCTATTCCCTACTCTGTGCAAATGGAGCTGATCCCCTTAGATCCATTGGTATGAAGTTAAGCCTTGTCTGTAGGCATTTCCATAAACATTGGTGAGGCCTTGAGAAGTAGGGGACTTTGCCTCCACTGTGTTCTCTCGGCCGTTTCCCCAGTGCAGATTCCTGCAGCGCAGACACCGTCTATACCAGCCGTGGGCAAACTATGGCCCGCAGGCCGAATCTGGCCCGTTTGAAATGAATAAAACTAAAAAAAAAAAAAGACCGTACCCTTTTATGTAATGATGTTTACTTTGAATTTATATTAGTTCACACAAACACTCCATCCATGCTTTTGTTCCAGCCCTCCGGTCCAGTTTAAGAACCCATTGTGGCCCTCGAGTCAAAAAGTTTGCCCACCCCTGGTACTATCAGGCCCCCTGGCACAGCAGCCAGCAGCCAGGAGCTTCCTCAGCATCCTTCTTGGGCAATTACATATCAAAGTGCCCCCAGCAAGACACCTCCTTGTGAAAGAAAGCTCTCCCCAGCACCCTAACGGGTGTACTAGTAGGTTCGGGATGGAAGGTTCCCAGCAAGTCCCATTGGTGGGGCACCACAGTGACTTCTCTGGAACCCAGCGAGCAGTGGCTGTGCCCTCTCCCCCGAGGTCTGGATCTCAGCCATGGCTTTTCCTTGGGGCCTCTATCACAGCCCAAGTTGCTAGTCCTTACATCAGTCATTTCTATACTCTTTGAGTTCTTTTTCCCTCACGACTCCCACCCCAACATTGTCTATATTGAACTTCCTCTGTTCAAGTTACAGCGTGGTACTGTCCCTTGATTGGACCCTGACTAACACATGCCACTGGGAGGCGTTGCTTCTGACCTCCCGAGTCAAACAACAAGTCAACACTGGGGCTCCTTAGGAGCCAGCCACCAGCCCTCTTCTCTCTATATCCCACCCCATAGGTGCCCTCACCCAGTCTCATGGCTTGAAATGCCAACCATATGCCATTAACTCCTGAGTTTATGTCTCCAGCCCAGACCTCCCGTTCACTGCAGGCTGGTATTTACAGGTTGCTCTGACATCTCCATTTGCATATTGAATGGGCATCTCAAACTAAACATGTCCCAAAACAAACGCCTCATCTTCCTTCTTCCCCTCCGTTCTGCTCCTTCCATATTAATGGCAAGTGCATTCAGTTGCTTAAGCAAAAATAAATTTTAAATAAACAAAATCTTCGAATCATTTTTACCCTATTTCTCTATCATCCCATTGCAAAATGTATTGACTTAACCTTCAAATAATCTCCAGAATCCAACTATTTCCCCCACCTCCGTGACGACCACTGAGGCCTGAGCTTCCGTGACTCTTGCCTGGACAACTGCAGTAGCCTCCTAACTGGCTCCCTGCTCCTCTCGCTTCCTTCAGTCTATTCTCAAAAAAATCAGCCCAGGTGCTCCTGTTAAAACTAAGTTGACTTCCAGTTTCATCCATGATGGAGTAAGCCTATTATAGCCCGTCTCTCCCACTAATAACAACAAAAAAACTCTGGATAAAATTGTTTAAAAATAAACTTTCAGAGGACTCAAAAAAGTAAACAAAAGTAGGTACATCATGGCGGCGCGACAAAGCTTGCAGAAGTGACCCGTGTGTTTTTCCCTTTTGCTCACGTGGCTCTGAGCTGAGGGTGGGCCCCAGCTGTGGGGCTGTGAACCATCAGCATGACCAGCTAATTCTCCAGTAGAAATCCCGTCTTTCTAACCAGAGAAAGCAGGAAAAGGGACCCCTGGGGGCTGGAAAATTTGGAAGGGGAATGCTCATGTGTTTCTCTTTTCTCTCATGGCTTTGTCCAAAGAGCAGCTCCCAGTTGTGGAGCTGTGCAGCAGCAATGAACTGGGCAGCAAACCTCCAAGAGAAACCTGCTCTTTCTGGCTGAGGGAACCAGGAAAAGAGACCCTGTAAAGGGGGAAGGAGTGTGAGGAGGAAGGGATTCCTCTGTGTGTAAGTCCTCTCCAGTCCTGGGCTCTCCCTTGAGCTGCACACACAAGAGACACAAAGCAGCAGGTCAAAGGTTTAGAGAACTGAGGTAAGATTTAAACCACTGCCCCAGTTTCAGGCAAACCCCTGAACATCATATACACAGGACAGACACAAAGCAGCAAACAAAGGCATGGAAAACTAAACTAAGTGTGGAACCATTTCCCATGTAGGAGAGACAGAATTTGCAGCCAGAACCTAACTAGGCTGATTCTCCACTAAAACAAAACACAGCTGAAAATCCTCCAAAGGGTTTGGCAGGACCAAGAGTGTATACATCAGAATATTTTAAATGTCCAGGATATGAGCTAAAATTATTTTGACATTCAAGGAACCAGGAAAATGTGACCAATTCTGAAGGGGAAAGAAAATCAACAGATGCCAGTCCCAAGATGACACAGATGTTGGAATTATCACACAAAGACCTTAAAGCCAATTATAACTCTGTTCCAAAAGATAAAGGAAAACACATTGGAAGTGAATGAAAGTTTCTTAGCAGAACAAAGAAACTATAAAAACAGAACCAAATGGAAATTTTACAACTGAAAAATACTACATTAAAAAAAAATTGTAATCGTTGATGCACTTCATGGCAAAAAAGGAGAGGACAAAAGAGTTAATAACTTGAAGACAAATAAATAGAAAGTATCCAATCTGAAGAATAAAGAGAAAAGAAGATTAGAAAATAATATATTTTAAGCTACATAAAATGACATATTACATCTAGGAGAACAACAAGTCAAATGACCACAGATTTCTCACCAGAAACCATGAAAGACAGAAGAGAGTAGAACAACATTTTTAAGTACTGTCAACCCAGAATTCTATGTCTGGCAAAAATATCGTTCAGAAGTGAATGCAAAAAAACAAGACATACTCAGATAAAGGAAAACTGAGAGAATCTATCACCTTCGGCCTGCAGACCTACTCTAAAAAGAAGGCAGAAGTTCTTCAGAATGAAGGAAAATAATACTTGGGGAAAACAATAAGCCTCTTGCCTTCTCTCTAAAATGGAATGATATTTTCAATGTCAAAGAGTTATTGTGGAGATTACATGCAATGGCATAATTGAAGTTCTTGGCACTTTGCCTAGCACACAGTGGGTGCACAATAAATGATTGCAATTGTTTTGATTATGTTGGGGGTGGGGGGGAGGAGTGGTTCTAGTTTTATTACTAACTAGAGGCCTGGTGCACGAAATTCATGCACAGGGGGTGGGGGGTCCCCTCAGCCCAGCCTGCACCCTCTCCAATCCGGAACCTCTCAGGGGATGTCCAACTGTCAGTTTAGGCCCACCAGGATCAGGCCTAAACCAGCAGTCGGACATCCCTCTCACAATCCGGGACCGCTGGCTCCTAACTGCTCACCTGCCTGCCTACCTGATCACCCCTAACTGCGCCCCCTGCCAGCCTGGTCGCCCCTAACTGCCCCCCCCCACTGGCCTGGTCACCCCCAACTGCCCTGCCCCACTGGCCTAGTCACCCCCAACTGCTCCCCTGCCGGCTTGGTCACCCCTAACTGCCCGCCTGCCAGCCTGGTCGTCCCACACAGCCCCCATGCAGCCTGCTGTTCAGTCACTTGGTCGTCCCTCACTAACGCCCCTGCCGGCCTGGTTGACCCACGCAGCCTGCTGTTTGGTCATCCATCTGGTCATTTAGGTCATGACGGCCCCTGGCTTTTTATAGGATGGGGAATAGCTTTGTTAAGCAGCTCAGCCAGTACAATGCCAAGCACAGGTGGTTGCTGCAGTGTCAGATGACTGTTTCCAGCATCTGCATCCAAAGTACCTGAATCTTGAGTCACAGGCAAGCAGGCAGTAGTCTGGCCTTTCCTACTCCTGCAGCCATGACTGAGCCTCTGTCCAGCCAACTCTGGGAGTTTGCTGCCCTCTGCTGGCTGCCAACTTCCAAGGTGCCAATGCACAGGGCATTTCAAAAGCAAAGTATTTGGCCATTTGACATGGGGGGGGGAGGGCGGGGGGGGGGGGGAGCTTAGAATTTTTTTAAACCATTTTTTCTTCCAAAATTGTATTTAGGTCACAAACACTACAACAATGAATAGCAACTTTAAGAAAGAAACCCACGGCCTGTCTCAGCAGCTCAGCACTGTTTTCACTTTTCTGTGTTTGCATCAGTCTTTGTTCCCACAGGTGCTCAGAAAACCACAGCCTCAAAGCAGAAAAAACCCACAGAGGGCTCTGAGTCCCACGGCTTTCAAACTGGGAGAGTTCCTCGGGGCCTAAGCACCAGAGCTTCCCACAAGGTAGCATTTTCTGCCAAATATCAAATATCTAAAGTATCCAAGATATCCACTCATTTATACATCCAATCAGTCAACAAATATTTACTGAGCACTTACTATATTCCCAGCACTTCTCTAAGTGCTTGAAGCCCATCAATGACTAAAACACATGAAATCCCTTCTCCAATGGAGTTTGTTTTGGGTGAGAGGCAAGATTGACTATAATCAATAAATAGAATAAGTAAGTCAATTATAGAGTGTGTTAGAGTGTTAAGTGCTATGGAACATAGAGAAAGACCCGAGCAAGATAAGCCTGATGGAGAATGCCTAGGAATGGAAGGCCAGGTTGCCATTTTTAAAGGAAGGGTCAGGGACCTCTGTGAGAGGCAGTCTTTGAGTAAAGACCCACAGGCGGCAATGAAGCAAGGTGTGTGGCTGAGGGAAGAGCATTCTGGACACAAGGAACAGCCAGTGCAAAGGCCCTGAGTCAGGAGTGTTCAGTGTGTCTGAGGAGCAGCAAGAGGCCGGTGTGGTTGCAAGAAGAGCAAGAAGCTGAGGTAAGAGAGGTAACAACAGGGCAGGCAGGGCATGCATGGCCTTGCTGGCCACTGCTAGGATTTGTCTTTTCTTCCTAGTGAAATGGGGAATCATTGGGGTGTTGGAGCAGAAGAGTGACATAATCCAACCTAATGTTTTAAGGGGATCACTCTCCAGTGCTTAGAATGGAGTGGATGGGGCCAAGCCAAGCAGAGACCAGTGTTTCAATCCTAACTGCTTTTATAACTATATATACAGTCTTGTGTCGCTTAACAACAGGGATACATTCTCAGAAATGCATCGCTAGGCAATTTCATTGGTGTATGAACCTCACAGAGTGCACTTGCACAAACCTACATGGTACAGCCTACTGCACACCTAGGCTACATGGTGTAGCCTATGGCTCCTAGGCTACAAGCCTATACAGCATGGGACTGTGCTGAATACTGTAGGCAATTATAACACGATGGTATTTGTATATATACATATCTAAACATAGCAGTGAAAATATGGGATAAAAGACAACAAACAGTGCACCCCTACAGGGCACTCACCAGGAATGGAGCTGGCAGGACAGCAGGCTGCTCTGGGTGAGGCAGTGAGTGAGGGCCTGCAACATTACTGCACGCTACTTAGACTTTATAAACAATGTACACTTAGGCTGCACTAAGTTTATCAAAAATACTTTTTTTTCTTCAATACCAATTTGAACTTAGCTTATTGTAATGTTTTTATTTTAATGTATACACTTTCAATTTTTTCTGATGGCCAGGAAATACATCTGGGGGACCTGAGTCCCACAGAGGCCCTGTGTGTCTTCCCAGCACAGGGCCACGAGGGTCTGGCTCAAACAACATCCCCACTCCGCATCAAGTAGCTGATAGCATCAACCATCAGTTTTAGATTGCCGTTTTCATCCTACGATTTAGGGAAATGATTCTAGTGCTAAAAATAAAAGAAGAAAAAATTTCCAAACCATTAGTATGACCCTTTCTGAAATTAGAGGTTCTGGATTTACTTAGCACCTGATGTGACTCAAAGTAGTCACGGGAAACAGCAGAGCCACTGGGAATGCAGCCTGCAGGAGGGTGTGTGGCTTGCTTTTGGGGCGAGACTAGAGAATCTCCGAGTTCCCAGGGAGCAGCTGTGCTGACTGGATGAGGGGCCCAGCTTCTGCTGTGTTGGAAATGGGCCAGTGGTTCATCCAGCTCCTTCCTATTGGTCCAACCTCACTCCTGTCCTATGGGGTCTCTGAGTCATGCCCAAGTTTTATAAAAGCCAAAGAATGTGTCACAGCACTAGAAGGCTCTTCGAGAGCTGTGTCCCAGCACCAGGAGGTGGTGCAGATTCAAACACAGAGTAAAAGTGAGGAGAAGACCAGCAGAGATGATGGGCGATGTCTCACGTGGATAAGCCATGTGGGCAGCCACCAAGGCCCTGCTCAGGATGTGCCTTGTCCATAGGGTCTATTCCGTAGAGCTAGCCAGCAAAGACAGTGAGATGATCCATGAGCACCCCGGCAGACACAAATACAGAATCTCAAGGGTCAACCAGGCAGGATGGGAAGGTATCTGAGCTCCCTTATCTTTGGACAAGTCCAGAAGCATTTCTACAGGCCGGGGGGGGGGGGGGGGGGGGCGGGGGGGGGGAGGCGGTTAAGCATAGTAGAGGCAGCAAAAGGGAAGGGAGATAGTGAGCCCTAGAGTGGGGAAGAGCAAGCATTCCTCCAACAAGCTAGGTAACATGCAGGAGGAGAATGACTCATCCAAGATGGATCCAATGGGAATGGAAAGGCCTCTGGGGAAACCCCAGGAGAT
Source organism: Myotis yumanensis (assembly GCF_028538775.1). NCBI lineage: Eukaryota > Metazoa > Chordata > Mammalia > Chiroptera > Vespertilionidae > Myotis > Myotis yumanensis. The sequence goes on from NW_027223754.1 coordinate 162,927,133, forward strand.
GGACCGCAGGAGGGGAGCAGCTTCAGAGGGAGTGGGGGAAGTTGCCTGGGGCTCCAGGGTGGGGTAAACAAGCTCTCTCATCCAATTAACTCTTGAAGGCTTCCTGGAAGGGGTGACTTCTTGGGAGCATTTTAAATTACAGGGAGGACATGGGTTCTTGAGTGGGGCTTCCCGATACTGGGTGTGACTTTCAAAAGGTGTGGGGACAGGAGAGTACAAGACCAAAAGGGTGATGAAGGACAACACCCAGGACAAAGGGTGTGGAAGGGGATAATTGGAGTTACCCAGAAGGGCACTGTATGAGCTGCCTCCTGAGACAGGAAGGGAGGAATCACAACCTCCCTCTGACTCGATCAGAAGGCTTCCTGGAAGAGGTGGCTGGCCGTTCGGGGACATCCCAGCAAAGTGTAACCAGGGAGAATGCTTGGGGTATGGGAGCAAATAGGGCAGGAAATGAGGAGGAGGACCAGACTGGGATCTGGTCCTACTGAGCAGATAGTGGGTGATGGGCAGAGAGAGGCATGGAGCTATGGGTTTTATATACTTCCCTTGGTTAGAACCATATGGCAAAGGCCTATCTGCCATGGGTCCAGGGCAGCTGTCAGACTGGTCTGACCTATGAGTTTCTCACTTATCCTGAATGACCTGGTAACAGCCCAGCCCCTCCAACCCAAAGTGCCATCCAGACAGCCATCCTGGGAAGCCCCACCCAGCCTGGCCTCAGCTGCCATCTGCAGTGACACAAACTTTACCTAGTGCCCATGAGTGCGTCCCAGTGCCAGACTGGACCTGCCCTTATTCCATGCCTACCCAGGTGCCCACACTTTGTTCTGGATAGTTCTGCTGGTCCTGGATGGGAAAACTTATTTCTGAAAGCAGTGGAGCTTTCCTGGGTCTCCTGGGTCCCCTAGCTCCCCTTTCCCATCCTCAGTGCCCACGTCCAATTCAGGGTGGAGGTTTGGGAGGGATGTCTGTGTGTGTGTGTGTGTGTGTGTGTGTGTGCTCGCGCGCGCGCGCACGCGGAAGGCATAGGGGAGCAGCTGATACATGAGCCACCCTATAGAAAAAAGCCTTCATTCCCTCCTGCCCCCAGGAAGCAGCAGAAATGGTCTGCTTCTGTCCTCTTCAATAAGCTGAAAGAAGCAGAGGCTCACAGGTAGGAGAAGAGGGTGAGGTTTTATGGGCTCTTGAGGCTGCTGAGCAGAGAGCTCACCCCTCCTCTCCTTCCCACACTCAGCCACCACCCTCCTCCCCACTTTCAAAGGGCCGCATCCCTCTTGGCCCACACATCAGCTCCAGGTCCACACACTGTCAGTCCGTGAGCTCACTGTCCAAGGCACCAAAATACACCCTTGGACCCAGGCCAGCTCAGCCCCCGCTGAGGGGTGGAGGCTGGGAAACCATCCCCTGTGCTCCTCAATATCGCTTCCTGTCTCCGCCCCCAGACTCCATCCCAAATTTTTATACTAATGAAATCAGGTTAAAGAAAACATGAAAGGCAGCCTTGGAACGGTAAAGAAGTCATAAACACGCAGAGGAGGTGAAGGCCGTGGGTGGAGCACGGAACAGGCCCAGTCTCTGCTGAGGGAGGGGTGAGGGGGCTGTGGGGGTGGGCGGGGTAGGGGGAGAGGCCTTCTGACAGGAAGCAAGAGTCCCTTTCATTTATGCAGAATGTTCTGGTCCCCAAATCACATGCCTGTGTTATTATCTACTTAATCCTCCCGACAACCCTGGAAGGTAAGGATGAATTCCACGTTACGGCCAAAACAAATAGAAGCTCAGAGAGGTTAAGCATTTCCTCAAAGCCACACAACTAGAAAGGGTCCAAATTTGAACCAGGTTTTCCCACTTTGATTCCATCGCCCAGTGGCTAAGTCCAAGCAGCTTTCCCGTGGGTGACCATGCTTTGAAAATCACCTGGGGCCATCATGAGGCTACCTGCTCCTGCACCCGCTGCCCAAGGCCCTGCTGTCCTACTCGGAAGAACAGGTGTGGAATGTGGAAACAGAAGCCAATCAGCCTCTCCTCAGCGAAGACCTGCGCTGGGCCCAGCCGTAGAGACTAGGGCAGACCCGGTACAGGACGTCGTGCATTTGAGGGAAGATTCGGGCAAAGGCGGCAGAGCGGCAGTGTCTGGTTCTGGGAGTTGTCACCCTCAAAGGAATTTCATCAGCTCTCACATCAGCTGCGGCTCTTAACACCTGGGATGTCTAGCTAACCTCCCTAGGAGCAGGGACCACATCCCCCAGTGCATCCCAGTTTAGTGAGGGATCCCTGCATCCCTCACTAAACTTTAGAAGAATAGCAACCATGTTTCTAATAAGGGTCCCCAACACACACCGGGAGGCAGGGAAGTTAGAAGAAGCCAGGATCCCAGAGCTCCCAGGAGCCAGAAATCATTCCTTAGACAAGAAGAGCCACCTCCCCCCCACCCCCCAGCAGTGTTTAAATGTTCCCCTAACTGCCAAAACCGCTTTGGCTCAGTGGATAGAGCGTCGGCCTGCGGACTGAGAGGTCCCAGGTTCGATTCCGGTCAAGGGCATGTACCTGGGTTGCGGGCACATCCCCAGTAGGGAGTGTGCAGGAGGCAGCTGATTGATGTTTCTCTCTCATCGATGTTTCTAACTCTCTATCTCTCTCCCTTCCTCTCTGTAAAAAATCAATAAAATATATTAAAAATAAATAAATGTTCCCCTAAGGGTGACAGTTCTGGGGCTGACAAACAGAATGCGTACCTCCTCTGGCTGGTGGTCTTGGAAGAAAGACTCAAAGGACTTGTTTCTTCTTAAATAGCCAAGGGAAGGTGCCCGGAGCACATCCACAGCAGCCAGGTACCCCAGGTTAGGGTTCTCCATGCCTCAGCCAAGCAGGAGAAAGTGGCTCAAAGGGAGGCTCCCCATTACCCACAAGTGGCTGTTATTGAGGCCACTGAAAGTTACGTGGTTTGCAGTTTTGCTGGGTGGGAAATGAAGGCCCTGAAGCAGAGTCTTCTGGACTGGAATCCAGACGGTTCTAAGGGACTGTGCTCCCCATCCTGCAGGGAGCATGGTCAGCATGGCCCCTCTGTCCTGACCCACCTCCCAGGCAATACTGCCGGGTGGGTTTGGGTTCGCCCAACCTATCGGCCCCTGAAACTCAATGATTTACTTGACAAATGGACACTTCGTGGAGCCAGGAGGAAAGAGGGGGTAACATCTCCTGGTCTTACCCAACCTGGGCCCCTAGCACTTCCCCCTGAGACAGGGCCCCTGCCTCTACCCCAAACCAGCCACAGAGACTGTTGTGGAGTTCATATCCGTCTCCAGGTGTGGGTTGAGGCCATCTCACAGGGAGAATATGAAAAAATTAATTACTTAATGTATGTAAACGAGCTTTGAAGATGAAAAGTGCAAACGCACAGTGTTCCTAATAACATCCTCAATACTTTTACGCAGCCCTGGAGTCGCCGCTGAGCTCACCTTTAAGACGAGTCTTTGGGGAGTTGCTGGCAAACTCCCCAAGCCAATAAACAACATAAAATGCCTTTTCACTACTTTTATGCGGCCAACCCTCGCTCTCCCCTCCAATAAAAGGACCAGGAAGCACCAGAGAGGCCAGAGGAACCTGAGCCGCGCACCCACAGCCCTGGAAGAGGCCCGCTGGCTCAGGCTCTGCTCAGACCCACACGATGTCCTGCCGCTCCTACCGGATCAACTCGGGATGTGGGGTCACCAGGACCTTCAGCTCCTGCTCGGCTGTGGCCCCCAAAACTGGCAGCCGCTGCTGCATCACTGCCGCCCCTTATAGGGGGGTGTCCTGCTACCGGGGGCTGACCGGGGGCTTCGGGAGCCGCAGCCTCTCTCACCTGGGCGCCTGTGGGCCCCGCATGGCGGTGGGCGCCTTCCGCTCTGGCTCCGGCGGCCGCAGCTTCGGATACCGCTCAGGAGGCGTGTGCGGGCCCAGCCCGCCCTGCATCACCACCGTGTCGGTCAATGAGAGCCTCCTCACGCCCCTCAACCTGGAGATCGATCCCGATGCGCAGTGCGTGAAGCATGAAGAGAAGGAGCAGATCAAGTGTCTCAACAACAGGTTCGCTGCCTTCATCGACAAGGTCAGTGAGGCCCAGGATGGTCCAGAGAAGGCTCCAGCCCTGCCCTCCTTGGGAAGGTCCTGGTCTGCTGGGGACACAGCATGGCAGCCAGGTGTGAGGCAGCAGAGGGAGAGAAATGCAACCGTTATAGGCAGGAGGGTTGATGGTCACTGTCTCATTCCAGCAAAGTGTATGGAGGGCCCAGAGTGGTCCAGAAATCAAGCCTGCGGTCTAAAGCGCTTGTGTGCTTCTGGAGATAACAGGAATATCAGAGCTGCTCCTGAAAAACTGGACTGGGCACTGGGTGCTGAAAGAATGGGAGCGAATGGGGAGAACAAAAGGCATGTGGCTCATGGCCCAGGCAGCACGGGAAGCGGCTGGGGCATGGCTGGGAGCCCCGTGCCTCCCCCATCCTTGCTCTGCCCCTCTGCAGTTTGAGACCTCAGACAAATGGTGGTTGTGGGGATTTATGGGTTCATGCACGAAAAATGCGGGCACATAGTAAGTGTTAGCTGTTAGTGTTATTTTCCAAAGACAGTAGTGAGCAAGGAGGTGCGACAGCTAACCAAGCAGGCTCGACAGCCTCTTTCATGGCTGCAAGGCTGGGACTATGGAAGGGAAGGCAGCAGGCTGATGAGAGGAGGCCACTGGCACCATGTGATAATTGCCCCCCATAAAGGTCACCTCTGCACCCCCCTTCGTACTGGCTCCTCTGGTGTCCATGATGCCTCACTCTGGCGGAGTACATGGAATCAGGCTCTGGGTCTGGGCTCGGGGGCTCAGGGGCTCGGGGGGGTGACCTTCCTGTTATCACTTTCTCTGTAGTGATCTAAGTTAATCCTCAAAATGACCCAATGGGGTATATTATTATCTCTATTTTTTCAATAACAAATTGAAGCTGAGAGAGTTTAGATGAGTTATTTAGACATACTGTGGTGGGCAGGTGAAGTGGACTCAAAGGACAGCAGATCCTGGCTCCATCAATGTGTGGCAATAAGCTAGTGATTTCACACCAAGTACAGTTTCCCCATCTGTATGTAGAGGGAAATAATATCTCCCCACCCAAAGGATTGTAAGGATTGAATGAAATAGATAGAGGTAATAGACTATAGATGTAGATATAGATATAGGTATAGATATAGATATAGATATAGATATATAGATGTAGATATAGATGATATAGATATAGATGTTATGGGTATTGATGGATGTGTGTGTGAGTGTGTGTGTATCCTAGCACAGGCCTGGTACCACATAGTAAATATTCAATAAGTGTTTCATAAATGAATTGTAATAATTGTTAATTATAGTGATTTCAGTAATAGTTAAGCTAGTGAAGCACTTACTATGTGTCAGGGACTGACACATAGCACTTGACATGCATTAACTTGTTCAATCTTCACCACTTTAAGGAAAGTACTATCATCATCTCTGTTTTAGAAATGAGAAAACCAAGCACCAAGAGGTTAGACAACTTTCCCACTTAGAGTGGCAGATCTGGGGCTTGAACCAGACTTTTGGTGTCTAGCCTGAGTGCTTTCCCTCACACCCACACTGCCTCCCTGGGGGAGCCAGGGCCCTTGAGTTGCAGACACTCAACCCCATGGCTCAGCACTTGGCTGGACCTGGCTGTTCAGGGAACATCCGGGCAGAGGGAGCTCTGTGGGCCATGCACCCCCCAGACTCCCCACTGAGTCTCTTTCCACACCCTGAACAGGTGCGCTTCCTGGAGCAGCAGAACAAGCTGCTGGAGACCAAGTGGCAGTACTACCAGAACCAGCGCTGCTGTGAGAGCAACCTGGAGCCGCTGTTCAATGGCTACATTGAGACGCTGAGGCGGGAGGCTGAGTGTGTGGAGGCCGACAGTGGGAGGCTGGCCTCAGAGCTAAACCACGTGCAGGAGGTGCTGGAGGGCTACAAGAAGAAGTGAGTGCAGCATAACCAGGGGGTCACAGGGGGGAGGTGAAGGCTCTGCCCACAACCTTCTAGAAGCAGCTTCTCTAAGATTCCTGCCATCAACAGGAGCTACCTGGAACCCCAGGAGAGACCTAGGTTTCTTTGGATTCTTTGCCTTTGCCTCCACTGCTGGGAGGTCCTGGGGTCTCAGTGCTGGTTTCAGAGGAGTGAGGAAAGGAATCCCAATGGGTTCTGCAGCTATCTTTGTTTCTGCCCCTCCCAGCTCACCTGTATGACGTGGGCTCTGTGATCTCTCTGGATCTGGACTTGGGGGTAGAGAGGGATTCCCGAATCTCATCCCACAAGCAGAACTGGGGTGGAACAAGCGAGGCTGGCACAAGGGCGAGCTCATGAATAACACAAAAAAGAGACCATGGGAAGAACAAGATAACATTTGCAGGGAGTTCATCCCTTTTGACCCCCGGAAAAGCTTGGCTGGGAACTGGGCTGGTATCTAAGCGCCAACCCCTCAGCCCTGGCCCCTCTGTCCCCCACACTCAGGTATGAAGAGGAGGTGGCTCTGAGAGCCACGGCAGAGAACGAGTTCGTGGTTCTAAAGAAGGTGAGGGGACTGGTCACAAGGCAGGGAGGGAGGAACACCCAGCTGTGAAACCTCCACCGGGGTGCGCGGTCACCACACTGACCACAGAGGCCCCTTCCTTCGTTGGGCCTCCCACACACACCCTTCCTCCTCTCTCCACCACCAGGACGTGGATTGCGCATACCTGCGGAAATCAGACCTGGAGGCTAATGTGGAGGCCCTGGTGGAGGAGTCCAGCTTCCTGAAGCGCCTCTATGACGAGGTGAGGGGGCCCTGCCAACCAGCCAGGGCAGTGGAGGGGAGATGTGGAGACCGGGGGGAGAGAGGCGAAGGTGTGTTGTGTGCATGCGTTTGCATGTGTATGTGTGATATAAGCATGAAAAGAGCATGTACACACAAGCAAAAAGGGCATGATGTGTGGCTGTCACAGACACCTTTATGTATGAGAGCCTGGCATACGTGTTTGAGGACTGTGGATTGTGTGTGGTCGGGCCTCTCTATGTCTGTGAGCACCTCTCTGTGTTGCAGTGTGTGTGCCTGCAGGTGGTCTGTGCACATGTCAGTCTACACATGGATATGAAAGTACATATGTGGGGGTGGGGATCAGGGTGGGTTTCTAGTTAGAGAGGCATCTTAATTAATGGGAAAATCACTAGTCCTCGCATTGAAACTCCAGGTTCCCTGGCGGGTGACTTTGAGTTAGGCCTTTTTCATATGCTGGGCCTCAGTTTTCCCATTTGTTAAATCAGAGGCTGTCCCCAGCTGCCCTCTAGGGCCCCGTCCAGCTTCGTTGCTTTATGATGTCACTGTGTGTGAACAAAAGCAGGTGGGAACATGGGGAGCAGCGGTCATGTAACATTTATGACCAGTGTCCCCTCCAGAGAGTGGGTACTGCCCCCAGGGGTGGAGCGCATGGCCCAGACCAGGCAACAGAACCAAATGCATTGGCTGTTGATCCCCCAGGAGCTCCAGATCCTCCACGCCCACATCTCAGACACCTCGGTCATCGTCAAGATGGACAACAGCCGGGACCTGAACATGGACTGCGTCGTGGCTGAGATCAAGGCCCAGTACGATGATGTCGCCAGCCGCAGCCGGGCCGAGGCCGAGTCCTGGTACCGCAGCAAGGTGAGTGCCACAGGACACCTTCCACCTAGTCATGGCAGTGGGAGGGATGTGAGGTATATATTAGAAAAGGCTGCTTTTGTCTGGGGATTCTGATCCTAAGGATGGTAACAGAGGCCAGACAGCTCTCAGGCTGAGGAAACGGGGCAGGGCTGCCATGGGTGGTTGCACAGGCTGAGCACTGTACAGCCTGCACTAACATCCATGGTGACCTCAATGGGGGATGTCTCATCCTGAGCCTTGGGAGCATCTCTGCTTCCCCCCAGTGCGAGGAGATGAAGGCCACAGTGATCCGTCACGGGGAGACCCTGCGCCGCACCAAGGAGGAGATCAATGAGCTGAACCGCATGGTCCAGAGGCTGACCGCTGAGATTGAGAACGCCAAGTGCCAGGTACGGGTGTGGGGAGCACTCAGATACCCAGCACAGGCAGACGGCAGCACCAAGCCCTTTGCCCTCTGGCCCCAAGCAGGCCTCACAGTATGCACATGACCCAGAGAATGGGCAGGGGCTCTACCACATCACACACTTGAGCTGGGATGAGCCGTATTCATTGATGACCCTCTTCTTGGCAACCCTGTGACCACCACCAAAGAGAGATGGTGAAAGCTTACCCATCTCCTTCTTCATGTTTTCATCCCATTAACTACCTGGTCATAGGGAGTTAACCTGCCTTTTCTCTGGGACCTTCCACTCCCTGCCCTAATCTATCAGCTTGGGTGAATTAAGCTGTGCCTTCCCTCTCTCATCCTTGTCTTCACTTCTCCTTCCCCATAGCGGGCCAAGCTGGAGGCTGCCGTGGCCGAGGCAGAGCAACAGGGTGAAGCGGCCATCAGCGATGCCCGCTGCAAGCTGGCCGAGCTGGAGGCCGCCCTGCAGAAGGCCAAGCAGGACATGGCCTGCCTGCTCAAGGAGTACCAGGAGGTCATGAACTCCAAGCTGGGCCTGGACATCGAGATCGCCACCTACAGGCGCCTGCTAGAGGGCGAGGAGCACAGGTGGGGCTCAGAAAGACCTTGTGGAGTATAGGAGGTCCTGGGGGAGTAAATTTCCTTAAGCCCAAGTGTGAGCTACATCTCCACCCACCACTAGTACAGGTCAAGCTTCAGTAACAATTATCAAATGCCTATTATGTGCTCAGCATGTGCTAAGTGCTCACAATCTGAAGAGGTAGGAATCGTTTTTCCCCTCCAAAGATAAGGAGTAAGACTCAGTGTTTGGTGACTTTCTCTGGCCACACAGTTAATAAGTGCAGTAGCCAGGACCTGCACCCATGTCATGTGCCTCTGAAGTTAAGAGTTTTCTTTCTCTACAGGCTGTGTGAAGGCGTGGGCGCCGTGAATGTGTGTAAGTATCTGCTGGAAACCCCCTAGAAAATGGCTTTGTTGATGGGCAAAGCTGAACCCTGCAGCCTAACTCCCTGAACCTGGAATGTTCCTTTCATCCTCCCCTGGAGTCTAACTGGGGACACGGATGGTTGAGCGCCCTCCCTGGTGGAGAAGTGAACTGCAGGCCATGGAAATGGGGCTAAGCAGCTTTGCCCCTCTGGGTTCCCAGGGTCCCCTGATTCTTCTTGCCCCGGTCGGTCCGTTAGAAGGGCTGAGAGGCTGGGAGAAGCTGGGCATGAGTTATTAACCACGTTGAGGAGGAGGAGCCGCCTGCCATGTGGAAGGCATTGGCATCTGTCACGGGGTTGGTGAGATCATGGCGGGCCCCTCACCCCAAGGTGTCCCCTCTTCCCACAGGTGTCAGCAGCTCCCGGGGCGGAGTCACCTGCGGGGGGCTCACGTGTAGCACCACCCCGGGGCGCCAGATTGTCTCGGGCCCCATGGCCACCGGGGGCAGCATCACGGTGATGGCGCCTGACTCCTGCGCCCCCTGCCAGCCACGCCCCTCCAGCTTCAGTTGCGGGAGCAGCCGGTCTGTCCGCTTTGCATAGAGTCTGGGGCCACCTGCGTCCATATGTGCACAGAGGGTGTGTGAATGGAAATGTGTGCTTGCTTCTGGAATCTTCCACATGTTCCTACAGAGGGACAGACCCTGGGGCCGCTCCGCCACCTTCTCTTTTTAGGGAGTTGTTTCCCGGTTCTCCTCTTGGCTTCGGTTAGAGAGTCATTCCCAGCCTTTCACTTAAGTCCAATTTAACTCAGAAATACCCGCGGCCAATTTGCACTGTTCACCAAGCTCCCTGGGACATTACCAGTCACCTGGGTGGCTGCACATCATGGGGACTTGGCCTTCCCCTGGAACAAGAAACGAGCCTAGCCATCCTCAGGTCTCCAACAACGTGAGAATCAGAGAGGAAGTCCCCCCACCCCCCAACACACCACGCAGCTCCCTCTGCTGGTTGGGAAGGTTTCTGCAGGGAGCACCTGCTCCGTGGTCATTTTTGTGTGTTATGCTAGTCTCTGTGACTGACTGCCTTCCTCTGAGTTAACCTGTCCCAGCCAGACTCCTCACGGTGACCTCCCATTGAGAGGCCCATGAAGGGGAGGGAAATCCTTTTGACTTTGGACAGGTATTGCTATTGAATGCACTTTATACATTTCAAAGAAAACTCCACAGTTGCTCCAGATCTCCCTCTGCCCATGCAGGAGGGGTCTGTCCAACTCGCAGCAGCTGGGATGGAGAAGGTTAGGCCACTTCCTGGGTACCTGGCTTGTTACGACTGTCTGTGGGTGGCTTGCCTTCTGGGTTATCTCAATCGGTGTTTCAATAAATGCTGCTGCGATGCAAGGATATGTGATCTTGTGAACACAGTGTGCGCCCCCTCCAGCATTCCGACTCTCAGCTCCCTCTTGCCCCATCTCCCACTGGCCAAGCCTTTCCAGCCCCACCCCCACCCATGCAGTGTTTCTCCAATTCCCCAGTGATTCTGCCTCTTCCTCCATAGCCTGATTCCAACTCAGTACTCCTCGGTCTGGACCACAGCTCCAGCTCCCCCCATGACCTCTTTCTTCTTGACCGTACCCCACATACCCCCAGCAGCCAGAGTCCCATCCCAACCTCATCACTCTCGCCCCCACCCACCTGGCTCAAACCAGTTCCCAGCCCACGTTTGGGCTCCTTATGCCAAACACAGGCTCCCTCCATCTCCTCTTTTTCCACCTGCTTCTCAGCCCACCCAGTGCTGATCTTCCTAGATGAGGGCTCCACCTAATGGAGACAGGTCTACCCTCTGAGGCCACCAAGGACTGTCCCACATGGACACATAGGCCACCCCACAACCCTCCTTCCATTTGCCGTTGCTCGTTGCTCTCTGTACTTCCCCTCCCCACCCTCCCTTTCATAGGCACACATCCCCCTCCCCTTGAACCACAGTGTCCAAAACCCTGAGGATCTCTGGTTTTTGTCTTTGTGGCTTGGGGCCAGGGATGTCGTTGGGTGTGCCTGGAGCCTGAATCAAGCTGGAAGTTCCTTGAGGGCAGGAAGTGTCTCTTCCTGGCTCTGACACCCAACTTGTCCTAAGATGTGGCTCCGGGCCATGTCAGGCCTGGGGTGGTTGGATGAATGCAGGCAGCTGGTAGAACAGGAGTTGTAGACATCAACCCTCTTGAACTCATCTCCATTTATCCATTGGAGGTGAGTCCAAGACACTATTCCACACAGATGTTCACCTGCCAGCCCCCCTCTGCTGCCCCATCCCCCAGCCTTTCCCTGGGAGGATTCTTATGAATCCTCACTTCAGGCCCAAAGGGTTGCAACTTCACGGGAGGCAGTGGCCTCTTCCGAGTGCTCAGCTGACACCTGTTCCCCTCCTTTCTCCCACCTGTCTGGGCCTTGAGGTCATGGTCATAGTCACAAGAGGCCAACGTTCAATTTGGGGCACCTCATTCAGCCACAGGAAATGGTAACTCTCAGGGGCTGAGAAGTCAGGAGATCAAAATTTGAGCATTAACTCTGCCATGTCTGAGGGACACCTTTGTCAAGAAGTGGCCTCCATGCGCTGGCCGTCAGCCTGAGGACCTGGGGACCTTTTCCAACCCTGCCACCTTCTGTGGTCCTGGGTGCTGGCGTAAGTCTGTGCTTGGGGAAAACACCTTGATGTTACCATGGGTCTGGGCCAAGCATAACTAAAATGCCAAATGCATCCACCCTCCCCCCCCCCCCCCCAGGATATGGCACCATGTTTTAAAAAGCTGAACAACCAGGAGCTTAGAGATAGTAATAAGCTTTTAATAAGTTTCCGTGCTTTGTGTGCAAAGACCAGTCCACCGATCAGATCGTCAGCCAGAGGCACCATTGGTTCGAAGACGGAACTTCTCCCGCAGCCCTCTTTGCAGCCAACAGCAAAATGCAGAGCAAACTCCTCTGGTTCAAGGATTTGGGGCTCCCCCAGCCTCTCCCTCTCTTTTATGTATATACACCCATGGAAACCAAAGGGTGCAATTCAAGGGTAACTACGAACTAAAGTTTTATTAGTAGAAAACAAATTTAAAGGAGAGGCCGAGTGGTCTGGAATCAAGAGTTCAGGGAAGTCAGAAGAGCAGGAGGCCCAAATGATAAAGATGGTCCCATGTGGGTGATTCCAGCGCTCTTTCCTGGGCTCCCCTTTCCTGTGAAACTTCACAGACCAAGCTAAGACCTCCGTCAGAGAAAATCAGACCTTCTGTCTGTTTTCTACTCTACTTCAAATATTCCGTTTCCCCCCAACAGTACACAGGGTCCCCAAAACATGAAGAGGTATGCAGTACAGTCCTTTCAAAAACTCGGGGAGGTTTGGGCTTTGGAGTCAAACTCTGAGGCAACCGGCACTCCTAGCCAAGTCTCAAGTTGCTTCCACTTTGGACCATTGTCACCAACACTTACTCTCAACTGGCTCCGGCTCCCAGCCCCAGTGCCTCCAACTTTCCATGCTTCAATCTTTGGGATCTCAGGAAGCACAGATTGGTGTCATTACCACCGGAGCCAAGCATAGTGAGAAACTCGAATTAACCACAGATCAAGAAAATCGCTCTGCAATGCACATGGGCACAGGGAATGACCAGCTGGGAATTCCCCGTGTCACACCACGGCCACTCTCAGGAATGCGGACATTAGAGGAGACAGAATTGAGTGTTCTGTTCACTGAAAATTAGAGCAATGAGGACACCGGCACCAAGTTCTGCCCTCTTTGTGTGGGGGGTCTGCAGTGGGAGAGGGTTAGCCCACAACTGCCTCACACCACTTTCCTGCCCACCCCCGAAATCCCCGCCCATTTCTGCTTTGTTCAAATACAAAGGGACCCCCCCAACATGCCCCCTCTTGTTCCCTTGGTGCTATTGCACAATGATGGTGGGAGGTGAGTAGCCAAAGGATGGAGAGAGGTGGAGGCAGCACTCAGAGGACGAGCTTTTGCATTAAAAACTGGAGAAAACAGCAGAGGCACACATATGTATATACACATCCTCCCCCAGCACCATCAAAAGAAAAGGCACCTCCTCCCCTATGCTTCCCCACAATCCCTCCCTGGGGCAGCAGGTGCCTAGTGGGATGCATTTCCCTCCTCACAGAAGACCTGAAAGCCTTTCAACCTGATTTACCCCTTGGTGGGATCCAGACCATGATGTGCCCAGAGTGCAGACCCTCTGAGTCCAGGAAGCAGAGACTAGGGGGCCACTATCCTAAGAGAAATCTTGGTCCTCCCAAGGTCCAAGAGGACCATTGTGCTCCCTGGGGACACATTCAGGAGGCATCAGAAGAACTGCATTGCCAGGGAGAAAAGCTCAAAGGTTTCTCCATGTCTTGAGATCAATTATATATTCTTATGGCAAAATATCTTGTACCCATTCAGGTCTTTTTTTAATCTTGTTTTTTAATCCCAAATCAAATAAGCTGGGAGAAGTAGAATTTTTCCTATAAAACAAGTGAAATAAACTTGCCCATCAGAAACCCCTCTCTCCACCTCATCACATCTGGGGGGACACCCTTGCATCAGAGGGGACTCCAAACAGACTTCCCCAGGTGGCACCTCTTAGGAACTGTCAGTTCAGGAATAGGTCAGAGACTGAGTTTCCCAATCAATGCCCCCATCCAGGCCATTGGAGGAAATGCCCTCCAACCAGAGGTCTGAGTTTTAATTCTGGGTTCCCACATAGGAGGCCTGTATTAAGCATCCCATAATAAGACCTGTCTGAGATTCTTGGAGAGCAGAGGCTATGGGGAGACGTTCCTACAAATGCTTCCAGGAAGTTCCTTTATGTCACTTTCCGTCTCTTATCTCTGCAATGTCAGATGAGTAAGGCAGGATCCGTTAGAACCTCCTTCCTGTCCAGGAGCATTCTGATGTGCCAAGAGGTTAGCCTGGAGGAAAAATTAGGTAAGACAATGGAAAGTCTTGGGGAACTTTGGCATTATCTAGACCTCTGCTTGCATCCTGGCCTACCTGTATGACCTTAGTAAAGTTACTTAACTTCTTTGGGCCTTAATTTTCTTATCTGTAAAATGAAGATAATAATACAGCTGCTGTGACAACGATTGAATGACATACATGAGGTGTTTAGCAGCTACTGTGAACAAGCTCCCATCTCTCCCCTTTTCTACCTTTGTCTCCACCACGCCCAGCCTGCTGTCCTAGACTGGCCGGCAGAAGAGAAATGCAGAGATGAGCCTGACCCTGTGAGAATCTGGAGGAAAGTCACCTCCACAGTCAGAATGACCTGACCTCTATTCCCTCGGCCCACATGAACCAGCAGTACTCAACTTTGGTTCTTACAGGAGTCACCTGGGAACATGTTTAATTCAGAGTTCTGGGCTCATCTCTACCTCCCCCGACCCCCTCGGACCCTGATATAGGTTGTGGTCTGAGGACCACACTTGAAGAAACACGAAAACAATCTGGAATGTGGGGAAGGGAGGAGAGTAAGAAGAAAGATATTAACATGGTTACTAGCAGAAAGCCTTTAGCCTTCCACGTTTAATCACACACATTAAAAGACAGAAGGAACCATAACATGAATCACCCAAATACAATAAAATCCAAACCACCAACAATAAAAATCTCAGCCAATTAGCCTCAGCCCATCTTTCCATCCTGACATATGAATAGTTGGAGAACACTCTAGGAACATACAATCTCTCAGATCAAATGAGGGTCTCCCAGAGCCCCAGTTGCTCTCCCGCCATGGGCCCCTCAACACTGAGGAGACATGCACAGTCCCTTATCAAGGGCAAAGCCCAGTGGCTGCCCACACACTGCCATCCCTCTACCTGGCTCCCTTCCCAGAGGGCCTGGTACATGGTCAGTACTTAGGAAATGTCTGCTAACCTGAAGTTAGTTGGGGTGGGGTAGTGGGGGCGGGGGGAGAAAGTGACTAAGCAGTTTATATCAAAAAGCCTATAAGTCCCTTTCCTGGACCACAAAGAGGAAGGAATCAATGGAAATGGTACTAATGCCAAACCCAGGATTTGCACTCAGAGTAAATCTCAACTCTGATAGGAAAGAAACTAGAGAGTTAGTCTGGGTTCCCAGTCAGGGGAAATTACCAAACTGACATTTGGGCCAGAGAGAAAAAAGATTTCCCCCTCCTGCTCCCCACCCTTGCCCCTATCAGACCTAGTCCATCCAAAGTCCCAGCCCCCACCCCCGGCTATGCAAACCGCACAGATCTGGCGCTGGAACATGCCCCTGCTACAGAGGATGGGCAGAGGGCGCTGCTGCTGAGGGCCATGCCCCCCAGGCCTTGAGGGAGGGTGGCACTGAGGTCTCCGCAGACCACACCACCCTGGGAACGGCTCACACCTGTGGATGGAGACACCAGATCAGAATTCTCTTATCCCAGACATGGTGTGACCCAAAAATTTTTTGGAACCAATAATTAACTCTCTTCACACTCCAAGGGACCAACAACATGAATCTTTTAAACCCACTGCCATTTGCTTTTTGAAGGAATTCCGTTAGCAAATTGGACACCTAACTCTACTTGAACCAGACTAATGTTGAAATGTGTTTATTCAATTTTTGAGCAAAATCTGATGGATCACAGTGGAGGAATCATCTAGAAAGATGGTTGTTGGAAAGATTAGGAGAACAGATAGACACCTAGACTAGGTTCTATGTACACATTGGATTATTAAACAGAAAGATTTGAGAATTGCCTGTAGTGGCTCCAAATAATCAGAATAGACATCTAGTGTTTCTTCTAATTAAAACATTGTACCACTTGAAGAGTATTCTGTGCTTAATTGCAAGACTTAGGCTATTTTTGTAGAACCAAACAGATGTTCCAGATAGATCCATGTATGGTTCAAATATTTTGGACCATCAATTTGTCCAGATCCCAGAGACCTCAGCTACTACCACCGTTCCCTGTGCCCCACAGACAGAGGTTCAGTCACTATTTAGCTGCAACCTAATATTAAGACTATTGACACCCAAAAGAACCATGCCCACACACAACCCCAACTTACAGATGTTGACTGAGCTCATGCCTTCACACAGCCTGCAGGGGAGAGGAAAGAGTGAGCATTAGAACTGAGCTCCCTGCCCTTGCAGCAGACCTATTATCCATCCTGAAGCAGGGACTGGGGGCATGCTGCCCACCCACTGCAGACAGCACCAGTGTTGGCACTGCTCCCTGGGATCCCTAAAGGACAGGTCTATTAAAAGGTCAATGGCCTCAATATGCAAAGAATACACTAAACCACCTTTTAAAATCTTGTGTGTTGGGAAGCAGCACCTTATTCATAATATGATTGAGTTATTGACACCTAATACATTAATGATTATTATCGTAATGAAAGTGTCACTCTGCAAATGCCAAGTGCTCCACGGAATGCTGGTGAATGGGTTGTGTTAACGGTGCAAAGGAGGAGGTAGCTCTAGTGGCTTCACCCAAAGTGCCGAGGAAACGGACAGAAAAGTTTACCTGCTGGGGTCAAGCACGGTGCAAATCCAGCAGCGTGGCCAGCTGCCTTGGGTGCCACTCCTGTCAGATTTCTAACACTGACCATGTTAATAAGGAGCCTCTGTGTGGGTGCAGCCCTGCCTGGCTACCCTGGATAGAGATATTCTTATTCTAATAACCAGCACTACTTGTGCTTACTATGTCCTATTAACTCACTTAATCCATGCAACAGCCTTAAGTGGTGGGTTTTATGATGACCTGTTTTACAGATGAGGCCTGGGGGTTCATAGCTAGTAAGTGTCAGAGCTGGGATTTGAACCCAGGAGATCTGGCTCACAGCCTGTGATCTTAACCTTGTATATTCTCCTCCCCAGTGCAGCCTGTTCTTCCCTCCAGTGGACCCAGCTAAGAGGCAGTAATGATGTGACCACCTCAAGGCTAGAGGCCCATGCACCATCCCAGTGTAAAGCCACATTGCTCCCTCCCATGCAGACTTCACCTGCCCCCAATTCTTGGTTCAAAGTCAGCACAGCCTGGTACCATTTTAGCATAACCACTAAGTAGCTGTGGTCTTGGACCAGCCTTTCCCCTCTTTGGGCCTCAGTTTCTCTATTTTTAAAGTGGGGAAGTGTCTGGACCCCATGATCTCTAGAGTATTTCCCTGTTTGAGCGGCCTGGCAGATTGTAGTCTAGTGAGGCACTCTCCCAGCCTGAGTGGAGATGTGAAGTGACCCCGAGCCCATACTCACCGGCTCTCCTCCCCCTCCAGCAGTTTGCGATAAGTGGCGATCTCCACATCCAGGCCCAGCTTGGAGTTCATCACCTCCTGGTACTCCTTGAGCAGGCAGGCCATGTCCTGCTTGGCCTTCTGCAGGGCGGCCTCCAGCTCGGCCAGCTTGCAGCGGGCATCATTGACGGCCGCCTCGCCCTGCTGCTCCGCTTGGGCCACAGCGGCCTCCAGCTTGCGGCGCTGGGGGAAGGAGAGGAGGGAAAGAGTTTGAGAAGGGTGCAGGCTGTGGGGACCCTGGTGGGTCTCCCACACCTTGGTCATCCTATTTTGCCTCCATTCAAAATGGACAAATTTTTAATTAGCCAGGAAGGGAAATAATAGCCATTTGGAGCTTTCTTCCTTTATTTTTGTACCACTTTATTGTAAAACTCAAATCCATGGAGAGCCATTAGCGGGAGGAAATGTTAACACTGAAATAGGACTGATAATTAGTGATATTATCTTATATGTGTTTACTGTCATTAGTTTACAAGGCACTTTCACAGTTGTTATCTTATTTGACCTTTAGTTACTCTGTCAGCTTGTCAGAATAGGCCTTGCTATTCCATTATGCAGAAACTCATTATGAGACTCAGAGAGGCTGTGACTTGCCCTAAGCTACCCAATTAGTTAGTGCCAACCCCAGGTTTTCAGAGACCACTGTGCAGGTCTCATTCTTTGAGATCAGCATGCTGAAAGAAGTTCCCATTTACAATGCCCAGCACACTAACTACAGCTTCTTCCTCAACCCACCTAAGAAAGCAGAAGGAACTCCTACAACTCATCACTCAAAAAAAAAAAAAAAAAAAAAAAAAAAAACACACAACACAAATCAACCTAATTACCCAGTTGCAAAAATGGGTTAAGGACCTGAATAGACATTTCTCCAAAGAAAACACAAATGGCCATCAGGTGTATAAAAAACAAAACAAAAACAACAACAAAAAACCCCACTTATCATAGAAATGCAAATCAAACTATGAGGATCACCTCACACCTGTCAGGATGGCTATTATTAAAAAAAACAAGGCAAGTGTTAGTGAGGATGTGGAGAAATTGGAACCCCTTGCACACCATTAGTGGGAATGCAAAATGGGGCAGCTGCTATGAAAATAGTATGGAGGTTCCTCAATAAATTAAAAATAGAACTACCGTATGATCCAGCAATTCCACTTCTGGGTATCTACCCAAAAGAATTAAAATCAGGATCTCAAAGAGTTATTAGCACTCCCGTGTTCATCACAGCACTATTCACAATAGCCAAGATGTGAAGACAACCCACTTGTCCATGGAGAGATGAATGGATAAAGAAAATAAGGTACTTATATAAAATGGATGCCATTAAGCCTTTATTTAAAAAAAAAAAAAAAGGGAAATCCTGCAATATGCAGCAAGATGGATGAAACTTGAGGACATTGTGCTAAGTATAACAAGCCAGACACATAAAGACAAACACTGCATGGTTCTACTTACTAGTTTATGAAGTATCTAAAATAGTCAAATTCAGAATCAAAGAGTGAATGGTAGTTGCCAGGACTGGGGATGGGTGGGAGAATGAGGAGTCACTAATGCTCAGACATAAAATTTCAGTTAAGAAGGATGAGTAAGCTCTGGAGATCCACTGTACAACATCCTACCTTAGTTTATGACAGTATGTTATACACTTACATATTTGTTAAAAAGGGTTGATCTCATCCTGTTCATACCACAATAAAATAAATATTTTTAAAAGCATATCAGAATGCAAGTATTCTTCTCTAATTTCACTTCTGAAAAGTAAACCATTCCCATATTTTATTACCTCAGCTATTAAGAGTAACAAATTACTTGTGATACATCTTACACAGAGGATGAGAACAGCCTACAGAAGGGTGAGGACCAGAACTGAGCCAGGTATATGCGGGAACTCAGCGTTACGATAGAGGTGGTAGCACAAGCCCGTGGGTAAAGAATAGATTACGTGATATAGTTTATTGCTACAGTGTATGTAGATAATTTTAATTAAAACCCTACTTCCTGTATATACAAAAAAAAATAAAATCCAGATGGATTAAAGACCTAAATGTGAGGGGTAAAACTATACAACTAGCAGAGGACAAAACGTAAGAGGATACATCTATGACCTCAAACTTTCATAAGTATAACCCATAAGGTAAGAGGTGATGGATTTGGTCACATCCAAGTTAAAGTTTTTTTTTTCAGTAAAGGACACCAGAACAAAGCAAACAGACACATGACAGATTGAGAGAAGACTAATTGCAGCATGTGTAACTGATTAAGGGTTACAATCTGGGCAAAAGAATAATGCAAATCGCCAAGAAGACAGAAGTTTCCATAGAAAAAATGGGTAGATGATATGAATAGACAATTCTTAGCAGGAGAATTTTAAATGATTAGTAAGTGTATAAGGAGACATTCAATGTCACTAGTTAACCAGAGAAGTGAAAATTTAAATTCCAATTAGCAGGGATTGAGGGCTCAGTCCCCAGTGGGAGGCATACAGGAGGCAGCCAATTAATGATCTCTCCCATCATTGTGTTTCTATCTCTCCCCCTCTCCCTTCCTCTCTGAAATCAATAAAAAGAAATTTTTTTAAATAGATAGATCAATCCTCTTCCTACAATGTTTTGTGCACTGTGTGTCCTTCAGATGCAGGTGGTTAAAATACAAGCCTCTCCAAAGATAGCAGGAGCCCCTTGAGGTAGAAGGAAAGCAGAAAGCAGATCAGAAGCGGCAGGTGTGCTGAGTTCTCAGTGTCTCCCACCTGCTGCTTGGCATTCTCCACCTCTGCTGTCAGCCTCTGGATCATGCGGTTCAGATCGTTGAGCTCATCCTTGGTTCTGCGGAGGTTCTCGCCCTGCTGGGTCACTGTGGCCTTCATCTCCTCACACTGCAGGTCAGGAGACAAACACGTGGAAACTACCAATCACCAGGTGGCTGGAGGGTGTGCTGGGAGGTCACTGATCCCACCCAGCCCAGAGTAGCTAGCCTAGTCTTCTGCAACAGCCCACCTCCTTCCCAGCTCTGAACCTGGAACCGCAGCTACAGCCCCTCTGAGTGCCTGGGTGCATTTCCCAGAGAAGCTCCAGGGTCATGGTTTGTAGGGCAGCCCAGTCCTCCAGTTTACCTTGCTTTGGTACCAGGACTCGGCCTCGGCCCGGCTGCGGCTGGCCACGTCGTCATACTGAGCCTTGATCTCGGCCACAACTGAGTCCATGTTGAGTTCCCGACTGTTGTCCATCTTGACCACCACCGAAGTGTCAGAGATTTGTGACTGAAGGACATAGATTTCCTGTAGGAGACAATAGACCGGGCCCTCAGCTCCAAATCCCCTTCCCATTCCTACTTCTGCAAGTAATCAAAAGCACAGTCCCAACTTGGAAATTTTAGAAATAAATTAGAAAACTTCTGACAAGTCAGAAAAATGTTAAGTGTAGTTTTTTTAAAAATATATTTTATTGATTTTTTTACAGAGAGGAAGGGAGAGAGATAGAGAGTTAGAAACATCAATGAGAGAGGAGCATCGATCAGCTGCCTCCTGCACACCCCGTAACCAAGGTACATGCCCTTGACCGAAATCGAACCTGGGACCCTTCAGTCCCCAGGCCGACACTCTATCCAGTGAGCCAAACCGGCCAGGGCTGAAGTGTAGTTTTAAGAGGAAAAGGCTGGAGACTGCACCATAGCCTCAAGGCAGTGAGTAAGGTGGAATTCCATCAATGCTGAGATCAACAGGGGCAGATTTCTAAGGTCAGGAATAAACTGAATTACTATGTCTGAAGCCTAAGCTCTCCAGATCAGTGGTAGCTCTATGTATAAATCCAGCCAACCAGATAATGGCCAGATTTAGAGTCCTGAGTATCTATAATAATAATTATTATATAGAGAGAGAGCTCTATTATCAAATCTCTACTTCATGTTGTGCTGTGTGGACAGGCAATGAATTATATAGTCTTTCTAATCATTTTAAAGGAAGGCCATCATCCATTGTCATTTTGAAAGGAGGCCTCAGTCACAAAAGGAAAGGATGTTGAGATCCTAGACAAGTAAGGAATGGACAACTTTCCCTAGAACCAAGGAACCAGGACAGGCCACACCCCAGGGAAACCCTTCTGTCTCTTCTCTCAATTGCTCTTCCGGAGATGGGGAGACTCACCTCCTCATAGAGAGCCTGCAGGAAGTGCATCTCCTCCTTCAGCGCCTCCACATTGGCCTCCAGGTCCGCCTTGCGCAGATAGGCGCTGTCTATGTCCTGGTGGAGAAGACAGGAGAGAGTGGGCATGAGTCACTCAGTGCCCTTGGACACTGCACTCTACCATGGGCCCTGATACCACCTCCTGGCCCATCCCCTGCCCCTGCTCATCCAACCTGCAATTACAAGCCACTTTCAGGGTCCTGGGAACAGGGCCTTTGTTATCTGCCACTGCCTTTACCTCCCTTCACATAAACATCAGTGAGACCACAAGGGATAGGAAGTGAAGAGAAGTCTGCCCCTACAGACTTTTTATTTCCTCCAGAATTGGGGGTTTTGATTAAGCAAATAGCCTAAGATTAAAACCCAAAACCGCAGGCTACTGCCACTGAGCCAAACTGGCCCCGGAGCATGACCCTGAGGTGGCCACAGAGCCATGGGTGCACCTCCCCAGTAGGTCATCCTTGGCACCTAAGTCAGGCAACACCCAACCCCCAAGTAGCTGACCTTACTGTCTGAGACCAAGGTCATGCCTCCGTGGCAGATTTTTACCAGCCTTCTCTCTATTCTGTGATTACTCACAGATAAGGTGGCTGGTGAGCACATTATTTATGAAACTATGTAAGTGTTCACTTCAACTCACCAACTTAAAATCAAAGGGAGATCATTAGCAGTTTTTCTTCTGTTATGTCATCATCTGCCATTGCCACAGCTCACAAAACCACTAGCAAGCTGAGAACCCACTGGGAGGCAATGTCTACATGAGAGTGAAATGGATTTAAAAGTGACCATTTCAGCTAACCAGGGAGTTTACCAAAAGTCAGACAGCAGTATGATGAGGTTTTCTTTTTAAGAAGCCTGGTCAATACAGTCTGGATTCCTGCATGGGGGCCAAGAGACTTCCAAAGCCAGACCAGCCTCCATTGGCCAAGGGACTTGAGTGCCTCGCCACCCCAGCGGGATTGGCATGACCTTGGCAAGATGCCCAGTCTCATAGACCCACCATCCAAGAGTTAGCTGCTTGCTGTACGGAAAGAGTCACTCACCTTCTTCAGCACCACAAACTCATTCTCAGCCGTGGCCCTGAGGACCACCTCTTCTTCATACCTGAGGAGAGAGAGCAGAGGTGAGGGCTGTGGCCGGCTAGTGAACCCTAGGTTTTCAAGACTCCCTGCTTCTGCCCTTGACTTTCTGGGTGCCTTGGGAGAAGAGGCTAGCCTCTCTGGATTTCTATTTCCCAGCCAGAAAGAACCCACCAGAGGACACTGAACATGGAGTCCAAGTCCCTGGTTTCTGGTCCAAGCTTGGAAGTGAGGTCCCTGCAAAACCTCAGGCAAGCCATTTACTCCGCCTGCAGCTTGGGTTCAATTGCCTGGTCGGCAGTAAGGCACTCAGTACATTTGTGGGATAAATGATGACAGTTGCTACAAGGAGCCCTACAACCCAAAAATTATACAAAACATAAAGACCCATGAAAGCCATTCCCATGACGTTCCTTTCCCCCTCCCCCAACATCCAAGGACTTGAAATACTGGGAGCAACCCGCTCTGCCCAGACTGCTGGGGGCATTTCTACAGTCCTCCTCCACCAGCCTGTGGTTCTTTCTTGCCCGTGAGGACTTATCCCTGGAGCAGCCCTGCCCGAGCCAACAAGGGAGACCAGCATTCCCAGAGCACGGTTTTCACAACTTTGTAATTACAGGCAATTAGGCTCCTATAAACTCTGAGCTCTGTGATTACTGGCCCACACACTCCTAGAGTAGAAGACAAACTTTGGCACCTGCAAACAGAATTGTGTCTGCATTTGCATCGTCCCAAAGGAAGTGAAGACCCATTGCTGGGTCCATCTGATGGTAAAACCTGACCTTCCAAGACCAGAATTCCAATTAAAATGACCAGAGCTGATTATGTCAAAATCACCTTTCAGTCTGTCCGTGTCTACCAGATGAAGTGCGGCAAGTTAAGTGATCCAGCGAGTAAAACTAGATAATGGCCAAACTAAACAAGTCAGGTTAAAATAAGATTTACCTGGACATTTGCATTGTAGAGCCTTGCATAACAAAAGCCTAATGATTTATCTGCAGCATCAATAAAAGAAGTATCCAATTTCATCAGATATCCTTAGTGGCATCGGCCTGATCATTTTCAAGAATTCTCTTCCAGGATGTTTCCTTTCCACCCATCCTGGTGCCGACTGCTGTTCCCATGTTCTGCTTTCCAGCCCTATTGACCATGGTCCTCCTGTTTCATTTGCTCTCTCTCCATCTCTGGGTCAGTCTGTGCCCTGGGCGTGTGCCCCATCCCTCCCGGCTGGGAGCACCCCTTCCCTCCAGATTGTTGCTAGGTCTCCAAGATACGCTGCAGGAGCTGGGAGCCCAGACAAGATGGAGCAGACTGATAATGCAAACCATCTGATTGGTAGCCTGAAAGGACCCCGAACTTCAACCATGTCTGCCTCCAGGATAGTTGTATTGACCCAGCCAAGACCTACCCCATTCCTATAACCACCCCTGGCCCTGTCATGCTTACCTCTTCTTGTAGCCCTCCAGCACCTCCTGCACGTGGTTGAGCTCTGAGGCCAGCCTCCCGCTGTCGGCCTGCACACACTCGGCCCCCCGCCTCAACATCTCCATGTAGCCATTGAACAGCGGCTCCAGGTTGCTCTCGCAGCACTTGCGGTTCTGGTAGAACTGCCACTTGGTCTCCAGCAGCTTGTTCTGCTGCTCCAGGAAGCGCACCTGTTGTCGAGGGTGAAGAAAAGAGACTCAGTGGGAAGTCTAGGGAGGTTTCTGGTCCCCCAGAACTCTCTCTGCCCTTTGGGATGGCCCCTGACCTGTAGCAGCTGTGACCTTCCCCCAAAGACCAAATCATTTACAAAGTCTGAAAGTACAGTTCACAATTGTTCCCCAAATAACTTCCCCTCCCCCCACATCCCAGAAAGAAGAGCACACAATTTATTCGTGATTTGTTTATTCTGCACAGAATAAAATAACATCTGATCCTGAAAAAATACCACAAACCACATGTAGTAGGTAAAAAATGGCCCCTCAAAGATGGCCACTCCCTAATCCCTGGAACCTATAAATATGTTGCATTACATGGTAAGAGGGATCCTGCAGATGCAATTAAGGTTACAGACCGAAGATCAGGAGCTTATCCTAAATTATCCAGGTGGCTCCCACAGTAGTTGCCTTTCAAAGTGGAAGAGGAAGATTAAGAGAGATGCCCAGAAGAAGGAGGCAGAAGAGAGAGTTCAAACAGGAGAAATGAGAAGCACGTGACCACTATCACCAACTTTAAAGATGGAGAAAGGTCTATGAGACTAGGAATATGGGCAGCCCCTAGAAACTGAGAACACCTGCCTGTCAATCAGCCAGCAAGGGAACAGGGACCTCAGTCTGATCACCACACGGAACTCAGTTCTGCCAGAAACCTGGATGTCCCTGGAAAAGGGCCTCCAGAAAGAAATGCAACTCTCCTGGCAGCTTGATTTCAGCCTCATGAGATAAATGTATATTGTTTTAAGATGCTAAGTTTGTGGGCATTTTTATGGCAGTAATTTTTATTTTTTTAATTCTTTATTGTTAGAGAATTACATATAGTATTACATATGTCTCCTTTTCCCCCCATTAACCTCTCCCTGGCCACCCCCACCCCCCAGCACATGCCCTTACACCCCTAGTGTCTGTGACCACTGGTTATGCTTATATGCATGCATACAAGTCCTTTGGTTGATCTCTTACCTCCCCCACTCCTTCCCCTGCCTTCCCTCTGAAGTTTGGCGGTCTGTTTGATGCTTCTCTGTCTCTGGATCTATTTTTGTTCATCAGTGTATGTTGTTCATTATAGTCCACAAATGAGTGAGATCATGTGATATTTATCTTTCTCCGACTGGCTTATTTCGCTTAGCATAATGTTCTCCATGTTCATCCATGCTGTTGCGAATGGTAAAAGTTCTTTCTTTTTTACAGCAGCGTAGTATCCCATTGTGTAGATTTACCAGTTTTTTAATCCACTCATCTGCTGATGAGCACTTAGGCTGTCTCCAAATCTTAGCTATTGTAAATTGTGTTGCTATCAACATAGGGATGCATATGTCCTTTCTGATTGGTGTTTCTGATTTCTTGGGATACATTCCTAGAAGTGGGATTACTGGGTCAAATGGCAGGTCCACATTTAATTTTTTGAGGAAGCTCCATACTGTGTTCCACAGTGGCTGCACCAGTCTGCACTCCCACCAGCAGTGCACGAGGGTTCCTTTTTCTTCTGGCAGTGGTTTTTAAATGCACTCACCATGACCCTCCCTCACTCTGACTCTGGAGTGCAGGAGCCTGGAGGGGGAACCCTGGACCAGAAGTTAGGAGATCTCTCACTGCCCACTTCCGCCGCCAACCAAGCCACAGTGCCTCATTCTCTCTGAGCCTCATGGTAAACTGAGGCAATGAGAAACATCAGCAATTTACATGGGCAGCCCTCAGGCCCTATCTGGCCCAGGGCATGTGCTATTTGGCTGCACGCTGTTTTACAAAAATCTGATTAGCTGCTAATATTTAATAATTGAGTGACTTCAGGCAAGAATCTGGATTTCCCTGACCTTGACGAACTGGATGCTTGGGTAATGCTGGGCCTGTGTTTGGAGTGAAAGGCAGCAGCTGCCCCTGTAGGTGGCACACCTCTCAGCTTGGCTTCATTCACCAGGCACCGTGCAACTGCCAGCCCTAAACTAGGTTCTCCTCTCAAGTCCTAAACTTCTGGGAGAACAAGCTGGTGTAAAGCAACTCTCAATGAAAAGGAACCCAAATCCCGACTATCCAAAAGGCATCTGCCTTGGGTCTCCATGTGTAGGCCCAGGTTGGGAGGGCAGCTCTCGGGCCTGCCTGCTCTGCAGGCTTAAACCCACCACAGCGATGCACTTTGCACACTTGGAGTTCATCCTGAAGGAAGAACGCTGGAAGGAGGCGAGTGGCTGTCAGCAACCCCAGGGAAGGGATTGACCCTCCCCAACAGAGAGCGGTATACCTGGGTGGTGCCCAAAGGGCCACATGCAAAGATCCCTTTCAAGTCTGCGT